>NC_133513.1:9080000-9705000 GCF_049354715.1 Callithrix jacchus | reverse complement strand
AAGTCTCCTGGGTCTCCACGTGAAAGACCACCTCTACAGAAAAGCCCAGGGTCACAAAAGAGGTACCCATCTCTCTCTGTTAAAGTCTTCAGCACTCTCAAAGGGCTCTCTGCTTTGGTGAACAACCTGTCTCTGCTGTAAACAGCTGGATTGTGTGGAACCACCTAGAGTACCATTCTGGGACATTCAGGAATCACAGGGGAAGATGCAGCTCAGCAGTGGCACTTTGACCAACGCAGGTGCTCCATAAGTAATGGAAGAATATCTGAGAGACAACGGATCAAAGGATTCAGCTAACTGAACGGCTTTCACAGTAACAGCCGACACACAAAGAATGCTTACTCTGCTAAATGATTAGAACCCTCATGGTGAAAGCTTTATCCTCACCTCATCTAGTCCTCACCAGACATTCTAGAAGTCCATTTCTATGATTAGGCTCATTTTACAGAGGAGAAAATTAAGAACTGGAAAGGTAAAGAGTTAGTAACTTACCCAGAGTCACACAAGCAATAAGGGATGAAGCCAGTCTGACTGTAGGGCCAGACTCCTTAATATTAGGTTGGTGCAAAACTGCTGCCCTGCCTATTTAATTTTGCCATTTTTTTTAAAAGGTAAAACTGCAACTACTTCTGCACCAACCAAAATAGATGGCTGCTCACCAGGTCACTGGGGGCACTGCCAAGTCTCATTAAATTCATCTAAGTGGAGATGCCATCCTTAATTGTGAAACATTACAGGCATGAATACATGACCTTCATAGTGAAGTTGAAGGGCACTATGGGACACAAAAAGGTGAGAAGAGGCCATTTATTCAGTAGCATAACAGCTGAGCGAGATGGGGAGAGGCTGTTTTTAATGAAAAGATAATATAGATTTTTAAATAACATCTGGATTGCTTGGCAGTAAATGGGTAGTTCAAATGGTGCTTGAGGGAGGTTACAGAAAGTCTGAGACCTGGATGGTACTTAGGTACGTGGCACATCCCCTAGAATCACCGTCTCTGTAGTCACTAGAACTGTCTATGAAGAAAGTGACTGGGAGATAAGAATGAATGTCTACACACGCCATTCACGTATGAACACAGCCAAGAAGTTAGGATGGGGAGGGAGCGTACTAGTAAATCAGAAGAAACTCCTCTTGGAATCCATCATATTCTCTTTCTCTTTTAACCATCAAATTTAGCCAAATAAAGCACAAAAAGATATTACTGTTTGAGGATCCACTCCTGTATAAGGGTAGGTAAAGAGGAAAGTAAGCAATTGCTTTCACTGAATATTACTATATTCGAGGTCATCTCTCTCTCTCTCTCTCTCACACACACACACACACACACACACACGTATTCTGAGACCAAGTCTCGCTCTGTCACTCAGGTTCTAGTGCAGTGGTGTGATCTCGACTCACTGCAACCTCTGCCTTCCGAGTTCAAGCGATTCTCATGCCTCAGCCTCCCAAGTAGTTGGGATTACAGGTACCTGCCACCATGCCCAGCTAGTTTTTATATTTTTAATAGAAATGAGGTTTCGCCATGTTGCCCAGGTTGGTCTTGAATTTCTGGGCTCAAAGTGATTCACCTGCCTCAGCCTCCCAAAGTGCTAGGATTACAGGCATGAGTCACTGCACCTAGCAGATTGGTCCTTTCTATCTTACGCTATTCATCTTTTGCATCAACCTTTGGACAGACATTCTTCTCCTTTTTGAAGATAAGGAATGTGAGGTTCAGAGGAATGGAGAGCTTGCTAACACAGCACAGCTAGTGAAAGACATAGCCAAATCCTTGTATCTTTTTCAGATGTCTAAACCTGTGATATTAATATTGCATTTGCTCTAAAAAATACATACATAAGAGAAATGCCACATTTCCATGGATTCATCCTATCCTAATATTTTTATGTAATATTATCTAATAAACTCTGCAAAACAAGTATACTTTCTGTGCCTTTTATTCTTAATGAAACAATTTCGCCATTTTCTGGGACTTGGTTTTAATGAAATACAATCACTTGCTGCTATTTATGAGAATATGCTTGTTTATTAATTGACTGTCTCTGGATTAATGCACAAAAATAGCCATAGCAGGATCTCTGAGGAGAACAGAATCACTGGGGAGAGGAGTAGGAAGGAGACATTTCACAGTAAATCCGATGGTGTATGTTTGCACTGTGTACTGCATAAATATCATATTCTAAAATAAAGATTTTTATATCAAAATAATGTAATATTTCCTTTGCAAGTTTCATAACACTGGTTTCCAGACTCACAGTTCAGCCATGGTGGAAAAAATTGACTTCCAAATGAGTTAACACATAAAGAATCATGTGCTAGAGTGCAAGAGGGTTTTACTGTTAATGGAAAGTTTATGTTGTTTACAAAGATCCTCTCCACCAAATAGTGCCATGTACTTAGACTGAAAGTTTATAAAGCCCTAGCCACGCTTTACGCTGAAGGAGAATAAGGACATACATCTATGTCTATATATTTCATCTCTTAAAAGAAAAGCTACGTTTCTCCCTTTGAACTATGGATAAAAAGAAGAAATTATAAACATGTTACATATTCTTCTATTTTTTATGATAAATACAAGGGAGGAAATGTTGAAGGAGAGATGCCAGGCACAGCAGCTAAGCTGTGTCAAATATATGCTAAAGCATTTTCACCCATTTTTCTACTACTGCCTCATTTGTACTCTGTGAAAGATCCAGTCCCAAACACCTTTTTTGTCAGCTTCTTCAGCCTGCATTGAATGGTGCTGACATTTGACCCATGGAAGCAGGAAATGCCATGGAATTAGGGCATGCTAAAGTAGTGACACCTCTTCCCAGCATTAGTGACAGCCAATCTGCGGGTCAGACCCTGGCGCTCCCAGACAGTAGGGAATCACGCGTCACTCTTAAGGGAAACAGACTGAAAGTCTTAACCTTTCCTGTCTCTTCTACTTTAAATACATCAATCGAGGGCAAGAAAACGGACAGAATTTCAAATCATGCTTGAGTCCAACATTGCTGGATTCTCCCCCCCCCGCTTTTTTTTTTTTTTGAGATGGAGTTTCGCTCTTGTTACCCAGGCTGGAGTGCAATGGCGCGATCTCGGCTCACCGCAACCTCCGCCTCCTGGGTTCAGGCAATTCTCCTGCCTCAGCCTCCTGAGTAACTGGGATTACAGGCACGCGCCACCATGCCCAGCTATTTTTTTTTGTATTTTAGTAGAGACGGGGTTTCACCATGTTAACCAGGTTGGTCTCGATCTCTGGACCTCGTGATCCACCCGCCTCGGCCTCCCAAAGTGCTGGGATTACAGGCTTGAGCCACCGCGCCCGGCCCCTCTCCCCGTTTTTTGATCTAACCTGCATAGCTCATGGGTAAAGAAGCCATCTCCATCCCCTCTCAGAATTTATTATAAATTAGAGAATAGCATGCCTCATTTTTTGAAATGTCCTACTGATGTTCAGAAGTAAACTGGACTATATGCTCCAACCTGATGTGTTTTAACCAGGGTGGCCCCCCAGTACTATGTGACTGACAGCGATAAAAGTGAGTCATGGTAACATCAGGTGGTGCAAACTTTGGGGAAGGGCATCTAGGAACATCAACTGAAATGTCTAAGTGTATGTACATTCAAAAAAATTAGCCCAGCAGATTTCCTTCAAATAATTTACCTTATGGATATACTCACAAAATACTTTAAGGAGGCTGTAGTTCTGTTGGAAATAGCCTAAGGCTAAATGTCCCTCTCAGTAAGGAACAGTTAAGTGATAATAACTCTATGCAATGAATAAACAGGCATTCATTAATAAGAGCATGGTGGACACATACAAATCATAGAACCGCCCCCACCCCCCAAGAATGACTGCAAATACACAAGATGTAGTTGCTGTGGTTATCTTCATAGAAAGACTGGTTGGGAAAGACATTTTCATTTTCTTACTTTTTTTTTCTCCTGTGAACTATCTATTTTTATATCTAAAACCTCAATGGAATCTATCTTGGCAGTAGGATCACGGAAAAGATTGTCATTGATTTAATTTACTAAAACACAGAATAAAAATATTTTTAGATAAAAAAAAAGTAAAGCAAAATATACTCTCTCACCCCACCCTCAGATCCACTCTTTCTCTATGCTCAATGTTACTTTAACCTGGTGTGTCTTCTTTGCCCTGAACCCCTGTCTATAATCACATGATCACCCCATTGAAATCGGTAGCATAAATCAAATTCTGCTCCTTGAAGAATCTGCTTGGGCTCATCCTCTGAATATATCATCTCTCCCTCCATCTGTATATTCATCTACTCTTCCATCTAACCACACATACACACATACATACATACACTCATCCATCTATCCACTCACTCATCCACCCACCCAATCATCCAGCCATCCATCTATCCACCCATCACCTCATCTGCCCACCACTCACCCATCCACCCACTCATCTATCCAACCATCCCTCCATCCATTCAACCATTCTTCCATCCACTCAACTATCCATCCACTGACCCATCCATCTAACCATCTTCTCATCCATTCAACTCCATCCATCCATTCATCCACTCATTCATCCAAACATCCATCCATCCAACCAACTATCCATTCGTTCCTCCTACAATCAGTCATTTCAAGTATTTGCTGACCATGTCACACAAACCAGGGTCTCTTCTACATCATGGGGAAACAATGGTGAAAAATTAACTGACATGGCACTGCACTAAGGATATGAAAGTCTAGTATGAGAGGCAGACATGGAAATCAGCTCTTAAACTCTGTGAGATAAGTGCTGTGACAGACATGACCCAAGGATATACCTGGGGTACATAGTGAGGTTAAGAAAGGCTTTCTGAGCAGAATCATGCACACTAATCAAAAAGTGTCAACAAACCAAATGTCCATTGACATATGAACAGATAACGTGTTATCTACATACAACGGAATATTATGCAATGTTAAAAATGAAAAAACAAAGCTGACACAAGCTGTAGCACCTTGGAGATATCGATGTACCATGGCGACGTTCTGCTAAGAGAAATAAGCCAGTGACAAAAGACAAATCGTGTACAATTACATTTATATGAGGTACTTAAGAGTAGTCAAATTCATAGAGGCAGAAAGTTGAAAGCGGTCAGGGGCTGTGAGCAGGAGGAATACAATTCGTGATTAATGGTCACAGAATTTCAGTTTTGCAAGATGAAAAAGTTGTGGAGATAAACGGTGATGATTGCACAACAATATAAATACACTTAATGCCACTGAATTGTACACTAAAAATATTTAAAAAGGGAAACTTCAATGTTCAGTGTTGGTTCGGTCGTTGTGACAAATGGACCATGATGAGATGAGATATTAATAACAGAGGAAACAGAGTGTGGGTACGTGGAAACTCAGGGCTATAGTCACAACTTTTCAATACATCTAAAATTATTTCAAAATAAAATATGCATTGTTTTAAAAAGCTTCGTGGACGATGCTGCATGCAAGCTGAGATGTGAAGCATGAGCTGAAGTTGCCCAAGAAGATGGTGTCATTCTAAGCTCATTGCAGGTGAGAAAACCTCAGAGATGAAGGTCTGAAGTTGAGACAAGCATAGCCTGGTAGATTTCGGAATTAAAAATTACTCAGGCTTGTTGAGACCACGGCTCAAGACCCCAGATTCCTGAATCATGTCATTTGATGGGACCTTACGATCCTAGCAACCTCCCAAACCTTGACTCTGGGTGAGACATCAGTGGCATCCACCAACAGAAAGACTTTGCTCTTGATGCTTGGAGAAACAAGGGGGAGGAGCCAGAGAATCTCCTAAATCCCTGCTCAGAGGCTAGCCTGAGACCTCCTGGCACAGTTTGCAACAACCCATCTTCAGGAGACTTTAAAGCATCCTATGCATGCCTGCGCCCTCTGGCATTTTCACCAACACACAAGTTCCTCAGATTCCAAAATGGCTCATGCTGAGACCGACATCAACACCAAGATAAAAGCTCTCCCATTCCTGAAGTTCCATGTGGATCAATGTTAACAACTTGATAGAGAAAAAGGAAGGAAGGAAACCCCAATGGGTTATTTGCATGTTGTCACACACACACACACACACACACACAAAAACCTTCCAAGTGACTCAAAAGTAAGTGGCATGTTGAGTGCAAGTAATAGCGTGAGTTTATCTCCCTAACAGCTTGACACAGTGTCAACAATCTAATCGGGACACACGCAGGGGAGAAGAATTTATTGATTTAATTATAATCTAAAGCACAGCCTTATTTTTTGATGAGGTGCCACAGCATACACTCTTTGGGGTGTTCCCAATGGTAAAGGTCAGGCGGGTGTGCAGAAAGGAGTCTGCTCATTGCCTCCTTACCCTTTCAGCTCTTTTGATCCTGTGCACCGAGCAATTTTACTGTGGAGATTTAATCCCAGGGTTTTCACACACAGCTTGTTACCTTCTTGCCAGCTCAACCAAGTTCTGTGATGCTCGCTTATTTGCAAGCAGCTAAGCTGATTCTGTCCTCAGAAGTTCAGCGGCTAACAAGCTGGAATTAGGCATTTTCCAACTGCTTCACTTGCTGTGAATGTATTGGATTCAGCTAAAGGTTTTCCCTCTTAGCAATAACCTGTTGTCCAAAATGTACAAATTGTGGACGTACCAAGTCATGCTCAATGACCGGAGTTCTTGGACTAAGATCAGGCTCATTACTCTGGGTATAGATGGAGCTCTCAGGAAACAAAGGAGGACCCTGTAGAGATTGAAGTCAGCCAGGACAGCAGTTGTTTCCAAAAAGATGTAGTGGGAATGGGGAGGAGGCTGCATGTGTGCGTCGGAGATATGGAGTGTCCTAGCAGAGAGACCCGAGTTTATATCCCCATTTATCCCCATTTTTCTGCAGGTATACCACCTTATTTAACTCAAACACCGTAGCAAGGTCACTCTTATTATCATACCACAGTTTTAGAGTTGAATTATCTTGCCCAAGGTCCCACAGCTACTAAACGACAGAGCTGGGATTTGAACCAACGTTTATTCGATTCCAAAATCCATGTTCTCACCCATTACATTATATTGCCTTCTCTAACATTTAAGGGTTGAATGTTCTCTCTGGGCATTTGGGGCTTTTCAACCACTGTGGTTGTTACATCCCACTGTCCTCTTTGTCCAAAGTGCATGTCTTCAACAAAGCCCTAGAAGGCAGACACGTAAAATCTGGTTGACCTTAAAGATCGTCAAATCTATACGACTCGGTATGTATGAGGCCCCCACGGCAGTCATACCCAGCAGTCGTCTGTCTTTAGCATTTGTTCCCTACTGAGAGGTCGCCTAGGAGACTCGTCCCAAAGTTCTCCTTGTCATTACACTTAAGTCAGGATTCTTATTCTGGCACTTAGGAATGTGAACAAGTCTGATTTCCTTTCTAGGAGAGACTCTATCAGTTACCTCTGTTAGACACGTGTGTTACTTATCCTTCAAACTGCAATTTAAAATTATGTACATATTTATATGGGTTGTTTGCTAAATATTCTGAAGCTACATAGAGATAAGAGCCGTAACTGTTTGGTTCACCTCTGTTTTCCCAGTGCCTAACACAGAGCCCTGGAGCAGAGTGGTTGCTCTGTAAATATGTGTTGATTCAATCAGTCTCTCCTGTGGCTGAAAAAATCCTCAAACTCACAGAGGCTGTTTCTGGTCATTCTACCATTTTGGTCTCTTGGTTCGTATTCTTTTGGAAGCATGATATCCCCAACCTACCACTGCGTGTATAATCAGAGTAGCTTTTTAAATAAAATAACTCCCTTGACTGCACATCTCTACCTATGAATGATATGGATTTCTGGTCACCATCGTTGAATAACTCATTCAGGTAAGCATCACTCTTGCCATTTTACAGATGTGTACACTGAGATTCAGAAAGTAACACACCTTGCTAAGGATGGACAGCTAGTGAGCTTCCAAATCTTAGAAGCTCCAGATCAATGACATTTCCCAAATAGTCCAAACCCAGTCTTCCTGGTGAGGCTCAGATGAAGGCAAGATACCTTGGAATTGAAGCAAACCTCACAACTGGCCTCCATTATCCACCCTAGGACCTGGGGTGACTTGTAAAACTAAGCCACTAAGCCCCTCTTTTCTTATCTTTAAAATGGAAACAGTAGTACCTGCCTCACAGGAGTGTGGTATGAATTTAATGAAATAATGCAGTTAGAAGGGCTAGCCTGGCACAAAACAAGCATTCACTTAATTTAACCTTTATTATCACTATGAGATAGTATAGGTCTCATAAACCGTGAGCAGCAATGACATTATCTCTACGTGCAATACTTCAGAGTAGAGCTGCAAGGGTTCTTGTTTTATAAATCCACTTTTATTAGATGCAAATTACAACTGTGTTAGCTTCTTGAATCCTTTTGCTGACCCAGACGGTATTCACTGTTGCCTAAAACCAGGCATCTTTCCTGTGCTTAGTCCCAGGGCTACCTAATCCTGGAGAAAGTAAGTCTCTGAGCAGGTTTGCTCCAACCTCAGCTTAGGATCAGAAAATGGAGCTGATGTATTTTCTACTTAAAACTGGAACGATGCGTTGTGTTAGAGAGATGTCTGCTTCCAGTTATCCAGTCTGTCATTCTTTTAAATAACAAAACTGCTTAGAGGAGCACCATGAGATGCCTTTTGGGCAAGAGAATGTATTTATGAACAGATATCAGTTAACATCAAACACTCTACTTCAGTTATTCTAACTCAGTATAGACAAGTATTACCTGGGTTCTACCTGTTATGAATGCATATTCCTGGGGTTCAGCATTAGTGATTCTGATTCATCGGCTTGAAGAGGGACCCACAAATCTACATTTAATAAGTGCTGCTACTGACTGAGAAACAAGGGATCCCCAGGGTATATTTTGAGACTCCAGTAAAGAGTGGGCTTTAGAAAAGCAGACAGAATATTCCTGAAATGTTAAAAGCTAGTGAAATATTACTACCACTATTAACTCTATCCTGTTTTTCCTGCGTTGACACAAATAGCCTGCAGTCCTTTCTGAGGAGTTGGGGACAGAATATGTGCTATTCCGTGCAGAAGGCTTCCTTTAGGAAAGTAGAGATGATGGGGCCACTCCTAAGTCATTCCACAAACACCTGTTTTGTTTATGTGCACAGCTGAGACACAAGAGCAAATGAGTCTCTGCCCTTATTGAGTCTACAGACTCATTGAGGAACCCACCCAACACAAGACGACAGGTCAAAAAAAAAATTAATGAGAAGTTGTAATGAGTTTGTACTTCACTTGGGGTCAGAGGATTCTCTTAGGATATGACATATGAGCTGAAAGTTCGTTGAGATTGACCTAGGTTTGCGAAGAATGTCAAAGGAAGGATTTTAGGTGGAAAAAGTAAAATATGCAAAGGCCCTGGGGTAGGAAATAACTTGGGGTTCAAAGGCTGAGCTAAGGAGACAGCAGGCAAGGGACAGGAGGAGCCTTGTCTAGCCCAGGAAGAGATAACATGCTAGCCTGAGACAATTCCAAGGGATAGGAGACAATACAACGTGTATTTAGGGGAACCAACCAAAAGGCAAGAGAAGACATTATAGACATTGCCTCATTTAACAGAAGAAGAAATGGAGTGCTACATACTCAGGGATTATTAACAACAGCTTGTAGATGTCCCTGAAAGGGGTGAAATTACTAGAAAAGAGGGCCAGGAGGCTTGGCCACCCCAAGTGCCATTCTGCCATAATGACTTTCTAAAGCCTCCTGATCCATTTTGCACAAGTGGCCACCATTTTCCAGTGGCCAATGTCTTGTTGGATCTTGGATGCTACTGTTTTATCAGCTTCTGCGATCCTCCTTTGGAAAAGTGTCAGCATTCGATTGCTATGGTGATCATTCTGCGGTGTTTCTAGATGTGACTAAGCAATGTCACTGACTCCTACTGGGGAGCCCCAATGCCTAAACTGTCCACCATTATATACATGTGCACAGGTGCACACACAATCACAGTTCATTGAGCAAAACGCATGTCTTGGAGTGGGGTGTACCAGATGAATAATGCATCCCTATCTTTAAGGAAATCAGAGCCATTGAATGCAAGAAGGGAGTGGCAATGTGCAAGTAGGCAGATCATAAATGTGGCATGGATACAAGGAAGACTTGGGTTGTGCAAAAAGATTAACAGCCAAGGCTCTGAAGTCAGACCTCCTGGGTAGGGTCTCAGCTTCACACTTTCCTTCTGAGTCACCCAGGGCAAGACATCAAGGCATTCAGTGTCTTAGCTTTTTAAAAAATATACATGTAAAATGAGATGAATACTCCTCCCTACTTTGTTGTTTTGTGATGGGGATGAAATGATCCCATCAATTTGAAGTATCTATCACAGCGGCTGGTATAGAGTGACACTTAACAGAGCAATAATATCTGCTAACATTTATCATTGTGGTAAGATCACTGTGGCAAGCGGGATGACCCCCCCAAATATTCCCATGCCTTACTCTTTGGAACCTATAAATATGTTACCTTACATAGCAAAAGTGACTACTGTGGTTTGAACGTTTAAGTCCTCTCCCCCTTGATTCATATGCTGAAATCTTAACACCAAGTTCATGGTATTAGGAGGTGGGGCTTTTAGGGTCTGATGACATCATGAGGGAAGAACTTTCTTGATTGAGATTTCTACCCTTTTTTTTTGAGATCAAGTCTCGCTCTGTCACCCAGGCTGGAGTGCAGCGACATGATCTCGGCTCCCTGGGTTCAAGTGAGTCTCCTGCCTCAGCCTCCAGAGTAGCTGGGATTACAGATGAGTGCCACCACATCAGCCAATTTTTGTATTTTTAGCAGAGAAGTTTTTCACCATGTTGGCCAGGCTGGTCTCAAACTCCTGCCCTCAAGTGATCCACCTGCCACGGCCTCCCAAAGTGCTGGGATTACAGGCGTGAGCCACCATTCCTGGCTAGACTCATGCCCTTTTAAAAGATACCCCAGAGAGCTAGAGAGTCCCTTCTATCATCTGAGGGCACAGCAAGAGGGAATTCTCTATGAGCCAAAAATTGGCCCTTATCTGATGTTCACTCTGCCCTGAGTGTGGACTTTTCAGCCTCTAGAACTGTGAGCAATAAAATTCTGTCACTGATAAGTCATCCAGTGTTTGGCATTTTGTTAGGGCAGCTTGAGCAGGCTAAGACAAGGACTTTGCAGATGGAATTCAGGTTACCGATCTTGAGATGAGAAGAAGAGCTGAATTACCTGGGTGGGCCGTGTCTCATGGTATGAGCCCTTCAAGGTAGACAACTTTCTCCAACTCAAGTTAGAGTCATCTGGCAAAGGAAGAACTTGGAGAGATTCAAAGCAAAAGGACACTTGAGTAGCTGTTGCTGGACAGCATGAGAAGGAATATGGGCAGCTTCCGAAGTCCAGGCTATCTGCCCATTGATAGCCAGCAAAGTTGTGAGGGCCTCAGTCTCACCACTGCCAGGGACTAAAATCAGGAAAAGTGGAGGGAGCCTGGAAGGGGATTCATTCTCACAGCCCCCAGAAGGAAACACAGTCTTGCTAACTTCTGCCTTTCTGTCTTGTGAATCTCTCGACAGCAGACCCAGCTCAGTAATCCTGAAGTTGGACTTATAACCCACAGCGCTGTGAGATTATACATAGTAGTTTTGTAACAGAATTTTGCTCTGCCACCCCAGCTTGTGTGCAATGGCGCGATCTCAGCTCACTGCAACCTCTGCCTTACGGGTTCAAGTGATTCTCCTCAGCCTCCTTAGTAGCTGAGATTACAGGAGCTCAGCATCACACCAGGAAAATTCATGTATTTTTAGTAGAAATGAGATTTTACTATGTTGGCCAAGCTGATCTTGAACTCCTGACCTCAGGTGATCCTTTTCTTCTGCTACATTTGTGGTGATTTGTTACAGCAGCCACCAACACAGCAACCAATGCAATCATATAAACACGGAAAACTCTCTTTATGACCCGTTGTTTCCCTCCGAAGGCTGGGAAGGGGCCCTCCGCAACTTCACAGAAGTAGTAGCTTCCCTGGTGTGTCAGGCTAAACACTGAGAAAACAACCCCAGGAGAAGATTTTTCACAGTTCTATTCCGCCCATGGCTCACTGGCCTGTCCTTAGGCATATAAGGGGAGAAAATAATCATGTTTCATTCCTTAATCCCCCTCAACATCCATTCACCTCACAGGAGGCTGAAAAATCGAAAGAGAAGAACCAATAGGAGGGGAGAAGTGTCTCTGGAGCAGGTACCAAGGTTTGTGTGATACCGAGAGCTCTGACACTCACTGCAGGATGCTCGTGCCCCTCACATCCCGGAAGCTGGCTAAGAGACACGAGGCGATGCGCCTGTACATTCTCACGCCAACACTCTCTCCCTATGGGGGAAACGCTTAACCTCTGTGAACCCCAGGTTTCCCCTGGTGGATGTGGATTATCATATCATCTTCCAATAACACTTGCTCAACCCCGTGAATAGGGTTGCTATGAGTTTGAACAAAACGTATGGCTCTTGAAAATGCAAAAACAAACAAATGACGTGGAGTACTGCGTTAAGTTGAATGTCAATTCTGTGTTCTCGGAGGGTGTCTGACACACAGCAAAACACAACTCAAGCTTCCATTCTACGTTCATCCTCAGTCAATTCTTTTTATGCAACTTAAAATTGTTTTCTTTGATCTTTGGTCTTTGCTTTTGTTTTTTTCATCCTCAGTCAATTCTTTTTTTTTTTTTTTTTGAGACGGAATCTCATTCTGCTGCCAGGCTGGAGTGCAATGACGCGATCTCAGCTCACCGCAACCTCCACCTCCCAGGTTGAAGAGGTTCTCCTGCCTCAGCCTCCTGAGTAGCTGGGAGGAGAGCCATGTGCAACCACATGGGGTTTCACCATGTTGTTCAGCACAGTCTCGATCTCCTGACCTCATGATCCACCAGCCTCAGCCTCCCAAAGTACTGGGACTACAGGTGTGAGCTGTCAATTCTCATTAACCACGTGAACTATAATGTTATTGCCATAAGATATCACTGTTATTAGTTGTTGTTGGCTAACTAAACACAAGATAATTTTCTGGCTAACAGAAACCTCAATATTTCACTCACTTCATGGCTTTCTTATCCTTCAAGGGAGCTGAGCTTCTCCACAATGGCAGAGGGATAAATCTTGATTATTCTGTTTATAGATCTCAAAATGTGGTTCTGGAATCAGCAACCTTATCACCTGGGAACTTGTAAAACTGAGAGAAAGACAGACTCTGCCCAAGACCTACCAAATCAGAAACTCTGGGAGTGAGCTTGGAAATGCAGTCTTAGGGACCTAATGATTTCTTTTTCTTCAACACAATAGCTTTTATTTATTCATTCATTTATTTAGATATCTCATTGTCTAAAGTTTTTAAAGTTCAAGGGTACATGTGGAGGTTTGTCACCCAGGTGAACGTGTGTCATGGTGGTTTGTTATGCAGATTATTTCATCAATCAGGTATAAAGCCTAGTACCCACAGTTATTTTTTCCTGATCCTTTCCCTTCTCCTACCTTCCACCCTCTGGTAGACCCCACTGGGTGGTGTTCCTCTATATATATTTTGCTAAATGATTAAGGCAAATGATATAATCTGGCCAATGAAATGCCAGAAGTCTCTGGAAGAGATATGTGTGGCTGTTACAGACATCTTCCTAAAAAGGAAAATTAAACAGGGGTATTTTATGTTCTTCTTCTGGGTGTTACAGTCTCTACATGATGTCTGGAGCAATGGCAGCTATAATAGAATCAGGAGGAATGACAGCCTAAGAGGTAAGCAAACACAGTGAGATTAGCACAAGAGAAATATTGCAAAAATCTGAAGCCTGAATTATATTTTTGAATTGATGAATTATCTAAATTAGCTAATCCTAAGTCTACCTCACCTCCAGAATTCTTGCTAACATTTCTGTGAGATCATACATGCTTCTCTTGTTTAAACCGATTTTAGATCCACCTTCAATTGCTTGCTGCTAAAAGTAGCAAACCAATAAACTATTCAAATATAATTTATGTCCTTAACAAGTTGTCAGTTGAATAAAAAAGTCATTCAGTGGGTTGATAAAAAGTAGTCGTAAATGTGTATGCATTGTGGCCTGTGAGAATTTAAAAGAAGATAGATCAAAATTAAAGTCAGTTCCCAAAACTACATTTATTATATTTTCCAAATCAAACTCAATCTGGGAAAGATTTTCTGGTGCTACTTCCAGGTGCAAGCAATAATTTGAAATGCCAAAATGATGCAATTTCTAGATAATTTTCATGATTTACAGACACAGCATAGGAGAGTATTTTAAACTAGAACTGTCCCCACACAATATAAGTTGAATGGCTACAATATCAGTAATTTTCCCAATTAACAGAAGAAATTTTCATTTGCTCCACACAGTAGATGCAATACTTTAATCTGGCAACAGGAAATGTACAATAATCTGTGGCTCTGCTTTTATGTGTTCTTTCACCCCCACAGGTTTTTGGAAATTCTTATTTCCATCATGATTTTCAATTTGCCAGAGAAGGAAGGAAGGAACAGAACCAAACACACTTTTGTACAAAATGGCAACTGCAAGATAATAATTGCCCATGCCACGTGAGATAAAAGGATCTCTGGACTTTCCCCAGAAAGTCTGTCTCAAAACAATAATTGTTGGCATCTATCCTAAAACTCAGTGTCTAGAAGGCAGAGATTACTACTGATGTTAAAACCCAAGGCCAACTTCTTCCTTTTGCCCATCCATCCACCCACCTACTTTTTCCATGATTTCATCTATCTGTCATTCATCCATCCACTCACTCACCTGTCTATTCCATCCATACATGTATCTGTCATTCATCCATCCACCCACCCACCCAACTATTACAACCATTCCTCTATTCATCATCCATCCATCCACTCACCCACCTGTCTATTCCATCCATCCATCCATCCATCATCCATCTATTCATCCATCCATTCACTGGTCTAATTATTCAAAAAATATTCAGTAAGTACCTACTTTGTAAAAGGCACTCCAGGGATACAGCAACAAACAAACATGCTAACAAACATATCTACCCCAGTGAAGCTTACATACTATTGCAGATAGACACAAATAAAACATATAGCATGTCAAATGATGATAAGCAATATGGCAAATGTCAGACAGGAAAGGAACACAGGGTGTGTGGGAGTGAGGAGGGGGTCTGATTCTAATGGAGGGATCGAGGAGGTCCTATCTGAAAAGGTATGTGAGCTAAGCTGAGATGGAGGAGAGGGAGTGAACTAGGAAAGAACTTGGAAAAAAAATACATTCTGGACAGAAGATACAGTAGTTGAAATGACCTCAGGGGAGTATATTCCTATAAAATTCAAGGGCTTCCAAAAAGGCCAGGAGGAAAGGGAAAGGACACTAGGGAAGAAGGCTGAAGAAGTCAATGTTTTTTCCTTCAACAATGATAGAAAATAAGGAATGGTAAAATATTTTTTTAAAAATAGCAAATAGAGTCATGGCACATTTTCTGCCTACTTGGAAAGCTTAGCATGAGATATTTCTCTCTTAGAACATGAGCAAGGAGAGATTTGAGGAGTACATGCTCCAGGACAGCCTGGGAAAGTGAGCATCTGGGTACAAAGTGGACTGGTCCAGGGATGCAGCATCCTCAGGTGAAGGCAGAGAGACACACAATCACACAACTCCTGCATTCACATAGTCATTAGACGCTGGTCCTTTGCAAGCCTTGAGGATAAACTTAGGGCTCCAAAGACACAAGGTCCCTGTCTTCGTAATGCATATGGCTCTGGAAGAAGTGATACATGGTGCACCCCATGAGAAAACATTCAGTAAGTGAGCAACTTACTGGAATACAGCCTAGAACAGGAAGTCTTGTTCTGGTTTGGAAGGTGAATCAGGAAGTTTATTCGTAAAGAAATGATGTCCAAGCCAAGCAAGGCTGAATATAAGAACCAAGCAGGGACCAGGGTAGGGACTGGGGAATGTAGCCTTCCCGGAAACAGCATGTGCAAATGTCCTGGGGCAGTAAGATCATGCTTGTTGGAGGAACTGAGGAATATACCTGAACTGGACATTAGAATATTGGGAAGGGGGTGATGAAGCTGCTGTGGCCAACTGGATCATATCAAAGATGCTGATTTTTTAAGACAACTTTGGCAGCTTCATATAAGGCTAGATGCTCATAAGAACCTTCCGGACTGCAGACAAGAAGATAAAGGTTTGTTTTTAGATGTCCCTGGGAGGACTAAAGAGGACCCTCTTAGGCTAAAAATATCCACAGAGCCACAGAGGTCCACAGAGCCAAATCCCTCAAACCAAGCAAAGTGGATTTCATACCTGCGTTTTAAAACATTTCACAAGGAACACTCACAATCAAATATAGCTTGAAGAGGAAGAAACAGAGGCTCAAAGAGCTCCAGGAACTTCCCCAAAGTCACAGCATGAAAAAACCCAGACATCTTACCACGTAAGTAAGCAAGAAACTGGAATGCAAGGCAAGGCATATTTATACATAAATAGATGTTTCTGTGTGCCGTGCTTGTGCGTGTGATTTTCAATCCATACAATGCTAATGCCATAAAAATGAGATGGACAAACAAACAAAATCTAATTTTAAAACTGTCAATCTGGAATTCAGAACTGGGTCACCGTTGTCAGGGGACCCAGCACCCAGGACACGGATCGGAAGATAGCGTTTGCTATTTGATGACACGTCAGTCAACTGTGTGACCCCCTGGATATCTGGGGGCACTGCTCACATTCATGGCACCACTGTATGAATGATAAAAACGCACACCCTCCCAGTGGAAGAATACCCAAAATAGGCCCTTTTCTCCAGGGTGATGTAGCCCTGCTCCAGGGCTCAGGGCCTGAATAAAAGGCTTGGAGTAGATTTTCTCCTGCAATTGCTACCTTTGCAGGCCTGCTTGCTCAGAGAACAGCCATAGATGGCGATCCTGTGAGCACCCATCAAGCTCAGGGAGGTGAACATCCCAGGAAGACCACTGGGAGATGCTGTGGCAGGTGAGGGAGGCAAAATGCATGCGGAGGTGTGTTCTCCCAGCCACAATACCCTCTTGCCTGCAACTCTTGAAATCAATTTGGAAATAACTGCTCAGACCAGATTACACAAAGATTTTGTTACGCCAAACAGGATAAAGCACAGAGGGACTTGCCGCCTTGGCAAACAGTGCTGGGAATTGGAGATGCGCGTCGTGTCTTGTGTTTACAGCTTTTCAGCTGAGTACTTAGTGTTTACTTTGGAATTAATCCAGGCCCATAAAACAAGTGATATATCAACATAGCAGATGTACTTGGGTGACTATACATTAAAAGGTGATTCACTTCACAATGAGAATCCACACACAGCCTGGAGAATGAAGCAGGTACCTTCTGTATTTGTGTAAGGGAGGTCCCTCCTGGATATGCAATGTTAGGAGGAGGGTCCTAACATGGAGGAAACGCTAAAGGGATGGATGCTGTGGGTTCATCACCCCTCCACAGAGCCCTGCCCTGCCCCTTAATCAGGACTGGCCACATAATTTCTGGGGGGAGTGCAAAACGGAAATATAGGACCTCATGTGCAAAAATTATTAAGAATTCCAGCTATATCATGAGACCACACGTGAGGCTGTTCAAAACCTGGGACCCTGCATGATCCTGCAGGGAATTTGCCCTTAAAACTGACCCTGCCCTTAATAAAAGGGACTGAACTTGACATTTCCCAAAAGGAGATGTTAATAGTATTTACCTAATAGGGTTGTTATAAGAATAAAGAGAGAGAATGAATTTAGACACCACTCTGGCTCATAGTAAGTTTCAATAATTAGTGACTCTCACTGATTAAAGCAGATGAATAATACTTCTTGTATCCTCCCTACAAAGAGTCCATATCTATGCAAATATTTAGAATTTTCCTGCTAACAACTCTGGAAGCTGTTAAATTCTTGCATGAAAAGGCTGGATAGAAACCCGTGATACATGTACACAGAGACATACACGCACATGCATTCCAAAGAGGTGAGAAGGAATGAGGCTGCTGAAATGTGAAGTTTCTGAATACAGGGCAGGTGAGGTACCCACAGAATGCATATTTAGGTGTTACAAAGGATAGAAAACCACCATCTGTTTTAGCTAGAACCAAAGTATTTGGTGGGCTAAGGGACTCAGAAGGGAGAATTTCGAATCAAAATCTAACTGCTTCTAATCATATTCATTCCAGCTGTAATCTGAGGCTTCAACATTGCAGAAAGTACAATGGTCTGCTTCACTGCGGAAGCTGTTGTGCTTAGCATGGTAGGTGACACACTGTTAGTGTCACCACACCACAGTGGTTGAGTAATTGAATGCATGAACCCATGAGTAAATCATGGAAAAATGGGGTTCATTGTGGGAAAAGGGGTTGGCCTAGGGCTGGCCAAATAAAAAATGTGGAGAACAAATAGTGATCATCACCCTTTAACACTGTGGTACCTCATGTAACTTGCCTAGGTCCATCCTTTTCCTGAGGACTTCCCCAGGACCCCGAAGGTCGAGAGGAAGTTCAAAAGAGAAAGAAAACCCAGATGAGCAACTGCATGTCTTAATGGCAGAAATGTGTACATCCAGAGATGGCCGGCTCTTGGCTTGGATACAAACTCATTCCTCCATCATATCCCAAGTTCTTTCCAAATATTCGCTATTCTATAGACAGAGTCTTGTCTCCAGGAGATGATATCACACATCTTTGTGTAGCTTTCCTTCATGCACCAAGGTAGAAAATATAAGCCAATACGTGGCTTCAATTCACACTTTCTCACATGCATGGGAATCCTGTACTTGATAATTTCAACTTGACCCTATCTATAATAGACTGTAACACACATATGATGGAAAACAGGGTGAGGTGCAAGGCTAGAACATGACTATGACTTGATAACTTGGGAGATGACCTGCCTTAGATATGGTACAGTTTCAGGAAAATCTGGCAAGACACTGGTCAGAGGGCCCACCCCATCTACTTCACCAGCATTCTGTCTGATGATGCCGGGAATCTTCCCTGCTTCCTTGACTTCCTGGGAAGTCACTGGCTGTGGCTTTCTTAATATCCCTACCAGAAGACCAACTCTGCCTCCACTGCTTCTTCGCCTGGACAACCTCTAGGTCATGACTGCAATTTTAGGGGACATTCGCTCTAGGAATGCAATCCTAAAGCTGAACATGCTCCTCTGTGCTTCATAATCTCATCAGGGGGCCCAACATTTCAGCCAGTGGTTACTGTGACTTCTACCTCCCCAGTCTCTGCATTGCTCATAGGCAATGATGCTGTCTTGCACTTGCACATCCTCAGTGCTTGACATAAAGTGGATGCTTTATACATCCTCTGTACATGCTTTAACATGTGTATGAAACTACATGCAGTTCCTGTTAAGAAAAGCGGCATGTGGCAAGGATACACAAAGACTCAAAACAAAGGAATGGAGAAAGATTTACCAACCAAATGGAGAGCAAAAATAAGTAAATAAATAAATAAATAAATTAAAAGCAGGAGTTGCAATTCTCGTAGTGGATAAAATAGATTTTAAAGCAACAAAGATATAGTGGTAAAAGGATCAATACAACAACAAGAGCTAACGATCCTAACACCCAGATACATAGAGACTTAGACACAATGAGACAGAAAATTAATAAGGATATCAAGGACTCGAACTCAGATCCGGAACCAGTAAACTTAATAAATATTTATAGAGCTCTCCACTTCAAATACACAAAATAAACATTCTAGTCAATACCACATCACACCTACTCATAGGTTTAAATGAAACATTGATTGGCCGTTATTAATACCCATTTTTTTCAGAATAAAGCAATATTTCCGTTCACCCTCCCTCTCTCTCTTCCTCTTTCTTTCTCTCCTTTACTCATTTTTTTTTTCTTTCCTTCTCTCAAAAAAAGAAATCAACTTGTAAACCTCTATATCCAGGTCGGCAATGTATCTCCCATTGCTTGAATTCCTTCCTTCCCTTCCCTTCCCTCCCCCCCTTCCTCCCTTCCTTCCTTCCTTCATCCCTTCCTTCCTCTCTCTCTTCCTCCTTCCCTCCCTTCCTCCTTCCCGCCTTCCTCCCTTCCTCCTTCCCTCCCTAAAAAAAGAAAAGCGGCATGTGTCTTCTCACAGCTCCTGGCTTATGATAACGTGAAGACAATACCTTCTTAAGGATTAGCCCCATCCGTCCTTTTAAGACTACACTGCTTAAAATGTTTAATGACTCCCTCCCTATGCAGAGGATGAAGTCCTAACTCCTGATCATGACCAGCAAGACCTCCTGCCTACTTATCTTCACATGACTTGGGCCACTCTCCACCACCCCAGCTCCACTAGGGGTACAATGACCTCTTCCATTCCTCATACTCACTAGTGTCCTTCCTACCACAGGACCTTTGCACATGCCAATCTCACAGTCTGGAATGCTATTCTCATTTTTCTCTGTTTAACCTCCTTTCACCCTTTGATCATATCAAAATGATCAAGGAACCTCTAATCTGTTCCTTCAAGAAGCCATCCTGGCTAGCAAAACGTGTAGCATGTATCATCGTTTCATTTTTTTTGTTTTGTTTTTTTTTTGAGACAGAGTCTCACCCCATCACCCAGGCTGGAATAGAGTGGTGTGATCCCAGCTCACTGCAACCTCCACCTCCTGGGTTCAAGAGATTCTCCTGCCTCGGTCCCCCAAGTAGCAGCAACTACAGGCACAAGCCACCATGCCCAGCTATTTTTTGTATTTTTAGTGGAGACAGATTTCCCCATGTTGGACAGGCTGTTCTCTAACTCCTGGCCTCAAGTGATCCACCCACCTCAGCCTCCCAGTGTTCCAGAAGTCCAGGCATGAGCCACCATGCCTCACCACTGCAATTGTACATTTACTTTTTGTGACCATTTTATTCAGGTATTTTTTCTTTCACCAAACTCTCAAATTCATGAAGTCTCAGCCTATACATCTTTTTCTCCACTTTAGATCCTTTGCACCACAGCAAGTGCTTGACGCATTTCATGTGTGAATAAATAAAGATATTGATCCTTACCTTTCCACAGGCAAGACCCTGGGTCTGGGGCATTCATCATTTACTTATTTTCCTGTGTTACCAATCAGAGAGAAAAGGTACTTTCTATGACAGGAAAAACAAACATTTGCAACCCAAATGCCAGAGAACCAATGAAGCCTCAAGGAATACGAAGCAACTGGCCATTCTAGGCAGATGGGAAATGCACCAGCCATCGTGTGTTGTTGAGATCTTAGCACAATGCACATCACCTACACGCTAATGTAGGCTGATTCATTCTCCAAGGATGTATTTTTCGTGCAATTGTCAAGCTACATTGTTACCCTAAATAGAATATTACTAAAGTGCTTTAACCAAGCCAGCTGGAAGGTCTGACATTTCATCCATATTGTTATTTATATACATATTTACAGCTGCCACCTGCCTGTAGCTTGCCAGGATCATAAAGCAGTGATGTTCCTTGGTTTCATTATACTTTGACATTTTACTATAACTACATTGCTTCTCATTCCTTACTATCCAATTGCTTTGCAGCCATTCTTGAATTATATTGCTCTGGTGATGGAATAAGAATCTTTCTCTTTGGTCATCCTAGGTACTAGTGTCTCTCTGTTCCTTTCTCTCTTCCAACTCACCTTACCCCGCCCCACCCTATGCTCAGATGGTACAAATCATTGCTGGCACCTGCAACAATTATAGCAGACCTGCTGCTGCTTAAAGGAACCCCCACAAACCCCACCGAGTTAAATTAGATTAGGGAACTGGGAGGTGAGCAGGAGGGCTGGCCAGTGGTCTCAGCTGAAGCTGATGCGGATGCGGATTTGGTCTTGCCTCTACGAAATGAGAAATAAATGTCTCCTCCTTTAGAAAAGTTCTGGAAGCCTCTACTTCAGAAACAGAATACGGTGGGGGCGGGGGGGAAGCCAACAACTCAATTAAAGACAGGCAGGTTTAATTTCAAAATGTTAGTATAGTCCAGTGTAAGAATATTTGCAATTCACTTGGAATTTAGAATCCAGGCTCCGTAAGCAGGAGGGAAGAATGGGTGTAGGGTTGAGATCTCCTTCAATGTTTATAAGTTGAAACATGAAGCTGCCTTTTGCGGGGCTTGCATTATGGTCCCAAGCATAAAATGTATAGAAAAGTCAGCCCACCCAAGTTAACTTACCTACCGCCTCAACCTGCCAGGTTGAAATACCTGGATTTCACTGCTCTGCAATTTCCAAAACGATCTCAGTCAAAATAAATTACAATGCGAGAAAGACGCAAGCATTAAAGACAACCCCTACAGAATTTGCACAGAATAAGTACGCAGCAAAAGCTCAGAGAATTGAATTCAACATCACATCAATATATTAGGTCCCATCCAAAAAGCCTCCCTAGAAATGTGACGTTCCTCACCTGGACTGTGCAACCTCATCCCCGAGAAAACTGGACGATTTCTGAGCATGATTCTTCTCCCGCCGGAGCCTTAACCCTCAGCCTGCCCTTCCTAGTCTGCCAACTGCCTCCGTGTCACTCGGACTCCCAGCTGCCTCTGAATTTAAATTACCACTCAGAAGGAAAGCCCAGGTCTTACCTAATCAGAACAATGATTGAAGTAGGTGGTTGCTTCTATGTTTCATGTGGAGAGGCCTCTTCCCGGGCTGGCCTTTCAGCTACTAACCCATGCTCTGGATGCATGCCCTGAAACCCACCATTCTCTTGCCCTCGCCCTGCTGATGCTGGGCTCCATCAGATGCCATGGACCCCAACCAGACCCCTGAATCCTCCTGCTGTCATTGAGCCTCTGCAAGGTCTAGTGGGGTCACTGGTTCCTCCTCCTCAACACCCACTCAGCAACCTAAAGACCTAACCGTTAACATCCATGCCTGGCACCCAGTAGGTAATTAATAGATGCCAACATCCTTCTTTTCACTTTCAATCAGGAGGAAAACCGGAAAAAGGGAGAACTCTGGAAAGGAGCGTGGAGTCTCAGATTAACAACAACGCTCTTTTCCTCCTCGAGGCACTCGGGCAGCCTCCACGGGCCATAGTATCTTCACCTGTAACCTAAGCGGGAGTGGGGGGAGGTTATCTTCAAGTCCTTACAGAGTTAACATTCGCAGTGCTATAGAACTGATCATCCCCAGTCCTTTCTTTGTGAACTTGCTTTCTGTGAGTCTCTCCTTTCATTTATACTTTAGATTGAGTTCCTTCTTTCCTTTCTAGGATGACAGGGTCTGAAATCCACACTCAGAAAAGCTCCTACAGGGCTCTCCTCCTGAGTACCTAATCTTCTTGTAGGACACCAGCCATTGGATTCAGGGCCCAGGTTAATCCAGTATAACCTCATCTTAACTAAATACATTTGCAACAAATAGATGCCAACACCCTTTCTTCACTCACTTTGCGGAAGGGCCTGAAGCGCCCTTCTCCCTCCCTGATGTTTCGCTGTCTTTGTACTGTCTTCAGAGACACAACTCTCTGCTTCTCATGGGTTTCTGCTGTCCCTTCACAAATGTCTTCAAGCCCCTTGTCCTTGAGACTCCTTCTCTTACACCTCATTGGAACAACTCCTCACCCTGTGAAGGTGTTCTCTTTTTTTTTTTTTTTGAGACAGAGTTTCACTCTTGTTATCCAGGCTGGAGTGCAATGGCGCGATCTCAGCTCACCGCAACCTCCGCCTCCTGGGTTCAGGCAATTCTCCTGCCTCAGCCTCCTGAGTAGCTGGGACTACAGGCACATGCCACCATGCCCAGCTAATTTTTTGTGTTTTTAGTAGAGACGGGGTTTCACCATGTTAACCAGGATGGTCTCGATCTCTTGACCTCATGATCCACCCGCCTCGGCCTCCCAAAGTGTTGGGATTACAGGCATGAGCCACCGCGCCCAGCCAGGTGTTCTCTTTATGTCACAGAGGCAGTGTCTTCTATTGCAGGATGGATTTAAAAAAAAAAAAAAACCCACATACACGTTTCTTTTTCTCCAGCTAAAATTATCCATCCAACAAATGATCACCAAGACCTACTATGTAACAGCCATGGTTTCAGGCACTGTGGAGGTGCAGGCCTGAACTGAGCAGAGATTTCAAGTCTAAGGAGAGTGAAGAAATAGTGCTACACAAGTAAACAGCACCAAAATTACAACACAGTGAATATCATCGATCATGACCCTGAGCCACACTGCATGTTGGCAAAGGGGCGCTCTAGTGAAACCTGGATGATAACTAAGCCAGGCTCACTCCTGCCGAATCTCTTCAAGTTTTCAGTTAGTTCTGGATGCATCCAGCTCTTTTCACTGCCATTCTTCTCCACTGAACACTTCCACTTGACATAGTGAGTTGAAGAGTGTCCCCCAACCCCTGCAAAAATAAATGTCCACCTAGGACTTTGTAATGAGACCTTTTTTGAAAAATGTCCACCAAGAGCACTGGACTATGACCTTATTTGTTGCAGATGTATTTAGTTAAGGTAAGATTATACTGAATTCCTGTAATCCCACACTTTGGGAGGCCAAAGTGGGCGGATCACTTGAGATCGGGAGTTCAAGGTCAGCCTGACCAACAGGGAGAAACCCCATCTCTACTAAAAATACAAAATTATCTGGGTGTGGTGGCAGATAGCTAGAATCCCATCTACTCAGGAGGCTGAGGCAGGAGAATTGCCTGAACCCTGGAGGTGGAGGTTGTGGTGAGCTGAGATCATGCCACTACATTACAGCCAGGGCAACAAGAATGAAACACCAACGCAAAAAAAAAAAAAAAAAAAAAAAAAAAAGATTATACTGAATTAATGTGGGCCCTAAAGCCAATGGCTGGTGTCCCTACAAAAAGATTAGGTGAGGCCGGGCGCGGTGGCTCACACCTGTAATCCCAGCACTTTGGGAGGCCGAGGCGGGTGGATCACGAGGTCAAGAGATCGAGACCATCCTGGTCAACAAGGTGAAACCTCGTCTCTACTAAAAATATAAAAAAAAATTATCTGGGCATGGTGGTGCGAGCCTATAGTCCTAGCTACTCAGGAGGCTGAGGCAGGAGAATTGCTTGAACCCAGGAGGCGGAGGTTGCAGTGAGCCGAGATTGTGCCATTGCACTCCAGTCTGGGTAACAACAGTGAAACTCTGTCTCAAAAAAAAAAAAAAAAAAAAAGATTAGGTGAAGATAGACAAACAGAGAAGGAAAATGTACATGTGACAACGCAGGCAGAGACTGAAGTGATGCAGCCACAAGCCAAGGATACCCAGGATTGCTGGGAGCCACCAGGATTCAGGAGGGAGGCAAAGAACAAATCCTCTGCTAGAGTTTGGCTGTGTCCCCACCCAAATCTCATCCTGAATTGTAGCTCCCATAATCCCCAAGTTCATGGGAGGAACATGGTGGGAGGTAACTGAATCATAGGGGTGGGTCTTTCCCATGCTGTTCTCATGATAGTCTCATGAGATCTGATGGTTTTATTAAGGGAAGTTGCCCTGCACATGGTCTCTTGCCTGCCACCATGTAAGATGTGTTTTTACTCCTCCTTTGCCTTCCACCGTGATTGTGAGGCCTCTCCAGCCATGTGGAACTGTGAGGTCATTGAACCTCTTTTTCTTCGTAAATTTCCCAGTCTCTGATATGCCTTTATTAGCAGTGTGAGAATAGACTAATTTATCCTTCCTTAGAGTTCTCAGAAGGAATCCACCCTGTCTACAACTTGATTTAAAACTTCTAGCTTCCAGAACTAAGAGAATAAGTTGCTGCTGTTTTAAACTGCTCTGTTTGCAGTAATTTGTTACAGAAGCCATAGGAAATAGATACACTTGGCAGCTGCCATTCATCCTTTGATCTCAAGTAAATGCTGCATCTTAAGCTTAAGAGTAGCTTTCAGTGGCCCTGTGAATATTCAGTCATTTTCCAATTTTCATGTGCTTCAGAAGAATGAAGGGCAGGTGGTTTTAAAAAATGGAAATCCGGCCGGGCGCGGTGGCTCACGCCTGTAATCCCAGCACTTTGGGAGGCCGAGGCGGGTGGATCATGAGGTCAAGAGATTGAGACCATCTTGGTCAACATGGTGAGACCCCGTCTCTGCTAAAGATACAAAAAATTAGCTGGGCATGGTGGTGTGTGACTGTAATCCCAGCTACTCAGGAGGCTGAGGCAGGAGAATTGCCTGAACCCAGGAGGCGGAGGTTGCGGTGAGCCGAGATTGCGCCATTGCACTCCAGCCTGGGTCACAAGAGCGAAACTCCGTCTCAAAAAAAAAAAAAATGGAAATCCCTGTATCTCAAGCCCAGAGATCCTGATTCAGTAGTTTGGAAGGGACCTAGGAATGTCCATATTTAACAAAACTGCCTGTAGACCCCTCCCCTCCAGGAGGTTGATGCTGATACAGCTAATTCATAGAACACACATAGAAAAATCTGTTGTAGGTTAGGTTAATTCAACTACATTCCACTCCTGCTTTCCCATAAGAAGCGCCATAACCTTCAACAAATGCCTTTAGCTCTTACTACACTTGGCTTTTAATCAATAATTAATTGCTTAATTAAGAGAGGAGGAGAGTGAGCGATTAGGCCAACAGAGGCAGAGGTTCACAGACAGGAAGAGCTGAAGATGCAAGGAAAAGTTTGAGATACGGTTTTGATCACTTTATAAAATCAGCTTTATCACTGCAAAGTTTCCATTGGGAACAGAGGTGAATAATGAGAAGGTGACTGGGCTGACGTTTCAGAGACCTTCACTTAAGACAATGTGTTTTTATGCTACCCCTAACTCTGCACTAGTAATTTTGAATCTTTTTCTGAGGGAGGGCTGCCAAATTGTGTATGTCTCATACTTCATAAGACCTAGACCTACCTTTGCTTGAGAAATATGAAAAGGTGACTTTAAGTTGACAGGGGAGGGTCTTGTTTAGGAAGAGAAGAATTCTGGGGTTTCTGGGGTTTGCTCTATGCGGTTGCCCAACGGGGAGCTACTGAGGCTGCTGATGTAAAGATAAGACGGCCTCATGTGATTCAGGAAGCTTGATCTGATCTTGAAAGAGAAGTCTGGGAGACTAGTCATCCTGAAGCTGCTCACTGCTTAGTGTATGGTACAGATGCGACTAAAATCAGTCTTCCCAGCCTCCTTTCTTCTTCCCACCTCATTGAAACATAGCTCAGCCACAGGCAAATGTGAGCACTTACCCCACAGCAGTGCGGGAGAACTTGCTGAAAATATTTGTCTAGTTATACTAGAAAAACATACCCTCCGTGTTCTACTCCTCCTCAACTTCTGAAATTAGATTCACACCATTTTTATACCTGGGACAGCTGGGATAAAGTGACTCCTGAGGTTACGAACTCAAGTGACAAGCAACTCAGTCACAGAGGGAACTAAAAGATCCTCCGTGCTGTCAATTCATGTGAGTCTGGGGAGACTCAAGGGCTGGGCAAACATTTCCAGGAGAACTGCTGGTTACTAAAAGCTCTATTTGTCAATGACAATGCTATCTCCTTCTCTGGTGTTAATTAGTCATTTCACACAGCATCTTTGACAAGGAGTTAAGTCCCAGTTAACCCAGGTTTCAGACAAGATGGAAAAGCAGGAGAGCAAAGGGGCTGTAGCAAGACCATGCTACAAATTATTGGAAAGGCTGAGATTAGAGAGAGAAGATCCCCAGTTACTGAAATGAGCTTCTTTAGGCAAGAAAACAAAAGGGATAGGAAGGAAAATGAAGCTTCACAGCTAAATTAAAATGGAAAATACCCTCCATCCAATTATGAGCATTCAACAGACATTTATTAACCGGCTTCAATGAGTAAACATTGAGATAAAGGTTCTGTAAATAATTTTTGTTGGAGATTAGGTACTTAAGGGACATCAGTCTTTGGGCATCTCCAAAAGTCTCTCATGTGAAAAGACAAAACAACAACAAGAAGAAACTGTGGTACCATGTAGATCTTGTATTTTGAATTTCTAAGGGACCAAAGGAAAACGTTCCTTGCATTCTGTGCAGGGCTTCATGGCAATGAGATTTCTGGGCAGGGAACATTTTACGTTTGAATCAAATGGCCCCAATCCCTTGATTTTCGGACCTGTCACTACTCTTTGATGCTGTCTCAAATGCATTTTTAAAAGTTCATTTACGGGCCTTTCCACTTTCAAAAGCTTTTCCTAATTATGCAGATCCGGGGCAAATATTGTGATTCCTGCTTTTATTTCCTCAAATGGAGCTGGTGCATAAGGGTACCGGAGACCCACGGGCTCCAGATTAAGAGAGGAGAAGTGGGGAGTGTTATTGTTAAGAAGCTAAGATTACAGAGGCTTTATCCAAATTGAAACACATGGCATCACTTTTTTCCTATAATTAATTTCTGCCCACTGTTCATTTTACTCAAACTGGCACTAATACTACCATCGTTCCTTGGTTTAATCCTTGCTAACTGCCCACGCACATGCTGTACCTTTTAAAAGGGACTATCCCTTCCCTGAACCACAGTCGTCATCAGCACCAAGCATCCCCAGCAGACAAGACGGTATTTTTCCGGGCAGCCAAGAACGTTGCTTTTTCTTATTCCCAAAAGAAAAAAAAACTTCAAAGTCAGGCTCAGCAATAAAAATTAGAAAAGATTCTTTATATAACACACCATGATTATGGGTTTGCTGAGACTCAGAATTCATGGTAAACTGTTAAGGGTAGTAACCATCTACATTCACCCAGACCCTTTAAATACAGAGCAAGATTAAACAGTAAAATGCCAATGGGGCATGGTGGCTCATGCCTGTAACCCCAGAAATTTGGAAGGCTGAGGTGGGAAGATCACTAGAGCCCAGGGGTTCAAGACCAGCCTGGGCAACATAGGGAGCCCTCATCTGGACAAATAATTTAAAAATATATAATAGCAAAGACTTGGAATCAATCCAAATGCCCATCAATGATAGACTGGTTAAAGAAAATGTGGCATATATACACCATGGAATACTATGCAGCCATAAAATAGGATGAGTTCATGTCTTTTGCAGGGACATGGATGAAACCAGAAACCATCATTCTCAGCAAACTGACACATAAACAGAAAACCAAACACCACATGTTCTCACTCATAAGTGGGAGCTGAACAAGAACACATGGACACCAGGAGGGGAACATCACACACTGGGGCCTGTTGCGGGGAGAGGGGGATAAGGGAGGGACAGCAGGGGGTGGGGGCATTGGGGAGGGATAGTATTAGGAGAAATACCTAACGTAGTTGATGGGGATGGATGCAGCAAAGCACCATGGCACGTGTATACTACACAGCAATCCTGTACAATCCGCACGTGTACCCTAGAACTTAAAGTAATATTAAAAATAAAACCAGCCAGGTGTGGCGGTGTGCACCAATGGTTCCAGCTACTCGGGAGACTGAGGTTGGAGGATTACTTGAGCCCAGGAGGTTAAGGGCACAGTGAGCTAGGATCATGCCACTGCATTCTAGCTTGAGAGACAGAGCAAAGTCCTGTGTCAAAAATAAGTCTACCCAGACCAATCAGAACTCAGTCAGAGGAATTTTTGCAGAGCAGCTTCATTATTTATACAGCTGCCTTTGCTTTCTGCTCTCTGCCTAAGTTGTTCAATCTTTTTTTTTTTTTTTTTTTTTTTTTTTGAGACTGAGTCTTGCTCTGTCGTCCAGGTCATGCAGTGGTGCAATCTCAGCTCACTGCAACCTCCGCCTCCTGGTTCAAGCGGTTCTTCTTGCCTCAGCCTCCTGAGTAGCTGGGACTACAGGCATGTGCCACCATGCCTGACTAATGTTTTTGTATTTTTTGTAGAGATGAGGTTTCACCATGTTAGCCAGGATGGTCTTGATCTCCTGACCTCCAGATCGGTCCTCCTCAGCCTCCCAAAGTGCTGGGATTACAGGCATGAGCCACCGCGCCCGGCCCCTTAGGCTGTTAAGTCTCTAACTCTGTCCTCTGTTCCCAATATTGCCATCAACATCCCTCACTGAAGCCCCATCTCCATATTGTAACATCTAGAAATCTAACTTTTGAATATGTACATCATCTTACAACAATAACTCTGTCTCAATCCTGGGGACTCTATCCCAGCCAGGCCCCACCCACATTTTCTGGATGACCCATTAGAAAACAGGTTAGAACATAGATAACTGCATGTGTAAGCTCCCGGGAAGATATTTACGTGACACTCAACCCTGAAGACTTGTGTAAGTATCATCTGTACTAATAACCGCAGCTACTATTGCTTCAGTGTAACGTTGGTGTAGCATAATAATGTGATTCATCAAGAGTGTTGCACATGTGTGGTCTTGTTTAATAACTTCTATGTATATTAGCACATCTAACTTGAGGCAACCACAGAAAAGAATTCTAACTATTCCTTCCTAGACAAAGTAGAAGTTTCTCTTGAAGATAAATATGTACAGTTTTGGTTTCTGCCAGAGGAAGCAATGCCTTAGGCAACAGAGGTGTACAAAATCAGTAGTGCCCTATTGTAGGGAGTTTAGGCGCTCCAAATTTTCACTCCACGTGCTTCCCTTACTACTCAAGGTCTTAAGATGGTTAATCTGTCCATACTTCAGTATCGTAATGTATAAAATAGGAGCAATAGATCTGCTCTGGCTGATTCTCAAGGTTTTTAGTTTTTGTGAGGTTCAAATAAGACAACACATGTAAAATGCTTTCAAGTTTGTGAAAAGTAGATATAGGCGGAGGTCTACGTCTACAGACATATATAGAAATACACTGCACTTTTATCATATTATTACATTTAACTGTATTAATGAAATGACTTAGAAAAATAGTACGTTTCAAAGAGCCACAAAAATATAACATGAGGATACTTATTCCACCAACAAGCTTGTTGGGTTTACTTCTGGCAGGATTCAAGGGTCTTAGCATATCAGTCAAATGCTGAACTGAAACCCTGTAAGAGAAGGGGAGGGGGCAGAGAAAGAGGGGAGGGGCGGCTCTAGAAGCCAGAGCTTATTAAATCAATTACATGATTAATGTGAAAGAGAGTGTGTGAGACAGGAGGAAGATGGGGGTAGGAGTTCAGTCAGCACAGTAAAGGCTGCTTATCAAGCATTTTCTGTAACCTTCTAAGCCACCAAGAAAATTGCCTCTTGGTATATGAATCAAACTGGAGAAATGTATTTGTTGGCAGCTTTTCATATTGAAGAAAAAAGGTGGTAGTATATGAAATCTCCTGTACCACTCAATCCTAGAATTGACAGGTATTAGAAACATTAGAAACATCTCCATAGGGATCGAAAATGACATCTTATCCTTGGTAAGAGTTTGCTCGTGCAGCTGAAGGATAAGGTTTGAGGTTTCAATATGCATGGGACTGCCCAAAGAAAAAAGCATGTTAATTAAAGTATCTGATGGAGCTTCCTTCCCAGTGCACCATGGGAGAAATGTGCCCATCCTCAATATGGCTTGAATTCCACAAAAGATTATTAGTCAGGAACAAGCAATGGCTCAAATCACCTCCTTGATGGAGTTTTCAGATAAATCCTTCTCAGGGGCCATAGGCCAGGTCCTGAATCAGAAAAAAACAAAAACAAATCACCCAGCTACCCTGACCAAATTAGCTGATCTGGTGGGTGATGGTAGACGTCTGAGGCCAGGGTTTCCATTAGCAACCAGGTCCTCCTCGTTCTGGTTGACAAGACGGACAACCATCCACCCTCGTAAAAGATTCATGACCCAACTTTGCACTCTCTACTGCTTGCTTTCTCATAAAACCAGTGCAAATCCTATCAAAAATTTAGCAGAATCCCTGCCTCATCTGTTTAGGCCTGAAGCTAGTTGCAGGGACAACTCATTAGGGACAGGCTCATTAAAACCAGCCCTTGGGCAAAAGCAGTTTGCGGCCTCCTCATTTTTATTCACTCTCACCTCCCTGCCCAACCTCCTTGAGCCCTGAGACATGGGGCTTCTAATAATTTTGTACAGTGTGCAGGTCTGTTCACAGAGTTGCAGGGCCCAGGGTTGGAAGGATGCTGCTCCTTACATCTGCCAAAAATGATCTCTGTCTTCTCCTTTGTGTGCCTCAGGAAGGCTGTGCTGAGAAAGGGGGGTGTGGTGGAGAAGGCAGAGGAGGGAATCCGGAAGGCTGGCCAGCTTCTCACCTGGGGATGGCTGGGGAGAACACCTGGCATTGGAGTGGCCCCCCTTAGTCCTAAAGGGGACCCCTTAGGACTAAGCCAGAGCCCTGGCAGAATGAAGGCCAAAAGGTAAAATCTTTGGGGTCTCATTCATGAGTCATGTTCAGCCCAGCACTCAGACCCCTGGGCACCTGGAGCCTGAGCAACAGCCTGCATAATGGATTCATTACCAGATGTTTTCTGCTATGTGCCAGGATGCCATTCCCCCCACGAACTAGGGGAAAAGCTCATTTGTGCTGACAAAGAGCTATTGAAATCTTCAGGCATGGTGGGAAAGAACAGGCAGCCCCAGTGCAGATGCAAAGGTTCCAGGCTGCCAGCATCTCTGGGCACGTTTATTTTTGGAAGGGTGGGAGGACAGCGCTACAGAGGCCAATGCCGGTGACAGCCAGTGGATAGGTAAGCAGGCTGGGTGAAGGTCCGTCCTGAGTAACAGGGTCCGTGTTGACCTGGGATGAGAAAGCTCACACTCACACCGAGGTGTGCAGGTGCCATAGAGCCCCAGCTGGTGGTTGAAGTGTGAGGATGTTGCCCAGTATGCAAGATCATCTGATTTTTTTTTGTTAAGAAGCCAGAAATTTGGATTTTAAGTGAAATCTTTACCTATCTAAATGCTGGCAGCTAATAACTGGGGTCGGGGTGGGGGGAGGGGGGAAGCAAAAACGAACCGTATGGGTGAAACAAAAGTGTAGGTTTCAGGTTTACAACACCTGATAAGAAAAAGATATTACAGGAGAAGGGAAACAGATACCACTCTTAGTTTTGACCACTACCCAGTAACATTGGCACGTCAATGAATGCCTAGAGGCCCCTCTCTGCTTTTCTGTAAAGGGAGGCTTAGGCAACATAATCTCTCAGAGCAAAACTCTATGTCTCTAATCTTTTGAAAATAAACTTTATTAGGTAGGGTTTTTAGTTTCCAAAGCATTTCACCATCTCAAATGGAACTAATATGCTAACAGCTCCATCGGTGCCAAAGCCTTTGATGCTGATTGTTCTTAAAGCATAGATTACTAGCCTTACAGAGCTTTCAGAGGGAGAACTGCCAAGTCACATGCATGCAGCATCAATTTCCTAACCAAGTTTCCTGGGCCAGTGGTGAGCTGGAGGACCCTGGTGTGAGCTCCATCTCGTGGAGCAGAAGGCCGCTCATTTTACCATTTCTCTTTTAAGAGGATATATCAAGACGATAATAGCTGGTCTTTTGTTGTTGTTTGTTTTTGTTCCTATGAAATAGGTCCTCATTCTGGCACTTAGGCTGCAGGGCAGTGGCACGATCTAGCTCAAGGCAACCTCAAACTCCTGGGCTCAAGCGATCCTCCCACCTCAGCCTCCCGAGCAGCTGGGACTACAGGCATGCATTACCACATCATGCTAACTGAGCAGGACTTTCTCAGAGGTTGGCATATGAGGCCACACTGGACCCTGAAGATTTCTTGTAGCCCCCTTGGGGGCTGCTAAATGTGAGGAATAGAGAGGAAGGGGTGAAGCTGAAGGGGAAGATGCAAAGCCCTGGGTTTCATTTCCTTTCCTTCTTCCCTCCTCCCCAGACCTGAAAACAAAGCTCTACTTTATCAGTGCTGTGTTGCACATTCACCCGAGTGCTTGAGTAAAACCTGTGAGGCTAAAAAGAAATGAATTAATAAAATAAAACACTTCCAGATGAAAAGTAGGAAAATCACAACAGGATCTTCCTAATTGCCTAGATGCCTGAGGTTCACTGACCCAGCTCAAATGCTGCCTAACACTGCCACATGTCTCGGGCTGTCTGTACCTTCATGAGCCATACCTGTCATTTACTGGTGTTGGGGCCATACAAAGGAACATAGACTTGGGAGAGATTTTCTTCCCTAAAATCGCCATATTCATTTTTTACCCCCTTTCCCCTACTTCAAAAGTTTACCTTAAAATAAACAATCTTGCTTTTTTTTTTTTTTTGAGACGGAGTTTCGCTCTTGTGACCCAGGCTGGAGTGCAATGGGCAATCTCGGCTCACCACAACCTCTGCCTCCTGGGTTCAGGCAATTCTCCTGCCTCAGCCTCCTGAGTAGCTGGGATTACAGGCACGCGCCACCATGCCCAGCTAATTTTTTGTATTTTTAGTAGAGACGGGGTTTCACCATGTTGGCCAGGATGGTCTTGATCTCTTGACCTCGTGATCCACCCACCTCGGCCTCCCAAAGTGAACAATCTTCTTTTTTACAATGTTAGTTCATATACCCACCTGCCTCCACCCTAATATGCTATGGCTGGGGTAAAACAAACTCTCTGCTATTTATTTGGGAGTACCACCAGGCCACAGTGGCATGTTACGTTACCACAAAAATTTGGGGCCAGGCCGAGGTATCTCACATCTGTAATCCCAGCAGTTCGGGAGGCCGAGGCAGGCAGACTGCTTGAGGCTAGAAGTCCAAGACCAGCCTAGGCAATATAAGAAAACACCAGCTACTTGAGAGGCTGAGGCGGGAGGATCACCTGAGCCCAGGAGGTGGAGGTTACTATGAGCTGTGATCTCACCACCGCACTCCAGCCTGGGTGACAGAATGAGACCCTGTCTCAAAAAAAAGAAAAAGATTTGTTTTATTTTTGTGGTTCAGAAAACCTGGAACCTTGACTATTAATACAAAGCAACCATTTTCTACGAGCTTTGGACCTGTCGCTGCTTCTCTTTTCCACTGATACGATTGTCACCTCCTCCTGAAACCCCATCCCAATTTGACAAGCAAGAAATCTGTAAATTTGGGGGTAGATGCTCGGGAAAGAGTATGCATGAGGAAAAGACACATCCATTGGCAATGCAGATACAGTCACAAATGAGGCAGCGCTTGCATGAATAGTACCTTTAAAACCGTTATTTAATCCAGCTAAAATTTATCTTCAGGAAAAACTGAGCAGCGCTGGGACTCAAGACATTTTGCATTTAAAACATGGATTAAAAGCTCTCCTCGTTGCCTTTCTTTAAGGGAGATATTTGCAAATCTCCTATCGACTTGCAAGGCTTGGAGATGGCAGGGATGAGGTGGATCATTCTGGGTTAAAAATCCTGCACAGACAAGAAGAATACAAATGATGTGTTTTCTTCTTAAAGTGAATGGATGTCTTTTCCTCCATCCAGAAGGAAAGGTGAGGCTGGATTTTTTAAAATCTGCCTTTCACAGTATTCTTTAGCCAGTACAGACTCATGACGTTCCGTGAAGAGAGGGACGTGAAGGTTCAAATCACTGTCACTTGAGAAAGGGTCACCAGGGCACGGTCATGTGACTCAGGTGATTTGCTCCTTCAACTGGATTTCTCGGGAGTTCAAGGTCTCCTGCCACGGGACGAGCGCAGCGCGAAGGCCTGCGTAAAGAAGACTTAAGCAGAAGGACAAGGCCATCTATTCACCAGCGCCAGCACCGTGCTCCTCTGCGCGCCCCGAGTGTGCACAGAGAGACCCAGCGTTGGCTCAACAGAACAGAGTGCAGTGGTTTCCGCTGAACTCCGCTCCACCACTGCCCTTCATTAAAGAGTCTCTACAAACAGGTGCTTCTCACAGGGCTGACTTCTGAAATGGCTTTCTTTTTATTCCCAGGGACACATCAAGAGCTGAAGTGTGGGATTCATGCAGTATAGATCAGTCGGCCATTGACAGAGCATCAGGCTTTGACAAGCTGCTTGGCGCGGTTGAAAGTCTAGGTTGGGCTTGGGCCCATCAAGGCTACGCTATTGAATTATTGACAGGCACTCACTGTGGTGTAAGGGGAGAACGAACCACAGCCTCAGCTCAATAAAGATGAAATGGAAACCCTCTCTGAAGCCGACTTTAGCACGTTAAAGGAGTTTTAATGGGCTGGTTTAAAATTCCGTAAGAGAATGCATTAGGCTGATTATATTTTCAATGGCTAAATGCAGGCACGCACACAGGTTTGGGATTCGGAGGGGTTTACAAATGAGTGGGGAGGCTGTCAGGAAGAATCATGCCCTTCTAAAGGAAGGCTGGAGTCCGTAGATGTTCCAGCCTGATCCTCAGAGCAGTTATTTTCCTGCCTTCTCTCCTTGATTTCCTTCTTCTGCCCTCCCAGGGCAGTGCTAAATGGCTAATCTGAATTTAAGAAAATGAACCTGTCTCACCATCCTGGTCACCTTAGACCCAGAGGACCCAAACCATGGACTGACATCCACAGTAGCACTTTATACCCCACTGCATCCCCTTCGCAACCTCCCTCCCCATCTCTGGCAAGAATAAGGTGTTTTCCTGTATCAGCATCTTATTCGAGAGAGGACATCAAGAACAGCATCTTATTCAAGAGAGGACACGAAGAACTCTCTGTAGCCACTGTCCCCTGGTTAGTAAATTAATATTAACCATTCTGATTTTTTCTTACATAATCTTTTCTTCTTTAAATTCCCACCTGCCAAGATTTACTTGTATTTTAATAGCTGATGTCAGACAAGCATCGCGGAGCAAGTCCCATCTCAGAACTATAATTTTAAATACAATGAGACGCGCATCAACTGTCGCATTGACATGCAGGGAATTATTCCACGTGGACTTTTAAAGTGCATCCTAAAAGCTTCAAAGACCCAGCACATTTTAAAAGAATTTAAATTGATGATCGCGGTGCGCTTTTTTTTTTTAAGCAATTTGTCTAATGTGACCCTATATTCATTTTTTTTTCCTGACTTTGCTTCCAATGGGCTGCTTCCTGTCAAGCTGCAGAAGAGGCCGACCAGCACATCTAAATCTGTGTTCACTGGCCTTCCACTAGATTATCTTTGCCACGTTGAGCAGTATACGGAAATCAAAGATGCTTCTCAGGGCTGCAGGAGTAGGCTAATCTCCAGACAAATATTTAGAAGGCAGCTTTGCCTACTCTGGCCTTAATCATTTCCAACTGATTTGACTTATTCTAATTACAGCCTTTATGTTATAAAAGCCATTTTTATGTTGCCAGGGAGCAGTTTCATCGCAAATACATGAAATTTTGCTGAGTTTCCATTCCCATGTTGATTATGGAAATGGTACTCTGCAGCTTGGCTCTAATTAGAAAAACACACTGCATGGAACGTCAACAATTTTTAACATTAATAACGCGCCAGCAGTGTCCTTTTGTCTCTTTTAACATCCTATCCACAGAGTCTGACACCAGAGAGCCTGTGATTTGCTCTGCGATGGAAGTAGGACTCATTTTCCCCAGGTTTGATGGACAAGCACTCCTCCCCTACCCTGAAAGTGGGAGCTGCCTGTTTGGAGAAGAAGGATACTAATTTAATGTAACAGAAAAGGGTGGGGGGCAAACATAATTTAATTCTAGCACAGTTGAGGACAGTACGTTTGTGATTATGAACTTGGAAAATTCTAGTGCAGTATCATAAAACACGTTAAATGGGCCTATAGCAAATCAGAGAGTATTGTGATGCATCTGCTCTGTGGCTTCTTTTTGGTGTCATGAGTTCTTTTTTTTTTTTTTTTTTTTTTTTTTTTTTTTTTTTTGAGACAGAGTCTTGCTCTGTTTCCAGGCGCCAGGCTGAGTGCAGCGGCACAATCTCAGCTCACTGCAACCTCCACCTCCAGGGTTCAAGAGGTTCTTCTACCTCAGCCTCCCGAGTAGCTGGAATTACAGGTGTGCACCACCATGCCTGGCTATTTTTTTTTCTTCTGTATTTTCAGTAGTGACGGGGTATCACCATGTTTGCCAGGCTGGTCTCAAACTCTTGACCTCAAGGGATCCATCCGCCTTGAATTCCCAAAGTGCTGGGATTACAGGTGTGAGCCACTGTACCTGGCTGAGATTTTAAACTATGTAAGAAAATCCCAGTAAGGAGACCAAATAATTTTCTAGATATCTCACTGAGACAGGAGGTTGGACACCAGGAGCCAGAGCTCAGGACGTCTCATCCTCAAAGATTCCTGAGTGACCCTGTGCAAATGCCTGATGGCCCAGAAGCAGCTAACCCAGGGCCAACCCTTTAACTTCATGGAGCTTCAGTTTATTCATCTTTAAAATGGGAAGACCTGTGCCTGTCCTGTAGAGTTGTTGGATGGATGAGGCATAATGCCTTGCTGTTACCCTGAGTTGTGAATCCGCAAGTCTCCCCCTGTGTTTGACAGTGATCTGATAGACACTGTCCAAATTTCACATATCCCTAACCTTTGAACAGGCAATTCCAGTTACGGAAAAATACATGACACACACTATATATGTTCAAATGTGTTTGTTCACGTTTGCTTACCATAGTACTCTGGGATACAATGAAAAAAGATGGAAAAACCGACTGGAAATAACATAAACATCCACCTGTAGGAAAGATGCTGTGATTCAATTTTGTTGTTGTTATTGTTTTTTTGAAACAGAGTTCTTTCTTGTTGCCCAGGCTGGAGTGCAATGACAGGATCTCGGCTCACTGCAACCCTGCCTCCTGGGTTCAAGGGATTCTCCTGCCTCAGGCTCTAGAGAAGCCGGGATTACAGGCAGGCACCACCACGCATGACTAATTTTTTTGTATTTTTAATAGAGATGGCGTTTATCTATGTTGGTCGGGCTGGTTTCAAACTCTGGACCTCAAATAATCTGCACACCTTGGCCTCCCAAAGTGCTGGGATTACAGGCATGAGCCATCGCACCCAGCCTGATTCATTGTTAAATGCAAAAAACAACAAACAAGCAGACAAAACCAATAAGAATAGAATGATTTCTATTAAAAAATATATGTATTACTCAGTCAAAAACAGGAGGCTGTAAACTGGAAATGTGCTTCCAATGTGTCCTCCAAAAAGGCTGTCTTGAGATACGCTCTCCTAAACAGAGTTGTTTATATATGTAGAGAGAAGGTTTCAGTATGTTCAGGAGGTTACACGCCCTGCCCTCCCTAGAAAAGTAGCTGAAGATCACAGTACAGAGAAAAGAAAAGAGGCTGCTATGTCATAAAAGGAATGACCTGCTGCAGTGATGTTTACGTCCCTCAACAAGTGCTGCCTGCCTTCGTCATTTCCATGGGGAAACACACACACACACACACACACACACACACACACACACACACACGCACGCGCACATGCATCTACCCCAGCAGACCAACCCCTACAGTTAAGATGCAACTTAGTGCATGTAGGAATGAACTTTTACTTTCTTTGAGACACGATGTGGCATTGCGGCTGTGATGTCTGCCTGGATGATGAAGTCCTTCAAAGAAAATTATTGATCCCTGCACCTGAATCCACCTGAAGGCCAGAACTCCCAGCTAAATAGCTTCGGGGACCAGGCACTTTTCCTGGTAGTGAAGCAAATTCTCCTTCAAGTTGGCTTGTAGTAGTTCATCTTGCATTTTCCACCTGATGGTCCTTAACGCAAGTCCTTCTGCTGAGAAGCCTCATGGATGTAGATGCTACTGCTTCAAGGAGCTGGAACCTAACACCTCACCCTTGGGTGTCAACTGCTCACAGTGATTTTCTTCCAAAGAGCACACTATGCAAAGAGAGGAAAAATGAGCTGCACTACGGTGGAGAAAGCGGACAGGCACTGCACTACGGTGGAGAAAGCGGACAGGCACCGCCTCAGCCAGATGATAAAGGTGGACATCAATGGTGGTAAGTCATTTTCATAATATGTACAGCTGACGTGATGAGATGCAAACAGCAGGCTGTCACTGTGGTCCCCCTCTCCATAACCCACAACTTCAATCTCATCACAGACAAACCCCTCAGTGGTAGGATGTGCTACGAAACACCTGCTTAGCAGCCAAAAAAAAAAAAAAAAAAGTCAAGGTCACAAAATACAAGGAAAGTCTAAGAAATAGTCACAGACCAGAAGGACATGACAATTAAATGGAATGTAAGATCTTGGAACAGCAAAGTAGACATTAGTTAATAATAATGTATCAATATTGGTTCAGTAGTTGCGATAAATGTACCATATCGATGTAAAATGTTAACAAGACAGCACTTTGGGAGGCCAAGGCAGGTGGATCACTTGAGGTCAGGAGTTCAAGACCAGCCTGGCCAACCTGGTGAAACTGGTAAAAATAGAAAAATGAGCCGGGCATGGTGGTGGGTGCCTGTAATCCCAGCTACTCAGGAAGCTGAGGCATGAGAATCACTTGAGCTTGGGAGGCAGGGGTTGCAGTGAGCTGAGATGGCACCACTGCATTCCAGCCTAGGTAATCAAGTGCAACTCAATCTCAAAAAACAAAAACAAACAAAAAACAGTTAACAAGAGGGCAAATTAGATACTAGGCAGATGGGAACTCTCTGGACTGTCTTTGCAACTGTTCTATAAATCTAAAACTATTCCAAAATAACATGTTTATTAAAAATACTAAACTATAGGGGTCCGTAGGGCCTCTGAAGGATGCAGTCCACTGACATGCTGGTCCTCATGTTTGGGCTTCTGTCTTATTTCCCAGGTCCATTCCTTGCTTCATCTCTTATTCTACCATGTCTGTAATCGTCTGAGCTCTTACCTGGTTAATGACACTTCTGTGCTCTCCAAAATCAGCCCCGATCTTTCTTCCTTTTCACCTGCTTTATGTCTTCTAGTATCTTTCTGATCATTCAGGCTTGACTCCTCCAAGAGCACTTTTCAACAGTATAAATTCTTCCCTCTCACCACTCTCATAAATACCCCGTCCGAAACTGCACGTATCTATTCAGCTTATAATTAATTGTCTAACATACCTACCACCCTTCTCTGAACTCCTTTGGAGATGGCCTCATCTACCTTTTCTCCCTGTCATTTGGCTTTGTTTATGGCACACACAGGTGTTAAATAAGTATTTTTAAAAAGGCTAGCTGGCTAGCTGTCCAGCTGGCTGGCTGGCTGGATGGATGGATGGATGGATGGATGGACAGTTGGATGACTGGATACTTAGATGGATGGGTGATTGGGTAGATGGGTAGTTGGGTGTATGAACACATGGATGGACAGAAGGATGGTAGAAGGGATGGATGAATTTTTCTATCTCTGATATTGTAGAAACTAAATTGATAATCTGTGTCCCAGACAACTCTTCAAACAGTTGAAGTCAGTGTGCTTCAGCTGTGTCACATGAACCTCTAAAGACCCAACTCAGATGCCTCCTCCTTCATGCAGTCTTTCAGCAAGACGTCACTGCACATTCATCTGGACTCCAACACAGCGCTATGCATGAATTCCCCTGTTTTGTATCTGCTCTACATGGGGCATTCATTTTCCCCTATTAGACTTGAAGTTCCTAAGAACAAAGGCCATGCCATCTCTCTATGATGACTTGGGGAGAACAAAACGAAGTAGTGAGAATTTCCTTTAGGGAGACTGTCAGGTCTCCATATGCAAGCCTGGAGCCCGAAAGTCTGAAGTCCTGCATGGCTTGGCTAATGTCTCCCACCCCCTGCCTGCATTTGCCATTGTCCCCGATGGCCCAGCAACCCCCTCTCCCAACCCTGCCTGCCATCTTAACTGTTCTTATGATAATGTAAATACCTCTCACCCAACCCTGCCATTGTAACTGAACTTGTGGTCACGTATACCCCTTGCCCTCTACCCCCCACCACTGTAACTGATCTTACTCTGCAACACCCTCGCCCCCCCGCAAAAAACTACCCAAACCTATAAAACCAACTCGTATCCCACTGCCCTTTGCTAATGCCCTTATCGGCCTTAGCCCACCTGCACCCAGGTGAATAAACAGCCATGCTGCTCACACGAAGCCTGTTTGGAAGGTCTCTGCATTCAAAGCGCGCATTTTTCAACACAGACTACTGCCTTTGTTGTGGAGAATGCCAATGTAAGAGCTTAGTCTTTGAATTAGAACCGGACCCTTACTCACCCTCTCTCCCCACTATTTATTTTTACTGAAAGAGGCGAGAAAATCTTTTTGTATACCAAAGATGCAAGACTTTAAAGACTGCCTCCTAGGAACTCCCAAGAGGAAAGAAGAGAGAATGGGCAAAGTTGAGTACTTGGTTGGGAGATTTCGATGGGCACACCAACCCCAACTACCCCACTTCCATAGCTGTTGAGAAAGAGTCCTGGGAAGACAAGACTACGTGGGAATTTTGCATGGTATCTGCTGGGGGCTGCCAGATAGACACTTCCTTCCCTGTTGCCCTCCACAGAAGCTGCAGAGAAGTCTTCCACACAGTTCACAAATGTCACCTGACACATTGAATTCTCTGGGGAAAACACCATAAGGCTGTTGATTCTGTGTTGTGATGGCCTGAAAACAAAGATGACCAGGAATGCAAATTCACAAGCGGGGAAGCAGCAGAGACAGACAGCAAAGGAGCAGTAGTTCCAGGAATCAACAGAATGCTTGGGGGAGATTCCACACATCACAGAAAAGGTGGTTCGCTGGAGTCTAGGACAGGGCTCCCAAACTATGGCCCAGAGGCCAGATTCACCCAACCATCTGTTTCTGTAAGTAAAGTTTTATTAGAACACGATTACCCCCATTTGTTTATGTATTGTCTGGGGCCGCTTTCACACTAAAATGGCAAAGCTGAGTAGCTGTGACAGAGACCAGATGGCCACAAGCTTAAAATTGTTACTATCTGGTCCTTTATAGAAAATGTTTGTGCATACCTGTTCTAAGACAAGAAATCCTATGTCTTTAAGGCACAATGCATCCTGAGTGACTGTCTCTCCAAGGAGCATTCGTAGAATTCACGAAATCATTCTCTTCTGGGATTAGGATCCCAAACTTTTCCGAGTAAAGACGAGTGGGGTAGTGGATCAGCCTTCTCTCTAGGAGTTATTTGTGCAGAGAATTTTACCAAAATCCCAAAGTTCAATTCTCTCCCAGCACTCTATCCCACCTTGGGAGACTCATCCCACCTTTAAGACAAGGATTCAAACTAAGAAAAGTCTGACATTTCCGCCCCAGACAAAAGCTCTGGCTGCCAGCAGGCACCCCTGCTGACCTGGCAATTTCTTTGATGACCAAAACAGTATGGGGGCATCCTGCGGGATCTGAGGACCCATCTGCCCCCACTGCTGCAAAGACAGAGTTCAGCAAAGGAGCAGTAGTTCCAGGAATCAACAGAATGCTTGGGGGAGATTCCACACATTTCAGAAAAGGTGGTTCGCTGGAGTCTAGGATTGGGCTCCCAAACTATGGCCCAGAGGCCAGATTCACCCAACCATCTGTTTCTGTAAGTAAAGTTTTATTAGAACACGATTACCCCCATTTGTTTATGTATTGTCTGGGGCTGCTTTCACACTAAAATGGCAAAGCTGAGTAGTTGTGCCGACTGGGCTGGGTGGAAGAGGACATTCCAGGTGCCACGGGCTGCCTACTGGTGGGAATGCCTGGAATCCTCTAATGAGTCCTCAGAGAAAACCGTCTGTTGTGTTAACCAGAAACAAACCCTTGCATCCTGTGAATTGGGTGGTGGGGTAAAGCTCTCGCTAATGGGGACCTAATTAGCTTAGCAATTAAGTGCTCTGCACCAGGGTAGCAGACTTCCTGGCCTCACATACTAGCTCTACCACTTAGCAACGTGGGTCTAAAGCAGGCCACTTAACCTCTCCATGTCTTTGTTCTGTCACAATTGCCAGAGGCTAAGGAGAAGATGGAATGGAGAGGGACAGCTTAATGAATATGGGGTTTCCTTTTGAGGTTATAAAAATGTTATGAAACTTGATACTGGTTGCATTAAATGTCACCAATGACAGATTTCAGGTTTTGTGTATTTTACCAGAATTATTTATTTTAATTAAAGACACATTAAGCAGGGCACAGTGGTGCAGTGGCTCATGCCAATAATCACAGCACTTTGGGAGGGCAAACAGGAAGGATCACTTGAGTTCAGGAGTTTGAGACCAGTCTCGGCAGCATAGCAAGACCCCATCTCTAAAAATAAAATAAAATTAAAAATGAACTGGGCATGGTGGCGCACACCTGTAGTCCCAGCTACTTGGGAGGCTGAGGTGGGAGGATTCCTTGAGCCAACAAGCGTAAGGCTGCAGTGAGCTCTATGATTGCACCACTGAGCTCCAGCCTGGCCAACAGAGTGAGACCGTCACTCAAAATAACAACAACAACAATAAGAAGACAAAAAAAATTAGGATCCCTTGTTAGAATTAAGGAAGGAATCAAATGAGATAGTCACATAAAATACTAGCACTTTGGGAGGCCGAGGCGGGTGGATAACAAGGTCAAGAGATTGAGACCATCCTGGTCAACATGGTGAAACCCCGTCTCTACTACAAATACAAAAAATTAGCTGGGCACGGTGGCACGTGCCTGTAATCCCAGCTACTCAGGAGGCTGAGGCAGGAGAACTGCCTGAACCCAGGAGGGAGAGGTTGCCCTGAGCCGAGATCGCGCCATTCCACTCCAGCCTGGGTAACAAGAGCGAAACTCCCACTCAAAAAAAAAAAAAAAATACTAGCACAGTGCACACACACCATAGATAACTAGTCAGTCTGGGTTTGAAGTTGTTGTTATGGAAAAGCTGATGCTGCCTGTGCCTTAGTAGAATGCCAGAGGATCAGGGTGGGCTTAGACTCCAGTCTGATGATTGTGAAAGCAAAACCACCACACGACACTGATTCAAGTACGTGTGCTTCTATTTATCTGAGTCTAATAGATGAACAAACTAATATTCTTTGGCACATCCCTACGCCCGGTTCTCTTCCAGTCATATCATACATACATTGTTTAATACGCAGGATAACCAAGCCCCCTTCCTACAAATAAGTATGCTTGGATTGTCAAATGTTAGTTAAGTGACTGGCACATAGCCATCCAGCTAGCAAGAGCGTCCAGGTTCCTATGTGGACCCTGGCCACTGAACTTGAAGTCCGATGTACTATTCCACACCGTGCTGGCAAATGTGGATGAAACACAGAATGACTGGGTACCATGTTTAATTAAAAGAAGGAAGTGGTTTCCAAATATTCTCAACAGTAAGATCCTGCAGCTTTGCTTTTGGGAATGGCTTAAACCACCACCACAACAAAACAATAAACGCTTTTCCTAACAGGGAATCACTATGAGTAAAGACAGGAGGCTGGAAGAGTTACTGTGGGCCAATGCAACATTATTTCTTCAAAAAGATCTGTTTAAATGTGCTAGATTAACGAAAAGTTCATTTGGCTGGCTTAGAGCCTTAGTGTCAAGGAAGTAGTACAAGTTTCTAAAAATCAATTCCTTCAGCCAATTTGTTTTGAGCATGTACTCTCTGTAAAGAATCATGTTAGGAGCTGGGGAAAAACTATGATGACAAATGGCCCTTGGCCAAGAGAAACTCAAATATCACAGGAAGAACGTTAAGTAGGTAAACGCAACACTGTAACATAATTTCCACAAAGGCAGATATCTTTGTGTATTCTGTTTACTGATACATTCTCCAGCTTCTAGAAGACTGTGCAACACACAGTGTATCTCAACAATTATTAGTTGGAGTAATGAAAAACAGAAAGGAAGAGTTTGATGTTAGGGAAATAAGAGGGTCTATGGAAGCACAGAAAGAAATATCTGAGTGATACTCTCCATGCCCTTTTCCCAGTGATAAAAATTGTAAATTCCCAAGGGAAAAGATGTAGTAACTACCATGGCCAAGTCCCATGATGGTTACATGGCAGCTTTTATGAGTTTCTCCCATCCTGTGTTCATCCATCTAATGACTGTTTTCTGCTCACCTACTCTAGGTCCCACTCTTCTAGGTACTGGACATATGAGAGGACAATATAGGTGGCTTCCTGCCTTCCTGAAGCTTACTGTGGACTCAAATTCAAGGTAAAATCATTGCAGACAGCTCTGAATGTGATGAAGGAAAGGTACAGGGTGTTGGCAGAGAGATTAAAAGCTGGCTGGGCAGGAACACTTTTGATGGGCCAGCCAGGGAAGGCTTCTCAGAGGACACGACACCTAAATCAACTGCTGATGAATGAGAAGGCGGTAAGGCAAGGAGAGGCAGGATGTCTTGTGCAAATTCCTTGAGATCCCAGAGTGCCTCAGCACAAAGCAGTAGCCAGCATGGCCGGGGATGGGTGAGCAGGGAAGGGTAACCAGAGAGCGATGTGCCCATGCCTCTGTTCACTGTGTTAGATATAGTGAACCTCAATTTTCTCATCAAAGAATCAGTATGTCAGTATGTGGAGCTCTCTTATTCTTTAATTCTCTATTTTATGGTTCCAGTTCCTTCTAGTTTCAGTAAACAATCTTTTCCACCAGTTCTAATCAGTAGTTCACATCTGTTCCCTCAGTCCCCTGCCCCATCCTGACTCATCCTGGTCACCTGCTCCAGTCACCTTCTCTGGTCACCTGTTTTGACCCCTGCCTACCTGATCTGACCTGCCCATAACCATCCGTCCTGCCAAACCACTGGCTTGTGGTCTAACCCCAGCCAATAGGAGAATGACACAGTAGTAGGGGCGACCTCCATCAGGCATAAGCACTTTGTCCAGGTGTGTGCTCCCCATTGTTCCATCTGTGAGCTGCACCCTTCTATAGAAGTAAATTGCCTTGCTGAGGAAATTTATATTTGAGTGCCACTTTTGTGGCATCGAAAATTCTACTTATAACAACTGGAAGGTATCCCCTCCAGTTGCCCTGGTTCACAAGATTATATTCATAGCGTCCACATCAGGGGATGTCAGGGAAGCCTTACTCTGCTCCATTTCTCTCCAGCTCTGGAACAGTGTCCTCTCTACCTCCACACCTTCATTTCCACAAGGCAGGTCACCTTTCCACCAGTGTGGGCATCTCACAGCAGAATCCTCCTATTGATTTTTTGCAGAGTGCCAGGCATTGTACTGTGCGGTATTTTATTATCTACGTGTGCAGAGGTGAATGGCATCACTCATTACTAACACAGCTGCTGCTGCTACTTCTACTACTGTTACCATTCTTTTTATTCCCATTATAAAATTGAGTCAGATGGAGTCTCAGAGAAGGGAAGTGAATTGTCCTCAAAGCCAAAAAAAAAACCAGAAACTCTCATATATGGGTGGATGAACATTCAAATATAAGTTGTCTGACTTCAATGTTTGGTCTTTGCTTATTAGATACAAACTCTCTGGTGAGGCGCAGTGGCTCATACCTGTAAGCCCAGCACTATGGGAGGCCAAGGCACGTGGATCACCTGAGGTCAAGAGTTCGAGACTAGCCTGGCTGACATGGCAAAACCCTGTCTCTACTAAAAATAAAAATAAAGCCAGGTGTGGTGACGTGTGCCTGTAATCCCAGCTACTCAGGAGGCTGAGGCACAAGAATCACTTGAACCCCAGAAACGGAGGATGCGGTGAGCTGAGATCATGCCATTGCACTCCAGCCTGGGAAACAGAGCAAAACTTCGTCTAAAAAATAAAGACAATAATTCTCATAGGTCAAATGTATCTCATACAAGACTTCATTCAATAAAAATATTGACTGTGCAATGACTATATGCCAATGACAATACTAGGTGTTGGAGACACTAAATGAATAAAAGGGATTCCTGAGTTCAAGGAGAAAGACACGTAAGCACTATCATGCAACATGGTACATCCATCACATAAGAACATGTAAGGAGTTCAGATCTGGCAGAAACGACAAATGCAGCTGGGACCTCTCGGAGGGGACAATACTGGAGCCATAACTTAAAAGACAGGTACGAACTTTTAGGATGAGCAAATAGGAGGGAGGAACATGCTTGGGATGTAAAAAGATATTTGATGTGGAGGCACTGAGTATGTTCAAGAATCAGTTAAATTAAGGCTATGCACAGTGGCTGAGCACAAGGCAGGCAGATCACCTGCGGTCGGGGGTTCGAAACCAACGTGGGCAACATGGTCAAACCCCATCTCTGCTAAAAATATGAAAATTAACTGGGCCTGGTAGCACATGCCTATAGCCCCAGCTACTCGGGAGGCTGTGGCACAAGAATCACTTGAACCCAGAGGGTGGAGGTTGCAGTGAGCTGAGATTGAGCCACTGCACTCCAGCCTGGGAAACAGAGAGAGACTCCATCTCAAAAAAGAAAAAAAAGAAAAGAAAAAAAAGAAAAGGAAGAAACAGTTAAATTACCTTGTGCAGGGGATGAGAGAGAAAAGAATGGCCTGATGTCTCAGACCTTGGTTAGAGATTTGGGACTTTCTCTTGCAGTGGGAGAGCTATACGCAGTAGTTAAGCAAGGCAGTGGAGGGTACATTTCACATTTTTGCAAAGACCAAGCCTGTCCCACTTCAGCAGTGGCTCTCAAAATGGGGTTCTCAGACCAGCAGCATCAGCATCTCTTGGAAATTTGTTAGAATGCAAGTTCCCTGGTCCCACCCTATATTCTACAGAATCAAAACTCAGAGGTTTTAACAAGTCCTCCAAAAATGCTGATGCACACTCACCTATGATAACCAAGGACCCCCTGACCCACAGCCTGCCTTGCCTCTGCTTACACTCCTGTAACTGTAGCCTCGTGTCTCCAGACTGCTTCACTCTAGCTTCTAACCCAAGATACAGTCCCGTTGCTATTTTCAGGTCCTTCTAGAGGACAGATAAAATAGGCAACATGTCACACTCCTTTCTTGTGTCAACCCACAATTTCCAGGCCCAAGACAGTCAGTCACACAGCACAGCACGCCCCTAATTTTGCTGGGGGACCCTCTCTCTGGGTGTATCTATATGATTTGAGGAACAACATGCTTTCTCCCTCTCCTTCCTGATTTTCCTAGCTGCAGGCTGGAGAGTCAGATAACCACGCTGCTCAGTAACTCATGCTGTTGCTTGAAAACTATCATTAGCTAAGAGCTGGGCTAATGCATTCAGAGGTGGTGAGTTAATAGGAAAACAGGCCCAATTCGGCAGCCTGTGCCCATGGTGCCCCCAGAGCTGGGTGTTAAGTGGTGACTGGCAACTCCCCTCTAATCACCTCTTGTTAGCTGCAACTATAGGCAAATTGCTAGCAAGGATTAAGCGGGGAGACGATGCCAGGATCACTGTCAGGCAGAAAAAAGACTCAATTTGTAGAGCAATCATGAGTCTGTAATCACTTCTTTAAGAGCTCTTTGCGGCTGTGCTTGCTTCTGGAAGGTGTAGACCCTGCCTAGGCGAGGGTGGGCCAGGAGCCTGCACGCTGGCATCTTCCTGAGCATATTAAAATGATTATTCCCCTAAACGAGATAAGCCTTTCTATTAATAGCGCTTTGCCTCAACGGGTCTCTCCCGAATCCGAGGCCCAGATGCCGCCTTGAACAAATGAACACCAATGTGCATAAACAATTGATCTGAGCTCATGAATAGAGCACATTTCTGTAAACACTAAGGAGAATCTGGGAGGAAGCTTTATGGGAGCAAAAAAGATACATTTCGTTTATCACTGTTTGCATAATGCTCATGTAAAATAGAAACAAATTAACCAGGCAGTATTTTAAGAACTGTTATACAACAGAGTCAGGAAAAGAAAAAAAAAAAATCCTGGAAGGCGATCCTTTCTCTCCCCAGTATAAGAGATGATTGGTTTAAAGAGAGAAGGGGAGTCTTCTTCCCCCGTAGAATATTCTGGAGCTTTTGCCCAGGTAGGTGAATTGCTATTTTCCAAGCTCATTCTCAGGGCTTAACAACTTCCTTATTTTCACACATTTATCCAGAGCAGTTCAGAAAGAGAATGAGCAAGAGGAACCTATGTAATTCCAGAAGAAACATTTGCCACTTGGAAACAAGAGAGACCGCCAGAAATACGGTGATATTTAAAGTTGAGACATGATTCGTTCTGATATAAATGTAATTTTAAGTCCTTCAAAGAAAGGTTTCCATCCTTTGAAATTTCTCAAGTAGGAACAGGTTTTGAGGAAGTTTTCTATTACACGATGCAGTTCAGGGAAAAACGAAGCAATGAAGACATGGAGAAGGTTGGTCAGAGGAAAAAGTCAACTCAACTATTACTCATCAAATAGACCCCTTACGGGTTCATAAGAAGTCACAGGGAAAACATCAAACCCTACTTCTCTCATTAAATGTGTTGAAAATCCACATGCTCTAAATGAAGCAATAAACAATACTGGAGATTTAGTATTCTAAAGCAAAAACACTCTTCAAAACACAAATTTCACATTTTTTTTCCTCTAAATGTCTAAATGAAATAATTTCCCAAGAGTATAAGCCTTTCTCTGGGGTGGGGGACGGGGAGCGTATTTAAAAAGTCAGTACTTGTTATAGACAATACATTGAGATTTAAAATAAGTTCCCCTTTTCATGTCAAAATAATAATAATGCAAATTCGTATTATATTAACACCGTCTATGACAGCATTCTATTTGGTGCTTAAACTCCCAAGCATCTTGTCGCCTTTGGAATATAATTCGTATTATGTTCTGCTCTAAATTTTACCTCACTGGGGGTTCATTCAGTCAAAATAACACCTGTTATTTCCAGAGGGAGACCTAGAACCTGAAGAAAAATTAACTAGAAAGATGATTACGGAGCGTTTCCACTGGCATTGTTTCCTGTTTGTTTGTCTTTTGTTTGTTTCCTTTAAGGATAATACTGTGCTCCCAAATTGTCAAAGTGGAAACCGTATCCCCTTCCAAAGGTTCTTTCATTTCTTTCTTATCCTGGGCATTACATAAGAAACAAAACAAATGCATTTTGTACCCTGTAAACAAGTATGATGTAAACACAGAGTCCTTACCAGTAATCTCGTATTTAATAAGACACATTCAAGTGTATGGCCCTGTGAGGTGCTTCACACCTGTAATCCCAGCACCTATGAGGCCGAGGTGGGGTGGAACACGTGAGTCCGGGAGTTCGAGACCAGCCTGGCTAACACAGCAAAACCCTGTCTCTACGAAAAATACAAAAAGTAGCTGGGCGTCATGATGCACTTCTGTAATCCCAGCTATTTGGGAAGCTGAGGCAGGAGTATCGCTTGAACATGGGAGGCAGAGGTTGCAGCGAGACAAAAATGCATCACTGTATTGCAGCCTGGGTGACAGAGCTAGACCATATATGTGTATGTATATATATGTGTGTATATATATATGTGTATATATGTATATATACACACTCACTATATACATATACACACTTGAATATATATATATACGAAGAGACATGTATATACATATATGTCTCAATATATACATATATTCAAGCATAAATTACACAAAATTCATGGCTGCTCTGTGCACTTCTTTAAAAAAAAATGACAAAAATCTGCTACTAGAGTCATTATATCATTGCATGGCTCTTTTTCCTAAAAATTCACTACTTAAGAAGCTCTAAATGCTTCATAATAAAAAAAAAAAAGGCTCAGAATAAACCAAAGAAATAATCAGCTTGGAAGATTTTCTCTGCCTTGTGCTTAAGTTATATAAATAAAGAGAACAATCAATGTCAAATGCCTTCAGTTCTCCATCCTATTAGCTTTTGGATGCTTCAAGGTAATCTTCAAAAAAGACGACTTCTTGGGATTAAAACACAAGGTTTCCTTCAGACATATGGACAGGCTGGTAAAGACAGCTCATGTGAATAATGCATGCCACCACCCCCACCCTTCTGCTATTTAGTCATGCCGATTTACGAGAGGGGAGAGACTTGGAGAGAGGCAAAGAAATCCTTCAAAACAGGTGAGGAGAGACCCAGAACAGAGCTATGCAGTATAATGTGGAAAAGAAAGTGGCCCAGCCTCCTCCTCTGGGCAGATTGGCGAATCAGAACCCAGAAGTCCCCTGAATCACATGCACCCATATAAACAGCACAAGCTGCAATTGCAAACCATTCGCCTGTGCCCGCAGTCAGCAAGAAACTCTCCTTCCCAGGAGTGTGAGGGAAGGATTGGCAAATTGAAAGTACAGATGGTGACAGAAGTTTTCATGCAAAGTACCCCAACTCACAAGCTACCCCAAAGCCTTCCAAATCTCCCCTTTCCTCCATTCTACCATTCTGCTGGCAGATGAAACTCCAGCACCCCAAATTCTTTTAGTATGACAGCTTGCAATTACCTGTCATTATCTCCCCACCCCCCTGCAACTTTTTACGTTTTTACAAGATGTGCTCTGTGTTTAGAAGAGGTGAGAAAATACCTAATCAGTCAACTATGAGAAATCCTATTTTTCCAGGGGCAGCTGAGATGGGGTTAGATACAGGTACCCCATGAACTGGTCTTGCTTTTTGGATCACTCCTGAAAGAAGGCCAAGTCTATCCTTAAAATACAGGAAGGCTCCAACACCACTGGACCCATGTTCTTATTTTCTCCCTCTCTCTCCCCCTCTCCTTCTCTCTCTCCTGGTTTCAGAGACAGAATCCCCAATGGGAAGAGATAAACTCACCCCAGGCGTGAAGCCAGCCTGCACGAGGTTGGGCAGCCAGGCGTCAGTCTGAAGGGCCAGTGGTTAGTTCCATGGGCAAAAGCGTGGGCCACAGGAGGGAAAAGAAGGGGTAGAAAGGCTTTGCAAAAGGCAAAAAGAAAAAAAAACCAGAAGGAAAAGCATCAGGAATATGTGCAAAGAAATAAAAACAAGGCAAGGGGAATGGGAAATTAATAATCCAACAAGCAGGTTTCCTCCTTGTTATTAATCACACTGCTTTGCCCGAGCTGCAGAGAAACTCAGCGCTACACATGGGAGGGGAGGGGTTTGCATACCATTGGCTGCCTCTCCTCACTCCTATACATCTCAGCCAATCCTCCCCGTGCCTTAAGGTACAGATGTATCTAGGTTGCAGTTACAAACCCCTGGAAGATGAAAAATCATGCTCAGTGGGTAAGGTACTGCTCCATCCAGTTAATGCACTATAAACTTTATTTGAGCTGACTTCTCATTTGATCCCCCAGTGACGGGGTCAGGGAGTGCAAGCAATTCCACCCCAAATCATGCCATAATTGAATTTCTGCCTATTTCCCGAACCTATAATGAAAAAGGCAACCGAAATAATGCAGGTAATGCTGGCAGCCTCCCTTGCCTGTCGGACATTATTACCTCCGATTGCTTGCCACCATTTCCCCAGTACTCTAACTATGAATATATTTCACAGCTCACTTGCTCTCCTGTGTGGGTGGCATGGCATAGACACCTACATGATATGAAAGGAAATCTAAAACAATAAGGCTGTTTCTGAGTGCCGTGCCTAACAGCCTACTGGCGGGAGAGGCAGTTGTACCCAAGTGTTTCTCCCTGGCACATGCACACGCACACACACGCACACATAAGCAAACGTACACGCAGAAATACGACGTGGCCGAGAATCACGGGCTCAACCAAAGCCAACTCCATTTCTCTTTGTCTATTTATGTCCCAGCTTCATCACCCACAGCATAATAACTGAGAGTGTGATTCCTTTATCACTCAGAGGCTCTGAAGGTTTTTATTCTATTTTCTCCCTCTGAAAAATATGGAACAGATATGGCTTTAGGGACTGGGCATGAGATAAAATAATGTGTGTACATTTCCTACCTGAAAATGCCTTTTAAGGGCTCACTTCTCCTTTGAAAAGGTTGAGGAAAGCAACATTCTCTCTTTGCCTGCCCTTACAAAATGGAATTCCGTGTCCCATCGTTATTCTGCATCTCAGAAAACTGCTGACAACAGCGTGATGCCATGGACCCGAAAGTCAGAGCCAAACCGGAAGCAATATGGAGTTATTTCCCCGACTGCCTTTTGGCAAAGGCCACCTCCAGGCCAGTGGAAATGTGACAGTGGACGCTGAATGTGGCCTGTAGTCTCTGGAAGCAGCAACCAGTGGAGCACCTCGGTGGGCTTGCAATCTGCCTTTTATTTCTCCAGCCTGCAGGTCCCATTCACTCAGAGCACTGACTTCGGTACCATCCGACATCAGACTTCTGCCTTAGAAAACTTGGCTGTGCCTGGAAAATGTACTATTGGCAAGAACAGTCTCACCTAACATTCAGCCTGGTGTTCATTTACCCTTGGAAATATGTGTATTTATGGGTGCCTGAGCAAAACAGTCATAGATAGAAGTGTCCACTAAACTGGCAAATACATGTACTATAAATACTTGCAGTTTAAGAATCAGCCAGGAGATACTGAGATAACATCAGAAACAAAGTGTCCCAGGATGGTATTTTCTTTTTTTTTTTTTTTTTGAGACGGAGTTTCACTCTTGTTACCCAGGCTGGAATGCAATGGCGTGATCTCCACTCACTGCAACCTCCGCCTCCTGGGTTCAGGCAATTCTCCTGCCTCAGCCTCCTGAGCAGCTGGGATTACAGGCACGCGCCACCATGCCCAGCTAATTTTTTGTATCTTTAGTAGAGATGGGGTTTCACCATGTTGACCAGGATGGTCTCGATCTCTTGACCTCGTGATCCACCTGCCTCAGCCTCCCAAAGTGCTGGGATTACAGGCGTGAGCCACCGCACCCGGCCAGGACAGTATTTTCTTAAGCTTCAATTACAGCATAGGTTGTTACCCTTTCTCTTTCTGTCTCCTATTTTTGCTTCATTTCACTTTTCTTCTCCTACTGTGCTCTACAATTTCTATGACACACAACTTCCCTGGTCAATGCCATTGCCTTCCCCGCTTCGGCCCAACCTGTAGGAAGAAAAGCCAACTGTAGAAATGACACTGCCTCAAGGCTGCAAGACCAGCCACAATGTTAGGTGCAGTTTGTCCAGTGAAGGTGTCACAATTTCATCTTCCACCTCTGTCCAGCCCCAGGAAAGGTCAGGACCATATTTTTTTTAAAAAAGATACATAGGTTTGAAAGTCCATGCTGACACACATGGACAAAGAACAATTCTTTAAAATACTCAGCACCATAAGGCTCTAGAGAACAGATCTTATAAGGAAAAAAAAAAAAAAAAAGATCAATATAAAGGGAAAAAATGCTCCAGATGTAATTGAAGTCATACATTTGTACATGACTTCTGCTATATGCCCAATTACTGCTATTTATCAAAGAGTAGACAACATTGAACCTGGCAGCATGAAAAACAAAGTTTACTAAGTCAGAGGGAAAAAAACATCATCAGAACGGGAAAAGAAAAAAAAAGATACAAATAATAAATAATTCAATATTCTTGAGGAAAGCTCTTGCAGAAAAGGCCTGGTTGATTCAAACATCAGACATGCGTCTGACAAGAGATGTATCGATTTAGACAATTCTATCATCATTATTCCAGCCGGAGTCCTTCACAAAAGCTGCTCTTTTTGCTCCTGTTTTTATTGCTGTAACTACCAACCTCCTTCTTACACCTCAATCTCTTTGAACCAGTATTCATTACAGCTTAAATCTTAAGCCTAAGCATAAGATGATAAACAGATTCCATGTCTCATGTTTGGGAGGCAAGGGCTTAGCTTCCTTAAAATCTAATAGGACGAGAGGCTATTTACAATCCGCTGAGAATATCCACACACTACGGAATAGGTCATGTGCCCCATCTGTATAATTACCACGGCAGAATATTTAGATTGGAGAGAGAGTATATATCCAAAGCAAACATTACCCACATCTAACAAAGAGTTGTCAAACACTGAGCAGGAAGGCTGACAACAAATGTACCCTCATTTGTTACTTTAAAGGCTATGAAAAGAAATAGTGACAACATGTATCAGTAATGATTTCATTCTCTTCCCAGTTTCTGCCCAAACTGGGTTGTAAAGCCATACTTGCTCTTCTAACCAAAACAATAAAAAAAAAAAAAAAAAAAAAAAAAAGGAGGAAAGGAAGGAAGAAAGGAAAAACAAGATCCTTTTAGGTCAATGTAGATCACTAAAATACAATGGTATAATTAGTGGAGAAGAAAAAAAAGGATGCCGCCATCAGGCATCTGCAAAAAGCAGAACTATTTCTTCAGTGTGCGATGTGTTAATTACAAGCAGATAGGAGGTGCCATGGAAAATTAACAGTCTTGCAAAATGCAGGAGAGGTAAACAGACAAAGCAGGAACTACTGGAGGGTCAGGAGAGCAAGTCAATTTTGAAGAAAGATAAAAGAACTGTCATGTCCCTGACGGCTGTGGAGAGGGGAAAGGGCAGGGGGCCCTGTTATCATCAGCTAATTAGGCAGGAGGTCCAAGCTTGCATATGCCGCAGCATTTGCCATGGTAATCAGATGCATTATTCAAATGTGCAGGAAAACAAAAGCCATGGCGAGCCTGACAAGGCACAATACAACCTGCCCTCGAAAAGGTGCCAAATGCATCGCACCAAGGAAGGAGTGGGATTCTGGCTCCTCTGCATTAAGAAGCGAAGTGGCCAGCTTAAATTCAGATGAGAGATGGGGGAGACTCCCAGAATTGAATATCCTCCTGTCTGTGTTTGATGCTCAGCTAAGGGGAGCATCATTGAGGGAAAGATTCAAGAGGAATCAAGGCAGCAACCAACTAGACAGAGGACATGATAAAAACATTTGGCTAGGCATAGGGGCTCATGCTTGTCATCTCAGCACCTTGAGAGGCCAAGATGGGGAAGTCCTTGAGTCCAGAAATTCCAGACCAGCCTGGGGAATGTGGCAAAACCCTGTCTCTACTAAAATATACAAAAAAACTAGCCAGGCATGGTGACACACACTTGTAGTCCCAGCTACTCCAGGGGCTGAAGTGGGAGGAATGCAGGAGTCTGGAGGGCAAGGCTACAGGGAGCTCTGGTTGTGCCATTCCACTCCATCCTGGGTGAAAAAGTGAGACCCTTTCTTAAAAACAAAACAACAACAAGAACAAAAATCAGAAACAACAATAACAAAAAACAACTCCTAGTGGGTCTGGAAGAGTCAATGCCTTCCTTTACAAGGGAGAGGAAATAGAGATGGGGGAGTGAGAGAGATAGAGGAAGTCAGAGAAAGACAGACAGAGACACAGGCAGAGAGAGGAAAAAGGATGAGAACATGAAGCATTAGTTCTAGAGAGCAGATAGTATCAAAATTGTTTTTCTGGGGTTGCAAAAGTAGGGGCACGAAAACTCCTCAAAATCTAAGATCCAATCTAATCTAATAATACTCTGTGGTAAAGAACAATTCAGCCAAATACTGTTTTGGTGTTTCATACCCAATGTGTAGTGACTATGTACAGGTAGAGACTTCAATGGCATCAGACATGCCACCAGGAAAACAGGAGAGTTGTGTTGGGCAGAGACACAGAATGCCTTATCTCCAACTCAGATGCCTGACTCACACCCCAAAGAGGCAGTGGTCACCCCATTTAATGAGAAGTCTCCTGGACACCATGGAGCATGGGCAAGTGTCAAAGCTGTTTGTCACACAAGACTCCAGGAAATGCTTTGCCCTGTGAAAATTGGGCATAAAGCCCCCCACCCAAACATAGACAATACACAGTCCTGTCTGGTATACTCTGGAAGATCTGGTTTACCTCTGGGGCAAACCTCTTCTGCAATAACTTTTTAACCATGTGTGGCATGGAGGCTTCTGAGATAGAAACTATGGACCAGCGATGGAAATGAGTCCTCTCATCCTCAAGTTCACTGTGGCTGATGAACCTGTGGGCCCTGTAGGAGAAGTGGGTTAGGAATGGAGGGATGGGCAGAGAGTGAAAGGGAGGGTCCTGGCCTCCACTGACCAAATGTGATTTGAAAATCTCATAGAGGATTTCCACACGCTGACATACGGAGCCCGTCTGTGTGATGAGGGTGGTGTGGTGATACAGGGATAGGCTGCATACTAGTGCCAATCATGTACCTAATCCGGAAGCCCAAATCCAATACATCTGCAGCAAAAGGGAGATGGGAGATGATGGAGAAAACAAAGTGGGTCCGGAAGTGAAGCGGACGATCAAGCTCCGTCCGAGGACAAATTCTGCAAACACACACATGCACGGAAGATGATCATTGCGAAGCCTTTCACATACTTTTTTTTTTGAGACGGAGTCTTGCTCTGTCGCCAGGCTGGAGTGCAGTGGCGCAGTCTCGGCTCACTGCAACCTCTGCCTCCCGGGTTCAAGCAACTGTCCTGCCTCAGCCTCTTGAGTAGCTGGGATCACGTATGTTTTATATAGCATTCTTGAAATGACAGAATTCTAAAGATGGAGAACACATGAAGGATTCCTGAGATATGGAAAGGGAGGGAGGTCACTGTGGGTACAAAAGCGTAGAGCCTGGGGTCTTTGTAATAAAGCCAGGATGTATGTTGACTATGGTGGCTATCACAGGAAGCTACATGGGTAAGACACTGCAGAGAAGTGAATACACACATCAGGACAGCATGTGAAGCTGGTGAAATCTGAGTTACGCAATGGGTTGGATCAATGTCAGGTTCCTGGGGGTGGCATTGTACTTTGGTTATACAAGATGTTACCACTGGGGGAACTAGGGGAACAGAATATGCAGTCATCTCTTTGTTGTATTTCTCAAAATTACATATAAACGGACAATGACCTCAATCATTTAAAAAAAATTAGGCAAAGTGTAAGTTTAGCTGTACACTGGGATCTCAAGGATCCTATTTGCCAGCCATGAGTTCTTGGACACACTACTTCTCTAAGCCCCAGTTTTCTGCTATAAAATGTGGATGATAACAACACCTTCCTCAAAGGGTTGTTGCCAGGGATTAAATGAGATGGTATGTGTTATGTGCATAGACCAGTCCTTGGCATTTACTAGGGAGCTGATACATAGCTATTCAGGATCACCACTGTCATTACTATTTACAACTAGTGTCCAGATACACGCGGAAAAATAAAAGCATCTCTAAAGTCTATTTGCTTTTTACTCATTACAGATTAAATGCGTATGCATTGCCTTTGGGGTCCTCTGATTTTCAGTGACTGGGAATAGTGGGCGCTTTTCCAAATCCATTGACCACAAAGACAAGAAGGCTGTCCCCAGAAGGAGATCTTGCACTTTCACCTCAACTCTGATCTTCTGTTTACAATTGTCCCCGTCTTTTCTACAGGGACCCCTCTCAGCACAGTATAGGCCCACTGTCCTGTACATCACTTCTTCCCTCTGACAATCAGCAGAGGTTGGGGGTGACTCCCAGGCACTCAACCATACCAGCTAATCATAAGAGGGAGGAACTACAGGGAATAAAACTCTCTATTCTGATCAAATTAGTGGGACATGGATCAATAGAAAGCTTTGACTTGTCCGTAAGCTCAGTGTCTCTGGATTCCGGGCACAGAGGAGTCTGAGACACAGAGAAAGGGAGAGCGAGGGGAGAAATAATATCTGTTTCCTTGGCACAGAGATTTCCTTTTATTGAATCTGTCACTTCCCATTTCAGTTAACAAACTGCTGAATGGAGCTCATCGTTGGGCAAATATTACAGCTCCATGGAATGCAAAGTGGGAGCAATTGTTTCAGATTGGGGGACTGGGGGTTTAATAAGAAAGAAAGGGTAAGGAGAGAAAAAGAGGCGTCTGAGGACTCTGTGTAGCAGAGAGGAGACCATCTCCGCAAAGATGAAGTTCGGGAACGAAGAGAGAAAACAGTCTCAAGTTTCACTTGATTTTTTTTTTTTTCTCCTAAACCACAACCAGCCCAAGCTTCATAGCAAGCATAACTGGGCCCAAAGTTATCACAGCAAATGCATAAAAAGGACAGTTCCATCTTTCCCAGGAGAGGAAGCTAAGTTTAGAGTAAAATAACTTTGGAAAGAAGGTCCTGGAAAGATTCACATATATATATATATGAACACATGTATATATTCACTACTTTCCTGCACTGGAAAAGCAATGTAATCACTGCCGAGTGGAGAAGAAATGGCAGCCCTTTTCTTGTCTTCCTGGGATGCAGCTGGTACTTCTTGGTTAAGGGTGGGGCTTTTAAGAGAGAGCAAAGAGAATACACTGTTGGCTAGCTACCGTGTTGTTAATAATGTTAAAATATATTTTGTGTGTCATCCCAAATCACAAAGCCAGAAAAGAGCAGAGCTGGGTTTCAAACCCCGTTTGGATGCCTGGGCCCGTGCTGACTTCACATTGCCGTTTTATCTGCTGCTCCATGGGCTGGTCTGTTGCTCAGTTCTCCAGATGAGCGTGAAGTTCATCATGACCACAAGCTTCAAGTGCACTGGCTCAGAGCGACCCTCTGGATCTATATTCTGAACCAGCGCTGCATCTGGTTCCACAGGCAGCAGAGACTGATTTAGCTTGGATTATAATGCTAGCCAGTGGTACCTGTCATCGGTTGCATATCAGATGCGTCGTCTGAGGAAACCTTAACACACCAGATGCTCGGCAACCACCTCTGGGAGATTTGGAGGCATAGCCACGCCATGGGGTATGGCAATATAATAAATATGAAAAATGGTAACAAATTAATTAGTTTCTTAAGAGGATTATAGTTGGTACGGCTAATGACTTTGGAAATGAAGTCTGAATTTTTGTATGTCAGAGGCTGTACAGAAAGAGCCGTCCTTGGCCATTTACTCTGTGACCATACAACCTCTTCACAACTACCCTCATCTGTAACGTTGAGAGGAAAACCTTCCCTTGCAGAAAGTCGTTATGGGGATTAGAAATAAGGGCTGGGTGCAGCGGCTCATCACCTGTAATTCTAGTACTATGGGAGGCTGAAGCGGGCGGATCACCTGAGGTTAAGAGTTCAAGACCAGCCTTATTAACATGGTGAAATCCTGTCTCAACTAAACATACAAAAACTACACAGGCATGTTGGCACATGCCTGTAATCCCAGTTACTTGGGAGGCTGAGGCACAAGAAAGAATCACTTGAACCCAGGAGGCAGAGGTTGCAGTGAGCCAAGATTGTGCCACTGCACTCCAGCCTGGGTAACAAGAGCGAGACTTTGTCTCAAAAAAAAAAAAAAAGAAATAATATTTGAAAAATACTGAGCATTATGCTTGGGATATGATAGACCTTCAACAAGTTCCTACTATATTAGTTGAGAAATCAAAATTTTCTATTATTAAAAGAAAAACACGCAAGATGAGTACAGTAGATTTGTGTTAAATTCTGTGGCTCGTATTAGAAAGAACCACATTTCAACTGAAGATTTTTTTTTTAGTGTTTTCTTCCTTTATTCAATCTTCCCTTTAATGCAATTGTCTCAGAAAGACCTCTGACCAGCCATCTATCTTCTTACATTGCTTTTGCTCCATCTTTATGCCACTTCCCATAACCTGGCCAGTCAACACAGAGTTCCTTGTGTAGGATGGGGTGCCTATCATTTCCAACAAGGTGACGTCCATTTCTGTATCCCTGCCACGTGCAGTCCAACTTGGTGCATGGAAGTGTATGAGATGCTTGCTGACTGACTAAATGAACAGTGAACAAACGGACTGTCTGTAGACTTATCGAATTGGGATTTTCTGGTTTGTCTGTAACATGTACAGATTCTCATCTCATTCCCAGATTTGATGAGTCAGAGTCTCTGGAAGCAGGGTCAGGGCTCTGCATCTCCACATCTCTGCAGGAGATAATGATGGTCACCAACATCTGAGAACTATCTTCTTGGAGTCAGGAAAGTAATTATTAATGAGCTGTTACAATGTGCCAGGCGCTGCACTTTAATGACTGCAAACCCAATTAAACCTCACAAAAGCCAAAGTGGTGAGTGATCATCCCCAATTTACATGGCAAAATCCAAGTTCACGGACTCCATGAGAGGTGCCTGGAATCCAGCACTACAACGCTACAAAAAAAAAACAAAAAAAAAACTTTTGTCATTAAATTGTGCTGTTAAACCAAGTAATCGCCTTTGTTTGCTTGAATCCTATCCATTTCTGAACGCCACACCTGCTGAGGAATACTTTGTTGAGATTTATTTTAATTAATTTTTTTTTTTGAGACAGAGTCTTGCTCTGTCACCCAGGCTGGAGTGCAGTGGTATGTTCTTTGCTCACTGCAACCTCCACCTCCCAGGTTCAAGCAATTCTCCTACCTCAGCCCCTTGAGTAGCTGGGATTACAGGCATGCGCCACCATGCCCGGCTAATGTCTCTGTATTTTTAATAGAGATGGGGTTTCACCATATTGTCAAAGTTCTGACCTTGTGATCTGCCTGCCTCGGCCTCCCAAAGTGTTGGGATTACACGTGTGAGCCACAGGGCCCAGCCAAGATTTATTTTAGATACTAAGCAACCAGCACCTGGGAAGAGCAAGAGCACAAATGAGAAGGCCAAAGAATCTATGGCGGAATGGAAGGCAGCCTTACAAGGAGACAGAGGGATTCTCAGTAGTTTGCAAAGTGGGATCCCCAGGCCAGTAGTGTTGGTCTCACCTTGGATCTTATGAGAAATGTAACGTTTCTGGGCCCCATCCCTAGACCCACTGAATCAGGAACTGTGGGAGTTGAGGCTGGATATCTAGGTTTTAACAAGTGATCCAGGGACATGTGGGACCCATTGCTACAGAGGAAAGCTAGGGAAGGGAGCCAGGGAGTCAGATGGAGGAGGGTGTGCAGCGGAGAGGAATGGTTTACAGGTGAGTGTCCGTGTGGAGACACGAAGAGGTTACTAAGTCTTCTGGGTAGTGACGCCGAGGTGTCTCAATGGTGTGTCCTGGGAAAAGCTGGTGCTAAGAAAGACCTTGTCACCCCAGAGGCTTGGGAACTACTTTTATTTTCCCCTATCGCTGCTTCTCAAGTAAAATAATTCATGATTAAATCTGCATGGGAAAATGTGAATTAAAACAAGCCACACAAATTTGTTTATAAAGCTGTTTACCGTGGGACTTTTCAAAGCCTTTGGGAGTCTAACAGACACAAGAGAAATCTAAAATAGAATGCTTGTATTACTAAGTGAGAAACGGTATGAACAGGAAATCTAGAAAGTATTTGGTTAGTCCATATCTTTTATAGGGCTTACATTTATTTTCCTTTTTAAAAAAATAAAATTTCAATTTTACAATACTTTTCAATTTACCGAAATGTTGTGAAGTTCATACAGAGAATTTCCATGTATTCAACAGTCAATTTCCACTATTATTAACTTTTTTCTTTCTTTTGTTTTTGACACAGAGTCGTACTCTGTTACCCAGACTGGAATGTAGTGGTGAGATCTTGGCTCACTGCAACCTACATCTCCCAGGTCCAAGTGATTCTCCTGCTTCCGCCTCACAAGTAGCTGGGATTACAGGCACACACCACCCTGCTTAGCTAATTTTTGTATTTTTAGCAGAGACGGGGTTTTGCCTTGTTGGCCAGGCTGGTCTTGAACTCCTCAGGTAATCCTCCGAAGTACTGGGATTACAGGCACGCACCACCCCACCTGGCTAATTTTTGTATTTTTAGTAGAGATGGGGTTTTGCCTTGTTGGCCAGGCTGGTCTTGAACTCCTCAGGTAATCCGCCGAAGTACTGGGATTACAGGCACGCACCACCCTGCCTGCCTAATTTTTGTATTTTTAGTAGAGATGGGGTTTTGCCTTGTTGGCCAGGCTGGTCTTGAACTCCTCAGGTAATCTGCTGAAGTACTGGGATTACAGGCATGCGCCACCCTGCCCGGCCAATTTCCGCTGTTATCAACATCTTACAGTAGTATGGTACATGTTTCACAGCGAAGGAAACAGCATGAATACATTATGATTAACTGTAGCCCTTACTTAGATTGCTTTAGTTTTCACGCAGTGTCCTTTTTGTCTCCAGGATCGCATCTGCGACACCACGTGGCATCTGGGTGCCGTGACTCTGAAGGTTCTTCTTGCCTGTGACAGTTTCTTAGACTTCCCTATCTCTGATCACCTTGACAGTCAGATCTACACACTGTCCCTCAGTTAGAAGTTGTCTGATGTTTCTATGGTTAGACTGGGGTTATAGATTTTGGGGAAGAAAAGAGTTATTCCATTTTTTTTTTTTTTTTAAGACGGAGTTTCGCTCTTGTTACCCAGGCTGGAGTGCAATGGCGCATTCTCGGCTCACCGCAACCTCCGCCTCCTGGGTTCAGGCAATTCTCCTGTCTCAGCCTCCTGAGTAGCTGGGATTACAGGTATGTGCCACCTGTAAATTTTTTTGTATTTAGTAGAGATGGGGTTTCACTATGTTGACCAGGATGGTCTCGATCTCTTGACCTCGTGATCCACCTGCCTCAGCCTCCCAAAGTGCTGGGATTACAGGCGTGAGCCACCGCACCCGGTGGAGTTATTCCATTTTTAAATAGTACTTCCCATTTTCATGTGTTGAGCATTTTTGCTAAGACTACCAGGGCCTGGTCTCCTCTCTCACAGACGGGGTGAAACTTAGAGAAGGAAGACTGTAGAACTGAAATTCTATATACTGTCAGGGAATCCAATGTGGAATTGTGGCTAAACTGATGATGATGAGCCCTGATGGCTCTTCCCTAACACACAACCTTCAAGACAAAGTTCTCTGTCAGCCATTCTTAGAATTCAAATTGATTGGCTGGGTGTAGTGGCTCACACCTGTAATCCCAACACTTTGGGATGCTGAGGCCAGCAGATCACTGAGGTCAGGAGTTTAAGACAAGTCTGGCCAACCTGGAGAAACCCCATCTCTACTAAAAAGACAAAAATTGTCCAGGCATGGTGGCTCATGACTGTAGTCCCAGCTACTCAGGATGCTGAGGCATGAGAACTGCTTAAACTTGGGAGATGGAAGTTGTAGGGAGCCTAGATCACACCACGGCACTCAAACCTCGGCAACAGAGTGAGACTCTATCTCAAAAAAAAAAAAAAGAGTTCAAGTTGATTACTAGGTGGAGGGTAGATCACTGGAACTTATTAGTATTCCCCACAATTAGGGGGATTGCACGCACATACACACTCACACACACACATACACACACACACATGAAAACTCATGATCCTCAAGCCCGATGAAAATGCAGGACCCTCTGTGGGAAATAGGAGCATCTCTCGAAAACTGTTTTCCAACCAAGAGAGGAGGTTAGGGGTTAACAGAAGAGAATAAAGGCGTAATGTCCTGGGTTTTAATCCCAGTTTTGCCATTTAGTGGCATTCGGCAAGTTATTCCCACAGCTTAGCATCCTCATTCGTCACGTGAGAGCAGTAACAGTATCTGTAATAGCGAGTGGTCGTGTTGGTCTAAGGAGCCAATATTTATTCAGTGCTTATAGCACTGTGCCTGGACCGTAGCAGTCACCCAGCGCAGATGAGCTATTATGTGTAGGATTATTAAGTTGCACTGTAGGAAAGTGACATTTATGTAGGTTAACAATTATCAAATGCCAGCAATTTCCTGTGATCCAACCTACTACTATCATCACCGTCATCATCATCATTGAAGATGCCACTGTAAGATGCAGCCCTAACTGCAACGGGAGGGACCCTGGCATTGCAGCCATAGAGCTGTGCCCCCTGGTCCACTTCCTGGTCTCACTGTTAGAGAAACCTCAGCTCAGACCACATGCGGTACCTCCTTCAGTTTTATCCAGCCTCCTTGGGCAGACCCCTCCCCTCATTTAAGACATTGCCGTAACACCATTTTTCCACACTTCATTTTCTCCATTGCCCAGCCTCCGCCATATCAAAGCAATGGGACTAAAGAGAAATTTCACAGCTCCTGACCTTCAGCAAGGAATGCCCAGGAGCAAGGAATGAATGAAATAGGATGGAGTTTCATGAATTTTCCTAGAAAATCTAACTTTCAATGAAATCAAGGTGGTGGCTGGGTTAAGGGAACAGCCAGGGACAGAAGGTCTGGCCCATAGTGATTGGATTACATCCGATGGCATGTGACTCCTTATTGAGACCATCCAAACGAACATAATATGTATTACACACACATACATATTCAGTGCACGGACATTCACTGCTTAGGATAGTGCAAAATAATGGAAACCAGAAACAATTGGCCAACAGCTTTCTAACGGAATTGTGTTTGGGAGCCCTGTGCTGTTTTCTGCATTCTGTGACAGTGGGGACAGGGAAAGAAATGTCACTCTCCAACCAGTAAAAATAAATACTTGTGTTATATTCTGTTGCCTCCGCAATGAATAAAACAGGCATGCGGGTTTATAATATCAATTCACAGGCCTCTTTCTGCTCCAGTGAACTGTTACCGAACGGTTCAGAACAAAGCTACAGGCAGATCGGACAAAGCTTCTCTAACAGGGTTGACATTAGGCTCAGCCTGATAAGACCACATCAGAGAGACTCTCATTCTCCAAACTCTCTGATCACAGCAGCCTGAGACGGAGAGGTCCTCCAGCTCCCGGAACCTGATCACAGGCCGGATTCTGCTGATCTGGCTTAGAGAGGCAGCGCGGCTCAGGGTTATCAGGCAAAGCTGGAGGACTTTAAGGCAATCTCGTCTTTGCAGTGCATTTAGACACAAAGAAAAGCCCAGCCCAGGAGAAAGGAGGGGAAGAAGAGACGGGTGGGGATGCAAAAGGAAAAGAACAAAAGTTCATGTGGGATAACAACAGGCAATGGTTTCCATGAAAGGTGCCAAACACTTCCAACACCGCGTCTCTAAAACAATGGTTCTCATCTGGGGACTATGTCGACCGCCCCTGCCCCGCCAGGCCTGAAGGAAGAGATGGCAATATCTGGAGACATTTTCAGTAGTTACAACGCAGTGAAGAAGGAGGGGATGCTACTGGTGTAATGTGGATAGGGGCCAGTAATGCTGTTCAATACCCTACAGTGCATGGGTTGTCCACTTACAACAAAGAAATTACACTATCAGCTCAAAATGTCAACAGTGGAGAAACGTGCTCTAGGAGATAGCAGCCGTGATTGCTCATTTAGACCGAGATAAAGCCTTATTAAATTAGATTATCAACTCAGTTATCAGGAATAGCAATCGCAATACTCAGGCAATCGATGGGCAGTCTGGAGAGATGAAGAGTATCAGGAATTAGACTTCTCAGCAGACCAAGCAGACATTATGATTTAAGGATATTTACGGAAAATTTCTGGAGACACACAGTTTCTCCCATTCATCTCTGTGCAGTGACAGTTTTGAATCGTTTACTGTGCTCTGACACACTTTAACTTTTTTTTTATTTCAAAATGAATACAGTCACTGTATTAAAATTTCCTCTGCTGTATTGTCATCTACAAGTCACTGCAGTGAAGCACAATTTATCTCACTAAACGTAGCTGGGGAAAAAAAATCTAAACCACGTGAGTGCCAGTCTCAATTAACTTGAGACTTTTATTACTTGCGGTAAGACATTCAATAGGAGGATGTTACAAACACTGTAATTCAAAGAATGTGAATGTTCTGACCCCCAATGTTGTGAGAATGTTGTGTTCTAGTTAATCAAACTTTCTATGTCCTCACTAAGGGAGCTTGCCAACATCTAACTGGGTAACTGAAGTTTTTTTTTTTTCTGTAAAGAGTCAGGAAATAAATATTTTATGCATTGTGGGCCATACATTCATTGCAATTACTCAATTCCACCATTGTGGCTCAAAAGCAGTCATCCATGATTGGTAAACAAATGTGCATGGCTGTGTTCCCGTAACATTCTGTCTAGGAAAACAGCCCACAGGCCAGATTTCATCTGAGGGCCATAGTTTTCCCACCCCCAGTGAAATATAAAAGCCTGTGCAACACTAGAGTGTAATTGAAGAGACTGAATCTATGAAGATGCAGAAGGTAGTCTGAAAACTTGCAGTCTCTAGCTGTTATTCTGCCTATCAACCAGCATTATATTAAGATGAATCTTAACAGCAATTAATATAATAAGTATGCTACATATTTGGGTTGCTATAAGATGCAGTTGTTCTTCTGCATTTCTACTGAACACGTCTGACGTTTCCTACAAAAGCTAATACGTGAAATACAAACTGTGCCCCTACCATGCCACTTAGGGGGCACCACAGCAGCCTCTGAGGATACAAAGATGCACATGACTGGTGACAGTCGTACCTGTCTGAGAGTAATTAGTATCATGATTTCTTTTTTGTGTGTGCCATTCTTCTCTGCAACACACACACACATACACACATACAAAGACACATACCCACTTTATTTCCATTATCTCTAGCAGTGGCAGCTATAAAATATGTGCCAGAATAACATCCTTCTCCCAAAGATGCTCATGTCCTAATCCCCACTTTACCTGGCAAAAGGGAGTTTATGGATGTGATTAAAAGACTACAGACCAGGTTCAGTGTATACTGCTCGGGTCATGGGCTCACCATAATCGCACAGATCACCATTAAAGAAGTTATTCATGGAACCAGATACCACCTGTTCCCCCCAAAACCTTTGAAAATAAAAAAAAAAATTAAAAACCAGGATCTTGAGATGGGAGATTATCTCAGATTATCAGGGTGGGTCAGTGTACTCACTTGGGTCCCTAAGAGACCACAGGACATATGAACGTAGAAGTAGAGACAGAGAGAGATTTGAAAATGCTACACTGACAGCTCTGAAGATGGAGGAAGGGGCCATGAGCCAAGGAAGGCAGGTGGCCTCTAGAAACTAGAAAATGCAAGGAAATGGACTTTCCAGTAGACTTCCAGAAGAAACTGCCCTGCAGACACCTTGAGTTTAGTACAGGAAGACCTACTTCAGCCTTTTTGCCTCTGAAACTCTAAGACAGTAACTCTGTGTTGTAAGCCACGGAGCTCACAGTAATTTGTCACAGCGGTAATTGAAAAGAGACACACTGGATTCTGAAAGCTTTTTTTTTTTATAGTTTTTCCCTCTAAGTGTTTTTGTGTCACTCTCTAATTTACTGTCCACTCAAAAGCAAGACTCAAACGTAGGTTTTCTTTTAGAAACCCACATCCATCCACCCTCTGGGCCATGGGGTGAGACAGTGAAAGGAAGGGACTAGATGAAAATAAGATTCCCATACGTAGTAGCCAGGTGACTCTGAGCAAGAAAAGCAAGTGCTCTGGCCCTTGATTTCCTCTTCTATAATGCAGTGCAGTAATCCCACTCAACATTATTTCTGTGAAGATCAGAAACCATATGAACAAGGTACTTGGCACACAGTAGGCCCATGGCATATGGCACCTCTTTTTTAATCCTTGGTAGGGATGTTACCTTGGCAAGGCATGATATTTAGGTGTGGTGATCTAGGTGAGCTTTTCTGGAACAATCACCGTTTCAAAGACTGTACTCTGTGTTTTGAACAATGCAAGTATCTTCCCAATAAAGCCTTCATCTCTAGAATGGGGTTGTGCACCTTCCCTTCACCACTGTCAACATTTTAGACCAGATAATCCTTTGTTGTGGGGAGTCTGCTCTCTGCGTCGCAGGATGAACGGCGGCATCTCAGGTTCTACCTACTCGATGTCAGTTGCATCCCTCAACTCCCCAGTCATGACAACCAAAAACGTCTCTGGACATGGCCAAACGCACCGGGGAACACAGAGTCACACCTCGCTGAGAATCACTGACCTAGGACTGTGATTTCAAAACTCCAGGCATGGAAGAGTGGGAGGAAAACAGGTGTTAGAAGGAACTGCCTTTACTTAACAGCCATGAAGCCTAGTTAAGTAATGAATCCCCTCTGTGTCATCTAAGCTTACCATCCACATTCCAGTAACAGGGAAGGCTGACCACAGGCGCAGCAGGGACCTGAGCTGGAGCCTGGATCCCCACAGCCTTGCCTGCTCTGCTTCCTCCAACATGATGACGTGCGGGCAGATCCAAATGCACATCAAAAATGTGTGGATTTGAAATGTGAGGCATGAGGCACACACAAGGGGCATATTTAAATGTGCAAGGAAGAGGGTTGCTCCACTCAGCATAACTCATTTAATTGCTGCCTTCAGAACAGCCCGAGTGTTCCAGAGCAGCTGGGAACACACTTCGCCCAGAGCTCAGCTCCGCTCAATGTTCTCTGGCAACACCTGGTGGAACAGGGAAAAAACTGCACAGCGCCTTGGCGTGAACTGCTGCATCTGCTAATCTCATAGCAGCTGAAGGCTTTCCAGCGGCAAAGGTTTGCAGCAGGGGAGGGTACCAGGAGAGGCCCTGCCTCTGGGCTGGCGTCAACACTGTGCCGTGCTAATTTCTGCTGTTTTCCTTTCTACTTTACCAAGCAGAAAACAAACACTGCTGTATCGTCAAGAGCTTTCTTGCTAGAATGAGGAAATAAACTGCAACTGCAGCCTCACTGGAGATTTTTCTCCAGGATGTGCCCAGAAGGCTCTCAAGGATCACTCTGGAACCTAGCAAGCATGCACTGCCCACCTTTGAAAACACACCCTTACACATTATTACCGTATCCAAAATCACACGCTTTGCAGCATAGCAGGCATCTTTCCTGCTGTGGAGTAAAATCATCTCTATTAGAGGGAGTAGCCATGAGACATGAGGACCTACACCCACATATCTACTGACTAGAAATAAAATCAACTGACCCAGGAACACCATCCTGAATGGCACCCCCACCCACCCAATTCAATTCATGTCACCTTCCAGGAAAGCCCACATCTGTTTCTGCATCGGTGAAACGGAAACGAAAACCTACTGTGCATTCTACCTGATGAAGACGTGACAGTAAGGAATCACATAATTAAAAAGGGCATTTGTTTGTTTGTCTTTTTTTCTGGAAAAGCATTCTTTTAATATCCACAGACAGGCTACCTATTTCCAAGGCCGGCAGCACAGCATGACTGGGAGACAGGCTCTCTTGTGAGGTTTACGTCCTGGTCCCTCATGTGTAAATTATTTACATTCTTTAAGCCTTTACTTCTTCAACCGTAAAGCAGAAATGATAATAGCACCTATCTATGGAGGTCATTCGTGCCCAGTGCTTCACACAGCACCTGCCAGAAACTGTTAGCAGGAGCTGCCATCATGCACCTCTGAGAAGCTATCGCTGGATGGCAGAGGTTTGGAGGTCTGCCCCTGACAGGTCAGTGACCTACAAGGTAACATTAAATAAATTTCTATCTCAGCTGGGCATCATGGCTCACGCCTATAATCCCAGCACTTTGGGAGGCTGCGGTGGGCGGATCGCCTGAGGTTAGACGTTGGAGACCAGCCTGGCCAACATGGTGAAACCCTGTCTCTACTGAAAACACAAAAATGAGCCAGGTATGGTGGCTTACACCTGTAATCCCAGCTACTCAGGAGACTGAAGCAGGAGAATCACTTGAACCTGGGAGGCAAAGGTAGCAGTGAGCTGAGATGACGTCACTGCCCTCCAGCCTGGGTGACAGAGTGAGACTCCATCTCAAAATATAAAATAAAATAAAATAAATCAGGATCTGCACTCCCATATTGATTGCAGCATTATTCACAGTAAAGAAAACAACCTAAGCTTTCATTGACAGATGAATGCATAAGAGAGGGTTTATATATATATATTTTAATATATATCTTTTTTTAATAGATGAAACTACATATATATACACATATATATGTGTATATATATGTGTGTGTGTGTATATATATGTATATATATGTAGTTTCATCTATTAAAAAAAGGAGGCCGGTCATGATGGCTCATGCCTGTAATCCCAGCACTTTGGGAGGCCGAGGCAGGTGGATCACCTGAGGTCAGGAGTTCAAGACCAGCCTGGTCAACATGGTGAAACCCTGTCTCTACTAAAAATACAAAATTAGCACGGAGGGGTGGCGGCGGGTGCCTGCAATCCCACCTATTCAGAAGGTGGAGGCAGGAGAATTGGCTGAACTTGGGAGGCAGAGGTTGCAATGAGCTGAGATTGCGCCATTGTACTCCAGCCTGGGCAAAAAGAGTGAAACTCCATCTCAAAAAAAAAAAAAAAAGGAAGAAATAAAGAAAAGAAAAGGGAAATCCTGTCATTTGCAGTAATATGGGTGAATCTGGAGGACATTATGCTAAGAGAAACAGGTGAGACACAGAAAGATAAATGCTGTATAATCTCGCTTATATGCAGGATCTAAAACAGCCAAACTCATGGAAATAGATGGTAGAACAGTGGTTGCCAGAATCTGAGGGGAGGTGGGAATGGGGAGAAGTTAGTCAAATACCATAAAACTTCAGTTATCCCAGATGAATGAATTCTAGAGGTCTACTCTACAGCATGGTGACTACAATTAACGATACTGTATAATACACTTGAAGTTTGCTGAGAGAGTAGATTCTAAGTGATCCCACCCCAAAAAAAAGTGAGCTGACATGTGCATTCATTGGATTCAGAGGGGTGGTCACTGCATAATGTATACATATATCAAAATATCAAGTGGTATACCTTAAATGTATATAATTTCTATTTGCTAATTATACCCGCATAGAGCAAGGGTGGGGGGAATAAGGAGGAGTGGTCAGATAGTCCAAGAGAAATCAAGCCCCATTTTATTTATCGAGTGCTATACCTTAAATGTATACAATTTCTATTTGCTAATTATACCCGCATAGAGCAAGGGTGGGGGGAATAAGAAGGAGTGGTCAGATAGTCCAAGAGAAATCAAGCCCCATTTTATTTATCAACTGCATCATGAATGGGAAGTTCCAGGTTCACCTCCTCCTTCAAAATCAGATTGGAGGAGGAGAAATTGCAAATATTCTGGAATGTTTCTAGAATTGCCTCCAAGCCTTCCTAGTTCTATAGGTTACAGTTTGTACTTTGGGTAGCAATGTCTAGGACTGAAAAAGTTAGGTGACATCCCTCTTACAGGTGCCCTCGGATAAATAACAACTCTTTCTAGAGTTAAGCTATCCCTGCTGCGGAGGTTCCACCATCCTATCCGATGGGATTAAGGAGAGGGGCACCCTTCCTCTCAAAGTCACATTATATAAAATCTTTACCATATTATGTGCCAGTGGCTGTCCAATTAGGCTCATCTGAAATAGCATAATTAACAGAGGGGCGTCTCATATACTTAGCATTGAAAGCCACTCATATTCGAATTATACATAAAGATCTGGAAACCAAGGAGTAAAAATCTTTCCACTACCGAAGTTCACGTACTTTGAAGTCTGTTGCCAACAATGACCTCCTCAGAGCAGCGAGGAGTCTGTATTTTCTCCTATATCTTGGAAGAAATTCTCAAATGCAAGACGATGGGATATTATTATTTGTGAAGTTTTATTTAAGACCACTTTTTAAAGATGATATTCCTTTGTATGAAGGTACAATGCCTTAATCTGAAATTATTAAAGATTGATAATGGAGTTCAGGAACATACTTACTACTTTTCACTTCAAAAGGAAATTATTAACCACCACTTTGAGGGCACTTGACAATGTCTGGGACCGAATAACTTAGTTGATCCTCCCTTACAGGTGAGTCTTCAGACAAGACTCTGTGAATTTTTAAACATATTTTCAAAGAGTTGCTCATCACAGCTCAAGTTTTAAAATACAACATATATATTTTTCTATTGGGCAAAAATCCATTCTATATTTTAACCAAATCATTACTTTACGATACAGTCTGACCATGTGGAACCTGACGCTCTGCATCATTAAAATATACTTTCAAAATGAAAATAAAATAAAAATAGCTTTTTTAAAGGGAAGGAAAAGAACATCTACCTGCTGCATGCTTGATGTATTATTAACACATGATATTTTTCTTTTTGAGGTTTAACCTCACTGAGAGATGACATGAGTCTGGGTATAAAATTTCTCCAGAGCCATTTTTACAGGACAATCCAGTTTCCTTTATGCAGTATAGAAACTCTTCTGGCCTCCTGTGCTAGGCTATAACATCTTCCAGAAGCTGGGCCTGTGGCATCTCCTGAGTTGTGCCAATATGTCTGCTGCATCCATAGCATTTTCAAATACATTTCATCATGACCTCACTGTCATCCTCAATTCTGGAGGCAAGCAACAAAGATACAGTTTTCTCCTACTTTACAGATAATGAAAAGTGGGTCCAAAGAAGCTAATCAGTGAATGTACCAACTGCCAGAATCACAGTGAGCATAAACAACACAGATTAAAATTTCCCCTGCCCAGATGTTTTCATTGCAAACTATGTTTCTCTATTTTTGTTGCTGTTATTTTTACTACCTAATCTCCTTGCCTATCTATCAATATATTTGGCCATCTAGCTATCAATCCATCCATCCCGTCTATGGCTTCCTAAAACACCTATCATTATTTTATGTTAAGGTTGAAAGTTTATCAAAGTTGGAACAACTGCTAAATAGTCAACAAGGTTACCTCCTTGAAAGACGCAATGCAATTCAGACACTGTTTAAAATGTGAAAATCTTCGCCTTTTTCTCTCTATATTTTTGCACAGTTACATGTAGTTTGACTTATTTCACAGAGAGAATGGCTTTACGCCAACTTCTGTGCAATTAAAAATAAATGCAAAGTAGATACAATTTTTAAAAATAGCTTCATCAGGCAGCTTAGCTCTTCTGGATTTTCTAATTCCATTACGTGTTCCCTCTCTTCAGGCAGATTCTTCTGGAGGTCTTGGGACTGCATGTTGGATAAACCCTCTCGAATCAGCTGCATCGGGCAAGAGTTCATACTTCTGTCCCTTCACATTCCTGGGGTTCATGCATGGCTCCAGGGTTGGCAGGTAACATATGAGAAATAAAATGCAGTGGTGGTGTGTGATACTTTGATTTTGCTTTTTCAGAGGCAAAGATCATCATCTTCACTCCTTTCTGCTATGGCAGAAGATCCCCTAAATATCACTTAATGGGCAAGTACACCAACAGCACTGTGGACACTGACTCCCTAACATCACCACCGTGCTGCTGGGAACAGAAATCCATTTTTTTTTAATGTGGGGGAATGCTCCTTTATTTACATTTATTTTACATATTGCCTTCATCTTTTTTCTCCGTCCTCCCTTCTTCCTTCCTCCCTCCTTCCCTCCCTCCCTCCCTCCCTCCCTCCCTTCCTTCCTTCCTTCCTTTTCCTTCTTTCTTTCTTCCTTTCCCCCTTTTTATTTTTTATCTTTTTGAGATGGAGTCTCACTCTGTCACCCAGGCTGGAGTGCAGTGGCATAATCTTGGCTCACTGCAGCCTCCACCTCCTGGGTTCAAGCGATTTTCTTGCCTCGGCCTCCCAAGTAACTGGGATTACAGGCACCTACCACAATGCCTAGCTGATTTTTGTATTTTTAGTAGAGACAGGGTTTCACTATGTTGGCCGGCCTGGTGTCGAGCTCCTGATGTCATGATCGACTCGCCCCAGCCTCTCAAAGTGCTGGGATTACAGGCATGAGCCACTGTGCCCAGCTGAAATCCATGTTTAATTGACTGGATTATTTCAGACTGGTGGCTCATCCACTGAGCTCTGCAGAAGAATGTTTCCTCTCCTAGCTCTGTGGACACCGTCCAAGTGGAAACCTCAAAATGGCTGAAGAATGAGAAGACTCAAATTTAGGAAAGGGTTTGGAGCAATACCACCGATTTTGAAATTTCTTCCTGCAGGTAGATGACAATACAAAATGTGTTCCTGAACAATCAGGAAAGGGATATGTTTGGAAGGGACAAGGAGGGGGAAAGCTGTGGGCCAAGGTAGCTTTCGCTATAAAATTAAATTGAAGAAAAGCAACTTGGGCTTTCTTTTAATTTTTTTTGTTTTTACTTTTGAGGATTTCTGTCTTTGGGGATGCTCTGAATATGTCTGTTAGAACCTGTGCTGAGGTTGCAATTCCCTTAAAGATGGGTTCAGTGGGAGGAGAGAGGGGGCAGAATTACATAATGCAGTTATTTTAAATGCATATTCTTGCCCCTCCCCCCTACCTACAGAATCAGAATCTCTGCGGAGACGGGAGCTTGGGGGAAGGTGTAATTTTAACAACCCCAGGAGATTCTTATGCATGACAAAATTTGAGAACTTCTAGCATGATGGTTCAAGTATAAATGATAGAAGTGGAAAAATCTGGATTAGGAAATGAACTCTGCCACCTTCTTAGTTGGGTGACTAAGAGAAATGGTCTTTTCCTCCTGAGGCTCAATTTTCTCATCAATAAATCATGGAAGACCATAATCCCTGACTCATAGGATTGTTAAGACAAAACTTTAAAATATAATGCCCATTGTCAATTAGCACAATATCTGGTACACAATAATCGTCCACAGAAAATGTTAACTTTTTGTTGTTGGATGGTCTAAGTTAAATTGAACTGTTTCTCCATGAAAGGATAGGTGACAATAAAATGGCAGTGGGTTGAACTGTGTCCTCACAAGATATGTCTAATTCTTAACCTCTCATGCCTGTGACTATGACCTTATTTTGGAAGAGGGTCTTTGCAGATGTAATCAAGTTAAAGATCTTGATATGGGGTCATCCTGAACTCAAGTGTCCCCTACATCCACTGATAAAGTCTTAGAAGAAAACCAGAACAGAAGACACAGAGGAGAAATCCACGTGAAGATGGAGGCAGAAATGGAAGAGATGCATCTACAAATCCAGAAATGCCAGGTATTGCCAGACACCACCGGAGGCTAAAAGAGAGCCATGGCACATGGTGAAACCCCGTCTCTACCAAAAATACAAAAATTAGCTAGGCATGGTGGCACATGCCTGTAATCCCAGCTACTCGGGAGGCTGAGGCAGGAGAATTGCCTGAACCCAGGAGGCAGAGGTTGTGGTGAGCCGGGATCGCCCCATTGCACTCCAGCCTGGGTAACAAGCGTGAAACTCTGTCTCAAAAAAAAAAAAAGAGAGCCATGGCATCGATTTTCCCTCAAAGTCTCCATAAGGAGCCAATCTGCTGACAGTGCTTTTTGAAAATATAATTTCAGCTTTTATTTGGATTCTGGGGGTACACATGCAGCTTTATGACTCGTGATGCTGCGGTTTGAGGTACAAAGTGAGCAGAGTACCCAACAGGGACTCAACACTTGTCCCTCTAGCAGTCCCTGGTGTCTTTTGTTTCCATTGACACCTTGACATCAAACTTTTGGCCTCCCAACTGTAAGAGAGTTAATTTCTATTGTTATAAAGCTACCCACATTTGTAGGCATTTGTTACATTAGCCCTAGGAATAAACAGGGAGCTCTCTAGGCCACTTTAGTACAAGGATTACATTTGAAAAGGGTCATGTCAGAGTTATTTCCTCCAGGGGGTCTAACCCCGCAATGAAAACGTCTGGCCCCCAGCCACATGAGGCTAGAGCTGGGACTTGTAATCAGCCTGTAGTCAGACTCTGCACATGCCCCTGACCACAGAAGGTGCCTGGTCATAGTCAATCATATTGGTAAACTTCAAGCTCAAAATTGCCTCTCTGGCAGTTTCCTGAGAGAAAAAAGAATTTCTTGCCTAGAAATGATAGCAAGGTTGAAGGTGACATTTGTCAGACTGGGGACCAAAGAGCCACCATCTGGGTAAGTCTCTGAATTTACAAGATCTGTTTTCTTTTCTGCGTTCTCCAGATAATTGAACCATTGATGCCTGTCACCAAATTAATATAAGAATTATAGGCACCATATATTGAGATTCTCTACCACTGTAGACATTAATGAAACATTTTATCTTCATCATCATCTTCAAATTTTCTGTAACACTGAGGTAGTCTCTGTCCCTATCTTACAGATGAAGAAACTGAGGACCAGCAAACTTAAGCATCCTGTAAATGTCACCCAGGGGAAAAGAAAAACAGAAAATTCAACCCTATGCTCCTGCCACTGTGATAAGTTGCCTGGCAGTGATACTCATGCTTTAAGTGTGAGCATCTGAGGCATCTTCCGCCACTGCTTGTTTGAAATGGGTCCAAAAAAGGCATTTCCTTCTTCCATGTGGGATCCTAGGCTTGTGAATTCTTTATCAATTACTCACAAACAACCCAGGAAACAGAGCAACTGGGGGAGGTTAAACCACCAAACAGTTGCTCTGAGGATATGGCTTAATCCATTAAAGACCATAAGGGAAGAAGCTTAGCTGCCTTGCTGGTTTCTAAAATAAAGCCTGCATTGTTCATTGAGCTGCAAAATTTAAGAGCCAAGTAGGCCCTAAAAATTTGGGTAGTCTCATCTGTTTTACAGATGAGAAAACTAAGGTTCAAGTAGTCTAAGAGGTTTCTCCAGAGTCACACAGCTTGGGAGGTGGACAGGACTTGAACCCACAACTCTTTAACACCTGTGATTGCACCACCGTAAATCTATTACTTAAACTAAGAGGGCCCAAATTAAGAGAGAATACACATGTCAAAATCAACCCAGGGTGCTAGGACAGTCTTCCTATGTACATATCACTGGTCTTTTGAATCACGTGTCATGGAGTTCTTCAGAGTCTCAATTCTTGTCATGCAACATTGAGAAATTTTGATTTTAGCCTCCTTCCATTGCCTTCTCATTCTTTGGTACTAACTTCAAAGTTCAGAAAAATCTGCAGGCTCTGAGACCCTCCATCACCAGTAGGTTCTATTCATTTTTATGTGGATCTATGTTTCTACTCATCTCAGGAAGACTTACTATGCTCCCTATATGACAATTATAAGAAATTAACTCAACTGGAGAGCTGGTGCTCCTTTAAGTCAATGTTCATAGAGTGGTGTCCCATAGTCTGCAGATAAGTGGTCCTGAAAAGTCACTTGCAAAGTGATTATCATGTTAAGTATCTTCAGTTTTGAATCACATTTTAAATACATACCGGATTTAAACACAATACACACAATTCTATCTTACTATAGTCTTCATTCAAAGCCTCTTCCTGTGATGACACTCAGCACCAGAGACAGATAAAGAGGGTAATACTGTGGTGAAAGATCTTATAATTCAGTGCATTTTTAAAGAAATTGTAATTGTTCACGTACTGAAAAAAATTAGTCTTCATTTTTCATGTGCTGAGTTTTCTTTAAGCAAGTCAGACCACACGTTCTCCTAAAGCTCCTATCAATGTATAGGCTAGGTGTTTCTAACACTTTATTTGTCCACTGCTACATTCCTGCTATTTTTTTGTGTTTTTTTTTTTGAGACATAGTCTAGCTCTGTAGCCCAGGCTGGAGTGCAGTGGCGTGTTCTCCACTCACTGCAACCTCTGCCTCCCGGGTTTAAGCAATTCTCATGCCTCAGCCACCGGTAGCTGGGATTACAGGCACACACCACATGCCTGGCTAGTATTTTGTATTTTTTAGTAGAGATGGAGTTTCACCATGTTGGCCAGGTTGGTCTCGAACTCCTGACCTCAAGCGATCCACCCACCTCAGCCTCCCAAAGTGCTGGGATTACAGGTGTGAGTCACCGCACCTAGTTCACCTGCCATGTTTTGAGAAGCGTTGCCTTTATTTTCATAGAAAGAACCAAGGAAGGGGACAAACTGAGCTTAAAGCAATGGTAAGTCCAGAATGAGAACTCAGCACCTGAGGTGTGCAGACTATTAAGCTGCTCTGAGTGCGTGTGTCCTGAGCATCCACTTATGAATCGGGATATGTAGGGAGGTGCGGAAATGGCAACAAAAACCTTCAGGGTGGGAGTCTGTGAAAAGATGCCCTGAGTCATCCAGGGAGAAAAATAGAAGAAAATGCATAGCTCTGAAACTGTTCTCTTTAGATTCGAATCCACTTGCAACTGGGGTATGCCTCTTTACACTGTTGCTCATGTGCAACAGTTTGTGAGGGTCGCCTTCTTCCCAAAGGTTAGAAGGAGCATCCGATAAAGACAGATAGACAGTTGGACTGCCACAGCCTTGCTCTTGGAGGCACAGAGGAGGGTTGCTAACTCCAAGGAAGAGAAGGCACTGTCTTCTTCCTCTTATCCTCCTTCCACCCTGGTTATTGGGAAAAAAGCAGCCCCTGTGCCCCTCCCCTGACACTTACAAGCTGAGAGCACCCTGGGGAATCCAGAACCCACCATTCATGAATTGTGTCCCAGCAAGAGCCTCCTCTCCATCACGAGAAAGCTCCCCTCCCTGCCAAGGCCTGCTGATGGATGCTCCCAACACATAATTATCTTAATTTAGGTGTGTATTTTGCGACAATATTTTGGATAACCCTGGCACTTACTCTTCTCTATTACAAACATTTATGTAACCATGCCAGCTGATTAATCTGAAGGATGTGGCAAAGAGACGGGAAAATTTCACCCACAGGAAACAAAAACCCAGTCTTTGAGGATAAATATGTACTCCAAAATTCATAACTTATTGCAGATTGCTATTGATATTTCAGAAATGTATTTGTCCCTTGGACATATTCATAGAGCGTTTGCAAGTCTATAGACACATCTATTTAATAACTGTACTGCATAATTCTTCCATGCTACATATACATGAGAACCTGCAAACACCCCCTCAATCCCCACAACAAAGGTAATAAGCTTTTGTCTCGCCTTTTTTTTTCCTGCTTTAAGCATTCCCCTTAATGAGCTCTGCTTCTTTGTAACTCAAGAGATTTAGTATTCTGTCCAACAAAACAATTTATTGCCCAAAATGTTCTTACTGCAGATAAAATCTTAGCTTCCCCAATACTTCTGGCTCCACAGTTAAAACCCTAATGTTTCATTTACAGCTGAACAAAGCGGCTTATCTCCACTAAAAGGGGAATTAGTAGTAAGAAATAATTTCAATCATCTGCTGAGTTTCTAAGTAAAGTGATGACTTGTGCATTCTCGCCTCTATCTGGTGACAGGTGTGCTGGGGGCTCCCAGAAAATAGAGCAAGTCTGTCACCTAAGCTTTGTAATTTGAACAATGCATCTACATAGATCAGGCAAGAGTTAGGTCTTGGCTGTCAGGGAAAAAAAAATCTGCACTTGGAAATATGCTGCAGTCAGCATTTCTTAGCTACAGATTGGGTACTAACTCAAGGGAAAAAAAATTGGTTTGAATCAACAAATGGCTCCATTTTTCCCCCTAGTCTGCGGCAAACTTATTATACACCTACAAACACCCAACCACAGCCCATTACATTTCCTCGGCACGTACACATGCGCACACAGTACCATGATAGCTATATATTCTCACACGTGTGCATACGGCCTTATTTATGTGTGCACAGACATGAAGGCTGCAGGGGATAGCGAGAAGGGTGGGAAGCGAGGATCGTGGAGGTAGGCGGAATGAAAAACAATAAGGCAGAGAAATCCTGGATGAGTCTGCAGCAGCGATCCGATCATTTATATCAGGAGAGAAGAGTGACTTGCCTTGCTGAGAATCACAACGGAGAATTCAATTTGCTGTCCTTCGTGTCTCAACAGGGGCACATGAAACCCTGGCGTGGTTCCCCCAAACTGCCTAATGTGTAAACTGAAACGGGAGGTGGTAATCGAGAATCCAGGGACTGTACTGGCCCCACACTGGAGGCAGAGTTCAGAGGCCATGACCCTGGATCCCAAAAGAGATGGATAAATGGAGGTGCATGAAGATGGAAAGTGCAGGTTGATTTCACTACTTGTGCGTCTAAAGGTGTGGTGGTTTGACTCCTGTGTCAACCCTTTCAGTAGGAAATCTTCCTTAGACATCGAGATCTCCTTAATAAAATGCTCTTCCCTGTACGGCCAAGAGGGGAGGTAAGCAGGAGGTTCAGGCTAAAGAATGAGGAAACAGACAGATTGGGTGAAATTGGAACTACTCAGAAAACACAAGTAGAGGTCATTATTTATACAGCGATCCCCCTAATTTCAGATTTCTTTCTCATTCTAAGACTCTTTACCTTTTCCTTTCTTTTCTCTTATTTTCTTTTCCTTTCTTGAGACAGAGCCTTGCTCTGTTGTCCAGGCTGGAGTACAGTGGCATGATCCTCGTTCACTGCAACCTCTCCCTCCCGGGTTCAAGCAATTCTCCTGCTCCAGCCTCCCGAGTAGCTGGGATTACAGGCACATGCCACCACCCCTGGCTAATTTTGGTATTTTTAGTAGAGGTTAGGTTTCACCATGGTGGCCAGGCTGGTTTGAACTCCTGACCTCAGGTGTTCAGTCCTCCTCAGCCTCCCAAAGTGAAGGGATTACAGGCATGAGCCACTGCTCCCTGCCATTCTGTGACTCTTTAAACCTGGTGCCTCAGCAATCCTCCCTAGCTTGATGAACCATCTTCCAGCTGGTATAGATGTTGATTGCTAACTGCTGATAATCTGAATCCTTCTCTGAGTGGTTGGACTTGGCTGGTATGATTCACCTTAGCCAGAGGTGACTGAAGTGAAGGTGGAGGTAGAGGGTAACTACCACCCCTTCCTGGGGGACACCTTGTGACCAAAGACAGACGGATGAAAAGGGATGGGAATAAGACTCTGGGTGAAATCATCCTTGGTACAATGAATAATCCACATCTTCCTCCAAGATCAGGCTGAGGCTACGTTTCCCCTAAAACCCTACCTTCCTCGGCCTGACTCATCACCACCACCCCCATAGCACTGTCTTGAGAACATTCCTTCAATTAACCACTTGCACACATCTCAGGAATGATATTATCCCTAGGAAATCTGACCTAAGACAGATGGGGTAGGAAAATTATACAGAAACTGTATAAAAAGTACGCTCCTATAAGAGTGTAATATTATAGTTGGGTTTTTCATACAATGAAGATATTGAAGAAAACTTTGACAGACTGACATCCAGAGGTGAGCAAGACGTGACGAGAGTCTTGCCAATCAGGTACCTGATCTTCTGAGACACAAAGTTAAGAATTAAGGTCAGATTCGGATCCTGCATGGACCATAGCTCCTCCACCAGGCATTTCCCGTCAGATCTCACAACCATTGACTCTATGCAAGAAGCTATAAAAACCAAGACACCAAAGAGAGTCAAACTAAGCCATGGACAGGGGGAGGTCCCTATAGCAATCACGTAAACCCTTAGATTCAGCCATGACCAGTGACAGCCAGGAACCACTCCTGAAGTTTTCAGCTTCTTGACCTCATCAGAATTCCTTGTGCTTATGCTGCTGTGACTTGGGCTCTGTAACCTACTCAGCTTAACCTATATGGGGTTAGGAGAAAGTGGCCCTGGCTGTGGTTCAAAGAGAAGGAGAGGCCATCACACATCCGCAGGAGGGAAATAAATACGAACACGGGTGCCTTCCTGCTGCTTTGATCTCCCATTCAAGTCTTTAGGGTAGAACCATAAAGAGTGCCTGGGCTTTGCACTTTTACCTGATAACTGCTTGTGGAGTACCTCCTAGGAGCCAGACACTTTTTGAGGACCAAGACATTTCCTCAAGTAGCCACGACCCCTCGGTGGAAGACACAGGCCATTGTCCGAATGCAAACATATATTTCATGATAATTTGGGAAGCGCTCTGAAGGGAAATGCAAGATGCTATAATAGGGGACTACAGGGGAAAGCTGTCTAACCTAGAGGACTCCTGGAGGGAGGGTGTCCATGAAAAAGGGACATGGAGGTAGAGGTCTAAAAATGATTATGAAAGTGCGACATTTGAAGAGGCAGAATAAAACATTTTTGATGGAGGAAAAGCCTGTGCAGAATCTGCAAGGGAGAAGTAGGCAGGCAACTTTCACACACGGAAAATAATTCTGGCCTGGCTTAAGTATCGTGGTGGAAAATGAGCAAAATACAAAATCGGATTGCAAAGGGGAGGAGGGAAAGGAAGACAGAGAGAGCTTGTATTCTAAGGGCATCAAGCAATCAGGGACAGTGGAAGTTGTGATAGAGTGCATCGAGTCAACATCTCAGGAATCTCACCTTATCTTAAAGAACCAGTGTCTGGGGCCGGGCGTGGTGGCTCACCCCTGTAATCCCAGCACTTTGGGAGGCCGAGGCAGGTAGATCACGAGGTCAAGAGATCGAGCCCATCCTGCTCAACGTGGTGAAACCCCGTCTCTATTAAAAACACAAAAAAATAGCTGGGAATGGTGGCACGTGCCTGTAATCCCAGCTACTCAGGAGGCTGAGGCAGGAGAATTGCCTGAACCCAGTAGGCAGAGGTTGTGGTGGTGAGCCGAGATCACGCTAGTGCACTCCAGCCTGGGTAACAAGAGCGAAACTCCATCTCAAAAAAAAAAAAAAAAAAAAAAAAAAAAAGAACCAGTGTCTGGACAGGCTAGCTGGGTCCCCCATTCATTCATTCATTTTTCCATCCATCCATCCATCCATCCATCCATCCATCCATCCATCCATCCATCCACTCACTCTTCCTTTTAGTCACTGTCAAAAGCCTACTGTATACAAGCCACACATGTGCTGAGGGTGCACGGGAAGAAAAACAACATGTGGTTCTCCTCTGCCCAGTCTTTTTGGGGAAGATTATCATAAATCATTACACAAAAAGTTGTAGAACAGAAATTATGATGCAAGCTACAAATGAAGGTACATCAATTTATAAAGTGATACAGTAAAGGTACTCAAGCACGTCAGTGAGGTCAAGGAAGTTTTCCTTTTGTGGATGGGATAAGGAAACTGGGTCCAGAAGTACATGTGGTGTTAGCTATGCAAAGAAGGGAGGAAAGGAAGTCCAGGTTTAGAGAAAATCATAGCAGAGCTCTTGGGTTGAGAATGGAAGAGCATGAGGAGGCAGGTATCCTTCTAGCCCTACAGCTGGTATCCCTGGAGTTCCTAGGACCTGAAACTTCTTCCCTCCACCTCCATGAGAGCCCTTGTTTTACAAACCAGGGCACGTGTCCCAAAGCACTCTTAAAGGGACATCAGCAAATGCTATTCTAAAAAGAGACTGGCATAGAAAATCCATCTCATAGGATTAACACCCAGGTGGGATGGAGGTGGGGGCAGTCATGTGCAGGGGGCAGTGTCGGGACATGCTGCCCTATCAAAAACCTTACGGTGGATTAACTGTCACACACTCAGTGCAAAAGTTCAACTAAGGATAGCAGCTATGTTCCTAAGGACTAGGAGCAGAAGGAACAGGCACAAGGAGCACCAACAAGCCTCCAAAAATCACGAGATTCAGCAGGGAAGACCCCACACCCTCCAGGCAGGTCCCTGTTCCAAACCACACAACCAAAGCAGGCAGTAAAAAATCCTTCTCCCTGGCCCTTTTTATTCCATATTTGTAATTTTTCGGCATTCCCAGCTCTCTATATCCCCAGGGCAAACAAATCACAGCAAACAACTCGTTTGTTGGAATCTGTCCTCCCTTAAGCACACACATATTCTTATAAATGGAAAGAAAATGGTCTCTTTGTGTCCTATTGTGAAAAACAAATCTCTAAGTAGATTGTCAGTTCTTATAACCACTAATTCCTCTTTAAAGAGACAGCATATTGATTCTTTTCATCAAAAGTCACCAAATGTATAAATTCGCCATCCCTCACACAATCCGAGAATGATCTATGGTCAGGTGTTAATGCAAAACGTGGCACTTTACACTTGCATAATCTCTACGATGTACAAAGATGCTTTAGGTGCATTTGCTCATTCAATCTTTACAAGTTTTATGAAGAAGGCGTTTTTCTGTGTCCATGTTATGAGCAAGGCTCTGAGAGGTTAGAAGATGAGAGTAAGTTCCCAGCAACTAAGACTTAAACCTAAGTCTTCTGACTCCAAGTACTGAAATCTCATAGTTAAGAACATGAGTTTGGGTGTGTCTCTGATTTCGATCAAGGCCTACTTACAGGAATGTGTTCTCTCTATTGTTATGGGAAATCGCTTTACCTTTCTAAACCCCTGATATGGTTTGGCTGTGTGTTCCCACCCAAATCTGACATCAAACTGCAGTTCCCAGTATTGGAGGAGGGGCCTGGTGGGCGAGGAATCATGGGGGCAGACATCCCCCTTGCTGTTCTTATGATAGAATTTTCACAAGATCTGGTTGTTTGAAAGAATGTAGCACCTCTCCCTTCTCTCTTTCTCTCTCTCTCTCTCCTCTCTCCTGCTGGCCATGTGAAGATGTGCTTGCTTCCTTCCTTTTTACCCTTTGCCATGATTGTAAATTTCCTGAGGCCTTCCCAGAAGCAGAAGCCTGTACAGCCCACAGAACCATAAGCCAATTAAACCTATTTTCTTTATACCCAGGCTCAGGTATGTCTTTATACCAGTGTGACAATGGACTAATACAACCCCCATCTTCTTATTTGGTAAATGGCAGTGGACATGGATTTTGCAGGGTGTCATAAAGATTATACACATATAAAGCCTTTAGCATAGAAAGAAAATTCTATATACTCAAGAGATTACAACCATCAATATTATGATTGGTGGCCTAACCAATAATACCATGGCCTAACGAAGCCTGCTGTTGTACATACTGAAAACTCAAGCCAGACTGTCTTCTGAATTTCTCTCTAGGATCCCAACATATCTGGAGGACAATTATGCTTATTGGTTTTAGGCAATCTTTTGTCTCACCGTAGGATTTGGCTAAAGGAAGTCACTGTGTAAGGATCTTCCAGAGTTGTTCACAAGGTTAAGCAATGATATCTTTAGTCCTGGAGTCCAGAACAAAGATCAGAGATCAGGCTTCAGGGGAAGCAAGCACACCCCAATCAATATTTCATTAGTTAGATCCCGCTGGGCACTGTGGTTCATGCCTGTAATCCAAGTGCTTTGGGAGGCCAAGGTGGGAGGACTGCTTGAGCTCAGGAGTTCAAGACCAACCCGGGTAACACAGCAAGACCCGGTCTCTACAAGAAATATCAAAATTAGCTGGGCGTGGTGGTGCACACCTGTAGTCCAGCTATACGGGGGGTTGAGGTAAAGGATCATCTAAGCCTGGAGAGGTCAAAACTGCAGTGGGCTCTGATCACAACACTGTACTCCAGCCTAAGTGACAGAGTGACACTCTGCCTGGAAATAAAAAAAAAGAATAGTTAAGCCAACTTGTAATTTATTAAAGAATGGTGCTGCATTGAACATATTACATGTGGCCATATCTCCAGTTCATTCAGGCTTTCCAAAGAACTTTATCACAGTTTTAAAGAAATGTTTGAAGCACTTACTCTGTATCAGGCAACTGTATTAAGCTCTGCACACATGCTTTCCTTGACTTATGATACGGTTATGTCCTGATAAACTCATCACGAGTTGCAAATATTGTATCAAAACTGCACTTGATACACCTAACCTCCTGAACATCATACCTTTGTCTTCTCTACATTAAACATACTCAGAACACATTAGCCTACAGTTGGACAAACTCATCATACGCAAAGCTAATTTTATAACAGTACTGAATATCTCACGGAATTCACTGAATATTGTACTGAATGCGAAAAACAGAAAGGTTTCATGTCATTCATCATATCAAAAAAAAAAAAAAGGTAAGTCAAACGACTGTGAAGTTGAGGCTGCCTGGATGTGGATTATATCGTGTTGTCCTTCCTAGAACCACATGAGGTGAGGGCTGTTATCTGTCTTTTACAGTTGAGGGGACTTAAGCTCTGGGCAGGGGGTGAAACAAGTTATCCCAGGCAGAGTGCTGATAAAAGGTAGAGGTAGAATTTAAATCCACGTGTGTTGTATTCCAAAGCCCAGACGTTACACACGTCACTCTACAACTTTTGAAGGATACACCCCAGCAAGAGTTACGTTCAGACAATATTCATCAGCTTCAAATTATTTTCACATATCTCACTGCCGCTTATACTCAGGCATTTTCCCAGAAAGTGATGTAAGTTTCTTCTGAGAATTTTCCAAACACATCATGGGTACCAAGTGCTGTATCACACCTACATTGTGTGTCTGTAAAACTTTGCCAGGAAGGACAGGCTTAATCTTTTCTAGCTCCATGCAATCTGCGATCGGTTTCCTGCTATTTTTGATTACACAAACACAATAAACACTGATTATATGTTCTCAATCAAAGGTAACAAAAACAGTTTTTGGTTGCCTTTAAATAAAGGAAACCAGCAAAAAAAGAGGATATTTTGTTTTCTTTTGTTTGCTTTGCTCTTTTTTTCCCCCACGATAGCTGAAAAACCAGAGCGCTATTAAGCTCCGGGATGCTTTCACCCTTGCAACAATGGCATAAAATAAAGGGGAAAGTGGAAAATCAAAGAGAACGCAAAAACAAAGCTCATGAAATTAGCATCTTAAAACAATCAAGGAATTCCAGAGACTTTTTAAGCTGATGATGAAGCCTCACATGTACCGAGCTTTCTCTAGCATTCAAAAGACAAGGGGAGCTGCTATTCATGGGATTGTAGGGAGGCCCGGAGTTGACGAACAGTGTACCATGACGAACCACAGCTACCACCAACACCATTCCTAATGGCACCCTGAACCAAAGACCTTGCAGTTTCATCTTTCTTCCAAACACACAGAAGTTTTTCAGTGTCTGACCATACATTCAAAGAACCTCTCTGAAGGTATACGCATTTATTTCACAGTTTGAGATCAATGTGCCTCTCTCTTCTTGCCAGCAAATGTGCAATTTTGATAAGAAACAAGGCCCAGGGAGATACAATCTTGACAGCTACTGTACATCTATGCAATTGGAAGACAGGGGTATATGAATGAATATCATGTCAGTATGATCCAGTGACTGAAGGCCTCCATTCTGGACTTAGAGAATCCACATCCTCTCTTTATCAGCTGTGTGAAATTAGGCAAATACCTGGGTCTCAGTTTTCTTACCTATAAAATGAGGATAAAAGGCCATAGCTCATGGAATTTATTATTAATCCCATACTAATTTAGCAGGGTAATGCATGCTAGGTGCTCTGCACAATGGCTGGTGTACAGCCAACATTCAGAAGACTGCCTGTTTCTCTGACCTTCTACTTTCCACTTTTGGTCAGTTCTATATCCACCTCCGTTTTTTTCTCTATCTTATTTTTGTCATTCTTCCACATTGGCCAGTGAACACTGGAATAGTGGCCTGAGAAGTCAAAAACAGCTTGGTGACACTGTATTTAAATATCAAGTTATTTGGTCAGGTGCAGTGGCTCACACCTGCAATCCCAGCACTTCAGGAGGCAGAGGCAGGCGAATCACCTGAGATTAGAAGTTCAAGACCAGCAAGACCAAGATGGTGAAACCTCATCTCTACTAAAAATACAAGAATTAGCCAAGTGTGGTGGAGGGTGCCTGTAATCCCAGCTACTCAGGAGGCTGAGATGAGAATTGCTTGAAACTGGGAGGTGGAGATTGCAGTGAGTTAAGACCACACCATGGCCACTGCACTCCAGCCCAGGTGACAGAGTAAAACTCCATCTCAATCAATCAATCAATCAATCAATGTAGAGTTATTCGTCAGTCCTTGACTGAGGTATTTTCTGAAGACCAAGCTGCGGGAACCACAGCCCTGCCACATAACGCTATGAAATGTGGTCCATCCCCAATCAACAATTTTACAGAACTCAGGGCAAAGCCACGGCAAGGGAAAAGTGAAAACCGTGTTTACAGAATGGTAACACACAGCTGTCTGTTCATATCACAAAGTCCCTTGGCCAACAGGTGACCGGTGGAATGCCAAAACATACTGTGCAGATACCTGTAGAGCATGCTGTTGTGCCTGGCAGGACAGAGATGGGGGCTGCTGAGTGCAGCATGCTGGAGATCTTGTAGAAGAAGTCATGGGTGATGGGCTTATTTTTAATAAATGGATTAGTTGCTTAGTTATGAATCTATTAGATCATTAATAATCAATTAATTGAAGAAACATATTTTGAGCAAAGATTATGTCCAGTATCACCCTAAGTACTCTTTGTGAGACTCTATAGAAGATGGGGAAGTCAGTTAAAAACTCAAGGATGTGTGATAAAATTAATACTTCCCAGCTCCAGAATCCAGTGAATCTGCCTGGACTGAGCTTCGGTGGAAAAAGGGGCTGTATTTTAAGAGCATCTTCAGTATATTTGTTAAGGGTGATGCAGGATCTACATACTGACCAATTTTGCTTTCATCAAAGAGAGATGGAACCTGGCTCTCTGTGAAAAACGAGAGCCAGGCCCTGCCTTCGTACACAAGGCCATCAGCAAAAGAAGGGAGTGTGATGTGTGTGAGAGAGAGCACCCTATCCCAGGCCCTGAGAGATTTGAACCTGTGTTTCTTCCAACTCATTTTGTGATCCTGGGCAAGTCACATGTCCCTCTTAGCTCTGGTTTCCTTCTTGAAAGATGACATGATCCCTAAGGTATCTTTTCTCAAGGATGTGAGTGAGTTTAATGGACAGAGCTTGTTTAATTGTGTACAGTTCTGCAGGGGTGCTATAGAAGTACCTGACCAAGTCAGAAAGGTCAAGAAAAGGACAAGGAAATTAAGTCAAAAGCACACATGAGTATTAACTAGATAAAGAAGAGAGAAAGGGGAGTTTGACTGGGGAGAAAAACATGGCAGAACTTCTGCAGTGAGAAGGAAAGAACGTAGTGGATGCAGGTACCCACTTGGCCGTACATCTAATATCTTTGGGGCTGTCAGGATCCCAAACCCAAGAGCCCTCACAATGCCTTGTTTAATATGTGGCAAAACCTTAAAAGCTGGCCAGGCATGGTGGCTCACACCTGTAATCCCAACACTTCTGGAGACTGAGGCAGGCAGATTACGAGGTCAGGAGTTCAAGACAAGCCTGGCCAACATGGTGAAACTCCATCCCCCCTAAAAATAAAAAAATAAAAAATTAGTTGGGCATGGGTGGCACATGCCTGTAATCTCAGCTACTCAAAAAGCTAAAGCAGGAGAATTGCTTGAATTTGGAGGCAGAAGTTGCAGTGAACCAAGATCGCGCCACTGCATTCCAGCTTGGGTGACACAGCAAGACTCTGTCTCAAAAAAAGCCAAAAACATTAAAAGCTAAAGCTCTCACATGTACAATAATAACCAGCATGACAAACCCACCTCCTGAGATGTCATCTACCAGTTGTGTCTCTGTGTAGAAATCATAACCAGGTACAGGTTTTGAAAATGAGTTTCAATGCCCAACTGAGACGACCACCACCTCATCTATCTTCTCTCTTAGCAAATCAACATTGCCTTTCACATTTCTGCCAGAACTTCTGCAAGCCCACTCCTGCTCTTTCCACTCACTGCCTTCTATCTCCATTATCTTCCATGGCACCACCCATCCAAGCCCCAACCTCTCCATCCTGGAGCCATTGTTATTCACTTCTTCTCACCTCCACTGGGTTTTCCCAGGTCTGCCTGTTGGTTTTCTACGATGCTAATTCCATTTCCTTCACCTGCCATTTCAGAACCACCTTCCAGTTCAAACTACTGTGACCCCTTGCCTGGACTCCTAGATGGCTTCCTAACTGCTCTCCTGCCTTCTTCTCCTGGGCCCCATTGGTCTGTGTTCCACAGGGAAAGCACTCATCATTGTGAAACACAAATCTCTGCGTCTGTAATTCATATAAACTCACATTTATTACCCTGGTTAGCGAAACCCTGCACGATCTGGCCTTTGCCCAATTCTCAGAGCTCTCTGGTGTCCCTCTCCCCATTTTCCAGGGATTTTTCATCCTTCAAAAAGTCCAAGGTCCTCTCCCTCTTAGGATATTTTCCTGGAATGTTCTTTCTCCCTGCCTTGGCATGATTTACCATTGGGAGCTCAGCTTAAATGTTGACTCACCTTTTCATAAGGGCCTTTCTAGAGTTCCCCACCACTCTCTGTTTTAATTATCTGACTTGCACCTGTCACTAACCATAGATGTATTTACACAGTTATTTATTGCCTGCCTCCTTTCAACCGCAATGTAAGCGCTATGCCAGAAGCATTCTGTTTATATTCTATACCACCCAATACCCAATGGTTGAGAGGGGCTGGAATTAATAAATATTTGCTGAGTGAACAAGACTAATCCTGACTTACATCTCTATTTGTTTCAAGTCTAAGTCTCGGCTGTGAGTATAGGATGGTCTTATTTACCTTATTTTCTCTCCACTAATTCCAAAGTTGGCATGGTCTGCAAAGCTATTTACTCCACGGCCCCTCTCCCTCCTATCTCATTTATTTCCCCATGGGGAAAATAAAGCCCACATGGATAAATGATACTGCCCAAGATTCCATAGCCAGAGAGTGGCAGAGATGTCATTCAAATCTCAGCTATGTCTGGCATGAAACCCACTGCAATAAGCAGCTCTTCGACATCAGCTCCAAGTCTACATTCAAGAACCAGAACACCAAGAGAGCCACGTTTTTGCAATGGTGTAAATATACAGGTGCCTGTGGCACCTCAGCCATCTATCCCTCACTTTCCATATTGAAGTTTTGAGCATGAACACCCAAATGACTGTGCCCTTTTCCCTGAATTTATATATACATATACTTATATACATATACATATATGCATATGTATATATACATATATATATATATACACATATACACACACATACATATGTTGGAAAAGCATATATAAGCATATATATATATCTCCCATATATATGGGGAATGTGTGTGTGTGTATGTGTGTGTTTTCACTATTTATACTAATATTTCTCATACTTAGGATACTTTATCATACTTTGTATGCTGTAACTTGAATCTGAATACCGTTTGAATAGGTGTGTAATATACAGAATGGGAACTTAAGGCAATTCTGGAATAATATTACATCTTATTCTTAAATTTCTTTATCACAAAGGTGTCATATTCTCAGTCCTCAAATACGAAATGGTTTTCAACATGGAGAATGGGAAACGGAGAATAAGGAGGTCGGTGTGTCAGGGAAAGTATTCCTGATGTTCACTGGAAACTCCAAAGATGAATTACAAGTTTCATTAATTCAGCTGACACCTTGGCCCTGGCTAGCATAAACTCAGATAATTCCAGAGATTATTTCAGTGTGAAGACTCCATGACCTCAAACACTTAAAACAATGCCACTAACACATTTGCCATCAGCTATTTTTTTTTCTCCACTGGCGAGCCTGATTCTGTCCTGGCATAGAAGTTATATTAACTTACAAAATGCATGCCAGGTGTTGTTGCATTCTATGTTTGTTTTTAAAATTTTTCATGGGTACATAGCAGGTGTGTATGTTGATGTTTTGATCCAGGCATGCAATGTGAAATAAGCTCACCATGGATAATGGGCTAAACAAGAATTTCCCATTCTTGAATGAAGAACAGAGCTAGAATCAGAGTCTAAGATCAACTTGATACTGCATTTTCTTCTTTAGATGCCAAAGAAAATTCTCTACTCCTTCGGCATTTTCTGGCCTTCCTTACCGTATGTCAAGTCTAATGAACAGCTCATTGGCTAGATGTCCCTTTTTTTCTCTCCAACATGGAACCCTTTACAGGGAGATGTCTAAAGGCAAATATCTAAACTAAATGTACTCGATGTAGGCAGCTTACAGCTCCTTGATTTAATTGCATTACACGTTTATAAGTAGGGAGCAATTGACTCTGAAGTGGTACTTAGGCATTATTCCTCTTGGCTTCTCCAGAAGCACTTGGGCTAAATTTCTATTTAACGTATGCTGGCTTTGGAACATACGTACAAATAGCGGGACGTGTATTAACGTTTTAATTATGTGGCTATCCTCAGTTCGAAAATGAATCCAGGATGGACACAGACTTTAATTCCTTTTAACTGTGAAAAACTCTCTTCTTGCCATCTTGTGCATTAATCAGTCTCTTAAAATGTGTATCTTCACTGGCTTAGAGCAAGAAAATGGAATCAATTCAGTAAGTTATGCCATTTCCTCTGCTGCATTATCTTTGTAATGCTGTCAGTATTTAATAAGTGCTAACAAGAAACCAAGCACTTTCATTTAATTAAAATCATATATCATTTTTAATAATTAGTCATAATCAAGGTGAACGATTAGCTAGAAGAGATATGAAAAATATACATTCGGAGCAGCTTAAAGTCGCATTTTTAAAAGTCCAAAATAAACTCTTGAGGGCTGCTCATAGCTTTAAGTATGATATAATTTATGAAACAAAATAAATCTTGAGTGTTAAAATATTTAGTGGAACTGAGAATAATGAGTCCAGATAGGATTAGTTTAATTAGTTGACTGAAATGGAGTCTTCATAGTGGCTAAGTGTGATATATTGGCTTTTGTCACTTGAAATAAAAAAGAGGTAATTAGTCCCTACTCAAATATATTGTTTTCTCAGAATAGGTTGAATTTTATTTTAGGCACTAATCCAGAACCAACTTCCAATTGATTTATAAATGCTCCGAGAAAAGATCATCCTTCAGACAACTTAAAAATCCAATCGCTTAAAAGCAGGATTCTCAAAGGGAGAAGCATTTTGTCTCCCCAGGGGACACTGAGCCAGGTCTACGGACATTTCTGAGTATCACAGTGTGGGGATGACTACAACGGGCATTTAGTGGGCAGAGGCCGGAGATGCCACCGAACGCCCAACAAAGCACTCAGCAGTCCCCACACAGAGAATTATCCAGCCCAGAGTCCACACTGCCAAGGGTGAGAAACCCTGATATAAACAGCAAATTCAGTATCTAAATGTCTACGCCAACCACTGTGGGAAAGTGTGCCCCCCTGCTCATAACTTACAAATCCCAAATCCGCACAGTGGTACATTTGCATTTTTCCTACCGAGTAAGATAAAAATTGAAAAATTATCAAGCAACATCCAAAAATAATGTATAACACTGAAAAAGAAGAGGCATTTATGCCAAAAACACATCGTCTTTTTAGGGTATATTCATGTAACAGAATACTGTGAAGCTGTTAAAAAAAATCAGGGAAAAAACGATGTATAAACCCATTTTTGCAGTCTATATATTTTACAACTGTATCACTGAGAAAACAGGAATTTTAGAAATGAAGAGTAAGAGTTACGAATGTGTTTAAAGATTTTAGATTTCAAACATGGCTTTCTTTCTAATACTTACTGTAGTTACAACTTTTCCCACAAGTTGTATGTACTCCTTGCACAATAAGGCAATATTATGAGCCAACAAGGAAACATGGTGGAAGGGAAAACAAGAAAAGTCAGGGCCCATAGAAATTTCCACTCGCACCTGGGTTTGAGAGAAGTGACCTCAATCCCTTTGCTGGAAATCCTGAGATGGAGCCCATTTTAAGTTTAACGTGAGAGAAGTTCAAGCATCTAGAACTATCTGTGTCTGTTCACTCTGCCGTGAAGCCAGAACACTGGGTTCGTTTGATACATAACATCTCCACTGTATTCAAAAACTATGATCTAAATATTAAACACTCACGTAGAGAAATACCAAGAAAGCGTTTCAAGCAAGACAGAACACTGGATAGACCTGTCTATTTTCACTGGGAAGTCTGCAGATTCCAAACCTCACTCTCAGAATCCTGTTCTTTCTCTCCATCTTCCCCTTCACACTTTCGGGAGGACGTTTACAAAGGCTGTGATTCTTGGAAATCACTAATATCTCAGAAAAGAAGGTGAGCAAGAAGGAGAAGACCCCCACTTCTATAAAATCTGAATTTCTCATTACAGATTTTAAGTTTATTATTGCATTTCTTATTTTCCCCGAGAGAATGAGTTTCTAGCTGTGACTGGAGTCATAGAAGACTCAGGTAAAAACAATTGCACGAAAAGCCTGGGTTTTTGTCCCAGCAAAGACAAAACATTTGGATGATCAGTGGTGTGAGCTGCCACCAATGTCTGAATTGAAAGCAGACCAGAGTTTGGAAACAGTGGGTTTTTTGTTTTGTTTTAATACAAATGTCTATCAACAGGGAAACTGGTTGCTTAAATTACAGTACATTGAAAGATGATTACCAGACAGGTTTAAGAATGAAGTAGATAATTGATATGTGCCAGCATTTCAGCTTACACACCATTTTTAAGTGGTGACAGAGTCACAGACATAAAGTCACTTATGTTAAGTGTATATATTCTAACTGTTTATTTTTAATGTGCACAGAAAATATCTGGAAAGATATGTACTAAACTATTTTTAAATGATGGGGAAGGGAAGAAGGGAAGGAGAGAAAATCATTTTTTATTTTATACAATTCTATGTGGCGAAGATGACTATTTTTTTAAATTCCAAGCATTTCTGACTCTAAAATCATGCTGTGATATAGTTCAGACATACCAAAAGGTATATAGAAAAATGCAAATAATGGCAGTAGCTCACACTTGTAATGTCAGCATTTTGGGAGACTGAGGTCAGTGGACTGCTTGAGACCAGGAGTTCCAGACCAGCCTGGAAAACTCAGAAACACACCCTTCTCTAAAAATGTTCTCTAAAAAATTAGCCAGGTATGGTGGTATGTGCCTTTAGTCCTAGCTACTTGTGAAACTGAGGCAGGAGGACTGCTTGAGCCCAGCAGGCCAAGGCTGTAGGGTGAGCTATCATGGTGCCATGGCACCCCAGATGGGTGATAAGGCAAGACTCTATTTAGACAGAAAGGAAAGGAAGAGAAAGAAGGAAGGAAGATGAAAGAAGAAAGGAAAAGGAAGGAAGGAAGGAAGGAAGGAAGGAAGGAAGGAAGGAAGGAAGGAAGGAAGGAAGGAAGGAAGGAAGGAAAGGAGGGAGGGAGGGAGGGAGGGAGGGAGGGAGGGAAAGAAGGAAGGGAGGGAGGGAGGGAAGAAGGGAGGGAGAAGGATTCCTGTAAATATGACTTAGCTTAAGTAATAATTTTAGTGTGGCTAAATCCCCTGGCTGAAACTCTCCTGAGATGTATCCCTCTGCCTCACCTCTATAACAGACAACATTCTGAATTTTGAGTTTCTGTTTTGTCTATATATGTTTACCACATATGTATACATCTCTGAACAACACAGAGTATTAAAACTACTGTATATTTTAAATTTTTGAGTAAATTATCCACGGTCATAATGGCAAGAGCCATTCGTCTTCTTATGTAAAGCTCTAATTCACTTATTTCCACTGCTTTCGAGTATTCCATTGCACTCAAGTGTTCTATTTTCTTATTCTCTCCAATTAGGCTATTACTGGAGTATTTTTGTTTCCTCCTTCAGATATTACGATTATTACGTTAAAACAGCCTAAAAATAAGATGTGTTTTTAGAAAGGAGGAGGCAGCACACAGTTACTTTTGAAACTCTTTATGGTGAAATCAAAAAGTTAAACTTCATTCAGTCTAAGCCCTTTCTCTCTTCCAAGCACTCCCCTAACCTTGAGAAGAAAGAGAGTTTACTACTACCCCACAATTAACCACAAGTGGTGACCCTGGCTACCATCATTATTAAATGTTTACAATGGGCCAGGAGACTACCCTGTACTACATTTCGATGAGACAAGCACTGTTACTATTGCCAGGTCATAGATAAGGTAGCCACATTTGGAAAGCAGATACCTAAGCATGCAGTCCCCCAGATTCTAAATATTGGTGGTGGTATTTCCTTCAAGGTCTGTCTGTTTGATACATAGGGAGAGGAAGGAATAAAGGAAGGAAGATATTCCTGTAGATAAAACCCAGATTAAGAAATAATTTTAGTGTGGCTAAATCCCCTGGCTGAAACTCTCCTGAGATGTATCCCTCTGCTTCACCTCTATAACAGACAATATTCTGAATTTTGAGTTTCTTTTTTGCCTATAATGTTTATCATATATGTATACATTTCTAAACAGCACAGAGTATTAAAACTATTGTATATTTTAAATTTTTGAGAAAATTATCCACAGTTATAATGGCAAGAGCCATTCTTCTTCTTATTTAAAGCTCCAATTCATTTGTTGCGTCTTCTCGTGAAACAGTGCTTACCCACAGAATTCCTTCTCTACCGCCACTAAACAATACATCACTCCACTTCTTTGGAAGGTCCTTTTGTGCCCCGCAAGAGGAATGGCCAAGAAACGAGGCCAATTTCGCAGTTTGCCCAACAAGAGGGTCTGTGTTAGGCAGTACTGATCAGCCACTGAGAAGAGAAGCAGAAAGCTCACCAGGGTTTGGCGGATGCAGGGAAAAAGGAAGTGCCTGAGAGATAAAAGCCTATACTGAGAGGTCAAAACTGAATTTGTACCAAGCATTCTTCATAAAAAAGGAAGAAAACCAATAAGCCTACTGCTTCTCCCAACACCACATCCCAGACTAAATGCATCCCTCAGCTGGAGCTGACACTGGCTTGGCTGAAATGACATATCCAGTTGGAAAATCACCCAAGACAGAAATGTTACACAAGTACCAGCCAGCCCAGAAGGTTAGAAGACAGCAATTCTGGGGCGAAATTGATTCCGTTAACATTGCTCCACCTTGTCCGTCAGAGACTTTCCAGCGGGCTCCGTGAGGTGTGACTAGCGGACACATAATCTCACTTCCTAAACCTTAGACCCTGAAAGATAGAACCTTCGTCATCACCTCTACATTTCCCTGGCCTCCTGATTCTCCTTGCCCTCCAGAGGAAAAGGCTTGAGACCAGGAGACGGTCTGTGTATACACACGTTTCAGCTTCCTGCATGACATAACAACTTCCCACTCAGTAACCATAAAGCTCATACTGCCTTACTCTGCCAGTCAAAGTCCTTCTCCCTCTGACTGATCTACTTCTCGATTATTCTTTTCTGCCTCCTACTTCTCAGTTAGAATCCTCCAGCCACCCAAGCTTCTTTCCTCCTCTTCAGGCACGTCAAGCTTATTCTCACTTTAGAGACTTTGCACATTCTGTTCCAGCTGTTCTCCCGCTACATGCTTCCCTGGCTGTCTTCTTTTCTGTCCCAGCTAAAATGTCACCTCCTTAAACCTTCCCCGAATCTCCAGGCTACAGGAGCATCAATCCCCTACTTGCTATTTCACCACCTGGTATATTTCACTTGTTACTCTCAAGTCCTTCTTGTTGGTTTACCGCCTATCTCTCCCACTAAATTTAAGTTCTAAGACAGCAGGGATCTAGAGGTCTTGTTTACCCCCATGTCTCTGGTGCCTGAAATTGTTCTTAGATAGCAGAGAGGTTCTATATAAATATATGTGTAATGGATTCATGAATACACAAATAAATGAATGAATCATCTTTCATACATTCAAGTGCTATAAAGTTATACTGATAAAGAATAATGCCATAGATAATTCTAAAACTTTTTTTCCTGCTCTGCAAATACAGATTCCAGAGCACAAGGGTTTAAAGTCTCCTTAGGCGATTACTACAATATTTTCTTCCAGATGATTGATGTGTGAGCCAAGCTGTCATATTGAATATATCTTAATGATGAAATGAATCTTCAGAAACTCTTCCTGTGTGTCACCTATAATGACATACAAAGAAGGTAAACAGGCCTGGTTCTTGCCATTGAGATATCTGCTGATTGGTTCAGCACATAAATGCATGCCACCACCTCACGTGGGCGATTCAGACTGCCTGTGTCCCAATATCATTTGCTTCAGGATAACTGGAGGTCACTGACATATGCCAGAGCCCTTTCTGTCCAGCAAATCTCCATGAACAGAATAGAACAAAGTCAAGGGTGTTTTAAACTGGTATTTTATTTTATTTAAATAAGTTTGTTTAAACTGATATAAAAGGTAATTTCCTGAATAGTGGATTACCTTCATGTAAGATATCACGAAAAAAAAAAGTGGAAACTGGCTGGGTACAGAGGCTGACGCCTGTAATCCCAGCACTTTGGGAGGCCGAGGTGGGCAGATCACAAGGTCAGGAGTTTGAGACCCACCTGGCCAGCATGGTGAAACCCCATCTCTACCAAAAATACGAAAATTAGCTGGGCGTGGTGGCAGGCACCTGTAATCGCAGCTACTCAGGAGGCTGAGGCAGGAGAATTGCTTGAAGCTGGGAGGCAGAGGTTGCAGTGAGCTGAGATCGTGCCACTGCACTTTAGCCTGGGCAACAAGTGCAAAACTCTGTCTCAAAAAAAAAAAAAAAAACAGTGGAAAGTGACAGTTCTTTAACATTTGTGTCTTCTATCACTTATGTAGAAACCTTTGCAGGGACCTATGGAAATCACTGCTTTTCCAAGCAACCACGTGATGTTTAAAGACATAAAAGAACACTATGTCAATCTCTTGTATGAGGCCAGTCATTCATACAACATTTGTATATGGACCAGGTACCTCCTAGGGAACTCTGATACCAGTAGGGAAATTTTATGTTTCAAGAGAGACAACCATGGCCGGGCGTGATGGCTCACCCCTGTAACTCCAGCACTTTGGGGGGCCAAGGCGGGTAGATCACAAAGTCAGGAGTTTGAGACTATCCTGGCCAACATGGTGAAACCCCATCTCTACTAAAAATACAAAAAAATTAGCTGGGGTGGTAGATGCTTGCCTGTAGTCCCAGCTACTTGGGAGGCTGAGGCAGGAGAATCGTCTGAACCCAGGAGGCAGAAGCTGCAGTGAGCTGAGACCGCACCACTGAACTCCAGCCTAGGCAACAGAGTGGGACTCCATCTCAAAAAGGAAAAATAAAAAAGAGTGATGACCACTACTTTTAACAGCTTTGAGTTCTACCCATCTCTACTGCAAGGCACATCAGCCAAGATGAACTCAGCCTCTGCCCTGAGGTTTTAACCTTCCAGTTATTTAAGAGTCTAAAACATGGATTAATTATACTTGCACTTGAGAAAAAAATTCCATTTCTGCATGAACCATGAAAACAAAATGCACTGATGATCTTTAAATGACCCAGAAACCAAGATAATTATAGTTGTAATTAATTACATAACACAACGTCCCCTGGTAGTTAGCTGGAGGTCTAACCCAGAAAACTCCGAGGTTGGAAAATTTGAATGTAGGGACTTATCACAGACACAGAGCCGTGGTAAGCACTCACCAATTTCTAATCTTGCTCCCAGCATGTTTGACCTCAGGCAAAAATCACTTAACCTGTTCCTATCTCCAGGGCTCATCTGTAAAATGGGGATAAAAGTCCCGGATCACCTCAAAGGGGATGCTGTGTTGAGTCACACGTTAATGATGTGAAATGAAATGATTTCACAGGGAATATATCTGAGAAATGTTAATAAAGCTGAGCTGCTAATAGAATGGGATTGAGAGCCAGTAAGTACCAACATGATGCCCCCCTTATCGGAATTTCATCTAAAACTGTTTTCATGGTATCAAAACAACCTATATATTGACATAGAAATGCAATGATCCCTTGCTTACAAAATATGTGTATGATCTCACACTGTTTTAGAAGAGTGCCTTAGAAATATAAACCCCAATTTTTTGGAATGCACTTTTTTAGAACAATACAAAATAAAGCCAAATGTCATGTCTGAGTACCTGGCACAGGATCCCCATTCCCTAGCTTGTGGGATAGGGGTTTGGTCCACCAATGGCTCCAGTTCTTGAATCCACGGTTACCCTTCGCTTCAGCTTTAAGGCAGGACATGTACACAAGATCTTCCCTTTGCAGAGTATCTCATATTAAAGATAACTTGTCCCAAGTAGTACCAAATAATAAAAACGGTGCTAGTGTCATAATTATCAAGTAGATTAAAATGATTCATTAAAGCAGGGGGAGCGAGAGTAGGAGAGGAACCCAGAGAGATCATTTGTTTTATTTGTCACTGTATTTATTTATAGGCAAGGTGCTCTCAGGACAAACCTTAATTAACCAGCAAGGAATACAGAATTGTAACACAGAATGACTTCGGTTACTGTTTACGTGAGTCCCCTATCCGCCTTTTGGGAAGAACTAGGGGATCAAGGAAAGTATAAATCCGTTTGTCAAACACACACAAGAACAGCTGGGCACACCCAAATCATCTGATGCTAAAAATACAACCCTCTCGTATCATATGGGAGCCCAATGCAGGTCTCTCTTTCCTGGATTGAGATTCCATAGCCGCTAATTTGTCTTTATACTCTTACCAGCAAAATGGGGTTTCTGAATATCCCATTTTAATTTACCCTAAGTAGATATTGCTATAATTATCAGAAGTAAAAGTACTTTAGATTTATATTACCTTGAGACTGATAAGATGGGACGGAAGTAGTTTTAGAATGAGGCTCTCCTATCTTTGGATACAGACTTGGTCATTTAATAGCGATGTGGTCATCGAAACGATGTACTTGTCTGATCTTCGCAATCTTTCTCATAGGGTAGGGATAATGATATTAATCTCCCAACGTTACCAAAAAGATTAAGTAGGATAATGCGCAATGGCTAGTGTAACGTCTGAAGCATAGCAGGAACCGAAAACGTTCTTTCTCGTCCTTAAACATGCACATACCTACTCTAACAAACCCAGAGAGGCATAAATGGAGACTATCTCTACACCTCCTCTCACCAAGATAGACGTTACACACATTAATTTAAATTACTCCAGGCTCCATTTAAATTTGTAAGTGCTAAGGCCTTCAAACAGGAGTGCTGGCAGGTCATGGAAGAAACACTTTCTGGATGGCATGAGAAGCCCGCTATCATCAGCTATTTCAAAAGACCCAGTTGTTGGAGATAAGGTGGCCAAACCTCATGGCGGTAACCCTAGATTGCTAGGATATCTTGAAGCTATGAAAACAAAGCCATTAGAAAGCTCCTGGGAGCCCAAGAAGATGACCTGAGAATGTGCTGAAGACAAAAAAGTTTAGGTATTTCTAGAAGATTGCTGTCGTTTTTAAATTTTGTGTGTGTGTGTTTAGTTTGGACATGACAATCACCCCTTCGTCTCATGCAAATTAATCTTCCTGCCAGGTTAAAAATGTAGAGGTGGGCTAGGATTGCTAAGAGTCAGGTATATTCCTTGAGTAAAAAGCATTAATATACATATTGGCTTAAGGCTCGAGTCTGCTGGATACTGTTACGCCATATCTCGGAACTCAAGCCCTAATGAATTATTCAACTCTGCAGAATAATCCAGCGTAACTAGAAATAAGCAACACATTCATTTGAGGGGAACGTTGTAGGGAGGACAGACAGGAATATTTATTTAGTGTTTATCTGTATTGTGCCAAACGCCTTCAGAAGGACATTCCACCATTCCCCTTATACAGCAAAAACACAGAGGCCCAGAAAAAGATAAGAAATGTGATTCCACAGGATGGTATGTGTTTGACCCCATGTTGAATCCCAGATCTGTGCGTCACCCCAAATTCATGCTCCACGCCATTCGCACTATTCCACATCATCTGCAAAGCCCGGCACATGCAATAAAGTACCCACGGGTGGCCCTTCCTTCCACGCCATCAGAGCTGCAGAAGAGCTCATGTTGTATCTGGGTCTATCTGCCTCCCCATGTGTGTCTCAGAAAGATACTTTATCTTTCAAGTTTTATGGCTCATATCTGTGACTAAAATATCATTTATGACAATTCCCATCTGCTAAGCTTTCAAAAGTGATATAGTTTCATTGCAAAGGGCTGCTACGAGGAGCCTAAGTTATAAGCCAAGATTTGAGTGGAATCAGAATGTACCTAAACTCTCTCTCACGGGAAGCTGAGCATCTTTAAAATGTGAATGTGTCCACTTTCTTGAAAAAAGTTGCTCTGTGAATGTTTCCAGGTCCCAAAGTGTGGGGCCCCGTGGCTTCCCCAATATCAGTGCCAAGAGCTGGCTCCCTGCAACAATCAATTACTGCAATGGTCAGCTGCAAGAATTGACCATTGCAATTATTGCTGCTGATGTAGGTCAGACCCCATTTCTTATTCTGAGCAAAAAACTAGAAGGCCTGGTGCCTGGTTCTTCTGTCATCTCTGACAGTTATAGAGTGGCTGTGTTCCTTATTAAAGATTAAGGCTTGCCCGGGCACCCTCTTTTGGCCATCTCCTGTTCACAGCACAGCATTTATTACAAAGGGACTGGAGATTACCACCATCTATTCTGCCAGGAGAGAATGCACATCACTTAGTGGTCTCACAAAACCAAGAACGTGTCGAATGACACAGAACTGCCCTCCATTTTCTAGCCTAGGATCACTGTTCCTCTCAATACTACCTGTAGCTTTTCTTCAAGAATGTCTTTATTATAACACATATCGTGGTCTTTATGTTCTAATCTCAAATGGAGCATATGTCCCTTAGGTTGGTGCAAAAATAATTGTAGTTTTTCCAGTTAAAAGTAATGCAATTTCTATGTTTTTGTTTCTATAAATTTCAAAAATATAAACTAAACTATAAAGCTACCTAGAAGCAGGATACTGTTGATATTTTTGAGTATATCTTCTCTGTCTCGTGCTCTTCTTTTCCTCCTCCTCTTCCTCTCTCCCTTTCTCCCTCTCTTCTTCTTTTCCCATTGCAGCGTTTCGTATTGATATAAAAATTATCTATAAGCTCCTACTAACCATAATAATAATCCTAATTTATTATGAAAGAATGGAAAAAAATACCTGGTATACAGGCTGCCCCTCCACCATTCTGTGCACTCAGCAGACATTACTGATTGATTCTGAAACTCCTCCTTCCTGAATCAGGAGCTCTGTCTGGAGAAGGACGGCATCTAACAGCCACTACTAATCAATCAGGGTTGGCGGAAGATTCGACTTCTCTTTCTATACATGGCCACAGCCCTCAATGAACTTACACTCTAACTTGTAAACACAAATAGAGAGGCATACAGAGAACTTCAAACACAAGCGTATTACAAAGGCAAGTAGCAGACACCTGGCACAGACGAGACAGCTGTCTGATCCTAAGCAGGGTGAATACTGTGTCCTTTAGAGCTTGCTGGTGCCTACATGATCCCTCTCTCATGAGATCTGAAGTGTGAAGTGGTTACTCATCCTTATGTGAACTCCAGCTCTGAGACCCAAATAGGACATCTGTACTGACGGTGAGAAAGTGATATGAATTGAGTAGCATTATATATAGTAGGAAGTAAGTTTTGAATCACATCTTTAAAATATAAGTTATGAGACACCAGCTTTTGGACCCAGTAATCACACTGCTAGGAAATTAATGTGGCAGTAAAACGTAACCAGGGCCCATATATCTGTTTATTTATATATCTTTGTCAGATAACTCCGTGTATGCATGTGTAGCATTAATGTTTATAATGGAAAAAAAAAAAGGAAGACTCCATTAAGGTAACTGATTATATAAGGTATGTCACAGCCACCTCGTGTAGAAAAACCGAAGGAGGATCCATGTCATATCACCAAGTGAAATAAAGCAAGAAAAGTCACACAGGGCATTAAGTTTCATGTGGCTTTTCTTTTCAGTATGTGAAAACAAAATACATCTGTATACACATGTACGTATCGCATATGTGACTATCTTTTTTTCTTTTTTGGAGAATGAATTTTGCTCTTGTCACCCTGGATGGAGTGCCATGGTACGATCTCAGCTCACTGCAACCCCCGCCCCGCCAAGTTCTAGCGATTCTCCTGCCTCAGCATCCTGAGTAGCTGGGATTACAGGTGCCCGCCATCACGCTCAGCTGATTTTTGTCATTTTCAGTGGAGAGGGGGTTTCACCGTGTTGGCCAGGGTGGTTCCAAACTCCGGACCTCAGGTGATTCACCTGCCTTGTCCTCCCAGAGTTCTGGGATTACAGGTATGAGCCACCGCGCCTGGCCATGTATGTGCATATCTATATACAATAGTGCCTTTTTCTCTCCCCCAGTGGACACTGTTACCGATTAGCTTTAGATAGATCCAAGATTTGGAGATGAGCTTCGTTTTGCCTCTTCCTTTGCTAGCGTCATTCGAATTATTAATCATGGGCATGTACCACTTTAAGTAAAATAAGTTTACTGGTTAATCTCAGTGATGGGACTGTGGCACATTTGTTTCCTTCTTGATTCTTCCTGGGACACATATAACACATGAATTTTATGGTAAAGAAGTAAATTATGAGCTTCAAGTGATAGGGCCAGTTTGGGAGAGAGAAGGGCAGAAGGAGAGGACAAGGCAGGGCTTGCCATTTATGGAAACATCAGAAAGGCTTCTGAGAACCTGCATAAAACTAAAGGTGCTTAGAGAAGAGCAGAACACAATACCGGGGAGTCAAAATTACAGAGACATCCATCCCAATAAAGTACTTGTCCTGCTGAAGCAGCAATTCCCCGACTGGGGCTTTGCTTCTGGGGTCACCAGGCACTAGCATTCCAATCCCCATGGCTGCAGCCACCATTTCTCTCCATTTCTTTTTTGACCTCAAGCATTTTATGCATAAATGTCAGTGTTCTTTGCAATTAATCATGCCTACCAAAGACTAATTGTGGACGACAGTCCTGCAATTAGCAAAAACGCATTTCAAATATGCATGAATGTTCAGAAAGCGCTCACTTTCCAAAACCTCAGGTACCTAAACAGGAAATTTGGCCACTATTTCACAGGTCCCTTTCAAATTCAATAGGAACCGGCAAGATCATCAGATCACAGCTGATTGCACCCATGCCTAGGGTCTGCTAATGAGAAAATGGTACCCTAAAATGCATGCTATGAACTCTGCAAGGCAGCACATCTGAAGATATCAAGCATGCCCTTTAGAGAAGTCAAAAAGAGAGGGGAGGGAGCGGGGAGGAAAAAGGGAAATCGAGAGAGAGAGAACTTATCAGGGTTGATAAAAACAAAGATTGCTTTGATTGAATAACACAGTGATTCCTGGCAGATAAAATTGGACAATTCAGAATCAGTTACGTGGAGTCACAGACATCACCATCTACCTCCAAATACTGTTACTGTAGCTGTAGTTAGACACAACTAGTTACTCATCACTGATAGATCAACCTAGATAACATGTCTGCTCTTACTATTTTGCCTTAACACGTTCCGAGAGAATAACTTGGAGCAGTAGTTCTCAATCAATGGCAACTTTGCCCCTTTCCCCTCCCCAGGCGACACTGGCAAGGTCTGAAGATATTTTGGTTGTCATAATGAGGGAAGGGGTGCTACTAGCATTCACAGGGAGGAGTCCAGGGATGCTGCCAATTGTCCTACAGTGCACAGGGAAACCCTTCAACAACAGAGAATTTTCTGGCCATAGTCAATAACGCCAAGCTTGAAAATGTCGATAGCAACAACGTTCAGAAACTGAGAGTAACGAAAAAGTGTGACTTCTGGGATGAGAGAGCCTAGCTCAAGGCTCTAACACATAACAGCAATACGGCTCTAAGCAAGCCTGTTAACATTTCTGAGCCTCACTTTCTTCCTCTGTAAAGTGGGGATAATCCGTGCTGCTTTGCAGGCTGGCTGGAAGAACATGAGATAGATAATGGAAGTGATAGTACTTGTCCTGGAATTAATGGGAGCTATGATGATCATTGCAATTATTATTATTTACTTATTTTTCAATCACATTATAAAACAGAAGCACAACAAACTTGTTGGAAAGGTGTGCTACTGCTAATCAGACACCATGGCAAATAGCCCCTCCATCCTCCCAGGAATAAACTAGACTCACTTCAAACAATTGTTACAGTTAGAATCCAATTGACTGCAGACAAAAGTATTGAGATAATCAGCATATTAAAGCCAACACTATAACCATATGTTAATTATGTAAATGATTCATTTTAATCAGCTAGAACCATGTAAAGAGTAACTAGGAATGCAAATGCAGAGAGTTATTAAAAACCTCATTATTATTCATCTTGGTTCCATGCGTGAACGTATCCATCCAAACAGATGAATTAATAGCGAGAGGAGAGATGAAAGGGCTTGAGGGAGAGTCTGCGGGACACCATCTGTCTGCCTTTCCTTCTTGCTAAAGCCTCCACTTTGCAGAAAAGCTGGATGAAGCACGTGAGAACAGGCTTCGGGCTTCCTCTGAAAGACCTGGTCAGCCCCCGAGAACTGCGGGAACATTGTGGTTTGTGTTTGCTCTTTACTGTTGGGTTGGGGGAAAGCAGCATGGTTTAAGTCAATCTCCTATATTAAGCAGACTGTGTATCCCACCGGACAGGGTTCCCCCAATCCATGCTTGAGCTGTGAAAAGCCTTCTTCCTTTTTTTCCGTTTTCTCTTTCACGTTCATTACAACTTCCACCAGCACCACCACCACCAGCACCACCACCATCATGCTACTTCTTCACTATCAATCTGCTGGAACCAGGAGGATCACCTGGCACATCTTCCTCAGCTGCAGGTTCATTGTGTTAAAGAGAAGCAAGATTCACCACCCTGCTCATTCCATAAAGAATAAATGAGTCCTCCCAGATCATCAGACTGCACTTTCTTTGTTGCTTAACATGAAGATAACTGGCTTGCTCTTCTCACCATTAATTCCTGAAACTGTAGAAGGGCATATGCTCCATTTTTTTTTAAAGTGAATTAAGATGAAGGGTGTTTTGAGACCGCCATGAAAACTTTTTAAGCATATAAAGACTCCATGAATGATGCTGGTTTTTTGGTAACAGGTACACTTTCAAAATATCAGTCTTTTCAAGATAAATAGGGAAATAAACCCCAAAATGGATAGACCACCAAATGCTAATTTGGGAAATACTTATGGCCTTTCTTTTCTCTCTCTCTCTCTTTTTTGAAACAGTCTCACTCTGTAGCCCAGGCTGGAGTGAAGTGGCAGGATCTCGGCTTGCTGCAAACTCCACCTCCCAGGTTCAAGAGATCCTTCTGCCTCAGCTTCCTGAGTAGCTGGGACTACTGGTGTGCACCACCATGTACAGCTAAGTTTTGTATTTTTAGAGGAGCTGGTGTTTCGCCACATTGGCCAGGCTGATGTCAAACTCCTGCCCTCAGCTGACCCACCCTCCTCAGTTTCTCAAAGTGCTGAGATTACAGGCGTGAGATACCAGGCCTGGCTCTTGCTTTAGAGTAAAGATTATAAACTGGTGACCCCTGGGCTAATGATGTGCTTGATTGTGTGTAGTGTGTTGTGTGTGTGTGTGTCTATATCTGTTCAGGCATGTGTCTGTGTGCACGTGCTCATGCACATATATATGCGTATATGTATTCTCATAATGAATAACCTCACAAAAATCTGGATTTCTAGTTTCTTTTGAAATTTCAGAAAATCTGGTAATGCTGAGCCTGTACTACTGCATGGGAAGAAATGACTGCAGCTACGGAGAAGCTGTCTCCTTTAGACAGAACATATGGGATGGGCCATTTGTTCTCTGTTTCTCTACTGTTCCCATGTAACTGACTGATGCACGGATACGGAATTTTGTGAGCATCAGAGTCTGGGGTTAGAGACTGCTGCAAGCTGGTTAGATTTCTACCTCTTCCCTTAACTCCAGAAAACAAATCTGGAATAGATGTTTCATGATGATATAGACAAAGGGTCGCTTCTCTTTTTTAAGAGGCCAACATACACATGTCTGTGGCAAACAACGGAGAGCAAATCAAACATGTGCCTAAGGATTTGTCAGGGAATCCATCGAAGAGAGAGGGACCGAAGGAAGACTCGCCGAAATGACAGATTTACACCTGATTCTGTGCAGCTGTGCCTGTGACAGGACTTCTCCAGAACCAAGGTGACGATGGCTACAGGCCGAACTGCACTCTCTACCTCAAAACAGTAAATCCCAAAAGCCCACTTTGTGCAGATTTACAGCCTCGTCTTTGCAAACAGTAAGATGGGGGCCGGGGCCTCAGCCACTCCCCGGAGTGTCACTGCCAACACCACGCAGCCCAGGAGAGCATCCTTCCTACCTCACTAAATGGGCTCACTGGCAGTATTTCATGATTCACTGACACCATATTGTCTAAGACCAAAAAGAAAAAAAAAGTGGGGGGTGGGGGAGTCAGTGGTGGGAGGTGGGGAATCAAGCCAGAAAACCCATTTGCAATTCATTTCACACCAGGCTTTAAAAACACGTCCACCTGACAAAAGTACAATCGATCATTTCAATTCGTTTTTAAAAGAGTAAACAGGCTCAAAACTAAATGATTTGGGGGGATGAAAAACAAGGACATCCCAAAAGCTCTATGCGCTTTCTTCTTCACATTCTAATTCTTCCATGTGTCTCTGCCTGATGTCTCCTAATGTACTTTCACTGGAATCCCATTTTTGATCTTTAATCCCTTTATGTGTTTTTCTGTGCTTACTCTTGAACGCCTTTGTAGCTGCCATAATTGGGTCTCTGGCACCATTTTAATAGGGCTTAGCACAATGCAGGCTTGACAAATTTCATCTAAGTGGAAAAAAAAAAAAAAAGAAAACTATCAATATCATCAGAGAAAAGGACCAGAGTTTCAAACACGCTGCAACGAATATATCAACCAGGACACAAGCCGACTAAGGCAGCCTCCATGGCTGGACCAGGGAGAGATGACAGAAATCATCTCAGGCTGTGCCTTGACAGCCTGTCTGTACTGGAGGGTTTATCAGTTCACAGGTCTCGAGGCAGAAGGCTGGGCCGGATGATTTTGTTCAAGGCCCAATTCAGCTCAGCCATAAAGGCCAGGGTTCCAGCTTCCCTGGAAACATGCACAGCCTCCGCTTCCTCTCTAGGTGCCATGCCTTTGTGATTTTCAGCCAAGGTGCTCAACGGTCTGGCAATGACTAAGTGACATTCTCTGACACAGCTCTGCTGGAAACAACGTCGGAGTTACAAATGTCCTGGCAATATGAGAACACACAACGGCAGCAGACACCAATGGGGTGGCCACCTGGCTTAAAATCATCCCGGTTTCCCTGGGAAAGGCCCCAATACACACGTTTAGGGGGTCAGCTGCCACGTCTGCAACATGACCCAGCTCTGCACCTAGGCCACAGCTGGTTGGTTCAGTGGTGAACCCTGGAACTATGCCAGACCAATCAAAACCTTCCCTGGGAGTTTCTGACACAGAGTCTTTCTGTTTTGATATCAGAGAATGAGTCTTCTCACCCATCGTCTATTAGCAGCCGTTATTTCCCACCACGTGCAGCCATTAAAGATAGCTATTGGCAGCCATATTTCCCACCATGTGCAGGAAGCTGCTTTGTGAAAGTGAAACTGACACAAAGAAAGGAGACACAGAAGGAGAGTCTTCAGGCATTAATATTTTCCCTGGGTCCCAGCTACCCTGGCTGTAGTTACATAACAGATACCCGTATCTTTCCTATTGCCCTATCGAGTCGTCACTTAGCATACAGTGACATGAGTCCTGTTTACATCTCTTATTAAAACAGGGTTTCACGATCTCTGCACTCCTGATATTGTGGGTGCCATAATTCTTTACTGTGGGAAGTCAAGGGCCTTTACTGCGCCTTGCTATCCTACTGTTTGCGAAGACGAGGCTGTAAATCAGCACAGAGTTCTGTGCCTTGGAAAATGTTGAGCAACATCCATGGCCTCTATCCCATAGATGTCAGCAGCATCACCCCACACAATGGAGACGAACAAAAATGTCTTCACACATTTCCAAATGTTCCTTGTTGGGGCGGGGAGGGAGAATCACTCCTCCTTGAGAATCACTGCACTAAAAGAATTTTAATGCGGCAATTCAACATGACTGACCAACAAGTTTCTTTTGCCCTGACTGGCTATGGCCATGGTTTGGTGCATGGATTGAGGGTATAAAAAAAAGGTAAGCCCAATTTAGGTTCTCAGTCTTGGATAGACTCTAAATTCTTCCTTGCTGCAAAGAATCTGGCAAGGTCCTTCACATGTTTATTACCCCGCTGAGTGCATCATCTGTTTCTCCGGTTTCTGGTGACATTTATATCTCATAAGGATGTTTATGGTTATAAAGCGGAATAAAAGTCTCCCATGCTCATGACACTGGTCTTGAAATCCTATCCATCATGAGACTGTATATGTTTTGCATTGGGATGGATGGATGGATGGATGGATGGATGAATGAATGGATAGATGGATAGATGACAGATAGATGATAGACAGAGGATAGAGAGATGATAGATAGATAGATAAATAGATACACAGACAGATACAGACAGTCAGACAGAAGTATTCCCCTCAAGAGTCATTCTGATCATTGTAGATCTGTTCTAATGTATCAACAGTCAGAGTGCTTAGCATCTAATTGACACATTCAGTAGTATCCATTGCAGCTTTCTAACGGCATCTGGATATTCCTTTACAGAAATTGTCTCTTCCTTGTTAGCACAGAAACAAGTGTGTTGCCCTCACAGTGGGAGTTCTAAAGGTTTCTTCTGACTTCTTCCAACAGATAATCTTAGAGAAAGAACACAACTAGCAAGTATCCCCTGCTCTGGGACTGCAAATTTTAACCAGAGAGACACGATGGCAGAAAAAGCGACTAGAGGATCATTCTGATAGAAGAAAAGGCACTCATTCCACAGCTAGCCTGTAATGGTTGAATAATTCTCTTCTGGGATCCAAGCTTTTTATTCTTTTTTATTTTTATTTATTTATTATGTATTTATTTTTGAGATGGAGTTTTGCTTGTTACCCAGGCTGGAGTGCAATGGCGCGATCGTAGCTCACCGCAACCTCCGCCCCCTGGGTTCAGGCAATTCTCCTGCCTCAGCCTCCCGAGTAGCTGGGATTACGGGCACGCGCCATCGTGCCCAGCTAATTTTTGTATTTTTTGTAGAGACGGGGGTTTCACCATGTTGACCAGGATGGTCTCGATCTCTTGACCTCATGATCCACCCGCCTCGGCCTCCCAAAGTGCTGGGATTACAGGTTTGAGTGACCGTGCCCGGCCCTCTTTTTTATTTTTTTCGGTCTTCTTGATCTCTTGTGAGCTACTCAATATCCTCCCAATAAAGGCTCTCCCTAGCCAAAGATAGTCCAAGTAGATTTCTAATACTTGAAACTCAGCAACCCAATCTGATGCTACTAATAATGGCCAATTGAAACGTTAAACACACACAAAATGCTAGCATCTCGAGATCTATGAATCAACACCATAATGGAGTTATTTTTTCCTATTAAAAAGGTCAAATTCAATAACCTACATTTAATTCCAAGGCCTTTTCTCCATAGTAATTGCAAGATAAACAGATCGCGTACTTCAAAGGGCTCCGTCTTTCCTGGCAGCCAGGCGCTTAGAAGATGGGAAAGCCGCTAGCCCAGCACATCCCAAGGTACTGATGTAACAGACAAGAGCTCATCAGACTTAAGCTGAGCTGTTATAGACTCCTGAACTCCATGATTACCAACAGACAGGGAGAGATGGATTCCTAATCTTTAAAATGCTTTGAAAGGATGTGAGCTTTAATAGGACTTGGGAGTCCCAAAGCTAACTGGCTGTTCTACTTTTCCATCACACCTACAAATACGATCTTGCTCTGTCTTCCTGTTCAAAAATATTTCCCCTCAAATGTCCTCTTTTCCTCACCATAAGATATCAGGAAGGCCATATGCCTCTTTCTACTTCTGCAGAAGTGCCAGCAATGAAGCCCAGAAGCCAACATGTGCTAGCCAGCCCCGTCCCTCCCCCTCCACCCAAATAATAAACATCAAGAAGACTGACGGGAGATTCTGGGCACTTATTTTCGGCCCCTGAAACTAAAACATGTCTTCTCAAACGTCTACAGAAGAATCATTAAATGCTTCATAAAATGTACTTAGCCGTAAGCAAAAAGGTTTTGTCCTCCAGCAAAACAACTTAAATGGTGCCAGCAAAAGGGATCCGATGGCTTTAAGTCCCAGTGTGTTTAAAGGTTCTGTGAACTCATGGTGACCTTTCCCCAGCTGCTCGGCACACTGCCTTAAAAGCCATGCGACCCATTTTATGCCAGGCACTCTGCCAGGCTGAGAGGCCCACAAGATCTTAGTCTTTATATTTTTTCCCTTTACTAGCTCCAGGGGTGACCTCGGAGGAAGGATTGAGGCTGGGTCAGACACTATTCTAAGAGCTCCGTGCTAGCCACTGCATTGGCTGCTCATGGCAAGAGAACAGAACTGTCTTTGTTTTACCCCCTTGGACAGAAGAAGTCATTAAGTCTTACCTATTTTAAGTATTACACGGGTAGTTAGATCGGAAACGGGATTTCTCAACAGCTTGATATATTTATTTGGAGGTTCCCCTCACCCAGTATCACAGCAGACAAGAAACCCAGACCCCAGGAAGTCAGGGTGGAGGCTGACCACAATCTGCTGTGAGTTCCATCTCTGCCAAAGCCTCTAATAATGAAAATAGCGACAACAGCCCTAGCGACAGTCACAGCACAAGAGCAGCAGAAACCACCACCATCCGCGCACCCCATTGCTCTCAACGATCCAGGCTCCACGCTGGGTGATTTACAGGGCATCCTGCTTAAGCCACAGGAGACTTTCCATGTGGGTCTTATCCTATTTTTCATAGATTAGGAAGCAAAAGTTCAGAGAGGCTAAGTGACTTGTCCAAGGTCACACACTAGTACAGAGCTGATTAGGAACTGACTCCAGCTATACCTGAGCCTCACATCTGGGCTCTTAACTGATACATTATAAAATGCACATGCTGTCTTCTGACTCAATGATAAGCCACTTCTCTGGCAGTGAACAGCTGAAATGTACACACACACAAACATACACTAACATGTACCCCAAACATATAAACAAGAACATGCACAGAACACATGCTAATACACATTCAAAACATATACACAAGAACATACAGTAACACACAGACACACACTAACATACACACAAGACAAGCACACACTAACACATATATGCAAACACACATACAAAACATACAAATACTAACATAAACACAAAGCACACAAACAAAAAAATACACATACTGACATACACACAAAACACATACACATACACGCAATCATGCACTAACACACACACAAAACGTATACATATGAATATACCCACACTGACACACATACCCCCACTAACACACATACACAAACTAACACACACACGACCATCCACACGGTTTCCCTCTCGATGCAGCCTCCAGTCTCTGTTTTCTCCTACTTTTCCCAGCATGCCTCGAGCTTCTTCCAGTTCTCACACTGCCAGGCCAGAACGTGGCTGAGTCGTATCACAGCGTCCTTTCCTTCTGTCTCCTACCTCTGTTTGGTGTGTGTTTGGTTGCTTGAGTTATCCCTGTAAGCAGAAACCAGGCCAGGAGCAGCTGCGAAGGAAATATTCTTCTCTGCCACCTGCCGCCCTCGGACTCACCTGGTCTAACCTGGATTGACTCCATTTCAAGGACTAGGAAGGTGTCAAGCAATGGATCAGGTAAGCGTCAGCCAAGCAAAGGAAATGTTTTTTCAAGCTTTGGGGAAATGCTGAGGCCTCATTCTTTGATGCAAAATGGTTTTAATCTTCCCCAAAAGCAAACATCTGCTTAATGCAAAGCTTTCCAAGTCAATTGAGGCCTCCTCTAAGTGCTACCTAGAAGCTCCACTGCTCTTACATACAGGCGGGCCCAGAGAGATGGAATGGCCACAAAATGTACAGTGACACAAACAGGCCCTTTAGAGCCAAGAACCTGCACAAAACCAATCTGCCTTCACTATGCAGGCTCATACACGAGTTAGGAGCAGAAGCCTGGAAAGAGGTCTGGCAGGTGGAGGAAGGTGGGCACTTTCTGTCCCCGGGCCTGTGGTCGTCTTTAACAGTGGTCCAGAAACCCCCCGCAGGCAGAGTTTGCAAACATCTATGGAGCCACAGAGCCAGCTTCCTGGTTGGGTTGATTCCCGGTCATTCTTTCTAATCATGGCGCACAGAGGCTGAGGACGCAGGTTGCCCTTGGAATGAAAGAAGAAAAAGTCATACCCAGTGGATGAGACTCTCCAAGGATGAGGATACATCCAGGGACTCTAAATAGATACTTGAAGATGTCAAGGTGACCCAAGAAATCTCTGGGAGGCAGGGCTGGAAAGAAGCCCAATTAACAGCACCGTCTGAAGAAAGGAAATGTGAAAAGAAGATGTGGCCAACACGGATAGGAAAAGAGAGATTTCAGAGTGTGGGACGTTGGCTGCGTGTCGACAGCACTATCCAGAGAAGATTTGCAACAAATCCCAGGGACACGGGCGTTCCAGGCAAGGGAGAGGAATCATGGGGAGGGATAATTCCTTTGGCCTTGTTCTGGCCTGCAGGAAACATCCTTTCAAACAACTCACTTCCCTAGGCACAGGCTTTGTCGTCAGACAACACAATACCTTCCTGGGTTTTCTGATTCCAGGAAGGTTGTAGCTAGGATGAGTTATGTGAGTTTTTCAAGAATTAAAAAGGGCTTCTCCCACTCCCCCTAATACACACACATGTGCACATACACATCATACATACAAGCACACTGTAGACCACTTCATTTATTTCAGTCATATATGAAGCAGCAGAGCCACCATTTCTGATTTTTCTCAGGGTCACGGTTTCTAGTTGACCACAGTTTGGCTAAGATGTGACACATTCTGACTCTATTCTAAGAATTCTAGGCCAATGGGCACAGTGGGATAATATTTCTAGGTTTATTAAATGTTATGACAACGTAATACCATACTATATATAGCACGTGACATGCAGAATGCAATTGGTGTATTAAATAATATGTACATAAATTAAAGTTCCATCCGTCTTTTGGGTGAATTCTATTTTCAACATAGGGGGAGAGAATATTTAAGGTGTTTAAACCACAGAAAGACTCTATCATGTAACTTAAAAATGTGACTTTCCAGAGTGGTTAAATTTGAGGTTCAACACAACATCTTTGAGATTGCTGATGCAGAGACAGGCTGACAGCAAGGCATTGTGGACACAGGAAGCAAAGAGTGGCTTAACACAAAAGCCCTAAGTTGGGACACAAGGATAGGTGCTTCAGATGACTCACAGACAAGTGACTACTTCCCATCCAATTACTGCTCCTTCCTAAGCAACCTTATTTATCAAGGTCTATAGGGAGTGGTCATGAGCATTTGGTGATTTAATGAAGGCTAATTATTTTCCCTAGTATCACACGTAAACACGCACACACACAAACACACAGAGGCACACATATACACGGACATACACGCAGTTAGGTGGCATACAACAGGTGCTTACTATGTGATAAGCATTTTACACATGCGATGCAGCTACATGCTACGTACAGCTATATACTCTATGCACATATCCTATGATACTTCAGTTCCTTCTCACAACAGTCCTTCTAAGAGGTCAGGATTAGAAACCAAGGCTAGGATCAGAGAGGTTCTGAGACATGCCAAAGGTCACACAGCATTGGCACAGATGACTTGGAACTGGACCCAAAGCCAGTAGGTTTAAGGAACCCACAGTTTTCCGTACCTCCCTAGATGACAATGCTGCAGCTGACAAGCGAGTCAAGGTTGAAGGAAGGGGGAGGTAGCAGAGAACTCAACCAATCTTAGACGTTTCCATTCCAAAACATCATTCATCTATTTTCTATTAAAAGGAGAAATGTTTTACTTTACGGATCTGAAATTCCAAGTCTTAGAGGATCAAGGGCAGAACGGTCTCATTGTCTCATGTCCTGTCCTTAGAAAGCGAGTTCTCTCTGGCTACGTAGGCAAGTCATCTTACGCACACGTAACCTTCCTTCTCTCTCCCACTTTCTGGGCTTTGTCACATAAACCTTGCTGTATTACCTACCGTCTGTGACTATTTTGTTTCTGTAAAAAGTACTTAAGAGCCTAGGCGTGTTGGGTCATGCCTGTAATTCCAGCACTTAGGGAGGCCTGTGAGTGGATCACCTGAGGCCAGGAGTTCGAGACCAGCCTGGACGACTTGAAGAAACCCCATCTTTAGAAAAAAAAAAAACACAAAAATTAGCCAGACATGGCAGCAGGCTCCTGTAATTCCAGCTACTAGGGAGGCTGAGGTAAGAGAATCACTCGAACCTGGCAGGCAGAGGTTGCAGTGAGCCGAGATTGCTCCAATGCACTCCAGCCTGGGCAACGGAGAGAGACTTCAACTCAAAAAAAAAAAAAAAAAAAAGTATTTAAGAGAAGTCTTAGTTTTCTTCGCAAAAAAAAAAAAAAAAAAAAAAAAAAATGCAGGAGCTACTTGGAGAATTATTTATCATTACTTATTAAGCAATTTGCAAATTATTTGCTCTGATGCCACTGTCACCCGCCCCTTCAGTGGCAAGGCCACCCTCTTTCTCTGTCATGGTTTATTTGCAGCAGAGGCTGACCAGGCTGTGTATTCTTTCAAAGGTTTATCAACCCTCTCAGGACAGTTTGTGCATATCCAATAGGATGACAACAGATACACAATTTATTTTCTGGAGTGAGTTATGAAAGTTAATCAATAAGAAGTGGAAGTCTTGTAAATTATCTATCGAAGATCAGCCTATTCAATGTTCTGCTTCTACAAGGCTGGTTGGAGGTGAGGTCTCCGGCTGCACTATTCATTAGCCCACATGCAAGATGATGTGATTCTCAGGCAGATGAAGGTAGCCCTCCCTATTAATGCAGAGACGGTAAAAACTAAAAAACTGTTTATCTACAATAGACACTCCTCTCAGAGAAGAAAAAAATTAAGGAGGAACCAAAATGAGGCTGAGGAAATATCTTCCATGAATGGAAAAGAAACCTTAGAGGAAAGTAGCAAAGGATGGAAGAGGAGAAGTAGCAATGGTGGACCCTCCAAAAATTATTTAAAATAAAGAATTAAAGCGCCACTTGGTGATAGGAAGCACCTCCAATGGCCTGCTCTCCTCTAAGCCTGGCCAGGGCCAGAAAAGTGACATTGCAACAGAGCCAATAAAAGTCCTGTGCAAGAGGCTGAAAATGGCTCAGAAACAAAGCTCAGTTTAGAGACCAGGAACAGGAGTGAACTGTACATGTAAAACTTAAAATGGATGCAGCAGAACAAGGTGGGTAAGCACGAAAACGGGTGGAAGTGGGTGGATTTCATTTCTTCAAACAGCGGCAAGCAGGAGAGTTTTAGGACAAATGGTGAGGCCAAAGGAGGAGGAAAAAATCCTGGACGGTTCCACTGCAATGCATCCATCTCACCACCACTCTGCTCTCTGTGAGGCTCAGTCAATGCTTCGGATTCATTGGAATCTTTTCTTTTCCTCATGGGCTTCTCTAAAAATATTTTCATAGTAAAAATGGGGAGTATGATGATGATAACCATGAACCGTCTTACCCAAAGGACTGATACCCATCCAAGAGATGTTTTATTTATTTATTTATTTTTTCATTTCTCCTGCCTACTCCACTCAGGATGATTTCAAAACTGTGTGCATGCTTGCAGAATTCAAAACGCTTGTGCTCCCACACGCTAACCCTATCACCTTGAGCACACAGTTGCCTCTCTCATCTCTGGTCATGACACTACTCTACAAAACTGCTTTACCTTGATCCCACATGTTCCAAGGCAGATCCCCGGATTCCTGAGCCCAAAAGCTTTCTGCTGGCGTGAAACGGCCAAGCACAGAGGGGCCCTTAGCATTCATGCAGAGAAGAGAAACCAGAGGCAACAAGACAGACGTGGTCTCAATCTTCTTTCCCCTGCATCAACCTTGCTGGAGCTTGTTGCCCTGCTTTGCTTATAAGCTGTGACCCAGATACTGAAGGCCAAAGACTATGCATTATTCTGAGTCCACTAAACCTGGCTCCGAACCCTTTCCTCCATCACTGGAAAAGGCACTGCAGAACCCATGTGAAACAGTCCCTGTTTTAAGAAAACTGTTCATGCTTCTTTAATGTATCTGTATTGTTTAAAAAGCAAAGAATTCATATACTTCAGAATTTCAAAAGCCCTTAACGTAAAGCTTGCAGAATAAACCAGACTGTGCTGCTGCCCTGCTTAAAACTTTCCGATGGCTTCGCATTGCACCTCCATAAAAATCCAAACCCATTACCATGCTGTGCAGGGCCCTACCTCAACCGGCCCCCCACCTACCACCCGACATCATTTCCTGCCAGGCTCCTCCTTCATCACAAGGCCTCGGCCATCCTGGCTCCTTTTGAACACTCTCCAATCACTTGCTTCTCAGTGGGATGCTCTGACTTGCTTTCAGTTCTTTTCTTTAGCGTCCATGCTCAGAGAGACCTTACCTGACTATCCTCTCTGTGATGGGCCCTCTGTGTCTTGAGGCATCCCTCTCATTTCGGTCTTTTATTGCTTAGATCTATAATGATGATGCATCTGTTGGCCTCCATCCTGCCCATTAGAATCTAAGCCCAATAAAACTGGGACCTTGACTCACAATTCAGTGCTGAATTCTCAGTGCCTAAAACTCCGCCTAGCATTGAATCAATGTCTGATAATTATGTGATGAATAAAGGATTGGATGAACATATTGACCTTATAACTGATTACAATACATCAATCGATGCCCTGGAGCACCAGGTATTGGAGACATGCAGCCCCACTAGAGAGAACCCCTTGGACCTTGCTTCTTCATATTTCAAACCAATACGGCACATCACATGAGCCGTATTTACCCAAGTAAACACCTCCTCTCACTGAAAGAAAATATGCTTTTTGGCCTTGACCTCATTTTGCCTCCGGCATAATGCCTTTGGCTGTCAGCAGCTAGAAGCCTGAGCAGAGCAGGTGGAGGGAGGTGCAAATGACCCTGAAGGTTGAAAGGAAAAGAAATTATCACCCAACAGATTGGCAAAAACTCGAAAGATTGATGAGGTCCAGTACGAGCACAGATGCAAGGAAACTGGTCCATCATACACTTTTTTGTGTTTAAGAATTACCAAAGCCATTTGCTGAAGGGCAAATAAATCACAGTATGACTGTTTATAGAATTTTGTGCCGTCACGATATAGAATGACAGAGAGTGGACCTCTACAGACTGACATGGGGAGACAGCCAAAACATGCTATTGGATAAAGAAAAGCAATTTGCAAAACCGCATGGGTGATGAGATCCGACTTGCTTAACACAGTGCGTGGTATGTCCGTGTAAACATACCTATGCAAGTAATTACATAGGAAAGGTATGGGAGGGTTTCAGACTCACACTCTAAATAGTTAGCAGGTGTTGTCTCTGGGTGGGAGGTAGCAACGGAGAAAGGGGGCAGTAAGCAAACCCACAAACTTTACTCTTTCATCTGACTTATTTCTTGAAACTGTTTCTGGGAAAACACAGTAATAACATTACAACATTAATCCTAACACTTTGGGAGGCTGAGGCAGGCAGATCATGAGGTCAGGAGATTGAGCCCATCCTAGCTAACACAGTAAAACCCTGTCTCTACTAAGAATAAAAAACATTAGCCAGCCATGGTGGCATGCGCTTGTAGACCCAGCTACTCGAGAGGCTGAGGCAGGACAATCACTTGAACCTGGGAGGTGGAGGTTGCAGTGAGCCAAGATCACACCATTACATCCTAGCCTGGGTAACAAGAACAAGACTCCATCTAAAAACAAACAAAAAAAAAAGAAAAAGTTCTCAGAGTCCTTGACAGAAGGACTCTGAATTCCTGGCTGATGCCTGGGATGGGATTTGTGGGGGAAAATTGAGATTAAAAGGATGAGGCACACAAAGCCAACTGATTCAGATTCAAATTCAGGCTTTCCAATGTCCCAGGACTTAAGCAAGCAATATCTCTGATGCTCAGTTTTCTCACATTCAAAGCTTGGGTGATAGCAGCAGCTACCTGTTAGAGTTTTACAAGGATTAGCTGAGACCGTGCGCCCTAAATGCTTAGCACACTGTCAGGCACAGAGCAAATGCAAACGTTAACTATCAAATTTTATTATTATAATTATTATTATTTGTCATGTTCCAGCATTCGAATTTGCTTAAATGAGGAAAAGGAGAGCAAAGAAACCACAATATACCAATATAATTAATTTAATCTTTTAGTGTAGAGCTGTCCAATAGAACTTTTAGCAATGAAATAAGTATTCTATGTCATACTGTCCAGTACAACCAACACAAGCCACATGTAGCTCTTGGACACTGAAAATGTCAATGGTTTTAAGTTTTTAAAATGACTGAATTTTAATTAAGTTAAATTTAAACAGAGACAGGAGGCTAGTGGCCATGATATTGCACAGCATGTTTCCAGAGAGTGCTATCATCCCCAGCTAAAATATCCTCATTCTCTCCTAATAATCATTGCTAACAAAAATTGGTACCAGTAATAGTACTTAAAATGGAATGAAATCCTAAGCATTTCACATTATTGGTGGCCTCTGGAAAGTTACTTTAGGTTTCACGAAGTAAATATTTTTCTCCCTCCCAAGTTCATCCAAGGACAGTCTCACCTGGTCCTAGGCTGTGTTTAACAAAACCTCTCTAATACTTTCCAATCACCATTTTATTTCCCATGAGAGAACAGGCCTTGGGCACAGCAAACACCTTCATCAAAGACAGGTAATAGAAAGAATTTGATGACACTGCTTTGTTTTCAATGTATTTTTTTGAAATATAATTCATATTTCACAAAAGTCACATTTTAAAATATGTCATTTGGGCTGGGCCTGGTGGCTTATGCCTGTAATCCCAGCAGTTTGGGAGGCCAAGGTGGGCAGATCACCTGAAGTCAGGAGTCCAAGACCAGCCTGCTGAATGTGGTGAAACCCCGTCTCTATTAAAATTACAAAAAGTAGCTGAGCATGGTGGCAGGTGCCTGTAATCCCAGCTACTTGGGAGGCTGAGGCAGAAGTACTGCTTGAACCTGGGAGGTATAGGTTGCAGTGACCCAAGATCATGCCAATGCACTCCAGCCTGGGTGACAGAGCAAGACTCTGTCTCAAAAAAATAAAAATAAAATATACAATTCAGTGTTACTTAACATATTCACAAAACTGTACAGTTATCACCACTGTCTATAAAAGCTGGAGTGCAGTGATGCAATCACAGCTCACTGTAGCTTTGACCTCTAAAGTTCAGGTGATCCTCCCACCTGAGCCTCCCAAGCAGCTGGGTCTATAGGAGCATGCCACCATGCCAAACTAAAATTTTTTTTTTTTTTTTTTTTTTTGAGATGGAGCCTCCCTCTGTGGCCCAGGCTATCTATGAAAACGGCGACAGTTGTACAATTCTAGAACATTCCAGATAATTCCAAAACATTTTCATCACCTCAAAAAGGAAATTCATATCCATAAAACGATCACTTCCCATACCCTCTCCCCTCAGCCCCTAGCAATCATTAATCTACTTTCTGCTACTACAGGTTCACTTAGGCTGAACATTTCATATAAATGGAATCACACAATACGTAGTCCTTTGTGTCTGATTTCACTCATTTAGTATAATATTCTCAAGGTTCATCCACACTACAGCAGGTAATACATCGTTTCATTTTACAGCTGAACATATCCCATCATATGCTGTATCACTCTGTGTTTCTCCACTCCTCAGCGGATGGACATTTAGGCTGTTTAGATCCTTTGGTTATTATAAATGATGCTATTATAAACACTGATACACAAGGTTTTCTGTAGACATTTATTTTTAATTATCTTGGATTTATATACCTAGGAGAAGGATTGCTGGTTCATGTGATAACTCTATTGTAATTTTTTTAAGAAAAAATCCCAACTATTTTCCTAAGCAGCTGCAAAATTTTACATTCCTGCTAGCAATGTGTGTGAGTTCCAATTTCTCCATATCTTCGCTGACACTTCTTCCTGTTCATCTTTTTTATTAGAGCCATTCCAGTTCGGGTCATTGATGCATTTGTAATAGATACCATTTATTTATGGCTAGTGATGGTGAACGTCCAGTTAAATGAGAGATGAAAAGTATGGTTTTGTGACTCAATTTACAAAAATCAAATCAATTCAAAGAAAATATGAAGCATACAGTAGTCCTGGTGCTAACAATGGTAGGAAAATGGTCAATGACATGCCTTTGGGTTCCATTATGTAGCCCATGCACACACCTGTAACTTGAAGTCATATAGAAAAGAGGTGTAGGCTGGGTGCAGCAGCTCAGACCTGTAGTCCTAGCACTTTGGAAGGCCAAGACAAGGAGATCACTGGAGCCTAGGAGTTCCAGACCAGCCTAGGCAACATGGTGAAACCCCATCTCCATATACAATATAGAAATTAGGGCAAGGCAAGGTGGCTCACACCTGTAATCCCAGTACTTTGGGAGGCTGAGGCAGGTGGATCACATGGTCAGGAGATCGAGACCGTCCTGGCTAACATGGTGAAAACCTGTCTCTACTAAAAATACAAAAAAAAATCAGCTGGGGGTGGTAGCATGCACCTGTAGTCCTAGCTACTTGCGAGGCTGAGGCAAGAGAATCGCTTGAACCTGGGAGGCAGAGGTTGCAGTGAGCCGATATTGTGCCACTGCACTCCAGCCTGGGCCACAGAGGAAGCCTCTATCTCAAAAAAAAAAAAAAAAAAAAAAAAATTAGCATGACATGGTGGCGTGCTCCTATAGACCCAGCTGCTTGGGAGGCTGAGGTGGGAGGATCACCTGAACCTTAGAAGTCAAAGCTGCAGTGAGCTGTGATTGCACCACTTCACTCCTGCTTTGGTGACAGAGTGAGATCTTGTCTCAAAATAATAGTAGTTCGCTCATTAAAACACAGCGGTTGAGGGGCAGACCTGGGACAAGAGAGCCTTCTTCACCATCCCTGCATCAGGATTCTTTTCAGAACTGCATGAGAAATACGATGAGTTTCTGCAGGCAAGGCCAGGATGGCTCTCTTCCTGGACAAAGGCTGCAAAGGGTTTGAACACAAAGGGCCCTGAAACAACAGGGCTGAACAAACAGCCGTGATGTGCAGCCTGGAGTGAGCGTTTAGTGGTGATGGATTCTCATCCATTCCACATCTTCAGTTGACATGCACCTGAGAAAGGGAACGGCTAGCTCTTCCCAGAACAGCACGCTACTCTGTACAAGACAGGGAAACACAACTTCTGGGAACAGGATATATAGCCTCAGCTTCCTCCTTCTTGGTCATCAGGCCCAGAGCAGAGGGACAGGGCCAGTTGTCTCTGCCCTGCTTAAAGTCATGTGCAAAGATTTAGGTGACACTGCACTGCAGTATCCAGTTCACCTCTCGGGAAAGGCTGAAAAATGTTTTCCGCCCCGAAGCTGCAAAGCTGCCATGCGGTAAAGCCGTGGTTGTTTCTGGAGCAGAGATCCTTAAGTATGTTTCTGCCACCGGGTGCTTTGACAATCAAGTGGAAATGATAAACCCTGAAATGGTTAAGACCATATGCCCACAGTGTGACATATAATTTAAGGGGAAATTCTCAGCCACCCCAAGTCAAGAACCATGCCCACAAATCACTCTGAGAGAGCCCCTCTTTCCTCTTCAGCTCCAGAGAATGACATCAAAGTCACTAGTGAGGGTCACTGTGGGCTTTTCCTGGGGTTGGAAACTCCTTGGCAGCAGATCAGAAAGACAGCTGCTGACAGCTGAAAATTTCCTGCCTGGGCCTGAAGATTGAGGGACGGAATGTGTGTTTCCATGGCACTCCCAGAAACAGGTGGCTTCTAAACTCTGGAAAAGCACATTCTTTGTACCACAGTAAGTCAGCTGCTCCCTGTGGACACGGATATTTAGGGCATGGGAGAATAAACTACCAGGTGTCTCCAAGACAAACCCAGGAAGCTAAGAAAAGAGAAGTGAGCTAATGGGTGAAAAATATCAAGACAATAATGGATCTGAGCTAAAGGGCAGAGTATCGTGAGCCACCTCCCCATCATTGACTGTTTCTTCCCCCTTACATTATTTTCCCCCTTACATTATTTTCCTCATAGCACTCACTTCCATCTGTAATTAATCTATTTATATATTCATTATGGTGTTTATTCTTTGTTTTGTCCCTTTCCCCTACAAGAACATAAATTCCACTAAAAGCATCATAGCTGACTTCATTGCGTTCCCAATGTCTGCCATTGTGCCTTGCATGTAGTGGTGATCAATACACGTCTGAAGAATTATCAAGGGAATGAATTAACCAGTCAATGCATAGTAACCTTTGCTACTACCCTCTGACATAGAAAACTTCTGTCCTTCTCTATTACCCTTTGACACAGAAAAGTTCCCCTCTATTTTATGAACTGAGGCTCAGAAAGGTAAAATAATCTGTTCAAGATCACAGCTAAGAGTGAGTGAGGCCAGCTCTGGAACCTTGCTCTGTCTGAATCCAAACGCCCAAGTTGTTCCCTGTTGTCACAACTTACAAACGCAAGAGATACATCCCCCAGGGGCCTTCTCTACTTCTGCTAAAATAAAATAAAGGGAAAACCAGCCAGCACGAAGATGGAACTGTCCTGTGATGGAAAACCTAGTCCGTGGCACATGGCACACCAGATGTTGCTTGGAGCTTTGATACAGCGAGACTTAATAAAGCACCCAAGACAGATCCTCCATGCTCAGGCAGGTTTGCGTGTAGCCCCTGGATGCATTGTGGGGTCATTAACAATTAAACACACATGCTGCACTCCCCTGAAGCCACACAAGATACCAGACCCTCAGACACAGACACAGATGCACTTGTATAATCCCTGGTCCTCTACCTCTCATTCCATAAACACTGTGATTTTCTGTTACCCCACGTCCCTGAAAATGGCCCTCTTTGTAGGGCAGAATTCTCCAGTCAATGAAGATCAAAGAAATGGCAGCAGGAAGTATGGATATTCACAAGCCAACCATGGATAACATGGGACTCGTCATCTTCACCAGTAAAATGCATACTAGCTGTCCTCTCTGTTTCCCATCTTGTTCCACCGAAGATCATCTGTCTATCTTCCACCCACTTTCCAGAGGAATCCTTCTAAATGATACAATCAGATCACAGTCCTCTCCTACTTGAAATTCTGCAGGGGTTTGCCATTTCTCTTAGATCAAAATCGAAACTCCCCGCAATGCAAACAAGGTGGAGTGGGACCCAGTTGCTGACCGCACACCTGATTTTGTGTTTCTCGTCCTCCCACTTTATGCACTGTGTCCCGGCCATACCGACCATCCAGTGATTTCTCAAACATAACTATTTCATTCCATCTCTGCACTTTTGCTTGTTTCCTCTTCTTAGAACTCTCTCCCCTAACCCAGGACTGGACACAGCTGCCCCCTACTTGTCAATCAGATCTGAGCTCTAATTCCTCTTCCAACTATCTGGAATAATGCTCTTAGCCACTACCATGTAACCTTTTTTTTTTTTTTTTTTTTTTTTGAGATGGAATTTTGCTCTGCCACCCAGCCTGGAGTACAGTGACCTGATCTCAGCTCACTACAACCTCCACCTCCCAAATTCAAGTGATTCTACCACCTCAGCCTTCCAAGGAGCTGGGACTACCGGCATGCCCCACTATGCAGCCTAATTTTTGGATGTTTTAGTAGAAATGGGTTTGACCCATGTTACCCAGCCTGGTCTCGAACTCCTGACCTCAAGTGATCCGCCCACCTTGGCCTCCCAAAGTGCGGAGATTACAGGCATGAGCCACTGCGTCCAGCCATAACCTATTTTATTTCCTTCTTAGCAGTTAACACCATCCAATGTTCTCCTGGTTATTTGTCTACTTTTTTTTCCCTGTTAATAGAATATGATTGGTCTTACACACACCTGCAACCGTACTGTCTAGCACACGCTGAATGTTGAATCAATATTTAGTAAATCACTGAACACATATAGAAACCAAGCTACAGCCATCCAATTTTCCGAACCCACCCCTCCTCGGCCTCTCAAGTGGACGTGGTATGTCACCATCCTCATTTTGATTCTGAGGATCAAGCTATCAAGATGGAAAGGAGGCATATTAACTGGTAAGCTACTGATTGGGAAAAACATCTTTTAAATTTTCTGTGCACATTCTGACAAGGACTGGCTGGCAGACCTCATCCTGATGCCACTGGCAAGCCCAATCCATGACTTCTTTCTCCAATCTACAAAGGAAAAATGTTATACTTTGAGGACTTAAGGGAATTAGGAGGAGGATTTAGTTTTTAAGAGAGAAAGTGAAGTCATTTAAATTGAAAACTGATCTTGCGCTTCAGACATGCGTTTGGTTGAGAGAAGGAGTGATGAGAGCTGACAAGGCAAGTCTGGTTTGTCTCCCAGTCTCTGCTTCTGATAGAAGGCTGCCAGGAAGATATCTTGATCTCTTGAGCCGCTTGGTTTTTAATCCAAGTTTTAGTCCTAAAATGAGCATGAACTTCAGTGGGTCTCTAGGATGTGGCTTTGTGTTCTGAGAATCACAGGTGTACCGACACCTCCATCGTGGTCATGAAATTTTTATTTTCCTCAAAAAGAAGCACATTTTTCAATGTCCCCATTTCAGTAAATTTACAAGAAAATCTGAACGCAAAAGCCACCCACCCAACTGGTTGATTGGAGCTGACCAATCTCTGCCTCTCCCTTGTGTAATTCTTTTTTTTTCTTTTTGTTTTTCTGACAAGTCTCGCTCTGTTGCTCAGGCCGGAGTGCAGCGGCGCAATCTTGGAGCACGTCAACCTCTGCCTCCTGGGTTCAAGCGATTCTGCTGCCTCAACCTCCAGAGTAGCTGAGATTACGGGTGTGCACCACCACCCCTGGCTAATTTCTGTATTTTTAGTAAACATGGGGTTTCATTGTGTTGGCCAGGCTGGTCTCAAACTCCTGACCTCAGATGATCTGCCAGCCTCAGCCTCCCAAAGTTCTGGAATTTTAGGCATCAGCTACTGAGCCCAGCCTTTCGTGTAATTCCCTATTCTCTGGGATTGTTTTGCTAATTTCTCTTTTTGACCCCATTTTCTTTTCCCAACTTAAGTACTGTCATTTTTTTGGTGATCTATTTCCTTAGGATATCATATACTACCTTGTCATGGATAAAGAAAAGGGGTGCAAAGGGGCATGTGAAGAGGACAGACATTATGATTTTGTTTAAGACACCATCTTAGTCTTCAGATACCTCACAAAAAATATTCATAACGTTAAAAAAAGTCATTGATTTTATTTCAAAAGGTGTTTTTATTTAAAAACCCAGCTGCTTGCAAGTTTTAGCCATCTTCATGAATAAAATGAGAGTAGATGAAAATCATATGGGGAAGACAATATGTGTACCAAAAAGAGATCAGGATACATACAGAGTCGTTTGTAGTAGTCATTTTTAGGTGAGGGATTGTGGTTTGTGAGTCTATGTGGAAGATGCACATATCTCTGTATATTTGCACTTGTTCTCAAAACCTAGATTTACCCCACATTAATTTCATAGTAAGAAAAGTAAGCAACAATTTTTTTTAAACAGGGTTTCAAAGTGAATTTGCTGTTAAACAGAAGTCACAGGAGGCAACAAGCTTAAATCAGAAACCAAATCAATTGGCTGCTTGTTAAGACTGGCACCAAGGTGGGCCTTGCTTTCCACAAACAGAGAGCTCTGTATGGGAAGCACTAGCGTGACTGAGTCTCAGCCACAGGATGGGGTGCACTGAAGACTATCAATACAACCTGCAAGACGCCGACCTCAGAATGGCTAACGGCTCACAATCATCTACAACCTACTCCCTTTCCCAGGACTACTCCGCAGGGCTTTGAATGGGCTCCAAATACATGGGGGTCTGGGACACAGTTCACTGATATGAAGACTGAGACACACCATAGGATGGTTCCATCAGATCCTAGCTGACAACGTGAAAGTTGAATGAAGACACCCAGCGGCTGTTGGTCTGTGTAGTTGAGTCATGGTGTTGTGACAGTCTAGAGCTGGGTTTTTCAACCTTGGCATGATTGATAATTCTGGATAATGCTGCATAATTCTAGGTATCCTATTGATGATGGTTTGGCTATGTCCTGACCCCACTCTCATATTGAACTGTAACTCCCACGTGTCCTGGGAGGAACCTGGTGGCAAATGATTGAATTTCAGGGGCGGGTCTTTCCTGTGCTGTTCTCATGATACTGAGATCTGATGGTTTTTAAAATGGGAGTTTCCCTGCACAAGCTCTCTTTGCCTGCTGTCATCCATGTGAGACAAGTCTTTTACCTTCCACCAGGATTGTGTGGCCTCCCCAGCCACGTGGAAGTCTAAGTCCAATAAACTGCTCTCATTTGTAAACTGCCCAATCTCAGGTATGTCTTTATGAAAATAGACTAATGCACCCGTGCCTTGTAGGATGATACTAGCAACCCATATCCACTTACGACAACCAAAACAATATGTCCAGATATTGCCAAATGTCCTTACAAGCCAAAAATCACCCCTGGCTGAGAACCACTCACTTGTAAAAAAAAGTCCATAAATTCTGCCTGCTGCGATCCCTAGGCCTGCTCTAGCTCTTGTATTTTTCTTGGCTTGACTTTTTTCTTTATCTTTTGAGTCTAAATGTTTCTGTACATTTGATTGTTTCTGCATTATACCTAAGAACATAGTAAACATATAAATGCTACCTCTCTCATTTTTTTTGAAGCTAGCCAGAATTGAGGTCTGTTTCTTCTGCCAAAGGGATTTTAACAAAAACACATATTCAAGAATCATCTTTGGTTTCTTGAGATTCTAAATGGTGGAGATCCTCAACCCACATGATCTTATGGGTCCCATGAATCTTATAGGTCTTCAGTCAACCCACAGGAAGCCCAAAAGTTATCAATCAGAGATGAGAGATAATGCTTCAACTTGTCTCTGATGTCAGAGCAGATGTGAACACAAAGGCTTGAATGAAACAATACCCCTGGGCCATATGAGTCACCAAGACCATGATTTACAGCAACAAGACTTCTATAGAGTAAGCCAGGATGGCAGAGGTGCATTCTACCTAGGAGGGTAGTGGCTTGGTTAAATCTGTGCTTGGGAGTTTAGAACCAGTGGTAACACAGGAGGAAGGTGGGAAGCCAAGAAGCAGAAACATCATCAAATGTGAGTCCTGTCTATTCCCAGGAAGAAACTGTACAAAATGCTCCTGAGTGAGGCGCTGACTCACTAGAACCAAATAATAAAGAAAATACACATGCAGACAGCGTCTCTAACCCAAACCCCACAACTGTTTGGACAGATAAGAATCCCATATGCTCTGCACTATCCTCAGTAATGAAAGGCTTTTTATCCATCCCCAGACGGCTCCATCACCAGCAGCAAGTGGGAGCTCTGGTCCCTTACAACGTAGACAGGGACGGGACTCGGCGGCTGATGACTGGCGTTCTGTATGATGGGTGAACACATCCAACATCTGCTGGGCCCCCACACAAATCTAAGGCCCTCTGGCAAGCCGTGCCAAGTCCCTCTGCTAAGTCGCAGTGGGAACTGTCTGCCAAAACACCAGGTGTGAAACAAAACCCAGCTCATTAGAATCCTTAAGCCCCCACCCAAATTCATGGAAAATGCTACAGGCAAATACAGGGCTGCCCAAACAGCCTTATTAAGATGGCCATCGGACGGTCCATGTCAATTTCACATGTTCTGTCAAAACCTTCCCGATAGCAGGCACCTCCGTGTTTACACTGCTCGCCAGAACAAATGCGGAGCTGTAGAGGGAGAAATAACACACCACCACAGTAACAATAGAAGACATCGCTTGCAAGCTGTCCGCGGCCCTGGGAGTAACTGACATGTTTGACAGAGAATGTGTGTTGGTAACGTTGCTTGATTTGTGTTTAAATGGAAAACAGAAAGTGTATTTCCAGGAGGTTTCAACACTGATAACCAAAAAAAAAAAAACAAGGTCTTGTAAACAGAGCCACAAGACCTAGTCCCAGCAGTGCCCTTCCACAGCCTTTATCACCATACAACCCCCAGGCTTGATCTTCTCCACAAGGGGCCAGGAGCCAGGCTTCCTTAAGGGACAAGACCTCCTGACAGCCTGCTGCGAGACAGTGGGGAGAAAACTGATCAGAAATGACAGCGGCACAATATCGCGTTAGCCTTCTGCTCAGAATAGGTTGTCCGGGCAAGAGACACAGCCGTTCCCCCATGGAGGATGGGGAGGCGACAGACACCAGAGCTTTTCAGGGTTGTGTGGTCCGCGGGAGGACAGGCTCCGGAGCCAGGTGCCTGGCTGCTCTGCCCTTCCCTGGTCCTGAGAATGAGGACGAATTGTTCCACTTTGCTGAGCCTCAGTTTCCTTTTAAAATAAGTCTGGCCAGGATGGTTCAAAGTGGTAAAAATTGTTTAGGAAACATCCCCAATGGAGTAACTTGTCATGGCAGCAAAGGTAGAAATAATAATTATTATCATTTATATTATATATAATCATTACAATGTAAGTATTATACAGTATTATATAATAATATATGTCATATAATCATTATACATAATTGTCCTATAACTATATGACATTATGTAATTATATATTTATGACTATAAGAAATACACATTATTGCATATATTAATGAAATATATATTGCTTTGTAGCTTATGTATAATGCATAATAAAAATAATATAAAATAATAACCATGTAACAATTATTATTTCTATCAGTTTTTTTAAGCACTGACTATACTGGATTCACCATTGTAAGTACTTTGGGAATATTAATTTATTTGATTCTCAGAAATAACTCTGGTATTATCCCCATCCTACAGAGGAGTATAGCGAAGCTTGAATTTAGGCACTTTTAATATGGGCCATTTTACTGAAGAGAAAACTGCAGTTCAGAGTGGCTTAGGAAATTCTGGAAAAAAAAAGGGGGGGGGCAAAGCTGAGATTCTAACCCAGGCAGTCTGTCTCAAGGGCTCATACTCTTAGCCAACAGACGGTATTGGCTCCCCCACACAGAAAACACTCAGGATTGCTACTGCTGTATAATTGCATTGGTGTTGGTTGTGGTGGTATTGCCATATGCTTGGAAATAAACTTGCAAATATCTTTGTCGAGGACTTTCTATGTGTCAGGTGCTGTATCATGGACTTTACATCATCTGGTGCCTTTACCACTCACCCGAAGAGGGTGACGACTGCCCAGAAGGGAAAAACTGTGCCAAGGTCACACAGGTAGCAAATGGCATCCGAGGTCACAGAGGTGGAGGCCTCAGTGGTTGCAGCAGATGAACGAGGCAGTCTGCTCCAGAGCCCATACCTTATACCACACCACATCCTATTTGCCTGTTGCTTCCTCCCTAAGATTGATTACTTCAATTAGATATGACAGGTGAAACCCCTCACACTCAGCCTGATATATAGTAAATGCCTAAAACAGCAGATGCTGTTGTTATTATAACAAAATGTGAAAAGCCCCAGTTGGCATTTTCTTCCAAGAAAGTGACGATAGTATGAATTTATGCTGCTGTCTGCACAGAGGGCAGCTCCTCTGGCCCTTTTAAACCTCATCAAAGCCCTTGGGCCCAGATCCCACTGCTGGACAGACTCTCGACCCTCTGGTCCCTCCCCCGCCCCGTAACTCTGATGAGTTCTGTAACTCCGAGTGCCACCCTTGCCTAGACGCTGATCCACAGCGGGTTTCAGTAACGCCTCAATGCAGCAGGACCTCAAAGCCACTCAGAGCTGCAATTTTCCCCTCGAAGGCTTCCCATAAGCTGCCCAGTGTTGGCTGGCACTCACACGTCCTCCCTGCCACCGGGCACTGACAGATGGGAGCTATTCTTATTATTTAACATTTATTAAGCGCCCACAGTGTGCCAGGAGCTGCATGGAACAGGGGTGTGGGTGGTCCTAAAGAGTCGGTCCCCAGAAGGCTATGGCCACATGGAAGGGAGGGGACAGGCCTCTATTCCCCCTACAGAGCCCACCCTCCCCCTCCTGCAACCCAGCTCTAGTTCCAGTCCCAGTATGTTCTAGATAAGAGATTTGGGCAAGGATTCAACCTGACTGAAACCGATCAACTCTCCTTCATGCATGTCTTATAATTAACTTTTGACTCTACTGAGAATGACATGGCCCCCTGACACAATCTCTGAGGACAGAGACTGAGACTTAGTCATTCCAACTCTGCAGGCTATTGGCTCGGGGAGTGGGTTGGGGATGGTGGGTTTTATATATCCCTGTGGGAAGGGGATGGTGGTTTCACACCACCCAGAGCCACAAGCTAAGATGTCAAACTCCACGGTGGCGTATGTCCCTGTCCTTCACCCCCTCCTCGATTGTACTGTATGCTGTCCAGCCACACCAAACATGGGTATTCTTGGTCACCAGGAATCTCCATCGAGACTGGGAGCAGAGAAATACAAATGCTCTCCTCTCCCAACCTGGAGCATCTCTCTTTATCAAAGTAAACATTCAATAACTCCAGAAATCATGGACAAACCAAGACAACACTGTTGGCCATCAGTTGTGAGGTTGCTACCATGAGCTGATCATCAAATCAGAGGGCTTCTTTTCTGCAGTGGATGTGACCATCCCCGCGGACAGGCAGACACCATCAGCACTCAGAGAGCTGAAGCCTGTATCACACAGGAGCCAGGATGCCGACTCAGATAGGTCTGAGTGGGAAGCCCAGGCCAAGGCATTACGTTTTGCTGCATGAACGACACCACGACTACACTGCAAAGGCCTTGTGAGTAGAGTGCACTTGGTATTACTCCCATTTCACAGATGAGGAAGTGGAGGTTCGAGAGGTCAAGCAACTGACCCAGCGTCACACAGAGAGAATAACGGCTGGACTCAGGTTTCCTTGTTGTAAACCCTGTTCTTCGAAAATTTAACTGTGCTGCCTCAGGAAATAAGAAGAAATAGCTCTTCAGAGAGCAGTTCTTGAGAACAATGTGGAATGCACAAGTAATCCCCCTCCTCACCTCGATCCTCCCCTCCTCTAGGAGCCAATGCAGATTAAAGAGCAGAAAAGAAGGAATTGGCCATGGGCCACCTTCTCCCACAGCAATGGGTGTGTTGAACTCCACTGCTTTGCTCTAAGTGGGAGGCAAAATGGGAAGGCAGGCTGGGGGCAGGAGATCCTGCTGTCATCTCCCCACCTAAAAAAGAAACAACAAACACACAAACACCATTGTCCTCTGAAATGTACCAGGAACTCTCTGGTAATATCAGAGATTTGGAGAATCTCTCTGTAGGAAGCCATCTTGTTCAAACTGTGCATAAACCTGTCTTGAGTGCCAGACCACTGACAGCAATAAACACATCAATTGAGTCACGTTGGTGGGGTGGAGAGGCAACGGAAGTTCTACCTTCCGACAGCTGTGCTTAACTTCTGACTCTATCATGAATGGCACACCCTCCCCATGAACCTCTGAGGACAGAGACTGGGACTTGATCATCCCAATACCTCCAGAGCTTATAAGAGAACAGTCACGAAAACTATGATCGATAAATCATGATCCTAATAAATGAGTGAGTTTCATGGAGCCTGTGCCTTTTAGTTTTACAAGCCTGAAGAGCTCAATCTAGACAGTAGCCATTGCTGAGGATAATGGTCTCACTTGCCCCGGGGAAAAGACCTTCAGAGTATCCAGTTCAATGTTTCTGGACATCTCTTAGGGCTCAGCAGTGCATCAAGTGAACATGCTGGCTCCTTGCATGCTGGTGGGATGTGTGTGTGAGAAGACTATCTTTAGACAGGGGAAAAACATAAATAGGGGTGAGTGTCTCCATCATAAATCACCCAGGAAAAGCACTTACCCAAAACAACCTTTAAAAGACAGGGAGGGGACTCTGCTCCACCATCAAAAGCTCAGATTGCTGAACACCAAAGCAGCAGAGAGTGTGAAATCCGTAGGTCTTCCAACCCTCCCTGCCCTGTGCCAACATATTATAAAAAGCGTACTTGCTGATATAGCATGCCTTTAAAATGATCAAAATGACAGATGGCTGCTACAGCAAGACACCCTTTTTATAGGACTGATATTAATCAGAAGAGATTGACAGTGTCCCTTTAATCTCTTAATTTAAAAAAGTGCATTTGTATGAAACAGAACGGGACAAGTCGCTAGTATCTTCAAGTGCTTTGGAATGATGGGAGGTCTGCCTCATGTCAAAGTTAATAAGTGGAAGGCTCCGTTTGCTCTTTTTAATGTATTTATTTATGTACTGCTGAGGTAAAGAGAAGTGGTGTGGCTGCACGGATCATGAATCTGAGAAACACAGCCTTGCATTGATTATTCTGTTGCTGGATGTCCTGGTTGCATTGTCCTGACTTCTCTAGGTTGTGACTTACTAGTCTGTAAAAAGAGCAGGAACACCCCTAATACACACGGGTAGAAGACATGGCTGTAAACAGTGCAGGTGAGAAGACACTAGGTAAAACAGCCATCTATGCCTTTGGCAAACCTGATCATGAATGGTGAAGCCAAATGAACTGGAAGGCAGGAAAACTACCTAGGAAATATCATCAATGGCAACAGGCAATCAGGAAAATTAAGATCGGAAGCCTACCGCATGTTCCCCAGAGGAGAGCGTGTACAAAGTTTTGGGGGAGAAAGAACATGTTTGAATGTTTGTGAAAGCTTTAACTATAATGGTTGTCGATAACAAGAACCTAGATTTTGCTTATCCAGCAGCACATTTTGGTAACAGGTCCCTGATCTGGCCTCCACTCACACTCTACGCACCTCCCTTGGAGCTGACCCTACCCTCCGACTCTAAAGTGGGCAACCAGAGATGAGATGATTGGTTTGGAGATGGGCATGGATGATATGATCAGCCAATGAGACTGCAATCTGGAATTCTTACTGGAGTAGTGGGGAAGAGACTTTCTAAGAGGAGATGATTATGTAAGCTTGGAGTTGCCAAGAACCACCTTTCCCACTACTTGGACAGGATGTGCTTATGAACGAAGATCAGGTAGAGATAACCACCGGGGAGAGATAACCACTGGGGAGGGATAACCACTGGGGATGGGGAGGGATAACCACTGGGGATGGGGAGGGATAACCACTGGGGATGGGGAGGGATAACCACTGGGGATGGGATAACCACTGGGGATGGGGAGGGATAACCACTGGGGAGGGATAACCACTGGGGATGGGGAGGGATAACCACTGGGGATGGGGAGGGATAACCACTGGGGAGGGATAACTCAATGAGTCCCTGAATTTGACATGCCTTAACCTGGAACTAGATGCTCTTATTCCCCCTCCAAGCAATATGACTTAGAATTTTCTTAGTTGCAAACAAAATAATCCTTAATAAGTACCTTTCTGGCCAGATCCAGTGGCTCACACCTATACTCCAAGCACTCTGGGAGGCCGAGGTGGGCAGATCACCTGAGGTCAGGATTTCAAGACCACCCTGGCCAACATGATGAAACCCTGTCTCTACCAAAAATACAAAAATAAGCTGGGCATGGTGGCACATGCCCATGGTCCCAGCTACTCAGGAGGCTGAGGCAGGAGAATAGCTTGAACTCAGGAGGCAGAGGTGCAGTGAGCTGAGATCATGCCACTGTGCACTCCAGCCTGGCCTACAGAGCAAGATTCTATCTCAAATAAAATAATAATAACACCTTTCCTCTCTCCTTCTCTCTCTCTGTCCCCCTCTCCGGAATAATACAGAACAAACATACTTTATATGCTAGATTTTCCCATGTGTTAGAATAACAACATGTGTCAGAATATCAGCTTCCTGTTGGAAGAGATCTAGTGTGTTTTCTATTCTGCCACATCACCTAGTCCTAGTTCACAGACTGGCACACAGTAGGTGCTCAAAACACAAGTGCTGAATAAAGACATGATGAATCACACTGAAATCTCAGAGCGACTTTGCAAGCTAGGCATCCCTGCTTTCATTTTGTAGCTGAGAAAACTGAGGCATGGCGAGGTTAATTGACAAGCCTAAGGCCACAGGCTTAGTAAATGCCAGAGCCAATATATCAACCCGGACCTGTTTGACTCCAAATTCTCTTTGCCACCTCCCTGCCTCTTTAATTTAGCCCGCTTGTTGACATGGCCTCTTTGGCAGTACAGAAAAGTCCACTTAGTGACTAAGATGGAGCAGCCTCCAAGTAAATGACGCCACCAGCATTTATATCAGGTGTGCATGCTGATGTCTTTCCCAATCAACAGACACTCCAAACATGGGGATAACATCGCAGGGCAGCAATATCAAGACTTGAAATGTCAGCCACAGAGCCAAACAAGCTGTTGCTTTTCAAGTTTGACCAGCAACTTATCCAAATCACTTGTAAGTTGTCGATAGATTTCCCTCTCTTTCTATAGGGATGGCTACTCTCTGTCCATTGTTAAGACCAATGCTTCTATAATTAGCACTGTTATTACATATATGTATGGAGCTGTCTCAAAAAACACATATGCTGGTTTCTGCTTTGAAATACAGTGTGGCTAAGACCAGGAGTTTGAGACCAGGCTGGCCAACATAACAAGACTTCATCTCTACAAAAGAATCTTTTTTAAAAGAAGCTGGATGTGGTAGTACATGTCTATTCCAGCTACTCAAATAAGTTTGACCAGCAACTCATCCAAATTACTTGTAAGTTGTCGATAGATTTCCCTCTCTTTCTATAGGGATGGCTACTCTCTGCCCATTGTTAAGACCAATGCTTCTATAATTTGCACTGTCATTACATATATTTATGGAGCTGTCTCATAAAACACATACACTGGTTTCTGCTTTGAAATACAGTGTGGCTGAGACCAGGAGTTTGAGACCAGGCTGGTCAACATAATGAGACTTCATCTCTACGAAATAATTTTTTTTTTTTTAAAAAGCTAGATGTGGTAGTACATGTCTGTAGTTCCAGCTACTCAGGAGGCTGAGGTGGGGGGATTAGTGGAGCTCAGAAGTGCAGTGCTGCAGTGAACTAGGATTGTGCCACTGCACAAGGTACTTATTAAGGATTATTTTGTTTGCAACCTGAGTGACAAAGTGGGACCTTGTCTCTAAAAAAATAAAAATAAAAATATGGAGTGTAAGGTTTGCTTATACCATTGCTATCCACACCAGAGAGGCATAATTGGCATTTTTCTACTACTGTCTAGCTATAGAAAGCATAGGCTGAAAACAACTCAGTCCTCTGAGAGCTTATCATCTCAGAGAGAAGCGATGGCATAGAAATGGTAAATGGTAATTGCCATTTTCAGGTGGGGTTGGGGAGAGTATTAGGGAAAAGAGCTCATGCATGCTGGGATTAATACCTACGTAATAGGTTAACAGCTGCAGAAACCACCATGACACTCGTTTACCTGTGTAACAAACCTACACAACCTTTTTTTTTTTTTTTTTTTTTTTTTTTGAGACGGAGTTTCGCTCTTGTTACCCAGGCTGGAGCGCAATGGCGCGATCTCGGCTCACCGCAATCTCCGCCTCCTGGGTTCAGGCAATTCTCCTGCCTCAGCCTCCCGAGCAGCTGGGATTACAGGCACGCACCACCATGCCCAGCTAATTTTTTTGTAATTTTAGTAGAGACGGGGTTTCACCATGTTGACCAAGATGGTCTCGATCTGTTGACCTCATGATCCACCCGCCTCGGCCTCCCAAAGTGCTGGGATTACAGGCTTGAGCCACCGCGCCCGGCCCTTGCACATCCTTTTTAAGTACCCTGGAACTTAAAAAAATAAAATGATACTCAAAAAAAAAAAAAAAAGAAATGGTAAATGATGCACCAACCCAGAAAATTAAACATTCATCTGCCCTACTCATGGCTGGTATCAATGGGGCCCACACCGTTATGAGCATACAGAGATGACGTCCTTAGGAATTCCATTCCTGACATTCCTCCCAGCTCCTTTTGAACTACGCATTTTCATTCTTGAGACCTATGTTTAAACACTGTCACATCCCACAGTGCCAATGAGCTGCAAAAGATGCCGAGGCTCTATCTCAGTATCACAGGCCAGCACCATGAATTCACCTAAGTTCTCTGCTCTACTAAACAAATCTTATTTATTTTTATTATTGTCCTGTGAATGCCTGCTAATGCTTCACAGCTCAACTCGAATACCACTTCCCTCCCTTTGAACCACCTTCCTTCCAACTGTAAGAGGCACTGGATTACTTCTTTCCTGTGTTTTCATATGCAACCCTGCCTGAATACCTCAACCTAGAGGGTAGGTTGGTGGATAAAAGACTCTGGTCCAATAAATCTAGTCCAAACCTCAGCTGTACCACTGGAATTCTTTGTGACCTTGGACTACTTATCTTTCTCTAAGTGCAGGTTTCAGGTTCTCCATAGGCAAAAGGGGAATTACAAGGCATGACTGTAATTTCTTACCTAAGACCCCTTGGCATCACCAGCATTCTGAAAATCCGATTTTTGGGGCTTTTGCAGAAAGGCATTTCAGTGGAAACACTGATTATGTAAAGCCCTCAGCAGGGTCTAGGACAGCACCCTGAAATCAAACACATAAATATTCCCACAGCAAAATATATGAATATTTACACTAACTGGGATAAAGCAGGTCTATAAATAGCTACACATCATTTCAGGTCAACCTTTTGTTCCTAAATGAGCTTTGGTGCCAAACATCCAAAAGAAATTGATTTTTTCAGAGCTTTCTGGAATTTAGAATTACGGATGTCGGAAGGCAGAGGAATACTGCTCAATTACATTAAGTTTGTCATAAAAATAAATTGAGATGCGATATCTAAGTGTTCAGTAGCACAGAGCCTGGCACATGACAATATGTTGTTCAATAATCATTACCTATATTTCCTCCCACTGACTTTATTATACTCTTATAGATTGGGGTTTATCTAGTATTTCTTCCACTAGACAGTGAACCCACAGTTCAGTGGCTATGACAGTCACTTCTGTTAAACAATGAGTATGCAGTGAGTGGACAAGTGAAGGGACAAATGCATGATGAGCTGAATGTGGCTCTGTTTACGCCATCAACCATCCAGGAAAATACTCTGCTGACTCATCATTTGTTAGACCTAGATGAGATGGGAATGAGTTGTCCAAGAGCCAAAGTGACTTGGCCATGTGTGGTCCAAGGGCATATCTATAAGGTAGATACCTAGATTGAGGGGTGAGGCTCCATATTTGCAGCCCAAAGCCAAGGTCACATTAGACCCAAACACTAAGCAGACTAACCAGTTACAAAGCTGTTGTTTTGAGTCTATCGTTTGGCCATGGTCCATGGCTTGGGTAAGGCCTCTCAGTTGCTTCTGGACTCAAGACTGACTTGGGCAAGTGACTGAAGCTTCTGTGTTACCAGGTCAGACAACTCACTGATCATTCAAGGTATCATGAGAAATTTAGAATTAAGTAGTGTTAAATAGTACATTGGTTCTTCTTCAAGGGGAAAGTAACCAATAGTTGTACAATGCACTTGGGAATGCTACTATCATCCTTTCCTCTCTGCTTTTTTCTACCCATGAAACAGTCCAGACAGTTTCAGCTGAATTCTCCATAGTCATTCTATAATTCTCAACATGACTAGAGGGAAACACACTCCATTTCGCTAAACACAACAAGTTTAGACATAACATAATGGGTTCGGGAGATCTAATATGGAAAAGATTCTGATTTTCCTAGAGGAGGATGGGGAGGTTCCTACGTCTCGGAACAAAAGATCCTGTATGAGTAACTTCCCTAGAGCTGTTAGTAAATACCTCCATTCACTGCCTTTGCAGGATTAGGGGAGTGCTCTCTTAAAGTCTGGCACAGTCAATGGCTGGTAAATCACTTATTTTTTCTTTATCTGAGCTGACTAAAACAGGGCAATGCTGGTCTGAATTTTCAAAATGGCACTTGAAGGTATTATAAAAAGGGAGCACTTGTGCCACAAAATCACTGGCTCTTGAAGCTGGAAAGACCTTGAAAAGTAATCTACAGCTATAATACAACAATCCTTCCAAGTGGACACTATGGACTCTGTTTCAACATTTCTAGTCACAGAAAAATTACTCCCAGTGACAGAGAACACAGGCTTCACTCTGGATCATTTTCACATCTTGTCAATGACATATGAAGGTGGCGATAGACCCTCGATTCCCTAGATAAAATACCTTGCATCTTGAGTGAGCAAGAAACCTATAAGGTCAAGGAATCGGTGAGCAAGTGGAGTCCGCAGCAACGCAGGACACCTGGCCACAGAAAAATCGGCTCAGAGGAGAGCATATGTGAGTGATAGAGTTTTTTCTTCCTTTGCACTGCTCTTTCTTCCCTTGCAAATATAACCGCATTGGGGTGATTTTAGTTTCTTGATGCCGAAGGGAAAATAACACGGGCTGTCTCAGCAAACCGTAAGTGAAGCGAGTTTCTCTCTGTACGTTAGCTTTCCAGCACATTCCACAGCAGTGGGAAAGGAAGGAGATAAGGCCTATCACGGCAGCCGGTCTAGAGTCTCTTCACCAAACTGCTCTCCTAACTTACAGGTAACTAGTTACCAGAGGTGTCGCTTGTTGTGTTGGAAAAACTAAAGTATGATCAGGCTAAGACTGGCACGTAAAATCACTTGTTCCTTCCAGAACGAACTGGGTATGTTTCTCAAATGCTCTGCAAAGGAGAAAGAAATAGGGCCACCCCAATTTCTCAGCTGGCCCTTGCATCTTCTCATCTATCACTGGGGTAATACGTCCAGAGTGGCATTTCGTAATGACAGCAACATTCTAGCAAATCGATAGTTATTTAATTCCCAACAAGCTCTCGAGTCCATTAAACCTGATTACATTCACCCATTTCAGTGGGTGCCGTTATTTTTCCTACACCGGCACTTAATCTATAACAGGAACTTATGAGAACTTTCAAAAGCAATTTCAGCATCAATCAGCATAGAGTGAAGGCCACGATTTGCTTGTAATTATTTATCAGACGGGGCGGCAGAGGGTCTGACAAAACTCCAACGGCCGACCTTCACCCCAAGTTTCCAGTAGTAGCAAGAGGCCTGTTACTTTCTAAGCTGCCACTGAGCTCTACTTCAGAAAAGGCAACCTTATCGCGCCGGCCTGTGTATACCAGGAAAGACGCAACAAGTTCCACGCCGCAAAGGACCATCCTCCAGGTGACCCGTTTATTTACAACATGTAATACAGAGAAAAGCTTCCGAATGGCCATAAATCCAGAAAGACAGAATGTTTTGCTGTTACTTGGAATCACTCCCAAATGACTCTGATCACCCAGGTTTGTACAGTTAACAAAAGGTAACAGTGAAGTTCAGAAGAAGGTAGGGAAAATAGTGACAAGAATCCTTCCCAGAAATGATATTTAATGAGCTAGGGTATCATGGAATTTTTAAACACGAGGGGCTGGAGGCACACAGGGAGACACAAGAGTAAAGGTACCTCAATATATTTTGTTTTCTTTTTCTGTAGAAAGGAGATATAGAATTTATTGCAAAGGCATAGTTATGCCCAAAAATCTACAACAACAAAAGCCATCTTGGATTTCTATGTGTGGGTTCTATCACTAGCAGATGTGAGCTTTCTACAGAGAACTTCAGACATACACCCAGAAGCCAACACTTGCCTGCAAGAAAAACCTTACAACGAGGGGCAGGAAAAAGGTCCCAAATTTCTCACTGGTAGATTAATTCTCTCTGCACAGACTTTAAAAAAGCCTGCAGAGTAAAACCAGGACACATTTCAGCCCTCCACTTTCTTGCCATCATTAAGATATAAACATCTGGCAAGGGATCCCTTGAATCTCTGAACTTCATAAATTACCCATCAATAGACTGTTCCTTCTTGCCTCGGTGCCACCACTCACATTCAGGTGGGGAGAGCCTTCTCTGAAAATAGACAATCCGTGTGGAGGCGTCCTATGAATTAATGCATATTTCATGCTCCTTTCCATTTCCTGGGTTAAAGCTCTTAACTGAGTCACCTCATGATAAGTTACTTTGCCTCATGATCTGCTCTGGGAGACCGAGTCCCTCAGAAAGCTGAGAAGGAGAGCAAATCCTGTGCCCTGTGGTCAACCTCCTGAAGCTAAGGCATGAATGTTAAACAGTACTCAGATCAATACAAGCAAATACAGCTCAACTACACCATTTATTCAGCCATGAGAGATGTCGATAGCTAGATTAGGGTGATCCATCTTTTTGATTTCCTACTGTCTTCTCACTGACTACGCGAGGGCTTTTTCCTGTATTAAAAGTGTTTGCTTTCTCAACCATAAAAATTCCAATTATTACTCTGAGCACTCTGGAGTTAAGTTGCTGGCTGGCAAAGGCCTTGAGTTACCTGAATCAGTCCAGGGAGGTAAGGAGCCGCCGGTACAATCATAGGCACGCCATAGGGATGCAGGAGGACTCCTTGAGACGCCAACATGTTTTACGTGGAGTTATTATTCCCTCTGAAACTCAACACATCAATGGAGAGTCGGGGGGGAAACCTACAGACCCAACTTCTTCCGAACTACAAAGCTGGGAGCCAAGTCGCTTCTCTCGGGAGCCAAGCACTCATCAACGCCGGGAGAGGAAAGAAAGAAAATCCGCATCAGCAACTCTTAATGTGAAAGTTTTCTTCCCAGACGACGAAGAGACACAGCAGCTGCAAAGTTGAAGCTACCAAAATGGAAGGTGCTATTTTGGGAACAGCTTGCCTAACATGACTAACCAAATACTCTTCATTAATTTAGTTCTCAGAGAGAGAGAGAGAGTGAGAGACCAAGAGACCAAGTGACAGAGGGGACCAGGCTATGAGACAGAAGCTCACCCCACTGAATTTGGCCAAAAGACCAAAGGATGGGGTCTACATGGGATTTTTAGTGGGGGAGGAGACTGAGAAATATAAACTGATATGATTATCAACTCCCACTTAAAACTCAAATCCAACCTGGGGAGAAATGCCAAATGTGGGTGAAGGGGAGAAGCAAAGCAAAGCACACTGCCATGTGCGTACCTACGCAACGGTCTTGCACGCTCTGCTCATGTACCCCAAAACCTAAAATCCAATAAAAAATAAAAAAAAAAACAAACTCAAATCCAGCAGGTTAATGTGAGCAACCTTTGGTACTGACAGAAAAAAACAAATAAAAAGCTATTCAGTCTAGTTTTCCTCCCTCTCTCTCTCTGATTTCAATTTTTAAGGGGCAATTTGTAAATAGTACAATAAAACCACCAGCTTATATTTGCACAATGTGTGCTATGCAGTGAGACGGAGTTAAATTATTTACACACGTTATGTAATTCCATTCTCACAAGTCTCTGAAGTCGGTACCATTATCAGTCCCAGGTAACAAACAGGATACGGGGCTCCTAACCGTTAAAGGGTTTGCCATGGTCACATGGCTAGCAGAAGGCAGTGCTAAGCTACACGCTCCAGAGCCCGACTCCTCCACACACTCCTGTATTTCATTCTGTAATAACATCTTCTATGCCGTTTATTTTGCATTTTTAAAGACATTCTTTATTTTAAAATTTCAACTATGATATATTAATATGCAATGCATTAATAAGAGATGTCTCCCTGTTCCCATAGTTCCAAGGTATATCTAATAAGCACCGAAACTATGGATGAGAAATACATTCAAGCATAGATGTCAAACCTTTCTGGCATTTGAAAATGCCCAAGCCATCTTTTGGGATGTGTTACAAGGCAGTAGATAAATGCCTAGGGGATTACGTGAGTTTGAATTATACTGACACGGGTGTTCCATTTACTAGCTGTGTGATCTTGAACAAGTTACTTAGCCTCTCTGAACCCTGTCTGCTCATTTGGAAAACTGAGATAATAACAGTCCCTACTTCAAAAGGCTGTGTTATCATTAAAAGAAATCCTAGCGCCATATCATGATGTGTACAGTACCAGGGGCCATTTGCCACTCCTGTCATGTATTCCCCATTCTCCCCGTTCTCCTGATGATTGGTATAGACACATCTGTGGTTTCAGATTAAAGGCTGTGACTTGAGATTGAAGGTTCAGACAACATTCAGATTGTCACTCTTCTAATCTTCGTATTGGGAAGTCATGTGGGTGTGTGTAGTTCCACGATTTCGAAAACAATAAACGAAGTTCTGATGAAGTGAATCCACATAAATAATGCCCAAGTCCCAGGGATCAGTGAAAACCACCTTCAAAACCAGACGTTCACTTGCCACATCCCACCTCTCTCTCTGAACGGGACACTTGATATGGATTTTGCTGAAACTGGGAGAGAGCTTCAAACACCGTCAAACATATCCAACTATTGGCGTTTTCTAAATCCAAATGTCAATTCCTCCACTTTCAGACAGCCAAGGTGTTTTTACACTACACTAATTTTAGTTGCTTGATTTAGCTGCATAATTACATTTCTAGATAACGACAGCGGACAGGGTTTGGCAGCGAATTCAATTATTTAAGGCTGAATTTTGGCCATCTTGACAAGGTTTCTCTGTAATTGATTCTCATGCATCAAAGTGGCCACATTGTACAATTCAGAAAGCTCCCATAACAGCTGCGCACTGACCCCTCTTACTCAACAGCCCGATACTGTTTCTAACTTTAGCTTTTGACGACGACTTTCAACACCACATTTCTGAGAAGTTACCAGGGAGGACAGAAGCATCGCCGTGAGATGAACGTGTCTCTCGCGTCCGCTTTCCTTTAGCAATCAACGGAAGGGGAGAGCTATTAGTTACTTAGGTAAGGCCTGCGTCAGATCAAATTGTTTCTTTAGTGTTATAAAATAGAAAGACCACTGGACCAGGAGGCAGGAGACTTAATTCCATCATTTAGGCCAGAAATCTACATATTTAGATTCTTGGTTTCTTGAGCATAGAAGAGAGGTAACTATATTCACTTACTCTTAATCGAGAATGCTTCAGTAAGCAAACGTGAGGAGGAGGTAGCTAGAAACTGCAGAGAAGATAGTGAGAGAAGATAGTGATCCACTGTATTTATGTAACTCTTTCTCTGTCTCCACACACACACACACACACACACACACACACACACACACACAAAGAAATCTCCATATTCTCTGGTTCCACATCCACAGATTCAAGCAACCTCAGATCTAACATATTTGAAACAAAACAAAACAAAACACCACTGCACCTGCACTGAAATACACAGACTGTTTGTTCCTGTCATTATTTCCTAAACAATAGAGTATAACGATTTACACAGCATTTACACTGTATTAGGCTTCATAAGTAATTAAAGATGATTTAATAGGTATATGGGAAGATGTGCATAGGTTATATGTGAATACTATGCCATTTTATAACAGGGACTGAGCATCTGTAGATTTTGGTGTCTAGGGGAGGTCCTGGAACCAATCCCTCACCATACTGACGGTCAGCTACATACATAATGGCATTTCAGGCAATGACAAGTTGGATAGATGATGGTGGTCCCATCAGATTATATTATAATATCATATTGTACTGTACTTTTTCTATGTTTAGATACAGTATTCAATACAGTAACATGCTCTGCAGGTTTGTAGCCTAGGAGTAACAGGCTATCCCATATGCTGAGGCATGGACGAGGCTGTGCCACCTAAGTTTGTGTAAGTGTGACTCTGTGATATTTTCACAATGACAAAAATGCCTGACCCATTTCTCAGAATGTCCTCATTGACCATCGTTAAAAGACATGTGACTGTATGTACATGTGTTTATATATATTAAAGAATCTGCTGATTTTAGCAGGACAGAAATGAGAGATACATTACACACAGGATAGAAAGACATATAGTTATGACCTGTGCAGGGGATATTTTCTTTTTTCTTAACAACACTATGGTCCTGGCATGGCGGTTCACGCCTATAATCCCAGCACTTTGGGAGGCTGAGGAGGGCAGATCACGAGGTCAAGAGATCGAGACCATCCTGGCCAACACGGATAAATCCTGTCTCTACTAAAAATACAAAAATTAGCTGGGTGTGGTGGCGTGTGCCTGTAGTCCCAGCTACCTGGGAGGCTAAGGCAGGTGAATGGCTTGAACCTGGGAGGCAGAGTTGCAGTGAGCCGAGATCATGCCACTGCATTCCAGCCTGCGTGACAGAGCTAGCCTCTGTCTCAAAAAAAAAAAAAAAAAAAAAAAGAACGCCACGATACAATAAGCCTCTGCTGTTCTGTATGATCACAGCACTCGTGTTTTCGAAGTTGCACTGACTGCATCCTAGTTCAAAACCTCCCACTAATCATAATGCATGTAAATAAATAACAGCTCCTAAACAGGATCTCTTTCTCTTGACATAGGTTCTATTTTCCCAAATGGGAAGCACTCAGCATTACTGAGCTGTGATTCTTTTTCCTTGGAGCCTCCTCTAGGTCGACACCATGTTGTGTGTCTTTCCACTCCCCAGTGGCAGTGCACATGGTTCACGGCAAATGTCTGGCTACCCAACATTTATTGGGTGGTATTAAGGTCATGGTGTAATGCAGGAACTTAAAATAGTAAAAAATTAGCAAGGTGAGAGGACAGGCGGGGAGTTCTGGTCATGGCTAAGAGACAGGCAGATTCCCCGAAACATACTGGAGTGAAATGAGGAGCCACGTATTGCCATCTGCTCTGCCCATCACAGGCAGGGAATGGTAAATATTTCTCTGTAAACACTCAGATAATAAATATTTTAGGTGTTGCAGAACTTACAATCTCTGTTACAACTGCTCAAAATTCTGCTGGTGTAGCGTGAAAAAGCATCTGTTGACAATATGCCAATGAATGATTGGGCCATGTCCCTGTAATACTTTATTTGTAAAATTCCTATCATTTTTACAGGTCACAACATACTATTCTTTTTTTGAAATAAAATTTCCAGCCAGTTATAAGTGTAAAACCCATTCCTACCTCGAAGATTAAACAAACACAGGCATTGGTCCAGGTTGGCTCACAGCCCATGGTCTGCTGACCCTTAATCTAGGGTATGTATTTTATCCAAGAAGTCAGGCTTCAAGACAATAGCAAATACACAGACTCCTTCGCTGCTCCTTTCTGCTTCCCCACTATCTTCTGTCTCCTAATGCCTCCCTGGCGCCAGTTCTGCTCATCTTCGCTATGCCAGAGATTCCCATCAAGGCTTTTGCTTTTTCTTAGCTAGCCTTTGAGAGTTCAATCTCATCCCTCCACCTAAAAAAAAAAAAAAAAAAAAAAAAAAACTTCCGTCTTTCTCCACCGTCCATGGTGACATTCCCTTCTTGGGTATTAACTCCTCTTTTCCTGCTAATGATAAAGGCGTTTTGGCTCTGGCTGTCAGACGCTCCATCTCCCTTCCCAGATCTTAAGAGCTACCACAAGCCGGGCACAGTGGTACACACCTGAATCTCCGCTACTCTGGAGGCTGAGGCAGGAGGATCACTTGAGCCCAGAAGTTTGAGACCAGGCTAACAAAGAGAGGCCAACAGGAGTGACCCACCCTTCTGAGTGGTAGCTATGCAAAGTGTAGACACCAATGAAAGAGAGGGAAGTAAGAAACAGAAGTGTTGGCTGTGACTGGAAGGTGAGAGACAGTGGCTATCTAGAGAAGGCCAATTCCTGCCCCATGGATTCTGTTGGTCAACAGAGCAACCTGCAGTCATAGGGACCAAGTGCAGTCCATAGATGGGGATGATAGTGACCATGATAATAATTTGTCTGCACAGTGTTAAAAAAAAAAGTTAATATTGCTTAATGGGGACACTGATTTCATGTAAAACCTAGATTTATACTATCTCTTGAAAGAATGGAACACCTAGGTATGTCGAGCCACATTTCTTTGTACCAATAATCACATCTGTGAAAAAGCTGCCTCTCCCACAGGGCAGAAGCTCACTGTGGGATCAGCTCTACCATTCTTTGCCTTCTAAAAGGCTATCTAAAAAGAAGCTATCCATTGCCATTTGTTGACTACTAAAACAAAACAAAACAAAATACATACGACAGTGTTTCCCTGACCCTATCACTGAATAAGTTTCATACTAATCATCTTTCTTATCTCTTAGATATTGACAATGTTGATTTCAAAATACAGATTTGTACAGATTATGTCATTACTCACACGATCACTCACTTTGTTTCCAGGCAAAGGTGGGTCATGGAAAATGTCCTGCAGCGTCTGAGGCCCTTCATAATCTCTCTCACTTTACCCTGTCCATATTCATCATCTGATACAAATTGTCCCTTTTTCTACAAATCACTGTTTTGTAGAAACCACACTGGCAGATTGTCTTTGCCAAACACCTCTGTGAGTCCATCTTTCTATTTAAACTTGCCTGCTATACAGAAATACCCTTCCTTCCTCTCTTTCTTTCTTCCTTCTAGATCAACCTTGCTGGCCTAAGTCAGATGTTCCATGACAGTTTGTGCAAAGCCTTCCCTGCTACCCCAGGCAGAACCAACCGCACCATCACCTTTGTAGGAAAGTCTTTTCGGCATTTGGTTCAGGGACTGCCCACACCATATCATGACTCCTTTCACGGTGATCACAGCTTTCAAGAAGGCAGACTGGCTCAAATAAGGAAGCATGTCATTTCTTCTTGCTCACTCAGTGGCTAAAACGGCCACGAGGCAAAGTTTTCCCAAATCCTTCCAGAAATGACTGGCTGAACAAGGTGTGAGGAAGGTGGAGGGGCTGCCAGGGGCCCCCAGATAATTGAGAGCTAACTAGGTTTCCAAGGTCATCACAAGTAACCTGGGGGCATCACAATAGTAGAAAAAGCCTGCGTTTCAAAGTTGGAGAGGATGGGTTTGGCTCTGGGGAATCTGGGTTCTGTCACCCTTTTATGTGTCTGATTAAGGACAGACAGTATACTCATCCCTGATCCCTAAACCCTTCAGGGGCTAAGATGGTACAACACCTGTACTCCCTCACAAATGTATTACAACAGTGAAATGACACGCTGAAGGTGGGTGTTCCTGGTGCTTGGAAGGCGTCCAGAAAATGCTAGTTTATTTTTATTTCATTCTTCAGAACGTATTCAATGTACCCATGCAAGATTGTTTTTTAATCTCTCTGCTCTTCACGGCAGCTGTCTGTCTGTCTTCAGTGCCTCATCAACACCCCATACAGATGTTGCTGTTCGAGCTTCCATTTTGTTATCCCCCCGGTAAAACTGCTTATATATATATATCCCATCCTTCAACAAGAAGCCATATGCCAGGTCTTCCCAGCACTAGCTCCTGCTCCAATCCCAGCACTCATGATCTACGGGGCTGAGATTGTGAAATCTCAGCAGAGATTTGCCCTGGGATGCTAAAGACCTACCTGGCATTCTCATGTGGATGTGCGTCCATTTCAGCTCCTCCCCCACCTCCTCAATCACTTTGTTTTTCTGCCATTCTCACGGGACTGGGCACAGAGTAGCCGCTCAGAAAGTATTTGAGAATGACCTGTCATCTGTGGGACGAGACAGAGGCTGAGGGAGGTCAAGTGACGTGTCCAAGGTTAAACAACAAAATGTGTGCCTGGTCAGATCCCCAGAGTCAGGTTTCCCTACATGCCTGTAATACGTGCTGAGTTATCAAAAACCATGACACTAGGGTATCAGCATGAACCAGAATCGAGAAATGGCACTCACTGCCAGACATGCGTTCCCGCTTCACCCAGCGTAGGTGGAAGAGGGCATGGAAAAGCATTACCTAGCATGGACCTCAAGAAAAATTCCTTGAGATGCTACATAGTGTTTAGAAGACCAAGGACTAACCAGTGAATTCCCAGTGAAGGAGGGGATGCCTCCAACAGGGATGTCAATGTGGTGCCCAAGTCACAGCTACATCAAATTGATTACCAAGATGGGTAGACAGGAAAAAGCTCCAGTAGGCTGTAGACAGGATGTGCTGGACCATCAGCCAACCCCTCTCCAGATTACAATCGCCCCCACTGGAAATCTCAGTGGAGGACTAATTTAGCCAGATAAGACATCTGGAGAAGAGAAGTCACATCCCCCCACCTAGAGACTGCTTTCACTTAGTGTATGTAAGTAAGCTATTACATGGGAAGTTCTTATGAGAATGACAAGTGTGTACTAAGCATGTTATTCTTGTGGCATTACAATTCTCCTGCCTCCTGCCACTTCTTACCATGCCTGCCTCCCTTGCTGCAAGCACCATAGCACAGTAGTTAAGAGCTCACACTAAACCACACAGACCACATTAAAATCCCAGGTCCCCCCAGTTGTCAGCTGTGTGTTCCCGTGCACACTACTTAGCCTCTCTGTGCCTCAGATTTCTTATCTGTGAAAGAAGAATATGATGAGTTACCATAACACATGGAGTTGTCCAGAGATTTAAAAATGCATACTACACTGCCGTGTTTGGCTCAGGGGCTCATGGCAGACACTCAGTAAATGGCTGGTGATAGTTGTCATAGTGACAAAAGAATTAGCAGCTGGTTGGAGGATCAAAACTCTTCCTCCCTTCCACCGCTAATTGCTGGAATGAAACTGTGCTTACAAATTCAACTTGCGAAGCACCTTCCTGTTGAAGAGCTTACCTCCTTCTTCTATGTTCTAGGCAAAAAAAAAATTAAGATCCAGGTATTAACAAAGGATAGGTACACGGCTTCTGTACACGGAAAATGCAACTTTTGAAACCAAAACAGTAAGTAGGATGTCAAGTTCAATTTGTGGTTTTTAGGGATGATGAAGGGGGTACCTTTAAATCAGAAGTAACTTAAAGAATCCAGGACCCTGGGATACTCTAAACAGCAGGATTGACCACAACTCTAAAAATGGTTATGGAGATGCACAAAGAACATTCCAGCAGGTCTTGTCAGTGAGGAGCCTGCTGATAATCATTACAAACTTGAGGCCCGGGTGGTTCAGGCAGCACCACGCTCCTCTTGGTTCATTAAGTGCTTCTTGACCTGATTCTCCTCTGAAAGCCAGACTGACTGGCTGAATGAGCAAATCTAAGAATATCAAGCCTGCACATCATCTCTGCTGAGATCAACAATGCTTCAGGAACCGACCTCTGACCTGTCTGGGGATGAATGGCAACTGGGTTTGAGAATTTGTTGACCTTGCTTGAGGCAAGCAAATACTCCCTGAGGCCTCTCAGAAGGGGGAAGGATGCAGCTACCCTGCTAGGCTTTTCTTTGTGCCCTCTCTACATCTTCTGCCTTCTGGGCTCCAGGTCCCTACAGGAGCTGGACACGCCACTCCAAATAGCGCAAATCTCCAGAAGTGACAGATGAGAATTTTTATACTAATTCTATGCAGCTGCTAAATTGGCTGAACCACCTGAACTCCCTGGGTATCATTTTCTCTTTAGAAACTCAGTGTGCTGGACTGGCAACTTGCAAGGCACTCTGCATGGAGAGAAGACTCATCAGATGCCCCACTGTCACCCATTGTCAAAAGGACACCATGGTCAAATGAGTTGGAAAGATTCAGCTTGCCCTCTCTTCCTCTTGGGAATTCATGATTACTATCCACATACAAAAACACCTGAGAAGTCCTGTAAAGAAGCAAAACAAAACAAAAAGCTGCTGGACATTGTTTAATCCAGACTTTCCAAAACTGATTTGAGAACCAACATACCATCCACCCACCCATCCATCCGTCCACTCATCACCCCACCTACCCATCCACTCTCCATTCATTTTGATATCTATTGGACTATCGTGTTTTTGAGAATCATGTGTCAGGCCTGTGCTAGGCTCTGGGCTATTTCTCTTCTTTCCTTCTTGGTAGGCATTTCCCCACTTTCTGAAGACTCAGTGGAGTGTGATGGGATGTGATGACTCTTGTGAAATTCATCAATGGACTCTGGAGGGGCCTCTGAGTGTCCATCAGATTTTCAAGTAGGTAGGCAAGATGTGCTGTACTTTCTGCTAAGGACGGGCCTGGGTAAAGTCCTCCCTAAGTCCTGGGATAACAAGCATGAGCCGCCATGCCTGGCCTCAGCCTGGATATTTTAACTCAAGCTCAGTGTTTTCTTCATCTCCTTTACCCTCCACCCCTCAGTCAATGTCAACCACCCTAACAGCCATTAGAGGTAAAGGGATACAAATCCAAAGAGTAAAGGGAGGAGAAGACACTGAGGGCTGGGGAAGAGCTGACCGACATCACACTTCCACTGAGTCTTCAGAAAGTGGGGAAATGCCTCCCAAGCAAGAGAAAGTCTGAGGCACGTGGAAACGGGCAAATCACCAGGGAACACCAGGAAAGACTAACCACTGGATGAGCAAACAGAAGGACAGGGGGACACAGAGGGAGGACAGCTAAAGAGATTATTAGGTGGCCCTTTCTTTGTGATGCTGAGGCATCATCTCTACCCTCAAGGGCTGATTTTTCCTTGGCTTTTCCCCATATCAATGCCTCTTCTGGGGGTAAAGTTGTGGCTCCTCATTCTTATTTTTGAGGCATGGGCCACTCTGAAATTGGACCACTCTGAATTGTATCCTCATTCCAGAAAACAGCACATAACTCCCCAATTTTTCCCCATCATTGTAGGGAGTTGATGACTCTTGTGAAATTCATCAATGGACTCTGGAGGGGCCTCTGAGTGTCCATCAGGACACTACATTTCCAAGTAGGTAGCCAAGATGTGCTGTACTTTCTACTAAGGACAGGCATGGGTAAAGTCAAAATCCCTTAAGACGGGCTCCTGTTAACAACTCAGATGACTGTCCTCACGTGAAATCATGTTGACGTGCTTACCAGCACTGTGCCTTTGCTTATATGAACCTGCCAGTCAGCACTCACCACAGCTTGGCAGGGGGCAGGTTTTCAAGGTGGCAAGAAGGTCAAACAACGTGGGCAGGTGCTAAGGCACCCCACATTGTAAAAGCAAGTCTGTCCCTAAGAAGTGCAGAGCACATCTTTCATTCCCTTGTCCAGCAACAAGCAGTCATATCAGAACAGGAGATGGCTTGCTTCTCTCTGCTGAAGCTTTTTTTTCTCCAGCTTCAGGCCACGAAAAAAAAAAAAAAATGCTATCAATCCAACGAGCGGGTTTTACTCATCACTGGGAACCCACCAAACCCAGCACTGGGGCAGAAAAGGAGGTAGCAAATAAACCTGTGTTTTCAGAGACTTTAGTCTAGTCTTGCAGACAAGACAGAAATGTGAGGGACCCAGAACCAAGCTGTGCCAAGCTGTGCCAAGCTGTGCCAAGCTGTGCAGCTGAACCTCTCATGGGAGAGGATTAGGCAAGGGGCTGACTACTGCAAGATGGTTTCTCTGCGATGTCACGGCCAGGCAGCTGGTGGCAACAGAGAGCCTCTGACAGGTGGGATTTTCAGCTTCCCAGATTAGCAGCGTCCTGCTGGGACACTCTAGGGACATCAAAAGAGGAACCACCCTGAGTGACCTCATTTCCTTTCTGACTATTACATGACAACCTATTTTAAAATGTTTTTAAGTAAACTATATATGCCATTTATTATCTGCCAGACGTCTTCTTACCCGTTTGTGTATTAACCCCTTTAATCTCCACAACTATCCTATAAGGTAAGTCCCACTACTATCTTCATATACCTGTTAGACAAACAAGGCATAGAGTGGTTAAGTAACTTGCTCCAAATCACACAGCTTGTGAAGGATGAATCTAGCCCCATTAATAATCCCATGTTATGCTGCCTTTCCACGTATTTCACATTTTTTTAAAATAGGTTTTTTCTAGGCCAGATGCAGTGGCTCACGCCAAGCACTTTGGGAGGCCGAGGAGGCTGGATCACCTGAGGTCAAATATTCCAGACCAGACTGGCCATTGTGGTGAAACCTCATCTCTACTAAAAATACAAAAAATTAGTCAGGCATGTTGGCAGGTGCCTGTAATCCCAGCTACTCGGGAGGCGGAGGCAGGAGAATCGCTTTAACCCAGGAGGCAGGGGTTGCAGTGAGCAGAAATCATACCATTATACTCCAGCCCGGGCAACAAGAACAACACACCATCTCACGATCTCAAAGAACAAACTAACAAACAACAACTATATATATATATATATATATATATTTCTCTGGCCTCCAGTTTACTAATAAAGAGTACTTATTTTTATCATAAGAGCAATGTATCATATTGGCCAAGAACTCAGCTATTGAAGCCATATAAAGTTTGGGTCCAAATTTGGGCTCTGAAAATCCCTGGCTTTGTTGACCTGGGCAAGTTACTTAAGCTTTCTGAACCTCAGTTAATTCCCTTATAAATTGGGGGCAATAATAGTCCCCTGACAGGGTAGTGGAGGGGTTGCTGTAAGTAACATGTAAGATTAGTGCATACAGCATTATTCACGACAGCAGAGACATAGAATCAATACAAATGGCCATCAATGACAGGCCGGACCAAAAAAAGGTGGTACACACATACCATGGAATACTACGCAGCCTTAAAAAAGGATGAGCTTATGTCCTTTGCAGGGACATGGATGGAACTGGAAGCCGTTATCTTTAGCAAACTAACACAGGAACAGAAAACCAGACACCGCATGTTCTCACTCATAAGTGGGAGCTGAACAATGAGAACATATGGACACAGGGAGGGGAATCACACACATTGGGGCTTGTGGGAATGGTGGGGGAAGGAAGAGAGCATCAGGATAAATAGCTAATGCACGTGGGGCTTAATACCTAGCTGAAAGGTTGATAGGTGCAGCAAACCGCCATGGCACACGTTAACCTATGTAACAAACCTGCATGTCCTGCACGTGTATCCTGGAACTTACAATAAATTATTTTTTTTAAAAAAGGTAACTTTCAAAAAACTAGACTAATGCATACATACGCATACATTTGCATAAAAGGCAGTCATAGAAGATATCTTCTGTTTAATTTTCTAACAAACCCTTCGCTAGGACTTGCTACATGCCAAATACAATTCTAAGCACCTCCAAGACTTTGACTCATCCAGTCTTTCAACAAGTCCATGGTATTGGTACTCATAATAGCCCCATTCTACAAATGAGGATATTAGAACTCTGAGGCCTTACATCATTGATGGCAACTGGAGCGGAGAGGGCCTGTAGCCAAAGCCACACCTGCCCAGTCCAAAGTCCTACTTCCTTTCCTCTGCTGGCTTCACATGACCAAGGATGTTGATGTAATCGCTAAGTAAGGAATCCTGGAAATCTACTAAGGAGCTGGCACCGACATTCAGGTGCCCACATTCTAAATCTCACCTCCATGCTGAAATCTCTTCTGAGGCCCAGGAAAAGCATGGTGGGTGGTGAACAAGAATTCCAAAATATCCTTCCAGAGAAATCCCACTGCTGCGAGCCATGCCAAACAGATTGTATAGTCTCCAAACTATATTCAGACCCAGACACACAAACACTGACCTTAAATCAACCTACCACCCTCCACGTCTTCTTCTTAAATAATGTTTGGCAGAGAAAGTTGTTTGCCTCCTCTACAAACGCTTGTAAACTTATTGGACTGGTTAGGCACTAATTTTTCTGCCTGCCCACCTATCATAGGTCTGGATTCAACACATTAGCATTCCATTAAATATTTACCACGTTCGTTTACATCTCCCCCAACAATATAGAATAGAGCTCAATGTGGAAATTCACAGATTCCAGGGTGGCCATTTGTTTTTAGGATTACCACACAGACCTGACTTCCTTGGAGATTCCCTGGCTGGCCTCAAAGATGAATGCTTCTTTTAGGACCCAAATAGAACAAAGGGACAAAAGGGAACTGAAGGATTTAAAATTAGGATAAAAAAAGAAAGAAAGAAGGAAAAAACTGGCATCAGAGTTGGCCTGCCTTAACCATCTAAAACTTACCAGTGATGCCCAACTTTTAGTGTGGTTTATCCCATATGTTCCCATACTCCCACTGGGACCTAACATTTGCAGGCGCTATTTATCATTCTGGCTAGTGGTGTGCTCATCTGCCTACCTCGCTAAGCAGCCTTCGTTGTTATTTTTATAATTACTGGGAGTCTTTTTCATGTTGCACTCTGCCAGAACTCCGGCTCACCACACACCTGTTCTACGCAGAACACATGGAGGGATGGGGAGGAGGGGAGAGTGGGTCTGGCCGTTGAGAGAAGGAAAAGACAGCCTTTTCAGCCTGCTATGAAAAGCAAAATCAAGAATAAAGCAGAAGTCCAGAAGCCACTAGGTACTTAAACAGTGTTGTTAAAAGCTGTATTCTGCACCAACAGAATTTAACGAACATTCTCTATGTCTAAGACTTTGTTTATAAAAACAACACTGTTCTAATTTTTTTTGACAAACGTGAAATAATTTAGTCTTCATAATGAGTAATGATGAATATCATCATCCCCATCTCACAAATGAAACAATTAAAACAAAGAAAGGTTAAATAATTTACCCAAGGGCTCACAGGTGGTAAGTGGTAGACTTGAACCAAATCTGAATCCAGGTACTTATGCGTGAAACTATTCTACCATGCTGCATCTAACCAGCATCACTGTCATCGCCAAATATCTTCATCACCACCACCACCACCACTGTCACCATCAGCACTGTCACTACCACCAGCACCACCATCACTACCGCCACAACCACTATCACCACCACTACCATCCACCATCATCACCACCATCCCAACTCCATCACCATGGCCACCAGCACCATCACCACTATCATCACTATCCCAACTCCATTACCTGGCCACCACCACCATCACTGCTATCACAACTATCGCCACTATCCCAACTTGACTACCATCGCCACTACCACCATCACTATCACCAGCACCACCATTACCACCATTACTACCATTAGCACCACATCATCACCATCACCACCGTCACTACCACCATCACCACCATCCCAACTCCATCACCATGGCCACCAGCACCGTCACCACTATCATCACTATCCCAACTCCATTACCTGGCCACCACCACCATCACTGCTATCACAACTATCGCCACTATCCCAACTCAACTACCATCGCCACTACCACCATCACTATCACCAGCACCACCATTACCACCATCACTACCATTACCACCACATTATCACCATCACCACCATCACCACCATCACCACCATCCCAACTCCATCACCATGGCCACCAGCACCATCACCACTATCATCACTATCCCAACTCCATTACCTGGCCACCACCACTATCACTGCTATCACAACTATTGCCACTATCCCAACTCAACTACCATCACCACTACCACCATCACTATCACCAGCACCACCATTACCACCATCACTACCCTTACCACCATTATCACATCATCACCATCACTACCATTACCACCATTATCACATCATCACCATCACCACCGTCACTACCACCATCACCACCATCCCAACGCCATCACCATGGCCACCAGCACCATCACCACTATCATCACTATCCCAACTCCATTACATGGCCACCACCACCATCGCTGCTATCACAACTATCGCCACTATCTCAACTCAACTACCATTGCCACTACCACCATCACTATCACCAGCACCACCATGACCACCATCACTACCATTACCACCACATCATCACCATCACCACCGTCACTACCACCAGCACTACCATCATCACCTTCATCCCCACTACTACCACTCCCACCATTCACCATCACCACCACCGCTACCACCTCATCACCTTGAGCATCATCACTACCATCCCCACCACCAGCAGCACCAAAAGAGAGCTTCTTCCATTTGCGTGGTACAGGTGCTATACGAACTAACTCATGTCATGCTCCTAACAATGCTATGCTTTGTGGTCTTGCTGTTACCTCTATTTCATAAATGGAGTAATGAAACTTCAGAGAGGTTGGGAAACATGCCCCTACAGCTAGTCGGAGACCTGTAAGATTTATAATGCTTCAGACTCAAAGTCAGTGCTGCTTCACATTCACGTGAATGCATTTGACTCCTGTACTTCTGCAACTGGAGGCAGCAGGTAGAGGGACTGCTCGCTGGACAGTTCATAAAACTGGCTCCCCACTTCTTACCCACCACAGTAAGAGTGGAACTCTAGAGACCACCTTGCCAAGCTGGTGAGTAACTTCGTCTTTGGTGACTGCTACCAACTAATATATGAGACCAGTTGTTCGGTGATGGTGATGATGCTAATGGTGATGGTGACAGTGGTGGTGGTAACAGCAATGGGTTGGTGACAGTGGTGATAGTGGTGGTGACGGAAGAGCTCAGATGGAAATTCGGAGCTCTGGGAACTTTGGCCTAAGATACTCTGAAACTGGCCGGTCACTCTCCGTGAAGCCCCATACCGCCCAGGCGAGTGCCTCCTGACTTCTCCAAAGCCTGCCAGTCTGACTTCAGGGAGCTGCATTTCTTCTCCTCTGGCTGAACGTCGGCTTTAGGGACGAATCTCAGGCTTGTTTTGAAAATCTTTTAGCCCTGGACACGTCTTTTCTGTTCAGTCCTAGTCCAAACAACCATCAGCTCGCACCAGAATTATCGCAGTGTCCTCTTACTTGACACCCCATTCCTCAGCTTTCAATCTCGTCTCCCTCTACTCTGCAGAAAAGCCAAACTGGGCTTTGTAAAAGCTAAATATGATCATTTGTCTCTTGCTTAAGGCCTTTTAGGGTTTTTCCCCCCCTTCTTCTTCACTCCTCTTGGGAAAAAAATCCAACCCCATGTCAGGGTTTCCAAACCCTAGTGGTTTCTGGCCCTTCTCTGCCTCTTTACCCCTTTCTCACGGGCTTCCTGGTTCCTTTGCTTCTCCAGCATCTTAAGGACACCTAGGCATGCAACAGGTACTACATACACTCTATGCCTCATCCTCTCTTCCACCCTGGACCCACCCCTTTGCCCACCTCCCACTCCATCTCAGCTTTGATGTCACTTCTTTCAAAAAAGCTTCCCTCACTCCTGAATCCAACTCCTACTCTTTCCCTTGAACTGTTGTTTTCCTTTAGCGCATTTATCACACCTGGCAAGGCACAGCTATGTCACCATCACTTGCTTGCAGTCCGTCTCTCTCCCACAAACTTGTAACCTCCATGAAGAAAGGCACACCTGCTTTCCTTCTCTGTGTCCCTTCAATGACCAACCCAATCTCTATGACAGAGCAGACGCCGAATAAGCATGTGTCATGTGAATGAGTAAATTAATTATTAACCACTGAAGTAAGTGAAAGAATGAGGTTTGAGGTGATTTAATCATTCTGGGCCTCACGTGCCTTGCAAGAGATGACCAGCTATGCCTTTTGCAAACGGATCATGCAGTATTAGTTAAATTATACAAACGGTTAAAAACGTAGCATTTCTCTTCTCTGATAGTACCATATAACTCTCAAAAGTCTGCTACGAGTAAGCAGACAGTTGTCTTATGTAATACAGAAACTGCTGCCTTGAATTAAAGACATCATTATTTTGGAAAGTTCATCTTTCTCTGATACAAAAAGTGAAGGATCCATCCCTCATATAAACACATAATCTTCTTGGCATGCCACATGATTAAAGAGGAAATGCGATTTTATTTTTCTGGAAACTGATAGTTTTCACAAAGCCAGGAAGAACTACCAGAATAAAGGGATGTTTGTTTGGGTGAATCACCAGCTTTATACAAATCCCGAGTGCTAATTGCATAATGGGTCTTTAGAAAATGCCGTAATATGAGTTTGGCTGGTTTCTTCTGTTCTGGGTTTAAAAAATAGATTGTTTAGTAACCCATCAAAGATATATGTAAACCAAGTAAACAAAAGAGCAGATGTTGACTGCTGTCTTGTGCCTCGTAGATATAATTAAAAACAATGAGACACTCACAGATTCAAATAATAGAGAAGAAATACAAACACGACTGTCGGTACCATGTAAATGTAAACTATATTTGCTGGACACCTGCCTTCTTACTCCGAAACGCTGTGTCATACTTCCCATGATGAAATTTGTGTCATGTTCTTTGTTTACCTATATATACATATATACATTCTGCTCTCCACTTTTCAGGAAGACAAGACAGTAAAAGGCAGAGTCTTCCACAACGTTTCATCACTAATGACAAGCACTTTGGACAGTTAAAAAAAAGTATACGCATAAATGTTAATAAGAACCAGATAGCTAAGACTTTAACATTTACAAAATAAATTCAAGTGGCAGTTTGGGTGGGGGTAGGGTAGAGTAGGGCTTTATTCATTTGTCTTTGCATTTATTCCTTCATGGATTCATTTAATAATTCTACTAAATTGACATTTTTATTTCCTAAAAGCCTTATGTATCTTTTTTTGTTAACTAAAGAGCATTTCCCAAAATCCAGATTTCATCATACACAAAAATATTCCTGTTGACTAGAGTATTCAAAGTATCATTCTGATTTTCTAAATATTCTGTTTTACCCCCTCAAACTCCTACTCTATCTTCTGTTGGTTTTCAGTTCTCAGTTCTATAGGGAAAGAAATATCACCACACACACAAAATGAAACACACGATATAATTAAGAAAACTCAAGTGCAATCCATTTACAAAAAAAAAAAAAAAGAAACAGAGCTTTTCTGTGCTGGTATCTTGAAAGCTGGATTGAGGGCTGCAAATAGAATATATGATGATATGATTTGTTTTCTTCCAATTAGGAAAAGAAGAAAATTAAAGCTGGGGTTAAAATTACAGCTTTCTATGGCTTATTAAGAGAAGAAACTTTCCTACATCCAGAACTCCCCATCCAGAAAATAAATGTCCTCAATCATGTTCAAAACAAAGCAGCATTCTTTTTCAGTGAATAATTGAAATATAATCATTTTTTAAAAGCCTCAGAAACCCCATTGTTCAAAGACCACATCAAGCTCCTGTTGACTTGCAGCGAGAATGGATGGTGATTCGGCTTACAGTAAACTCGCCCTCTCCCCTGCCTGTTGTTTTTGATGATATAGAAGGATGGGGGATTCTAATGTGATCTGCATCTCTTTATGCTAATAAAAGAGTGTCAGCCCATTTTCACAGACAACACCATAAAGCATAAAACACCAAATGGGAAACAAATAGGGCTGTGATGCCACTGTGAAACAGACCAATCAACCCTGAAACACCTAAGATAGATCGCATCCCGTTCTTCATTCATTCTTCACAGAAAGGCAATGAAAATGTCTCTAAGTGCATCTGATTAAACACACACACATACACAACCGCGCACAGGCGCACACCACCTCGGAGCTCAGGAAGGTTGTAAAGCACTACATTCTTTTGATTTATGAGGCAGCCTTCACTGCACTGAGCAAAACAGCATGGCAAGGCAGGACCCCACTCCCTGAAATTCCTTTATTAACACGACCAGGCCCCGAAAGTGAACAAAAGCAGTGGTGTGGGGGGTATAAATCATTAATACAGTGCAGGGCAGTGACTGCATTTCCTCTGTTAGTTGGAGAGCTCCTCAGCACAACAGGGATTTGGGGATTGGAATTGGCTGCGGAGAAATACACTCCATCATTCTCAGTGCTGATGATTCTCACAGCCTCGTTCTTTTCCCTCTCCCTCCTCCTCCCCAAGTCCAACAGCCTCAAGGTTTGTTGCAATTCATTAAACAAAATCTTAATGACTTTAAAAACAAAATCGGGAAGAGCTTCAAAGTTGACAGATCGCCTGAACTCTTTCCCCTTTTGACTAAGCCCTGCCTTTAAAGGAAAAGAGGACTAATTGGAGCGCTTCTTCCTTCGCAGGAACCTGGCAGAGGTCTCTCCGTAAATCATGCAGAACCAGCCCTTGGCCTGCATGGTGAGAGGGAGGACATAAGGATGGTGCACAATAGTGGTTCTAAGTGTCGGTTCTGGGGCGAAAGTGTCTGGTTTTAAATATCAGCTCTCCCACCTATGCCTCAGATTCTGCATCTAAAAATGAAGCCATTAATTTAAACTCCCTGGAGGCTTTTTGTGGGGGATTAAACGTGGTAATCCATGTAAAAGTGCTTAGCCGTGTGCTTGTCACAAAGCACTCCATAAAAGTTATTGATTATTTCATTATTTTAATTATTTTATTATGATGATCATCACCGTGGAAGACGGCTGGCTTCTCTGATTACCTAAATGGTCTTACAAGCCGCATCTCCTACTGCTGGCCGAAAGAGCCTCACGTTTTTGAATGGAACCAAAAAGAGCCTTAAAAAAAAAAAAAAGAAAGAAAGAAAGAAAGAAAGGAAAGAAGAAAGAAAGAAAAAAGAGAAAGTCTTCAGGAATCCTGAGTCACGTATTCTAAATGGAGACCCCCAGTGGAAGGTTCTGCCATTGCATCATGAAGAAAAGAATTTCTCCACTCTCTTTTCCTGTGTTAACTGCTCATTGCAAACCCTTAGGGGAGAAAAGGGAAAAAAGAAAGAAAGGGAGCAAAAACCAAAAATTGCATAGTTTTATACAGATTATTTGGTTGAGAGAACCTGTCAGCGAGTTTAAGCAGAGACAATGGATGGATCCAAAGCAAAGCTACTTTCAGGAGGGGCTTTTGTGTTTTCAGAAATTCCAGCAGCACCCGGATGAAGAGTGATGTGGAACTAGGAGTCTCATACCTCATTCCTCTGCTTCGGAATGAAGAGCAGCAGCGGGGAACACACCGCCTCTCCTAAAACAGATCCAGGGTCCATCCTGAAACTGGGGCACCTTCCCAGGCATCAGTGCCAAGCACCCAGGCACCATAGGGCCCCAGAGAGGCCCGCCAGACTCTCCCAGACTCTCCCGGATGACAATCTACATGTTAGCAGTGCCCCGCCATAGTGAAGCTTATGGGAATAAACTTCAACATGTGGCCAAGTCCCCTGCATCACAGAATAATGACATTCTGAATGGAAATAAATGAAGGGCCTGCAGTGTGATTCTGTCAGCTTTTGAAAGTAAATAACTTTGCTACTGACAAGAGCAAGACAATTTTTATTTTCCCTCCTCCTGTCACTGAGCATTAATTGAGCTGTGTAGCTGTATTACAATCCAGAGACACCAGCAGGACTGACAGCCCGCTGGAGGAAGAAAGAGAAGAGCCCCCAAACAGGGTAGTGGACCCAAGAAACCCCAGAGCGACACCGAAGTCCCCTGTGTCTGTGCCCTTGGCAGACTGGGGGTGCATGAATCATGTTAATTTGGGAGAAAGGGAAAACAGAACTGTATGTCCAGCTTCAATAAACAAATCCTACATTTCTTTAACACATTCCTTCCTCCGTTTCACAAACATCTATAGGCTGCTCACTGCAGCCCAGGCACTGAGCTAAGCGCTCCCATTTGTATCTTACTTAATCTCACAAAGAACAGAACCAAGTGGTTATTCTAATCCCCGTTTTTCTGAAGGAGCAATTAAGGCCCCAAATCAAAAAAGGTGACTTGCTCAATTCAGCTGGATCAGCTAATTGAATAACGGAGTTGGGATTAAGCCTTCAGCTCATGACTTCTGTCCTGTATAACTTCAGAAACACTATTTTTTTTTTATCTATGCTTTGGGGAAAGCTGGCTCTAAATAGATCTGGATTTCTCATCTGAATTTTGCAAGACCCTCGAGATGCACAGCTGGTTACTGAAGTGTGTAAACTTCGCTGTCCTTCTGGGTTTAGATACCAATATTGCTCTTAGCTTTCCGTAAGAGCAGGACCCGTCCCATGCATAGATTCAGGCAGAGCAAGAGGAAGCAGATCTCCTAAGGGAAAAAAACTGGGGATATTTGTTTCTGTTTTGGATAAGGGGAATCTAGTCTTTGGTGTGAATCCCGAGCAAACATCAAATGCCAATAAAGAAAAGGCTCATTGAGACTAAACCTTTTGTGCATTTACTCATCAGTCCGAGGAAATTGGAGTCACTTAAATCCTACAGCTGCCTCTACTTTGTTCTATGGCTGCAAAAGGGGAGACAAAAAATAGTCATCGCATCCCCGCGAACCTTCTGAATGCTTTTCACTACACTTCCACTTCCTTATTTTGATTCTGTTTAAAGACATGTGAAGAACAGGATCAAAACAGGGTAAGACTGTTCCTCTGTGCTAAGGACCACAGCAGCTCCCGAGTCCCAGCCCCATCATGTCAAAGCCCTCCTTGGGATGTACACTTTGAATGTATGGCTATTTTCCTTCAGCGTGCACTACAGGCTGCTGATCTGGCAGAGGGAAAAAGAAGCAACGCAAAGAACTTAACTCTAGTCTTGCCCCTTGCAAATTGGGTCAAGGTAGGGAAATGAGTAATTCCAGACAAGACATGGCAGAGGATTCCCAGGAAATCCAGCAGGCCAAGCTGAAGTTTTCCAAAGTACTGTACTGCATGCATGGTTCACAAGATGCCACAGAGATAAACAACGTAAGAGACTATCTGTGAGGACAGGGGCCTTTGCTTACTCCCTGGGAGAGTCTAGAAGGACAGCTGGAGTTCCATAAACCTAACAGGAGTTCCATCAACATGGAACAGGTGGATGGGAAGGCGAATGAATGAACGTTTACTTCCATGTATGTTGGGAAAGCATGATCACAGGTGTGAGTCAGTGACTACGTTTTATTTGCTTTGGGCAAGTCTATGTTTAACATCTAACTTAATTTTTTAACACATTAAGTACATATCAATTCTGGTAATGGGTAGACTGGCAGAATGTAGGAAGGGGTGCCCGAATGTCTGAAGTTTGAGAAATATTGGACCGCAATAATTATTTCCATGTTAAAAAGTATGCCCCTTGTTAAAGTTTTGACAAAACATACCAACAGGACTCTCGGTGCTCCAGAGTTAATGTCATTTTTTAACAGTTTTGATAGACAACTTCTCTCTAACTTCCTCCCCATCAGACCTGGTTCCAAATCCTGGCTCTTTTTCAGCCAGAACCAATCAATCAGGGCTTCAGCATGTCAGGAAGGTCAGAAACAGCAGTGAAATCCTCTTTCCCCAAACCCTCTCAGGAGCCAGGATGCGTCAACCACACAAGCTCTTTCCCAACCATACGTCAGGCCCAGAAACTGAATTTCAGGATCCTTCAGAGAGAACCTGGACCACCCGTGTCTCCCAGCAGAGGCGGCCTGTGGGTCCACTGCTCACTTCTCTAGCTCGCTAGTATTCAGCATGGTTAAAGGGCTGGGGTCAGGGCTCTTCTGAGCCATTGTGCCTGAGAGCTGACCCTGTCTGACACAGCCACCGTCAATAGAGCTGGGTGAGGCAAGCTGCATCATGCTGACAACCAAGGGCCAGTCCTCAGCCGGGCAGAGAGTTCTCCTGGGCAGCACCCGGAAATAGGAATTTACTGATGAATGGAACTTTCTTTGCTTTTCTTAATTGAATTAAACAGCACACTGGGACACCTCTCCCGGTTCATTAAAAAGGTCTCTGCAGACGGGGCAATTACGCCCACACTTGTCAGCTCTGCTTCATTCCCAGGATGACATGTCCTGCTCATCACCCGGCCCCTTTAGGCACAGAGGCACCAACCTGATTTTGTTTACAATGCTGCAACTTCTTTCCCTTCCACAGGACTATTATTTGCCCGACAAACCACACTGTTTTTGCCTGGCCAATATGAATAAACAAGCATTATATTTCCTCTTGGGGCAGAGAACCTGGTTAAATGAGTCAGAAAACCCTAAAAAAGATTGTCTACCCTCAGTCCATCAGCTACTGGAGAATTACTCAAGGGTCAGCTGTAAGGAAAACAGATGGCGGGTGAGCACTAATCACACGGGCTTTCTCCAGCCGGGCAGTGGCAGGAGCGGCTGGTTGCATGTTCTGACACAGAAACCACCTCAAAATGGCAGGCAGAGCAGGCGACTGGCACAAGGCTTAGGTCTGTGGATGAATAGATGCTTACAATTTTCACAAGTGATTGTTGGACTGAGTAATTTTAAAGCAGAGGCAACCCACGTGGCCCTGCAGTCAGTATTTACAACATTGCCCCTCCATAGGTCTCCAAAATGGGGGAAGCTCAGATGACCCCCGATCACCTGAAATGTGGGCCTTACCTGGCTGATAACAGCCTAACATTTCATGTCTTCTCCCCTTAATAGGAAAAGATCAGAGAAACAAGAAAGATTGGCTAACCAACTCATGACATAAGACATCTCTCTAGAAAGAGACTGAGGGACCCATCTTCTATCAGGCAGCCACCTGGGCCTGGAAATGTGCTCATTCTAGCCACTGAAATTCCTTTAAGCAATTCAGACATGAAGCTAATCTATCCTAATTCTTTTCTGTGTTATTGACACTATCGACTATCCCCAAACCACAGCACTATCTAATAAATCAACACGGGATTAAGCCAAAAAGAAATAATGTGATAAAATGCCATTTGCCCCCTATAAATCATCAGATGGAGTAACACAAGGTAAGTAACTGCAATGAGAACTGAACTTTTCTACAGAGCCATGATTGTTATGGCCTACCTAATGTTTTCAAAATTTATAACCATGGCTGGTGCATGGGGCCACCAACCCTCCCCCCAACTCCTGCAGCCTTCGTAAGAGAGCCCATTTTCCCTGGGTGATTCTTTGCACTGAGAATCGCTTTCTAATTAAAGACAGAAAGGGTTGATATGCAGGATTCAGTTCAATTGCTTTCGATCTGAAGACGTCCACAGTGAGCAATGGCTTCATTTACCGGGAATTACCCTTTGTACAAACCACTTCACTACTTAAAACAAACCACATGGATCATCATTAAGTGGGAAAAATTACCAATCTTCGAATATTGACAGTGGCATGGCCCACTTTAGAGGCTCTTTTCTCCCCCCTCTAATGTGGATTTTAAGCATTTGACTTATTTTTAAATTTAGGCTGATAAAAAGGTTCTGAGTGAATAGGGCTCAACGGATGAGAAGCTTTCTTAGAACAGAATTGGGAGACACTGACGGTGGTTTAAGAACAGAGAAAATTAAGTTAATTTGCTACTGATCCTCTTTCAGTGCATTAAACTCAGTGTAAAACACACACACACACACACACACACACACACACACACAGCCTCTGGGGGGAATGTGACACGTAGTTTGCATCAGAAAACAAATCTCATGTTGCCTCACCATACCTTACTGTGAGATGGGTGCTATGAGGTTTGCCCTCTGTGACTTAGAATGGAAATAAACCATGTCTAGATTTCTGTGTCCTGTGTGTATATGCATGCGTGTGGTTGTTTTCTATTATCCTTTATCAGGAAAACAAAATAGGTTCTCTTTTGACCTAGCTTGTTGCAAACCCCCAAAGCGGAACTGTATTCAGAATGACTCCTCAAAGCAAAAAAATGGTTCAATGAGTACTTACTTTGGAACTTGGAAGATTCTGTACTGGGGATAGTGAGTTCGAAGTTCAGCTTCAAGAAGATTCACCATCAAAGAAGACACAGCATGAAGCCACTGCAGTGTATCAAGAAAAAAGACTGAAGCAGGGACTTTCCCTGGACAGCAAGATTGAAGCCAGTTTTTCCAAGGACTACTTACTTGTTCCATCTGAAGGTGGTTGATTACCGTGAAATATATGCTCTATACTAGATGTGTGTGTGTGCATGTATACACGGTTGTGTGTTCCTCTGTGAGCACATCACTGGGTCTGATATCTAGATGCCAAAAGGACTCTTTAGCATTATCCCATCTTGCAGTTCTAAACTGTAATAACATCTCAGATGTGGAAGAAAAAAGAGAGGAGAAGGAGAAAAGAAAAGAAATCATAGCTGTAAGTAAACACTTACCTAGATAAAAGTTACTGGGACAATAAATAAATGACGCAGGATAAATCAAATAATGTGAACATCACAGTTGCCTCTTCATTGGCCTAAATAAATAAATTATTCATGGAAAAAGTGCCATGTTGTCACTTACACTAGGCTACTCAGAGTAGACTCCGATGCTGAGGCACCTCAATTGATTTTTGCTTTTATGAGTTGTCTTACGGACAAATTCTGGAGAATTTAGGAGGAAAGGTTGGATGTTCAGGCTGAGACAAAGGAAGCATTTGATGAAGTCATTTTCCTTAGCTATTGGATAAGATATAACCATATGAAACTTCATTCCAGAAAAAAAACATACTTCAGGGAACACTCAACGGCCCCTCATCAGAGTTTTTCAATGTATAAAACAGAATGATGCATGCTTTGAAACAAGATCATTGTGGGTTGATGACTGTCTTATGTGATTGCTGATCTGAATGTCAAAAACTTCTGAATTGTATTTATTCCTAAATGATTATAAAACAAAATTTTTCCAATGAAGGTGTTACTTATAAATGTCGCCTGATTCATTCATTTGATCAATTTACTTTGAGATCAAAGATTAGCCTTCTGTTCACCAAAATTAGCCAGAGATCCAACAATAGCTACAGATTAAAGGCAGATTAAAAAATACAGTAGTGACGTCTGGGTATAAGATATATAAATCATATCGATGAGGAGTATGTGGAGATTAGAGTTAACTATTCCGCCCTCTTAATCAGCTGACTGTCTGGAATGCTAAATAAAATAAGTGACTTGTGACTTCTAAACAAACTATCAAGACAGTCACGGCCAGGTGAGATGACCCCAGGTATATCACTCCCACCCTAGTGGTGAGCTTCCAGGAAGGGCTAGAAGACCAGATTCTGAATGAGACAGGCAAAAATCAATGTCTGCCTTTATCATACTTCAGGCATTCAGTGAAACACACACACACACATAGACACACACACACACACACACCCCATTCTGACATTATGTCATAGTATCACATTATAAACACTTTGAGAGACAGCATTGCAAGTCCTTTCAAGGAAGGGGAAGATGCGTTCCAAAGCACATTTCAAAATCCACCCTCCATCTATCTTCATATGGAACCTCAATGCTGATTTAGTCTCTTCTAAATATTTGTTGTGGCTGCCAACGTTTCCTTCAAGCCTCCCCTTCCCAGAGCAGGAGTGTTTTCCTCGTGGGAGACACTGCCTGGAAGATACTGAGAACCTTTGTGTTTACCCTATCTGTTTGTTCTTCTCATGGTAAGAATAACCTCGCACTCAAAGTCACTACCTTCTTTCCTAAGTTGTGCCCAAATGAGTAAGCCAATTTAATAATCTAGAAGGCAGAAACATGGATATATTTAAAAAAAAAAAAAATCCACACCACCACACAAAGGAACAGAGAACACTGAGTACCTATAGCATTCTAATGGTTAGGTAAATGATATTCAAATTGATTAATAAATAACGTGAAAGAAGTGAATGTAAAAGGCAAAAGATCAACTCCTATTAATAATTTGATAAATCCAACTGAGGCTTAGCATGTATTGAAATGCTCATTAGAATTCTATTCCAGTGGAAATAACTGGTATAAAACACGGAAATAACTGGTATAAAACGCACACGCACACACACATTTACACACACACTCACAGCAAAGGCACAGAAATTATAGAAGATGAAGCATATAATATGTTATCAATACTCTCTTGGGAAATGCTTCCTGGCGTGACTTACTCAATAATCAATATAATATAATAATATTTAATGGAACAAATCTGTTCCCAAGATTTTTTAAAGACTGTTCTCAAAAAGAATTTCAACAGAAAATACACCTAAGAATTTTCTTCTGGAGGTAACCAACTTGCTAGAAAAATCACCCAAATACTCAAAACAGAATCCTGACATTTAATTTAAAAAAAAACATATATTTCTTTAACACAGGTTGAAATTGAGGGTCTTGGGGAAGGGGGCCACTCTCAACTCTTTCAAAGGAAGTTCTGTTCACACACTCATGTTAACAAATGGTACTCTTGAAGTGAGTCCATGGAAAAACAGATAAAATGAGTATCATCACTGTAAACTCTTCATAGAATAGAATGGAGATCCTGGGAGGGGAAAAGAATTTGCATCTGCATGACAAAACCCCTTCTAGCCCTTCAGTTCACATCCACAGCCCCTGACCAATGACAGAGAGCTGGCCTGTCACCCTACAAGGGCAGTGTTGAGTTATTTCCCAAACCCAGAAACCAACTCAGGAAGCAACCCTTCCAATAAAGAAAGAATGACAGAGCAGAGAGGACCCCAGGGAAACACCCTGAGAAAGACAGTAAGGCTTCCCAAGACTGAAATGTGTACAATGAATGGAAAATAAAACAAACAGAGACTCCCTCGGCAAGACCACTTAGAGGAAGTGAAAGGGGGGGGGGACCCTCAAAAAAAAAAAAAAAAAAAAACCCTTATACATGCCAACAAAGACAACATCCGAAACAGCTCACCTTCATCACAGCATTGCCAGCGAGTTTGAAGGCAGAGACTGGGACTGACACACTCCAGAAATCTAAATGCTCCGATCCCATGCGGACCGAATACAGCACCATACGGACAAACTTAGGAAAACAAACACACATACATACACACCACACACACACACACACCCCCCACACTTTTCCTTTCCACTCCCTATTCAATCAGCTGAATTAACACTACAGGCACCCGAATGCCTCCACACAAACTCTTAGCATCAAAGGGGTCTTAGATCACCACGGAACGCACTGGCACAAGGAAGATGGTAGCAGGAAGAGGCAGTTTTCCATTTCAAACTCCCGGGACCCAGGCTTGGGCATCAGGCGGTTTTAAAGTATTCAGACAGGTGCAGACACAGCTCAGCGCCAGGTGCCCGGGACTCCACCGAGAACCGGAGGCTTCCATCCACCCTTCCCATCCCAACGTGGGAGCCCCCTCCCCAAAAACCTCCGTAAGGCACCGAAGCGCAGCCCGGGACGCACGGGGACCAGTCTGGCCGAGCCCCCGGGAAAGCGGCCACCGAGGGCAGACGCGCGCCTTACCTGCTGTAAGTACATAAAAGTCAAGGCACACGAAAGCTGGGGACACATGCCCACGTTGGGGAGCGCCACGCAGGTGGCCCCCGTCAGAGGATGCTGCATCATGTCTCTCTGGCGCCCGCCGAGCCCGAGTGGGGACGCTCGCATGCAATCACGTTGCTCGCTGCCTGGGCGCTACAATTTTTTTTTCTTTTTAATTTTGCTGATTATCTAAGTCAACGACCGGTGGCTGTCTCTCTCTCTCTTCCCTCTCTCTCTCTCTCTCTGTCCCTCTCTCTCTCTCCCCCTCTCTCTTCCTCCCTCCCCCCACCGCACCCGCCGGTCCCTCCTCCCTGGCTCTCCCAGCCTGGGGCTGTGCTAGATCCCCGCGTTTCTCTGCCTCCAACTGAAACACTTGCGGGGACCTGGAAACTACTCGCTTCCCTTCGCGAGGTCGCCTGGCTTTTCTGGGCTGTTGGGCCTGGCTTTTCGACCCCCCACCCCCACCCCGCGAAGTGGAAGGGGCCCCCCACCCCACGCCCCTGTGAAGGTGACACGAGAACGGGCAGAGGGAACTTCTCTGAAAGGTTCAGGGGGTGCGGGCTGCCCTCCCGAAAAGGCTGGAGGGGAGGGGAGGCGAGGAGAGAAGGAGGAAGGGGTGGGAGGGAGGGGGGAGAGAAAATGAAGGGGAGAGAGGGAAAGGGAGAGGGGTCTTGACTCACACCGAAGCTCACTCCGTTGGTCCTGATGCTGCCGTCTCCTCATTTGTCAAACGGGTCCAGGGGAAAGATTTTCTTTTTTTTTTTTTTTCCTTCCCTCCCCTTTGCCTTTTTTTTTTTTTTTTTTAAATTATTTATTATTTTTTGTTAAAAAAAAAAAAAAAAAAAAAGGACTCACCAAAATTTAAACCGGGTCTGCTAAAACCCTCCGCGGGTGAGCAGGCGAGCGAGCGCCCCGCGTGCCCGGCATCAGGAGAGCTGGACAATTAGCACGATGGCCCAGCTGGGACCCACAGGGCTAGATGTTGGTAGCGGTGCGGTTTGCCCAATTCCTTGGCAAATAAACACAGAAAAGGGATTTCCCCTCGGCAGGAGGTGGAGTGTTGAGACGTGAGGGGCTGGGGGCAGGAGGGAGCCGGGGCTGAGGGAAGGGAGGAGGTTTCTGCGCCCCCCACCCCCCAGCAGGGCAAAGAGGCGCCGAGGCACCCCCCCCACCCCGGGCGTTTGGGGCGCAGCTTTAGCTCTGTGCCTTGCCTTGGTTGGGCAGGCAGCCCCGAGCACAGTGAACCTGCCCCTGAGCTGTTCAATGAGAGCAACCGCCCCGGCTGGCGTGGAAATCAAGCCTGTTGGACTAACCTGCCAGCTCGGGGCGACTACGAGGGGGCTTCTCCCAGCCCAGAACACCCTCTCCTCTCAAATTATAAATGCACAGGGTAGGGAAGTCCGTGTCTGATAAGAGATTACTCCGTCGGCTGCAGGGAACAAATTACAATGGCTTATTTATTTATTTTTTTGTTCTTGTCTGGCCAGCCCTCCTTGGCCAAATTAACATTCCGCTCTTGCAAGCGGGTCTCCCCTCCCCTTTATTTTATGAAGTAATAATTATTCATTAGTAGATTTCGTTAGTCTTTATGCAATAAAATAGGATGTGATCTGCAAATCAAAAGAAAATATTAAGACTCTAACTCGTCCTTGGTCCCCACAGGAAAAAAAAAAGGCACATTCTTGCATTCTTGGCAGCAGTAAAATTGTGATCAGAAATAGTAGCCATATTTTTTAATATAGATTTTGACCCAGTGATTGGATTTTCTTTTTTGTTTTCAGACCAAGAGATCAGCTTTCTGAACAGCATCTTCTTGGGTTATTGGGCTTCCTGAAAGAAACCTCGCTGACAGCTTCTCACTAACCTGCAGGACTGAGCCGTACCTGAGAGGGGATGGGGGCTCTCTGACAAAATAATATTTGGGGCAGAACCCTGGAACTGGCCACCAGGGACATACCAAATGTCCCCTCCTCCTCCTAGTGGCTCACCCCAACAACCTCAGCCAAATGATGGCTCTGAACCCAACCATCAGCTCGCAAGGCAAAACACACTTCGCAGGCTAATCAAAATGCTTTCTGAAGAAAAGAAAATTAATTATCCCACGGCTCTATTTTTTGTGGTCATCATTCTGTTTGAAATAACTGTACAGTCTTCCCTCTTCCTAACAGTAGGCCCCAAACCGCTGTTTCTTTCTACTTTTCATCTTGGAAAACCAGTGCCTCCAACCACTCTGGGGCTCACACATCCCATCAATTTAGCAGAGACACAGTAGCAAGCTTAACCCTTTAGCCCTAGGCAGAAGTTCACGGCGGGGGGATTGGAAGAACAGAGGCTGGTATTCTGTACTCTCTGGTATTCCGGTATTGGGAGGTGCTGGCAGTGGTGAGTTTGAAATACGTTTGCTGTATGTTTCATCGGAAGTCACATTCATCATACAAGCTTTGATTAACAAATACGAGAATTCCCTTTTTTCTTCCCTTACTTCCTACCTGCCTTTATTTATTTATTTTTGCCATTCACAAAACTAAAGAGAAAGTCACTCCACAGAACACAAATGGAATAAAAGGCCAACCATTCTGCCTTTCCAATCCTCACTCTCCCTTTCCCATTCTTTACTGTTGCCTCAAGCAATCTGCTGTACTGACGAGTTCGCACTGCTTTCCTTTATTTTTTTTTTTTCTTCTCTTGCTGGCATTGGAAAAGCCTGTAAATACCCCAAGAAAAGAAGAGAATTTTTTTTTCCTTCAGCTCATTTTCATAAGAAACATGATAAATAATACATGGCACTTTAATAAGACTTTATCTGAATGGTTTAATGAAAAACAAATACATTATGTAAAGACCCAATAACTGCTCTTGGCTGCACTGAGCCAATACAGATTTTCCAGTCCGTTTTCCCCACAAAGTTGGAACCACTCGGTGGTGATTAGATTCCCACAGATCCATCTTGCAATAATGGGCTCAGACTTTCCCTCAAACTTAGGTCTTCACAGTCAGATACACTGAAGATCTGCAAATACAACAATGAGAACCAGACCTAAATCCACATCAAAGTTATTTGGAGTCAGGCTCTGTTCCCTGGATAACTAAGCATGAAAATTCCTCCACTCTGGTACATGCAAACACAGTCACATACGGGGACAAGTCCCCTCCCCATAGACACTGCAACCATATTAAGGAGCCCAGAGGAACACTTTCCCATTGATAACATCAGTGCTCCTTAATCAGGATTAGGACATCCAATGACCCCAAATCAAATGGTAGCATCATATCCGCCACCACTGCCCAACTGATGGCAAAACTTTGCCAACCTTTTAAGCAGCATCTGGGGATAGTGAATTTGAGTTCCATCTCAATAGAGACTGAGAAAGAGCCCCATCAAGGCCACTAGCTCCAGCATGATTCTCCAACATCAATACATGGGAGAAGTAAAGAAAGAAAATACTTTTATCTCTCTCTCTTAAAAAAAAAAAAAAAAAAAAAAAGTCTGGGCACTCATCATCATCCAATGGATTCATACTCATTCCAGGAGCACCTGCCTACATTTCAGCTACCAAGGATAGCTGAAATGGTTATGCACACCCTATAGGAAGCTGAAAAGGTACTGGGAAATTGGCAATGAATAATGTCATCTTCAAATTAAACTTCCTCAGGCAGAAGGCAACCACCCAAGTCTTGACTCACACAATAATATTGTAACTTTTTCCTTCCCCCAAATTTGCCAGCTATTTAAGAGAAGAATGGAAATCGTTTTTTTATTTTCTCTTTTTAATAACGATTTATTATGATTTCCCAAGTCTGTTAAAATTGGAGAAGATCCACTAAAAAAAAAAATCACTTTCTATGAGAGTGGCCATGCCTCGAGCCAGAAGACTGCAGTTAGACAGAAAGAAGAACTTGATCTTCAATGTAATCATCTATAGTGGGGTTACTCAGCAGCAATGTCAAGGTGTGACTTAGAAATATTTTACTTTCACTTCCAAATTTAATGAGGGCAACTACATATTCTCCATCTTCATTAAAGGGAGCATGAAACTATCTTCAGAAAACCTGATTATTTATCTCTATCAAAAGCACTTTGATCCACTGATTTGTTCAAATTCCTGAATCATATTTTGTTACTGCTGATCTCATTCCAGGCACTGTTCTAGTTCCCAGGTCTGTATCAGTGAGGCCAGACAAACAGAGGTCCCTGACATCATATGGTTTACATTCTAGTCGGTGGGGGAGGGGTGGCAGAAAGTAAATAATACAGATAAGAAATAAGTATAGTACAATAGATGGTGGTGAGTGCTCAGGAAAAGAAAGAGGCAAGATCAAGATCAGGGAATGAGGGAAACCAGGGTAAGGCAGATGGCAATGACATCTCCCTAAAAACCACACTTGCTCTGAAAAATGCAGTTTTAGCTTCAAGAAAGCCCCTTGTACCTGCTCCTTCCAATCTTACTGTCTAAACCTAAGATTTATTTAATACTGATGGTCCCCCACTTGTGATGGGGTCACATCTGGATAAATCCATAATAAGGTGAAAATATCCTATGTCAAAAACATATTTTCTGGTTATGACATTTGCAACTTACAATGGGTTTATCCGGACAAAACCCCATTGTAAATTGAGGAGCATGTCTCTATGAATTCTGGAATTCTCTTGGGTCAATCTACTAGGGGTAGCAGTGAGAAGTTTGCACTTCTAATGTAGACAATCAGCTGGCTCGTTGGCCTCCAGAATGAGGTCTCAGCCCTAGATGGTCCCCCTGAGTTATATTTTGCAGAAGCTCCATTTCTCAGACATATTCTCTAGGTAAAAGCATGATCACTCCATGACACCGAGTCGGAGGGCCCAGTACTTTGGCAGCACTCAAATGTGTATAGCTCTCTCCTTTCAGAGTAAAGGGCTGCGTCCCAGGCAGAACCAATTCCTTTGCATGTAATGACAGCATCCAGGCTACAGATTAGAGCCTGCTTCTGCGTAGAGGACCCTCAATCTCCTCTAGCTTTCTAGCCTGGGTGTGGGTTGTCAGTGAGCCTAGGACTAAAAATAAGCCACACTTGCAAGGGCAGAAACACAAGTACAGGCAATACCCAGTTCACAACTAGCTCCCACTACAAATGCACTTTTCAAAATTACAGTGGTGGTTTAGAACAGTTTACAACCATCTTTGGCCTCCAAGACAGTTAATAAATAAAACCAAACAAATGAATAAAATGCCCACCAATCATATATAGATTTGACATCACTGTGGGAAAATGAGTAATCTCAAACACAGATGTTGGGAGATGATTTTGGTGCTCACTATAAAAATCTAAAATATGCCTATCTTTCAAGGTAACTATTCTAATTATAGGTATCTGTCCTGCTAAAATAATTGAGATAGACACATAATACATGAACCAGGATATTCACTCCAGCATTGCTTGTAGAAGGAAAATACAGTTGATCCTTGAACACACAGATGTGAACGGCAAAGGACCACGAATGCACAGATTCTCTGCCACCACTGACACCCCAGAGACCCAGAGACAGCAAGAACAACCCCTCCTCTTCCTCATCCTCTTTCTTCTCGGCCTATCCCATCTAAAATGACAAAGATGAGGACATATATGATGATCTACTTCTACTTAATAGTAAATATGTTTTATCTTCCTTATGATTTTCTTAATACTATTTTATTTAGCTTACTTTATTGTAGGAATACATATATAATGCATATAACATAAAAATATGTGTTAATCCACTGTTTATGGTATTGATAAGGCCTTGAGTCAATAGTGGGCTAATCGCAGTTTTGGGGAAATCGAAAGTCATACACAAATTTTGGCCCAGGCATTTGGGTCATGTCTGTAATCACAGCACTTTGGGAAGCCGAGGCAGATGGATCACTTAAGGCCAGGAGCTCTAAAGCAGACTGACCAAGATGGTGAAACCCCAAAACTTAGCCAGGCATTGTGGCATACACCTGTAGTTCCAGCTACTTGGGAGGCTGAGGCATGAGAGTCACTTGAACCTGGAAGGCGGAAGTTGCAGTAGGCTGAGATCATGCCACTGCATACCAGCCTGGGCAACAGAGAGTGTATCTCAAAAAAAAAAAATTTACACAAATTTTCTACCTTGTGGGGGTTTGGTGCCTCTAACCCTCATGTTGTTGAAGGGCCAACTGTAATAAAAACCAACAGGAGATAAATAAAACGAGGTATAGCACATTCATACAGTGCACCTGTTAAAAAGAATAATGATCATCTGTGCGTCTTTCCTTGGAAAAATCTCTAAGAAAGATCTCCAAGAAGTCTTAGGATATATATAAAATAGTTTCACGTGTGAAAAATCAAAGCAAAACACACAGCAAAAAACTCCACAATTCATATGTGTGTGCACGCATATAGACATCCACAGAAGCATGTGCATATATGTACAGGCATACAAACAGGCATACATGCAATCATGTGAAGTGCACACAAAAGGACTGGGAACGATGTAAGTCAATCCAATAAATGCCTTTAGATCTAGGGTAATAGAGGAGGGGTGATTGGGGAGGTTTCAGTTTTCACTCTGTACAGATTTATGTTGCTTATATTTTCACAATAAGAACATGTCTGTATATTACTTTTATAATCAAGTGAAACAATATTATTATCTTGCTACTACAACAACTACTGCAACTGATGTTATTATAAAGACCCCAGGCTATGGTCCTAAAGAACATTTTTTTTTTTTGAGACAGAGTTTCGCTCTTGTTACCCAGGCTGGAGTGCAATGGCACGATTTCGGCTCACCGCAACCTCCGCCTCCTGGGTTCAGGCAATTCTCCTGCCTCAGCCTCCTGAGTAGCTGGGATTACAGGCACGTGCCACCATGCCCAGCTAATTTTTTTGTGTATTTTTAGTAGAGACAGGGTTTCACCATGTTGACCAGGATGGTCTCGATCTCATGACCTTGTGATCCACCCGCCTCGGCCTCCCAAAGTGCTGGGATTACAGGCGTGAGCCACTGCACCCGGTCCCAAGAATATATATATTTTTTAATGGTGGTAACTTTCCCTGGCTAGTGCATGAATACCTGCTTAAACCCACTAGTGAGTTGCAACATTCTAGATACTTAACATCCACAATGAAAAAGAGAATGGACTCAGCTACATTGTAGTTTAGTGTCCATACAGGATTTCAGTAACACAGAATCTCCTATCATTTACAGCAAAACTTCTTAGGGACAATGTTTTCTGCTTACCTCTTCAGAAATCAAAATCAAAATCACCATATTCTCATCCTACCCCTTCCTCAGGTGCCAAGGCTGCTGAGAAACGGACTACAGATTGGAAACTTGCATATGTTTCTGTAGAAGAAAAAGGATGTGACTGATACGCGAACCCAGGTATGTCTGATTCTCTACTACCCATCTCACAGGGTGGGGTAGCTTGTCTTTACACGAAGCCTCACGTATAAAGCACGAAAATGTGGAAAATGAGTCCTTTTTTGTTCCTACAAGCCAGGGCCCAAACTGCCTTCCCTCTTCCCATCGCAGGCACGATGAGGAGGAAGCTCAGGAGGCACAGAGAGTGCGTCTTCTCTCTTGACGCTTGAGCCTTGCCTCTCTTCCTGTCATCTCACTGGTTGCAGACCATGGGTGCCATGGAGTACAAGCTTGGAAAATGTGATCTTTCAACTCAGTTCTTCCCCTGATGTGGTGTTCTGCTGTGTGCCCCTCAGCAGGATGGCTGCATTTACCTCTACACATACCTATACTGTTCATATTTCTCAGGGTGAGCAGAAACACAGGACTCAGGGGCAGAGGGCGGGGACACAAAGCTAGGCTTTCCTTAACTCCCGCCTTCTAGCGAGTGGAGGAATGAACCTGCTGCAAATCATCTCCTAGGAAACATCCTGAATGTCTAAAGTTGTGGTGGATTCCAGTCTGAGAATCCAGAGTCATACATACGGTATGATTCTCCGCAGAGAAAGGCCCAAAGAGTTCTGGTATTCTGAAAATGGTTGCGTGGTCCATCGCTACGGCCAGGGGCAGGCTAGGGAGTCTATTCACTGCAGCAAAAGCAGCAATATGCCCACGACGCAGGTGCTCTGTGTCAACAGAAACACACCAACTGGTTTAAATTCAAGCTCTGCTATTTGCAAGCTATGTGAACGTGAGCAGGTGAGATAACCGTTCCAAGCCTTAGTTTTTTTCATCTGTAAAATGGGGCCAATAGGCCAACTGTAGCACCCTCACGGAACTACCGTGATTCTCAGACTTCTTGTCCCCTAGTCCTCAAATTCATGGACAGTTCCATAAAAGTTTAAAAATGGTAAAGAGACTGCATGAAAATGAACAACTTTTAAATTTCTTGCCAAGTTACTGCATTCATACATACACACAAACTCATATCCACTGTCTACTATCACCGGTCTTTCATAAAAGAAACAGCATTTTACACAAAAAGGCAAAAATAAAAAAGGAAGGACATAATCTGAAAAAAAAAGGACAGTCCTTCAAATTGATTAAATTTAGGTCTATTAAAATTTTCACTAAATTGCCCTTAATTTTCTCATTTAGCTGCAGTCTGTTGAAAATGTCGTTACAGAATCCGATGAGTCTGTGGATTGGCATTTGGGAACCCCCAAGGTAATGGATGTAAAGTACATCTTAGCATAGGCATTGGCACACCAAGTATCAGCAACACTTGTTAGCTATCACGAGGAGACTCAAAAACAGTGAATAGTTACTCTTGAGGCTTGAATAACTATTCTGTTTACCCCCACAGGTTCACTGCAGCAAAGCAAACCACACACTCTTCATTTCTGAGTTCCCTGAATCACAGAGCAACATGTCTTTCACTTAGAAGAGGCTTAATAAAGGTCAAATGAATTCAATTTGTCGGATCACCAGAGTTTACTCTTGTTTATCAATGACTCGGCCCTGCTCATTCAAGGTCCCCTGAAATACGGAGCTGTGATGGACTATGTGGTAACTCTTTCTGCTTCATATGAGGGTATGTCTCAACCACAAACAGCGAGACTCCAAAAGGTGGACTGCCCTGAGTACAGCTGTAGTGGGAAGGACACTTTTTGGAGTCTTGCTGCTTGGTCTGAAGACCAATCTCTGGATCCTACCTTTGCAGCTGCTTTTAAATGTCTACTGAGATACAAGCTCTTAAAACCTCAGTTTCATTCTCTCTAAGGAGAATAATGATACTTTTCCTTCCTAAGTTGTTGAAGGATAAAATAATGTAATATATACAAGTCATAAGAATGATGCTTGTTATCTAGCAACTACTCAATATATAGCAACTATTTTTATGAAGTATTTTTTTTATTTTCAGTCCCTGACCAGTTGATGAAACAGTCACTCCTCCATCTTTGCAAATAACATTATACAAACAAGACCAACAAAGTCAATACCTTTATGGAAGGACTAACTTCAGATGCTATTTCCTTTTTGAAAAGTTTTTTTAAAATGACATGGCACTATACAAAAATGTATAGACATCACCTTTCTTCCTTGGTCTTCTGAGTACACAAGTTATTTAACCTTGCTAATGAATCAAATGAATGCAAGCTTACACATTAGTTCCTGTCAACTAAATTCTTCACCAACTGTATCTCGCACAGTATCAGGTCAAGTCCTTCACTATTTTTTGAAGACTGACAAGGGTAATACGCGTTAGAAAATTACTTCTGGCCAGATGGTAATTATTTTTTTTAATCTTCACAAAATACTGCAAGGTACATTATTTTTATAGTTCTAATTTACATAAGAAAAAATGGAGTGCACAAGAAGTAGACATATTATCCTTCTAATAAGAGATGGAAAACACGGTTTTCAGTTCTGTTGAACGAAATGAGAAAGTATCCTTTTTATCACACTATACAAGTAGCCGTAGAGACGTGTTTACAGAATCACCATTGTCATCATCGTCATCATCATCATCATCTTCATCATTTTTTACAATGTCTAAGCCTAGCAGGCACTTTTTGAAGAATTACTCTGTGCCAATTCATCCTCTATGTTTTTTTTCCAGAAAAAATTAAAAAAATCACTGACCCCAGTCACCTAATTTTATCATATGAAATTTTCCTAGCTTTCTCGTCCTTACTCTATTATAGCAGGGGTAAGTCCCACCCTATCCACGGCTTACCCTAAGCTTTTCAAAAGAAGGGATTCTGCTTTGGTCTTTCTTTTTTCTTGCCAATGCTTTCCTATGATCATCTCTGGCAAAAATGACAATTTATGGAGACAATATTCTGCCACAGCAGCCAAGTGACATATGTCAAAAGAGACCCAAGACACACCAGGCAGAACCCCAAATTAAAAGATACCCGGAGCAAGCAAATCACTTCAGTTCCTATAGCAGCCTTCCTGAAGCAATCAATGCCAGGAGGTGATGCAAAGAGAGGGTGCAGCGTTTGTTGCTTGAGAGGGTGGGAGTCTGTTTCCAGTGCACAGGACCGAATGTAAGCGCGTGGGACAAGGGAGGGTAGGCGGCAGAGACAAAAACAGCTAAGTGGTGATTTCTCCTAATGAACAAGTGGGTGGGAAGGTCTACTTTGGGAACCCTCCACCCCACCCACTATCTGTGTTTCAACTTCTGGATGAAACTCAAGCAAATCTGAAGGCAAACAAAGCCTGCAGAAGATTCTATTTTTCCTCTTTCATAAGCTTGGCTGCAAGGTTCTTCGACCCCATAAATGCTCAAAAATTGTATCTTTAAAGTAAGAGATGAGTTGTCATCAAGCATTTCTGACTAGAAGTGACTTCACCTCTACCATCTCCAGCTCTGAATTAATCCACCATGACCTCTGCCTTCCCAAGGTCCTGTCATGGCACACAGGTCAAAGACACTGAAGGAGTTCCTAGTTCGCGGCATCATTGCATACCTTCTAAGTCTGATGATGGTTGGGGGTGAGCTAGGAAGGCTGTAAGTAATCATACAAAACTAGATTTATGTGCAAAACTTACACAAGGTTACAATGAGGACATATCAGGTACTGGGTAGAAAATCTTCCTGGCTCACAAGACCTCACCTCGGCAAACAGACAACCTCTAGGATCCCAAATCTTAGTCCACAAATTGCAGTTCACAATTACAAGTAGCTCATGTTCTTACAACCTCATCTGGCCTGTGAGTCCAGGTTCTTAAATTCTGTCTCTGGGATCCATTACAAAGACCTACACATAAAACTAATTAGCCCATTTTGCAATATGAGATGGTGGCAGAGAGAATGGAATATGTGATTCTCATTTTAAAAACACAGATAAGGATCTGTAGAGTCATCCTTCATATTATCCATAGGTGATTGATTCTAGGACCTTCCAAGTATACCAAAATCTACAGATGTGTAGTATTTGCTTATAACCTACACATATCCTCCTGTATACTTCAAATCATCTGTAGGTTTACAAATACAATGCAAATTCTACATAAATAGTTGTTTCAATGGATTCTTTGGGGAATAACGACAAGGAAAAAATGTGTGCACATATTTAGCACAGACACAAATTCTTTATGAATGTTTTTGATCTGCAGTTGACTGAATCTATGGATGCAGAACCCAAGGATCTAGAGGGTCAACTGTGTGTATTACATCCTTGAAAATGACATTTGGCTGTTCTTGCACCCTCAACTTTGATTAAACTCTCCTGGTTCCAGACTTTCTCTGCCATACTTTTCCTCTTCCCTCTTTTCTTTTTGGGAGTCAGAGAACGAATTCTCATCCTTACTCCTTCATCCTCTATTTTCCACTTCTTAAAAGCCTGGCAACAGTTGTTTCTGTGTCCTTGAGGGGGTCATCTTTCACTCAAGTTTGCATCCAGCCATCTTCCCAAATCAAACCTGTACTCTCCATTATAAGACCTATCATGCTCACTGATGAAAACATAGCATTTCCTTCACCTGGAGACAGATAAAATAATTCAAGACTCTTTCAGTGCAGTGGTATGGAAGAAAAAGACTATACACATCCCTGGCTGGACTCTTTCATGCACATGTATTGCAGAGTTCTTACATGCCTCATAGACACAAAATCTTGCTTGGCATCATTTTGTGCTTTGTTAGGTCTCTTAACTCTTATACCTTAATGGTCATCACCTTGCACAACCCATTTCTGTGATACACACACACACACACACACACGACATATATGTATATATATATATATATATATGCACACACTTTGTGTATGGCGTGTGTACATATATATATATATATATATATATATATATAAACACATATACTTTATGGATAGAGTACATTTATACAGAGAGTAATGGCTACCATGCTCTTCACACATCTGTGAGGGATTTGCTGCAATGGTTGAAATCAGACTCTTTGCAGAATCTGGACAAATCCTGATCGCATCCCCAGCCCTGACCTCTCCTCACAAGCTGCATCTCAGGAATCATCATGAACTTCAGACAGCCTCCTGAGTGTCTCAGTGCCAAGGTCCTATCCTTGCTGCTATTTTAACATTCCCCCAAACAAATGCATTTGCACATGCTGCTCTTCCTCTATTGACTAACCTGTTTGTTAACGGAAGCACCTCCCTTCCATTTACTTAACCTTGAAAGCTCAACATTTGCCCTTCACATCCTCCTTTGCTGCTCCGAATAGTCAATTGGTTCCCAAATCGTATCATTTTTAACTCTTCCATCTCCCAATTATTAAGGCTGTCTTAATTTTCCATTGCTGTTATACTAGTACGTCGCATTATTTTATTTAGCCTAGATTTTTAGAAAAGTGGGGGAAAAGCTATACTGACCTAAGTTCCTTTGCTCTTAGTCTCACCTCTTCCCAGTTCATACTTCACATTGATGCCACAGAGGAATTTTAAACACCCAAAACTAAGGATGTCCGTCTTCTGTTCAAAAGGCATCAATGACTCCTTCCGCTGGTTAGGGCACAGTATTCAATGGTTTAACCTGGTTCTGCCCACCCGACCTTGCAACATAACTGGTACTTCTTCTACATATCTCCCTTTGTCCAGATTCAGGTCACCTTGAACCCAGAGCTATAATCACTTATGCCCAGTGCATGTTAAAACATCTCCAAATTTATGTCCTTTTGCTGAAATGGCTTTAATAATATGAATGTACAAATCCCAGAATGCCCAGTGCCTAGTTAAATAAATAATCACAGAATGAAATGTGCATCCTTGTATGTTTTGCAATATTGAGATGGAGGTGAGGATGAGAGCACCTCGGTGAGTTTCTGTTTATTCTTCACATGGGTATTGCTGGGTACATATGATAATATTACATTACCAACAAGCATGCTGGGACTCAGAAGGCTTAGGTAAGCTGTCTGCTTCTAAGTGTTACAGCCCGTGTTAACAGTGACTTCTTGGTCTGTTTTCTCTCTATCCTCTGCACCCCTCCTGCACACACTGCACGCACATGTCCCATGAGAACTTTATTTTTCCTCCTTCATGTTGCATCCCCATCACCTTAGAACAGCACTTGGCTTACTGTCCTGGATGCTTGTTAACTATTAGTTGAGTGAATGAGAAACGCAGAAAGTGAAAATATTAATCCTCTTCCCCTTGCTTGTTTCTGAGATCCATTTAATTTACTAGTTGATTAATTCATTTATTCAACCATCAGCTACCTTTCGAAAATAGTGTCTGTGCCAAGCCTGGTACTGGCTTCGGAGATACCGTGGTCAACCAAGACAGGACGTGGAGCTTACATGCCAGATTAATGAGATATTTTCAGGTCACCTGGCTAAAAAAAATTACCTTTTGCAGCTCAATAGCAGTGTGTGAACCAGCATTTTCTCAATAACATGCAACAAATTAAAATATGAAAGTGAATTGGATTATGAAGCTAATTGAAAACAATATTAGCTATCCATACTCCCAATTTCAAATATTGGTGTTCATCAAAATAGCCTCATTTTCTCACTAATTGCCTTTATGATACATGTTTCATATTTGAAGTCATAAAATGCATCTTTTACTCTGTTCCTTTTATCTCTTTTATAAATGGAGTTTCCTGTGACATTTATTTCTAAAATGGTTTCTACTGGTGTAATGTACTTGAGAAACATTGGTTTGCTGTGTAACCATGGGAAACGCTGATTATAGGTTTACTCTCCCATGAAGAAAAATAGGAAGAATTAAAAAAAAATCATGTTCTGGGACCAGAGCGTTTATCCTAACCTTGTCCTGCCTTCTTGATAGTTAAGGGGATGATGACAAGGACTGGGGAGGCAGACCTCCTCCCTCTGGATCTTCAAACTATAGTGTACTAGCTGAGTGTCTTCTGGCATGTTATTTAAAACTTCCTAAGTCTTGAGTCCTAATTTATAAATGGGACAAATGTGAATATCTTTATTTCCAAAGACAGTATCTGACATCATGGAAAAACACACTAAATTTCTTAGCACCTAGTAAGTGCATGACACCTTAGCATCTAGTAACGCATGACACATATCAGGCTCAAGGATAATTGTGATAATGATGATGGTGGTGGTGGTGGTGGTGCTGAGGATAATCATGACCATGGTGATGGTGATGATGATGATGATGATGATGAAGGTGATGGTAATACTGATGGCAATAATCATGACAATCATGATGATCATGTTGGTGATGATGATGATGATGGTGATTGTGATAATGATGATGGTGGTGGTGGTGGTACTGAGGATAATCATGACCATGGTGATGGTGATGATGATGAAGGTGATGGTAATACTGATGGCAATAATCATGACGATCATGGTGATCATGTTGGTGATGATGATGATGATGGTGATTGTGATAATGATGATGGTGGTGGTGGTGGTACTGAGGATAATCATGACCATGGTGATGGTGATGATGATGAAGGTGATGGTAATACTGATGGCAATAATCATGATGATCATGTTGGTGATGGTGATGATGATGATGAAGGTGATGGTAATACTGATGGCAATAATCATGACGATCATGGTGATCATGTTGGTGATGATGATGATGGTGATTGTGATGATGATGATGGTGATTGTGATGATGATGATGGTGGTGGTGGTGGTACTGAGGATAATCATGACCATGGTGATGGTGATGATGATGAAGGTGATGGTAATACTGATGGCAATAATCATGACGATCATGATGATCATGTTGGTGATGATGATGATGATGGTGATTGTGATGATGATGATGGTGGTGGTGGTGGTGCTGAGGATAATCATGACCATGGTGATGGTGATGATGATGATGAAGGTGATGGTAATACTGATGGCAATAATCATGACGATCATGATGATCATGTTGGTGATGATGATGATGATGGCGATTGTGATAATGATAATTATCATAATGGCAGTGAAAGTGACCACGGTGATGATGATGAAGGTGGTGGTGATGATGATGACATGGTGGCAGTAATGTTGGTGCTGGCAATGATGATCTGGCTATTGTTGATTGTAAACACAAAGGTAAGGCAATGTACATTGACCTTTGTGGGAAAGACAGCCAGCCCTATTCTGTTAGGCTTGAAACAAAGGGAGCCATCTATTTCATCTTTCTAAGGAGAGCCCATTGCTGCTTCCCAATCCTGCTTTCTCCCTCAACTCTAGTGTTTTCACTAAGGAAGCAATTGTAATACCCATCATCACCCTGACTGCTTTTTCTTCTTTGTAACTGAGCCACAGACATCTCTAAGGAAGCTCTCTTGTACAGCAGGCAGAATCTGGCATGAGTGTCCTTTTGGGTAACTCTGTGGGGTGTTAATAATTTATGACCTCTTTAGTGAAAACATTAACCTCCAGGGTGCCCATACTTCCTCTAATATCACTCAGATTCTCAGCAGGCTGTGACTCTCTTTTCTCCAACCCTAGCCTGTCACCAGACAAATCATTCCAGTGTTTTTCCCCTGCACAGCCAATGTCCTATCAAGATCCACAAGTCCAAGAAATATTGTAAAAAGTAATTGCAAAGTTTTGTGGTTTTTTTTTTTTTTTTGAGAGGCAGTCTCACTCTGTCACACAGGCTGGAGTGGTGCCATCTCAGCTCACTGCAACCTCCATCTCCTGGGTTCAAGTGACTCTCCCGCCTCAGCCTCCAATGTAGCTGGGATTATGAAAATGTACCACCACACCTGGTACTTTTAGTAGAGATGAGGTTTCATCATGTTGGCCAGGTTGGTCTCGAACTCCTGACCTCAAGTTATCTGCCCAGCTCAGCCTCCGAAAGTACTGGGATTATAGGTGTGAGCCACTGCACCCAGCAAGTAATAGCAGAGCTAAGAATTACTTAGCATCTACTATGTGATAGCTACTATGCCAAGGGTTTTACATTCATCATCTTATTTCATCTTCCCAGAAATTTGATAAGCAAGGTGATGTGACTTCTCCCATTACACAGGTGAGGAAACTGAGGGTGAGGGAAGATAGATAACTTAATTAAATGCACACCCTGAGGCCCTAACTCAGGTCAGTGTGATTTTCTCACCTGGGATCTTCCACTTTATTGCATGATGCATTCCTTAAAATGAATTTCCAGCGGGCGCGGTGGCTCAAGCCTGTAATCCCAGCACTTTGGGATGCCGAGGCGAGTGGATCACGAGGACAACAGATCGAGACCATCCTGGTCAACATGGTGAAACCCCGTCTCTACTAAGAATACAAAAATAAGCTGCGCACGGTGGCGCGTGCCTGTAATCCCAGCTGCTCGGGAGGCTGAGGCAGTAGAATTGCCTGAACCCAGGAGGTGGATATTGCGGTGAGCCGAGATCGCGCCATTGCACTCCAGCCTGGGCAACAAGAGCGAAACTCTGTCTCAAAAAAAAAAAAAAAAAAATCAATTTCCAAGTAGAATGTCTGAGAGTTGAACAATTGATGTGAGAGTTCTCTGAGTGTGGTTTATTCTCTAGAAATTAAATTGAATTACAGGATCGCAAACTATGGTTCAGGTAGATGCTGCCTCCCAGGGCCCTTGTGGGTGGGTATCTTAAACCACCCTAGGATTTCCCTGTCATATGAGAACCAGAGTGAAGGAAGAAAAAGCTCAGGCCTTGATCCAATGTCTCACGGAGACCACGTTACTGTTCTGCTCCCTCCCTTCCATAGAACACGAAGAAAACAGATCTCAGCCAGCAAATACACACTGGATGGGTTAAAAAATTCGGATCAACAGTCAGTCATACATACAACTAGTTTATGACCCATTTCATTGGGGCTACATCTTCGTTAACTGTGTATTTTGAAAACACACACAGGGAAATACAGCTTAAGAAGTAGAAAAGTGCGTATGAAATGGGTGGGGGGAGGTAATATGCAAATCTGTACGTATTGGATAATACCCCATACACAGAAAATCTATCACAAAATAATTTGTCTTCTCCAATCTAAATGTAACTCTATCTAACTCTAAACCTATATATCTACATAGATATTTTCAAAGCTTTTATCATTTTTAAAATTGTCCATCCAAGTTTTTAATAATGAAAGGCAAGTACTTTCATTATGAGGTAAAATAAAAGGTTTTCTCTTCTCCCTTTTTTTTTTTTTAAGCAGCCTAAGTCACAGATTGAAAATCCTTCTTGTCTGGTATACCTCAGGTCAGAGCCTCACCATGGCCGGTGGAGAACAAGGGCTTGGTCCACCAGGGATCAGCTTGGACCTGCTCACTGTCCTGGACCTTCAGAGCTAGTTTGATGATGATTCTAGAAAGAGAAAGAGAGCACCCTGGCATAGTTCCTGCACATTGCTGCTCTCCATGGAAGCCTAATTATAGTCACCAAAGAAGTTTCTTTCTTGTCTCTCCAGGTCCTGTGTGACAGCTCGTCATTCTGGTGGCATTTTTGTCGGGAAAACCTCACTTCTATTTTTATTATGAGGACTGCTTGTCTTTACTAGCTCTTTGTACATAGATCAAGACATTATGAAGACCTGCACTTTCCTCCGGCAAATGAGAGTCACTAATTTTCTCTCTATTAAGTCCTGTGCTAACTCCATTGGCTTCACCAATATTTATGTCACACTCTGGGACCAGGAGGATACTGGAACAAAGTTAACCTCTTACGTGTCACACATCCTCACCTTCCCAAAGCTTCCATCATGCATTGCCTGCGCTCATATTCAACGAAGAGAGTGGTTATGTAGCCTCACCCTGACCTACTTAAGCAGCACCTTCATTAAAGTATAAAACTCGGGGCCGGGTGTGGTGACTCACGCCTGTAATCTCAGCACTTTGGGAGGCTGAGGTGGTGGATCACCTGAGGTCAAGAGTTCTAGACCAGCCTGGCCAACATGGTGAAACCCCGTCTCTACCAAAAACACAAAAATGAGCCAGGCGTGGTGGGGGTGCCTGTAATCCCAGCTACTCAGGAGGCTGAGGCAGGAGAATTGCTTGAACCCAAGAGGCAGAGGTTGCAGTGAGCCGAGATCACATCACTGCCCTCCAGCCTGGGTGACAGAGCGAGACTCCATCAGAAAGAAAGAAGGAAAGGGGAAAGGGAAAGAAAGGAGAGGGAGAGAGAGAGCAGTGTGGGGGCAGGGACAAATTCTCACTTTGGAATCCCATGAAGCCACGTGGTATTTATATGATGGTGAAGGTGGACGGACATCAAAGTTTACTCATGTCATCCTCAACAAAAATCCTGCCTTATAATGGCGATGCTGCTACAAGTGTTTACCTATTAGGGCTTACTCCATGCTAGACATTCTGAACATGATTTACACGCATCATTCCATTTAACCCCTATGCCAGCATTGCTATTCATGCACTCACTCCTTCATTCCTTATTTAAATCACCTATAAATATTTATAGAGTGGTAAATTATGTTCTAAGAATTGTGCAGTGTTCCCAGTAGACTGATTAAACATACAAACAAGCAGACAAACAAACAAAACTCAGTCTACTTACCCAGGTGGAACTTAAAAATCTATTGGCAGAGATGGACTTTAAAATCAATCTGTTTCTTATAAAACTAATGTCCCCACGTGTTCATTCTTGAGCCCTTATCTCAGAGAAATGGAATCTTGTGTTCATACAAAAATCTGCACTTGAAGATTTGTAATAGTTGTATTTATAATAACTAAAACCAGTAGTTAGTCCAGATACCCATCAGCAGATGAATGGTTAAACAAATTGTGGTACATCCATACCATGGAATACTACCCAGCAATGAAAAAGAATGAGTTGTTTATACACAGCAGCTTCAGTGAGTCTCCAGGGAATTATGCTGATCAAAAAATGCCACCCCTAAAAGTAAGGTACTGTATGGGTCCATTTCTTAAAATGTGCAAACTTTTAAATGGAGAGATTAGTGTTTGCCAGAAATTAGGAACTGAGAGCTGACCTAGGGCAGGTGGGGTAGGAGGTTGGTTGTAAAAAGAAAATCAGAAGGGATCTAGTAGGGATGGAAATGTTTGGTGTCTTGACTGTGGTGTTGGACGCACGAACCCACACATAGGATAAAATTGTACAAAACCAAATACAACTACCACCACTCCACAGACACACACACATGCACACATTAATGCAAGCAAAATTGGGAAATGTGAATAAAATCAGTGAACTGTACCAACATCAATATCCTAGACGTGATCGCTGTACTTTAAGTTTGCCAATGTTACCATCGCGGGGAACTGCATTGGGGGTACATGGGAACTCTCTGTATTATTCCTTACAGCTGCATGCGAATCTGCAATTATCTCAATAAAAATTCCAATTAAAAATCAAATTACACAGTCAATTTTCTGAGGCCCATTGTGGTAAATGCTATAAAGGAAAAGAACAGGTTGCTAAAAAAAATAAGTAAGGAATCTATAGATAGCAAAGGGCTGGATTGAGACTGAGGGTGAGGGAAGTCTCATCTGAAGAGGCACCATTTCATTGGGCAACCGAGGGATGAGGCGTTGGCGAGGAGAAAGGTGGGTGGGAAAATGTTCCAGAAAAGGAAACAGTGTGTGGCAGGGATGTAGGAAAGGGTGTGCGAGCTCAGGCAATAGAGAAGGAACATCCAGTACAAGAAGGCAGCATCTAAAAGATGCAGGGCCATCTTAAAGCCCTAACACCCCGCCAGTGACTGACCTGAGTTTATGCAGTTATTATTTTGCCGTTGATTCTGCTGCAATCCAGTAAGGCACAGAGAAACCCTGAGGTCACAGAAACAGGAAGTATCAGATCCAGGATTAAACACCCAAACTACTACTCCGTCCTCTGCCTCCCTTAAAAAACATCTTTATGAAGTTACAAAGGGCCAGGAGTGGTGGGTCATGCCTGTCATCCCAACACTTTGGGAGGCTGAGGTGGGAGGACTGCTTGAGGCCAGGAGATCAAGATTAATCTTGGCAATATATCAAGACCTCGTCTCTACAAGAAGTTAAAAAAAATTAGTCGGGCATGGGTGAGTACCCATAGTCCCAGCTACTCAGGAGGCTGAGGTGGGAAGATTGCTGGAGCCCAAGATTTCAATGCTGCAGTGAGCTGTGACGGCGCCACTGCACTCCAGCCTCAGCTAGAGAGCAAGACTCTGTATCTTGAATGAATGAATGAATAATGAATGAATGAATGAATGAATGAAGTTAAACATAAAATACATCTCAATCCAGAAACAGCACTCCTAGGAATTTACCCAGGAGAACTAAGAATTGTTATACAGTAATACCCGAACACAAATGTGTATAGCAACTTTTTCACCATCAGCAAAAACTGGCAACAACCCAAACACCCTTCAGCTGGTGAATAAGCTGTGGTGCATCCATACCATAGAATATGCTACTCAGCAATAAAAGGGAAGAAAAAACTATTGATAGATGCAACTACCTGGATGAATCTCAAATCCATTACAGAGAGAGAAGTCAGACCTAAAGGCGACCTACTTCTGATTCCATTTATAGGACATTCTGGAGACGCCAACACTATACGGACAGAAAAGAGATTGGCAATTCCCAGGAGCTCGAGTTGGGGGTCACGAACTATAAACAGGCCCTAAGAAGGTTTTGGCAATAATGAATATGCTTCAAATAACACGGAGGCTAGTGGGTGTCACATCGCTATATGCACTTACCGAAACCTGAAGAACTGTGTGCTAAAAGGGGTACATTTTACTGTGTGTAAATTACACCTCAATAAACCTGACTATAAACCCTTTTTAGCAATGAACCGATGAGATAATCTATATCAAGTACAGAAGAGATCCTTTCTCACGTCCATCAAGCTCTGGGTGAACTTACGAAGCAACAATATGAGAGTCTTATTTCAGAAGATGCCAATTAAGGGGAACTGGGTAAGGATGCAGCTTCTGTGGAGGGTGAGGGTGACTGGTGTTTAGGGAGAGGTGATCTGGGGGAAGGAGATGCAGAATTCCCAGAGTGTTTCCCTAGCTAATACAGAGGGGAGGTGTTAGGGGAGTACCAACCATTTTCCTTCACCCATACCATTTTCTTAGCAAATTCACACTCCTTTCCACCATGGATGAGACACCATTATCTACTTAGTAAGCTCCCCTAGAGCTTCACAGCTGTGGGAACTTTTGATGGACACTGATCCATATTGATTCAACCAGATCTTCTCCCTGCCAGGAATGCAAGATTGGAGTATAGAGACCATAGAGGAGGAAGGGAAAACCAGGCAGGAAGGCTATCGAAACTAAAAGCTGGACCCAACACTAGGGAATGAATGAACAGAGTGAGCCAAGCAGAGAGAGGTGCACAGAGTCAAATGCTTCATCAACCACTATGGAGAACAATGTGGAGACTCCTTAAAGAACTACAACTAACCATTTGACCCAGCAATTCCACTGCTGGTGTCTACCCAGAAGAAAAGAAATCATTACACAGAAAAGACACTTGCACACGCATGTTTATAGCAGCACAATCTACAACTGCAAAAATGTGAAACCAACCCAAATGCCCATCAATGAACGAGTGGATTGAAGAAACTGTGGTGTGTGTGTGTGTGTATGTGTGTGTGTGTGTGTATCTATCTATCTATCTATCTGATGGAATAAAAGGGAATGAATTGACATTCGCAGCAACTTGGATGAGACTGGAGACTGTGCCAAGTGAGTAACTCAGGAATGGAAAACCAAACATTGTACGTTCTCACTCCTAAGTGTGAGCTAAGCTATGAGAACGCAAAGGCATAGAAATTACATAATGGGCTTTGGAGACTCAGGGAGAAAGGGTGGGAAGGGCGTGAGGGATAAAAGACCACAAATTGGGTGCAGTGTGTACTGCCTGGGTGATGGGTGCAGAGAACCACTAACGAACTTACTCACATAATCAAACACTACCTGTTCCCCAATGACCTATGGAAATACTTTTGAAACAACTGCTGAATCAGAGACCAGAGAGCAAAAGGCTGCAGGAGAGTGTGCAAGAGCGAAAGGCAGCAGAAAATCCACCTGAAATATTCTTTATTCTTTTAATGAGACATCTTCATACAGGTGAATTTCTGTTTCGTACGAACAAAGACTTCCTAAGACCCTATGGCTTGCAATCAGTTGGAGGTGAGAAAATAACTGTGGCGTGCAAGCCTAAATGAAATCCCCTTTGCAAATGCCACTTCCCACTTCCTCTGTTAATCTGAGCAAATGCTAGAAAGCAAATAGTTTCAGGATGGTGAGTAGTGGATTCTGTCCTCCCCTTCATAGAAATCATTTCAGTCGGCCAGGCATGGTGGCTCACACCTGTGACCCCAGCAGTTTGCGAGACTGAGGTGGGTGGATCACCTGAGCTCATGAGTTTGAGACCAGCTTGGGCAGCAGAGAGAAATCTTGTCTCTACAAAAAAACACAAAACATTAGCTGGGTATGACGGCGTGCACCATCTGTGCTGCCCATGTGATGGTCCCAGCTTCTCAGGAGGCTGAGGTGGGAGGACTGCTTGACCCCAGGAAGTGGAGGCTGCTGTGCCACTACTCTGCAGTAAAGTCTGGGTGACAGAGCAAGACATTTTCTAGAAAAAGAAAGGAAGGAAGGGAGGAAGGAAGGAAGGGAGGGAGGGAGGAAGGAAGGGAGGGAGGGATCATCTTAGTCTGCAGAGAGGAGGTCAAGATTGTCTCCTGGATTCAAACTTAAGCAAACTATAAATAACCCACATTTCCCTCAACAGACTCTGCCCTGACAGTTACTCGGTTTATGATGACTGATTTGCATATTGCTCTCAGTGTCTGGACCTTATCCTCTCATCTAGACTAGAAACTTCATGAAGAAAAGAACATGCTGTGTATTTTCTATGTCTTCCAACACCAGATATCATGCTCACAAAATGGTAATACAAATAGTAGTTAACACTTACATAACAGTATCTCTGTGTGTGTATGTGTGCGATTCCATTTTCACTACAAGCTTGGGAGAGATATACAGTGTTAGCACTATCCCTGTTTTATAAAAGAGAAGACTAAAACACAGAGCAGGGAAGTGTTTTGTGCAAAGTCACCTGGCTCTCACACAGTAAGGGAAGCAGTCCGTCTGCCTCCAAGTGTATGCTAACTTACCCCTGAAGCAGAAGCTCATTAAATACACTTGCAATTGGGTCGGGCGCTGTGGCTCATGTCTGTAATCCCAGCACTTTGGGAGGCTGAGACGGGCGGCAGATCACTTTAAGTCAGGAGTTTGAGACCAGCTTGGCCAACATAGAGAAACCCCATCTCGACCAAAAAATATGTATATATATATATAGCTAGGTGTAATGGCACACACCTTAATCCCAGCTATTCAGGAGAGGAGGCAGGAGAATTGCTTGAACCCAGGAGGTGGAGGTTGCAGTGAGCCAAGATCACACCACTGCACTTCAGCCTGGGTAAAAGAGACTCACTCTGTCTCATAAAAAGAAAAAGAAGACTGGGCACGGTGGCTCATGCCTGTAATCCCAGAACTTTGGGAGCTGAGGCAGGCAGATCACCAGGTCAGGAGATCGAGACCATCCTGGCCAACATGGTGAAACCCCGTGTCTACTAAAAATACAAAAAAAAATTACCTGGGCATGGTGGCACACACCTGTAGTCCCAGCTATCTGGGAGACTGAGGCAGGAGAACTGCTTGAACCCAGGAGGTAGAGATTGCAGGGAGCCAAGATCACACCACTGTGCTACAGCCTGGGTGACAGTGTGAGGCTCAGTCTCAAAAAAAAAAAAAGAAGAAAAAAAATCACAGATAATTGATTCAAGAGGCCCAGAATAGCTGTCATTCTGTTGTCTTTCTTTGGTGAGTACAAATGTGGTCACAGGGTAGTGGTTCTCAAGCAGGGCCATTTTGCTTCCTAGGGGATACTGGACAATCTTTTGACTCCAGAGGAAAGGGTGTTACTGGCTCCCAGTGGGGAGAGGCCAGGGATTTTGCCAAACATCCTACAGCAGATAAAACACCTATCAATGAATTATCAATCTGTTTGAAACCATCAGCAGGGCCCCTGTCGAGAAATATGCACGAGGATGCCAGCTGACTGCCCCAGCCACTCTGTCCTGATGTGGGGAGGGTTCTCCAAATGTAGCTGCCTCACTGAGTTGTCACTCAGACTTGTCCCTGGACTATAGCCACAGTGGCCTTTATTGCATGATTTCCATGTGGACTCCCTAAGATAATCTTTCCTTCCCTCCCTTCTTCCCTGCCTTTATTAGATGATTTCCATGTGGACTCCCTCTCACAGGATCTAATGGCAAAGGCACATGGGCTTCTCTCTTACCTACACCACCTTATTATTCTCTTTGGACAAAGGTAAGGTGACCCTGGGGATCCCTTAGACACTGTGCAGATTCTGCACGTGTCTTTCTTAACCAACAGGTTGGGAATGACCTACTCTTAATAGTCTTAGGATCTGTGGAAGGAGAAGAAAGACTCTATTCTGGAAGGTGGAACACCCAGATCTAAGTGAAGCTGGGGCAGTAACCTAAGCCTCTGGAACATGGGTTTGCTCATTTGACAATGAAGGCAAGGCTGAATGGATGAGAACAGCTGAATTCAGTCAAGCCATACATTGTGTTTTCCTTTGTGTTTGCAGAGAACCAAAACTCCATGGTCAGTGAAGGCAAATGCAGAGCTGGGATTCTGATGCTGGCTCCCTTTCCACAGCAGGCACGATCTGTTTTGAATACAGATCCAATTGCTCAGGGAACAAAACACCTTCAGAGCAGCTGATGTGGCACCAGACTCAAGTCAGCAAACACAGCATCTGTTGATATGGCCACCTTGGCTGCCATGTTTTTACCAGGCCCACTGGTTTCTCAAAGCTTATACCTGATCAGAAGCATAATGAGCCAATGATCAATTTCCCTTTCAGTCCTTGTGAGTCCTTGAGGACCGGCTTGCTAGTAGGGATAGAACGCTTAGCCATTTCTGGAAGTTGTCTTTCCAAGTGAGATTTCACATAAGAGAAAAAGGAACTCTGAGCCTTTTCCAAGGATGCACTCATTCAGGTCAGGCAACATCAGGGCGAGCTTATATCATATATCATACCTGGACTCCTAGTTCAGAGAACAATGTGACCACAGATAGCCTAACTTCCCCAGCTCACCCCCATGCCAGGCCATCCCTCCTCTCTATTCCCGTAACATTTTATTTTGATGTCTAATGTGGCCCTGGCTATACCATAGTATCAGCATGTCCCTTTATCCTGAAGCCAACAAGCACCAATAGCACAGGGCTGGATTCCGTGGCCACTGCAACCTGGATGCTATGCTCAGGCCTGAGTGTGGTGAGGACTCGATAAATGCCTGCTGAATAAACGACTAACAGAAAGCCTGACTTACGCACAGAGAAATGAATTCAACAGAAAACTCCCATAGAGACCACCTGGTGAAAAGCAGAAAATATCATTAACTGAAAACAAGACATTTCTGAGAAATCCGCATTTCAGCTTTACCAAAGAGACACTGTACCACTTTGCCCAAGTGACATGTTATATACAGAGAAAATGCAGCATTTATTTCTATTACACTGAAGCTTCCTCTGTGTAAGTCAGAGAGGTTAGGCACTCAGCATGGGGTCCCGCATGGCCAAAGATCCACGTTTTAAAAAAAGAGGGGAAGAAAAGGAAAGGAAAAAATATATATATTTAAAAAAACAAAAGAGTCTCCAGACACCTATGTCACTTTCAGAATCAGATAAAATAGGACTTTTTATCCATCCCTCATCAATATTTACATTTTAAAATCCAGCTCCTGAGAGAACTATAATCAAATATTTTTTAAGGAAAAAAAAAAAGCCAGAAGAAAGGAATCGAACAATAAAATTTTAACTATCTTCACTCTCTAGCCCCGGTCAGAATAATTCCCTTTCGACAAGATAAATTAAGGCTGAGAACAAGACAGCCTTGGCCTAGCTCCATAATTCATCGGCAGCTTTAATCTTCAGAATGAATATCAGTGTACATTTCAGGTTTTATTGCATTTTTTAAACAAATGATATTTTAAGTTCAAAGTGAATACATCATGACTTGGCAATTTGTATTATGTTTTCACTGAAAAGAAAATAAAAATAAAATTCCTTTAGATTTTTGATATGAATTGCAGACTTGCAAAAAGACTGGCTAGAGAGAATGTAGGATAGGAAAGGATACAATAGTCTATATGAAATAACTGCTTCCCACAGACAGTCACGATAAACTTTAAGGGCATCTAAAAGGATACGCTGGTAATACTGGTCAGATCTATACGATGTAAAGAAATATTTTTAGTCAATCATCTAAATGGTCGGCCTTCAAAATGTCCAACACCCCCTGGCTTGCAAATGTCAGATATACATAGGCATCTTCATGTAGATATTTTCATCTTAGGTAAATCTAAGACTTCACCATCTAGAGACGGTCACAGAGGTTTGATCTCTCGTTAAACATTCTGGAATACATGTCTAACTAGCAGGTATACTTGCAAATTCAATCAAGGGGTATGTGAACAGGCACACGTTTGTAACTGGGCAATTCTTTGAATGCACATACCACCTATAGCCATATCAACCATTTCCAACTTAAAACCATGTGCACGGAATTTACCTGACAATTCTGGAAACCAAATAGAGCCAAACACCACTGTGGATTCATTAAGCAACCATTTTAGCTGCTGCCTATGTAATCAATTGCATGATAGGTAACGCTAGTGTTATTGTGCATGGACCACCAATGAAGAACTGATGTACAATTCTTGCCTCTTTTCACTAAAATCTTAATATCTTAGTGTCCTTGGTTTTTTACCTATCATTTTCTCCTACTAGACTTTCGTATGCTTTTTTCTTCTCAAGTTCGTCATCTTCTGCAATAAGAATGTCTCTAGAAGAGCTGCAAAGTGTTCTCAGACACTGAGATGGGAATTTTTATCTTAACTGGTACACTAATTTCATTTTAACTGATATTCCTATGTTTTCTATTCTGACTCAGCATCCTCAGGCTATGCTAAATAAATATCTTGACTATTCTTTGCCTCTGGAAGTCCTTGACTATGATTTTTGGATGGATATCTGCCCTGGTAGACAACTCTCAAGCTTCCTGGCCCTTTAAGGAACCCTACTATTAAGGCTAAGAAGTAATGAGCTTTTGGACTTAAATATCTGTATTTTATGAACATCTAGATAATTAGAACACCTACTTTATGATCCTAGATTATGAACATTGGTTCAATTACCACCAGCTACACCGATGTTTGTGGTCTCATCCCAATTAAACGATTTCCTGTTTGCTGTGATGATCAGAATGACTTTCTTCTGGTAGCACAGAGAAAGCATAACCATTCCACCTGGAAATTGGTGAGAGATGAGGGGCAAGGAGTCGAGGAAAGGTTTCCTAAGAGGCAGTTATCTGCATAAAAACCACACCAGATCTTCTCTGAGTGACCATAGGTGCACTGCAGTAGAATATCATGATACTCTGCTTCTGAAAATCCATCCTCCTCTTAGTTAATAACCAACAGATGCCATTCCTCCAGGATGAATAACGTGGAAAAAAATCATTAAATAAAAGTCGGTTAATTGCATTTCTTAAGAAATCCAACTTTTTAATGTTTCTTCTGAGAACAGAACAGCGGTATAGTCAAAGGATCAATTATCTTTCTTTAAAAAAAAACGCAGATACAACATTTGCTATTCTTAAAGGGCTGCAGACACATTCCCACTTCTTTCAGTAAGAATAACTTGAAAAAGATGCACAGTTACACCATCTACAGTTTGCTGCACACAAGCCGCTTTTGATTACACTGCCTCACAAACTAGATACTTTGCTGGGACGCATCAAACTGTTTATCACTAAACATTTGAGATTCCACTCAGATAATTTACACCTAATTAGACAGAAGCCCACACATCTGAGGAGCAGCATTACCTCCTTTCTAACAGACTATTCTTAAGAACATTTTTGGTAGCATAATGAGTATTTTATGAGGATGTGTAATCAGTCTTAATGTAGGTGGGAACAAAGGTGAATTACTCCTCAACACGATCAAATCATTACATAACTCAGTGCACAATAATGATGAACTGAGGTTGGAAGAGGTAACCTGCCCAGGAATTTGGAAGAGTTAGGAAATTCTTGTCTTTTCCAGAGGCATAAAATGAATAAAGTGATCCCTTAGGAGGCAGAAATATTCAAAAAAAAAAAAAAAAAAAAAAGGAATCAGTCAAGGATAGAATCCTCCTACTTAGATTTCCCTACCCTTTGCTCGCTATCAGGGAAGGAGATAAAAAGTCAGAATATAGAGGAAAGAAGAAAAATTAATGGTATTTTCTACCCACAGAGTTTTTCGTTGTCCTAGTGGATGCCCAGGCTCTTCAGGGTCTCACCTTGTTTTTCTCTGGACATCTGTCCTAAGACACAAACAAACCTAGCTGTCTCCAAACAGACTGACATCACTCAAACTTACACAGCCATCATGGAGGAGAGGAACATTAGGGGGTGTGGGGAAAGTATCAACATTTCATGACACAAAGGCTGCAGCCAGAAATATCTCAGTCCCTGGATACTGCTTCACTCCGAAGCTTCCCTTCAGACTTGGCATGGTCCCTCCAAGGGGCACTTCAGAATTGCTACCTTGTAGGGTCCCTTTAAATCTATAAACCTGGTCTGTCTGGTTTCCATTTATGGACAAGGAAGTACGTGTGGGAGGTTTTTTATTGTCTATTTAACCAGAAATGATCTGCGCCATGCTTTTCTGAGTGAAATTGAGGCAGTGTATAATCTCAGCTATCTTCAGTTTATATGATGACATGCTTTGTAGTTATTGTTTCTAGATTATTGGTAAGGGGAGTCAGCAACATCAAGTCTTCCAGCAATCCCTGGGGCTGCCTCTCAGATCCTTCTGCACAGGTTGTAGTGGACATTCTCTACAGCCTCCTCTACCTCTACACTAGGTGACCTGTGAAGCTATAGCTTCAAGATGATCCCCTTTGAGGCTGAAGGTCACAAAGCAGATATTTTGATGCTTGTGACATACACCATAACAATGCCTATTAATCTCAGAACTATAATCCTGGGAGGCAGTGTGTCCAGGACTCCAATTATGTTCCCAGCACCAGATAAACTCATCATTTGCACAGATTTCGACCCAACCTATCATCCAAATTAGCAGGCTTTCCAGGACAGGTTATCTTTCACTAAAGAAGTCCAACAATTAGCAACAAGAGCAAAAATACCAAATTGTACATATTTATGGAATCACACATATGTAGGTATGCTAAAAATTTACGTGTAAGAAAACCCACGCTCTACTTACTTATGTTAATGCTTGGCAAGTGATCATTGGTGATAAATATTTGATAAATGAATGAATGATGAAGAATCAGAAGAAACACACATGTCTAAAATAGGAAAATGGTTAAGCAGAGGATAATCTATTAACACAATTGAGTATTATATAACCATTAGAAATCAAATTTTTATATAACATGTAATGGCATACACAGGAAAGAGCACGGCACAATGCTATTTTTGAATGGGTTAGTTGTGCAGCATGTGAGCTCAATGGTATCTATTTCCTCCTTCCTCTCTCCCTCTCTCCCTTCTTTCTCTCTTTCTGTCTCTCCATCTATCTCAGATATAAGCAGAAGTTCACAGATTGATGGAGAAGAGGGATCTGGAGCCTGGTGTGCTCAGCACTTCCTTCCTGTCCTCTCCACCATCCCTTGACCACCTGCTCAGATTCTTAAACGTCATGAGGTCAGTTAGAAGCTAATGCTCTCCGCCAGGTGCAGTGGCTCACATCTGTAATTCCAGCACTTTGGGGGGCCAAGGCAGGCAGATCACTTGAAGCCAAGAGTTTGAGACAGCCTGGCTAACATGGAAAAACCCTGTCCCTACTAAAAATATAAAAATTAGCCAGGTGTGATGGTGCATACCAGTAATTCCAGATATTCAGGAGGCTGACGCATGAGAATTGCTTGCACCAAGAAGGCAGAGATTACAGCGAGCTGAGATTGTATCACTGCACTACAGGCCTGGGTGACAGGGTGAGACCCTGTCTCAAAAAGTAAAACAAAATAAAAAATACAAATAAAAACTAATGCTCTTTCTCAATAAATAAACAAAACAAAAACAAAACCTAAAGATCTCATCCAAACCTTCAAATTCGGCCCATCAGGAGACCTAGTTCCAGAGGGAAGTGATCAGTTTAAGGTTAGTGTCAGAAGCAAGTTCAGAAAGTCCCAAACTCTCAGGCATTCAACATATGAATCTATTCTCCAAGCTAAGAAGGAGACGGAGTTTGCTAAGCTTGGGGAGAGAGAGAGAGAGAGAGAGAGAGAGAGAGAGAGAGAGAGGTTTATACAGCTCCATCTCTTCCTTACCTCTCTGAGCAACACAGTTAAACTTTCTGAATTTCAGTTCTCTCAACCATTAAATTGGGATAAAAAAAGCATACCTCTTTTATGAGGTTGTTGTGAAGATGAAATGACTTAATGCAAGTAGAGTTTCTAACATTACTTAGAACATAGTAAGCACTCAATAAACAGCTAATTTTATGTAATCTGTTGATGCTGTGACCGCCATCTGAAAGACTGCAAAAATCTCCAGGATAGACAAAGGCGTAAACAAATACCTCAATTGCTTTCCTGGATTTCATAACGCCAGTGGGAAAATTCCACACTTCGGTTTTCTCTAGTACTTTGTGTCATTTCAAATATCTAAGTGCTGTATTTGACTTAGTGGAAAGGAGGGTCCTTCAACCACCATTCGGGAACATTCCTTGGAGATTTAATCTAAAGTATTACAGGCAAGTAATACTACAGAAAAACAATCGATGACATATAGAGAGAATTGCATAATACATTTAGGTATGGCACAGAATGAAATTATGCAGTAGCAGAAAGAGAGAAGGACATATCAACACAGCCCTGGGAAAATAAACAGTTTTATGAACAATCCAATGAAATGGGTATGGCAAATATCTTCACTGTATTCTGAGGAATGGGGAATTTAGACGAAATCACTAAACATTCTGTACTTAAAAATAAGGTCCACTTTTCATCAGAATAGAGCTGCCCAATTCGAAAGGCGGTTTCTCTTACATGTTCTCGTTCCTCCTCAGAAACATGCTGGGAATTAAGTGTCTTCCTTTCACCTTTTCCAATGAAACAATGAAGGCGGAAAGAGGTTAACCGATTGGGTTACTGAGCTTATATATGCTAAAGCTGGGATTCGAACCCAAGTCATCATCAAATTCCAGGGACCCTTTATGCAGCAGAGAGAATCTAAAATGAACTCATTCTTGTTTAGGTTAGAAACTAGAAAGCACCAAACCATTATCCCGAATATCAGCCCAACAGGAGATCTGGTCAGCACGCAGGAAAGCAGCATCTCAAAGACACAGCAGAGAGTGCAGGTTTCCAAAAATTAGCATAACATTCTGGCTCATGGATGAGAATAAGAGAAGGGAGGGAGGGATAAGAGGAAAGGGAAGGATAAGAGGGGAAGGAAAGAAGAGGGAGGGAGGGAGGGGAAGGAAAGAAGAAGAAGGGAGGGAGGGAGAGAGGGGAAGGAAAGAAGAGGGAAGGAGGGAGAGAGGGGAAGGAAAGAAGAGGGAGGGAGGGAGGGGAAGGAAAGCAGAGGGAGGGAGGGAGAGAGGGGAAGGAAAGAAGAGAAAGGGAGGGAGGGAGAAAGAAAGGGAGGGAGGAAGGAAGGAAAGAAGGGAGGGAGGGAGGAAGGAAGGAGGGGAGGGAGGGAGGGAGGAAGGAAGGGAGGGAGGAAGGAAGGAAAGAAGGGAGGGAGGGAGGAAGGAAGGGAGGGAGGGAGGGAGGAAGGAAGGGAAGGAGAAAGGAAGGGAGGGAGAAAGGGAGGGAGGAAGGAAGGGAGAGGGGGAGGGAGAAAGGAAGGGAGGAAAGGAGAGAGGGAAGGAGGAAGGAAGGGAGAGAGGGAGGGAGAAAGGAAGTGAGGAAGGGAGAGAGGGAGGGAGAAAGGAAGGGAGGAAGGGAGAGAGGGAGGGAGGAAGGAAGGGAGGGAGGAAGGGAGGGAGGAAGGGAGGGAGGGAGGGAGGGAGGAAGGAAGGAAAAAAGGAAGGAAGGGAGGCAGGGAGGGAGGAAGGAAGCAAAGAAGGGAGGGAGGGAGGGAGGGAGGAAGGGAGCAAGGGAGCAAGGGAGGGAAGGATTTTAAAAGAAAACAAGAGTCACAGGTTCTGTGAAAAGAACACTGAGCAAGAGAATGCTCCTGAGAGGTTTCAGGAACTTCAAGAGATCTCAACTGTGTCTGCCTCCTCCCTTCTTATCTTGCTTTCTTCTCTCTTTCTCTCCCTCCATCCATCTCAGATATAATAAAAAAATCACAGATTGATGGAGAAGGGGGATCCGGAGCCCTACCTGCTCAGCACTGCCTTCTTGTCCTCTCCACAACCTAGCAAGCTATAGCTGCCTATAATTATTTAACGAATGAATAATGATGAAGAATTAGAAGTAAAATACATATCTATAATAGGGAATAGGCCAGACATGGTGGCTCACAACTATAATCCTAGCCTTTTCGGAGACTGAGGCAGGTGGATCACTTGAGGTCAGGAATTGAAGACAAGCCTGGTCTTTGCACTTGGAGAAACCCCATCTCTACTAAAAATACAAAATTTAGTTGTGGGTGGTGGGGGTTGCCCGTAATCCCAGCTACTTGGGAGTCTGAGGCAGGAGAATTGCCTGATTTTCCTTGGAGGTGGAGGGTGCAGTGGGCTGAGGTAATGCCAGTGCACTCCAGCACTGCAGCCTGGGCAACAGAGTAAGACTATTTCCCAAAAAGTAAAATAAAATAGGAAAATGGTTAAGCAAAGAGTAATCTCCTAACACTGTAAATATTATAGAACCATTATAAATAAAGTTGTCAGGAGCATTTGGGAGCTTAGAAACTCTGACTATGGAGAAATGGAGAATGTCACCACAAGCCCTTATCACTCTCTCCATAAAGCAGCCTTCTCTATTCCCAAAAAGAGTCTGATGACTTCAAAAAGGTCAGAGCAGCAGAGGGAAATGGGTGACAATGCCGCAGAAAAGCCAGCCTGGGGGGGATATTTCAAGGAGGACTGCGGCACCCAACAGCGTCAAGTAACTTATATATACAGGGGATGGATTGTGAAGAAGCCTCTGCCTCAGCTTTGAGATATGTGTGTGTGTGTGTGTATACACACATATATACACATACATATACATATATGTATTTTTTTCCCCGAATGAAACCCAGATATTCACAGTAAGAGTCTAAGAGATGGTTAACTACGGATACAGAGAAGTACTCTGCCTTTCTAGAAGCAAGAGCGACTTTGTCCTCACCCCTACGAAATATTTTCATTTAAATCCTGACATGTGGCATTTGAGCCATCAATGGTACATCAGATGGTCTTGGTTGACAGTCACGTGTCTTCTATTTTTGGTATTAAGTTGCTTGCATAATTATGCTTCAACTCATAACATCGAGTTTCTAGTTGTACTGACATACAGGCATCTTTTAAAAAGCAAATCAATTAGACATTTAATATATGCTAAAACAAGTGACCCAAAGAAACTGGCAAAAATTACAACTGTGGTCATGGGTCACCAAAACATCACTGAAGCTTGAAAGAGTCTTATTTTAGATGCTGAAGCAGCAGCACTGCATGGACTGGGGAGAGTCTGATATTCACTCCCCCCAGGAAAGAATGCAGATCCAGCCATTGCAACCCATGCCCGTCTTTCTGCAGCTAAGACGATGCCTGTGAAAGTTCTCACATAGGAAAAAGATGGAGATCAAACATTAGGAAACACGTGTAGACAATAAAGACAAGCCTGGGACCGAATGCTCAAGAGCATCCTGTCTCCATACGCTAAGAATATGGACATGAATTTTATATTTAGGCTGCACTCATGATCCTTCAAAAATGTGCACAATGTGATACACGCTATTTCAGGTCTCCTTTGGAACTATGATGCAAGGCAGCAGAATAAGGGAGGCTTAAATTACCCAGCAATTGAAGCAGGGCTAATAAAGACACAGGCTGCAACCTGCACGTGTGTGTCTTCCAAATGACTCAGCACCCAGCCCCCATGTAACCCCTAAGCCTCCATTCCTAACAGTGATGGAAAGGGGATTCCTCATTACAACATAAGTTTTCATTAAAATATAATGTTCTTGGCTGGGCGTGGTGGCTCATGCCTAAAATCCCAGCACTTTGGGAGGCCAAGGCGGGTGGATCACGAGGTCAAGAGATAGAGACCATCCTGGTCAACATGGTGAAACCCCATCTCTACTAAAAAAAATACAAAAATTAGCTGGGCATGGTGGTGTGCACCTGTAGTCCCAGCTACTTGGTAGGCTGAGGCAGGAGAATTGCTTGAACCCAGGAGGCGGAGGTTGCAGTGAACCGAGATCATGCCATTGCACTCCAGCCTGGGTAACAAGAGCAAAACTCCGTCTCAAAAAAAGAAAAAAATATATATAATGTTCTTCTTATTGAAAAGAAAGTTTTAGAGAGTTGGCTCAGAGAGGAGAAAGTAGGGAAAGTTGCTAGGGAAGGAAGAAGAGAGCCAGCCAGCGAACAGATGCAAAGTCAAGCATCAGTGGAATTAATCAGATGCAGTCAGTTACTGAAATAAACAATAGTGAATGTCTCCAGAGCTTCCGTTTTTAAAGAGAAGGTAAAATTTTAGAGGTTTGCCCAATAGCAATTAATTTAGCATTTTAAGCACTGAATTATGAGACTTTTTTTTTTTTTTTGAGACTGAGTCTTGCTCCGTTGCCCAGGATGGAGTACAGTGGCTCCATCTCAGCTCACTGCAATCTCCCCCTCCTAGGTTCAAGTGATTCTCCTTCCTCAGCCTTCCGAGTAGCTGGGTTTACAGGTACCCGCCACCATGCCTGGCTAATATTTGTATTTTTAGTACAGACAGGGTTTCACCATGTTGGTCAGGATGGTCTCCATGTCTTGACCTCATGATCCACCCACTTTGAACTCTCAAAGTGCTGGGATTACAGGCGTGAGCCACTGTGCCTGGCCCATTTCATAGAAATAAATCTGATTCTAGTCTGCGGGCCAGCAGTGAGCCACCAATGCACTGAAAGGAGGTATGAATTTGCCCAAAACTATCTTCCCTTATCATTGTTAGCTGTTTTTACTTACATTAAATGTCTTAAATTTTTTCATATATAAAAAAGAAGCTTATTTGAAATAGCACATAGTAATTCTGTTTGGCTTTTCCATAAAAGCCAGACAGATGCTTCCAGGTCATTCACATGTTAGTGTGAATTACTTTAATTAGGCTGCTTTCCTGTTTCACACTTAGCTGAAAAAGTCCTCTCATGTTCCTGCCCCTGCCTTGGGGCAGAATAGAGCCAGTGGCTAAGGCTCAGACTCATGGATCACATTGCCTGGACTGGGGCTTAGCTCCACCTCTGAACAGGAAGTATTCCGATTCTCAATTTGTAAAATGAGGACAGTAGTATCTTCATTCCACAGTGTTTGCCACACCTGGTGAGAGCGTAATATATGCTTACTCTTGGCATTACTAAGCAGACAAGATGAAAAGGGAAAGCTTTAAACAGAGCAATACCAATTTTTACCTATCAAATTAATAAAGTATGTAATACCAGAAAATGTTGGTAATGACTAGATTCCACAGCATGCTACTAGGCTGTGGTTATGGGGTGGGGATGAGCTCTGTCGGTTCAAAAAGCAACACAACATCTATTCAAGAGATATAAAGATGATCATATCTTCTGACCCCAAAATAATACTGTTTAGCATTTAGTCCAAGGAAATACTCAAAAATGAAAAAAAAAAATCTTGTGTATAAGAAGACTCTCTGTGACATCATTCATAATAATAGTAAGGGAGACAGATCAAAAATTTCTTCAACATCTGCAGAAGTGACAACTTTTGGAACGTTATAGAATCATTACATGGAATTTCCCAGAATAACTCATGGCATGGTAAAACGTTCACATTTTAATACCAAGTAAAAACATATAGGACAAATTCTGAAAATTCACTATGAGGTGAATACTGTAAGCTTTTTTCCTATCTGTCTGCATCTCTCTCTCTCTCACACACACAAACCCCAAAAAGAGAAATATCAAAATGTTTTTTAAAAAGTGATTATTTGGGGTGTGATGAGCAGCTAATGGGTGATTTTCGCTTTTGTATGTGTTTCTCAATATTTTTAAACGATCATATGTTGCTTTTCTAAACAGATTTAAAATGGGTTAAACGGTGTGTGTGTGTGTGTGTGTGTGTGTGTGTCTAGCAGGAAGCACTGAGAAGAGAAAAAGAAAATGTGGAACAAGTCATCCAAGTGTTGTATATCCTGGAATAACTGCGAATTCCTTGGTTTAAGAACCTTTACTATTTCATTTATTTTCGGAGTAAGACAAAGGACCATTGGCTGAGAAGGTTAACGTGACCCAGAGATCGATTCTTTTACCTTTGGGTGAGAAAAAGGCAAAGCCGGAGGAGCCTCGAGTACGAATTCCCAAACAAAACATGGGCAGGATTGACTCACAGTCGTCCAGGCTCAAGTAAAAGAACTCACAGCAATCACAAGACAACTCTGCCACCAACGGCAAACCAGCCAGAACATAATCTGTTCTTTATTAGCTTCAAAGTGCAAGGCAATTGACAATTCAAACTCCTCATTAGAACATATTACCGCAGAGCTTCTTTGGAAAGGAGTGTCAGGCATTCCTGAGCAGCAGCAATTTGGGCAAAGGAAAGACCCGCTTTCTTCTCCCGGAGAGCAAGTTAACTCAGGCATCCAAAACCAGAAAGAGTGACAGGGAGTCCTCCAGGGCTGCCGGAAAGTCTTCAGCAGCCTCTTTCGTGGTTTCTCCACTTCCACTTTTGCCCCCTACTGTCCATTTCGTGAATAGCATACAAAATATTTTGAAAACGCAAACACAGTCCTGCAGAGCTTCACCAAATTTCCATTAACCACAGGCTGCATATGGGACGGTGGTCCCGTAAGACGTTAATGCAGTATTTTTACAGCATCTTTTCTATGCTTAGCTCTACTTAGGTGCAGGAATACTGGCCATGATGTTACAACTGCCTACCATATTCAGCACACGGACATGCTAGGTTTGTATCCTAGGTGCAATAAGCTAGACCACCTAGCCTAGATACGTGATAGGCTACAGCATCTGGGTTTGTGTGAGTATACTCAATGTTTGCACAATGACAAGACTACCTAACTATTTGTTTCCCAGAATGGTGTCCCTACCATTAAGTGCTGCATGACCAGAATGAAGGGCTTCGGATTCAACATCTCCCCATTGAATTTTTAATGTATTTTAATTAATTCATTCATTTATTTATTTTTGAGACAGGGTCTTGCTGGGTTGCCCAGGCTGGAGTGCAGTGGCAGAATCTCATCTCACTGCAACCTCTGCCTCCCAGGTTCAAGAAATTATCCCATCTCAGCCTCCTGAGTAGCTGGGATTATAGGCACACACCACCACAACAGGCTAATTTTTTGTATTTTAAGTAGAGATGAGGTTTTACCATGTTGGCCAGGCTGGTCTCGAACTCCTGACCTCAAGTGATCTGCCCACCTTGGCCTCCTAAAGGGCTACGATTACAGGTGTGAGCCACCATGCCTGCCATCCAATTGCATTTTATTATTATTATTATTTAATCCTTTTTTTGAGAAGGAGTCTCACTCTGTTGCCCAGGCTGGAGTGCAGTGGCGCAACCTTAGCTCACTGTAACCTCCGCCTACCAGGCTGAAGTGATTCTCCTGTCTCAGCATCCCAACCATTCTTAGCTCACTGGTTTTATTAAAACAGACAGTGGGGCAGATTTGGCCCTCAGGCTGACATTTGCCAGCCCTGGTCCAAACTTTAAAGCACCCAGAGGGTAAAAAGCTGATAAGAAAGCATAGAAGAAAATTAATATATGACTATTTGAGACATTTACCCCCAGTCCAGCTTCCCACAGGAAGATCCATCAGGCCAAGAGCCCAACGCTTTCCACCTTCCATAACGTAGTCCCACCAAGCAATTATTCACAGAATCCATTTGTGGTTTTTAAACCAGAGCCTCCGGACTTCAACCCGGGCCAGTCGCATTCTTTTTGCTTTGAAATAAGTATAATAATCTCCCGGACCCTTTGTTTTACCATTATTTATTGAATTAAGAATAAAGACTGGACTCTGTTCTGGGCACTAATGTTTTTCTTAGTCTACTCAGGCTGCCATAGCAAAGTGCCATAGATGGGGTGGCTTAGGCAACAGAAATCCTTTCTCTTGTAGATCTGGAAATTGGAAGTATAAGATCAGGGTACTAGGATGATATAGTTATGATCAGGTCTCTGTGGCTTATGGATGGCTGCCTTCTCCCTGTATCTTACCTAGGCAGAGAGAGGGCGGGGGGAGGGGAAAGAGGGGAACGTGAAGAGGAGGTGTCGTTTCGTTTCTTTTTTTTTTGAGACCGAGTCTTGCTTTGTCGCCCAGGCTGGAGTACAGTGGAGTGATCTCAGCTCACTGGAATCTCTGCCTCTTGGGTTCAAGCAATTCCTCTGCCTCGGTCTCCAAGTAGCTGTGATTACAGCTACCATGGCTGGCTAATTTTGTATTTTTTGGTAGAGACGGGCTTTCTCCATGTAGGCCACGCTGGTCTTGAACTCCTGACCTCAGGTGATCCACCTGCCTCGGTCTTTCAAAGTGCTGGGATTACAAGGGTGAGCCACCATGCTCAGCTTCCTTCTACTTCTCATCACCACTTTTAGCTCAGCCATCCCGTTTTATTGTGGACCTGTGATCCTGAGACCTGCTTGAACCCAAGTCACCCAAGGAACGATAATACTCTAAGGACCCTGGCTCCAACCCCAAAGACACTGGTTTAAATCAATCTCTTCTGGGATTTAGGCATGAACAGTGGTTAAAACTCTCCAAGGGGCCCTGTTACCCACCCAGAGCTGAGAAACAATGTCTTCCAGTCTCCTGCTAATTCCTAACAGCAACAAAATTCTGGAGCTTCTCAGGGCCCATGCATGTCTACCTGAAAGGCCAAAGAGGTCTTTCAAAGCGCCTTCAACGCCCATGTGTTTCCTGGGTACAAAGGATGTGTGCCTAGTACCTTCCTGGTGCTGAATATCCTGAGCAAACTGACTCATGGCTTCTGCCATCAAGTGGCTTAGAATCTAACAGAGAAGAAATACACATAGTACGAAGCATGCACAATAGCAGTCAATTTCTCATATGCTGAGTGCTTCACCAAGTAATAAGGACTATTCAGAGGTTGCGGACAGACTCTGAGAGACGAGGGGAGAGAACAATCATTCCACCTGCAAAGGCTGCAGAAGTCTGCCAAAACTTCTTTCCTATCGCCCTCTAACACCTCCTAGGGTAAATGGAGGTTCCAGGGACTTTATTCTCTTGTACAATGGCACTGAACTGCAGGTCCCTACATAGAGGCTGTGGCTTTGAAATAAGGCCACAATTTTTCTCTCTTGTCCTGTCTCCGATACCATCATCTCGGATACCCCAGCTCTGAGTCAGCCTCATTTTTAGCACTAACTTAGAAAAAGAATTGGATTCCTGAGCTTAGGACTGCCTTTGCAATAATGCTTCTGCCATCCATGCATGCCGGGCACAATGTCCTCTCCTTGGTGATAACCAAGACACCTGCTGATACTCAGGACACCTCCACGCCCTTCCTGACAGATTGCAGATGGTACTTGAGACGGTTACCAAAACTGCAGAGCTGAGCCAGAGGCAGAAGCAACCACAGGGAATAAAAGCTGGAACCAGAATGAGGAGCAATGATTTCCCCATAAAATGGGGTGCTATCCATGCATGTAAATGTGGCTTACTGCAGTAGAAATAACTCTGATTTCCTAAAATTTAATACACAGATCCATATCTATAGATATATATCCAGTTATTTACCTTTCACTTATTGCAATTGTTCAGGGCCATATTTTCCAGAAATGATACCCCCAGCAAAAGGAAAACAAAGTGAAACTTTCAAAATAGTGCACGCTAGTTTTTCCCATTAATGTGGATTAAAAAAAACAACAGAGAAATGGCTATATCAGGAAAACAGACTATTAGGATGATTTAACAACAGCCACCCTAAAACGGGGTGCTATGCATGCATGGCAGTGTGGCTTACTGCAGCAGAAATAACTGATTTCCTAAATATTAATACAAAGATCCATATCTGTAGATATATTTTCAGTTATTTACCTTTCACTTACGGCAAAGTTTTCTGGTGCCGTATTTCCCAGAAATGGTAACCCCAGCAAAAGGAAAACGAAGTGAAAAGGTGCATAATTGCTTCTCCCATTGATGTGAAAAAGAAACCAACAGACAGAGGGATTACCAGGAAAAGACAAAACATTCGGATGATTTAACAGCCACCAGACAGCCCCTTAACTAATGACTTGCAAAGGCCCTAAATGAGAATCACCTGGAGGGCTTTTCACACTATTGATGCCCAAAGGGACTTTGCCTCCTGAACAAATGAATCTAAGACTTTGGGGACAGGGTCTGGATATCAGTGATGCTTTCACAGTTCACCAGGGTATTCTTAGTGTCGGGCTCCCATGATCTTACGTGGTCGCCCTCAGCATCCTATCAGGTAAATACTATTATTATCATCATGCCTATTTTTATCAGTAAGGAACATGATGCTTGGACTGGCATCCCGTCAGACAAGTAAAGAGCTGAGTGGAGAGTGTCTACAGAGTCTGAATTCCTGGGTCTCATGCTATACTGCCTCTGTCCAGGGAAGTCTTTAAAGCATGGATTGATGAAGGAGCAAGAACTCAGAGCAAAGGTACTGCAATGAGTTATCTCCTATGCTGATCGAGCAATCCCTCTGGCAGGGAGATGACAAGGGAGTCATACATCCACTTACTCAACAAGCATTCAACTTTTAACTACTAGGCACCGGACAGAGGATGGGCCGCAGGCTAGGTTATGGAGGACACATTTTGCTGTCCTCACGTCTGGACATCACGACAGTAGTAGTGATGATACTGATACAACCACAAGCCAATATTTATCGAGAGCCCGCCATTCATCAGTTCCACTGTATACATCAAATACTGTCTCCTCCAATACTCAGACCTCTTCTACAAAGTTGAAAGCCAAGGCTTAGAGAAGCTAAGTGACCTACCCAAATCCACACAGCCAAAACAAGCAAGAGCCGTGGCTGGAGCTCTGGGGGGTTTGCTCTTTGGACACGTGTCCTACAGTGGAAGTCCTGACTTGATGCCACTGTCCCTCTAAATTCCTTTATGTCCATTCTGGACCTTTTATCAGGTCGAGTCATGGAGGTCAAAGGAAGTTTGGAATAAACTTCAACCGTCCCCTGAAGAGACTGAAATTCTTTGGCACAAACTTTCTTGAGCCTTGAAGGGGCAGTAAGGTATTTATTCAGAGCCTGGCATTTACCATAATCATGGGCCCAACCCAGTGACTGCATCAGAACTCCCCCAGACCTTAATTACATAGCCCATAGGGGTTCCATAACTCTTGCACCTGGGGTTCACAGAAAAGCAATTTTTCCCTTTGGTCTTTCCACGGACCCTGCTGCTCGCCAGCCTAGGAAAGCAGCCCATGTTTGTGTTCTACCCTGAGTCCGTGAGAAGCTTTGGAATCCTTCAACATTGAGTGGAAAATATTCTCATTAGAACACTAGAGAAACATTAGAAAAATCCAATAAAGTAATGGAATACAACACACACATGCCCTTTAGCTAGACGCTGTTGTCTTACCTATGTAAAGTCTCTACATGACACATAATGGAGATGCAATGAGTTAATTCCTGAAAATGCAGCTTTGGAGATCCAGGGAGATGAGCAGCAGATAACAGGGGATATAATAATTTCATACATTATATCAATATGTATGAAAAAATATCGATGAGTGCCCCACCTCCCAGGACAAAACCATTTGGGAGCTTTGTGGGTGTTTTTTGGTTAGTTGTTTTTCTTTCTTTCTTTTAGTTTTAATTTTGGAAGAGCGGCAGTTAATAAACTTTTAATAAAACACACAGTATATTATTTCACCTGTTAACTCAAACCAGGAGTCAAGCATGTCTGGATATCCAGCAAGTCTAAACAGCTAAAGAAACATGCAGTTTCATTTCTCCTATCTGCAACTTTAATTACGCTAACAGCATGTGACCCCATAGTGATCCGAATGCCTTGGTTTGATTTCTGAGTAAAAATATTCATTATCTCCTCTAACTCATCATATTTAAGGACTCATATGCACAATGTATGGTTATGTAGTTACAGAAACAAAACAGTGAATAGACACTCTGTTCTTACGGAGCTTATAAACGATGACAAAAGACCAACCACACATTGCACTAAAGCACTGGGAACAAGTGGTTGAGTCTGAAATTACTAAAGCAGAGAGGGGATGGATAATGGCAGTTTAAACTGGCAGGCACCATTTATCCCAGAATTATTTACCAAGTGCCCATAATATATTAGGCACCTGATACACCAGGTATACTAGATTCTTATTACATACACATAAAACTATCCCTCCTGGAGAAAAGGTAGTTGTTGTTTTTTTTTATGAAACATTTTCCTCCCTCCCAATTAACTCACCGACTATTGATAAAGCACGTGGCATTGTTACTAGGAGCTCATGGCTAAGTGAGTGATTCATAAACATCAGAAAATGGTCAGCTCTCAAGTTAGTGATGAAATTTCAAAAAGCTATACGCTTGCTTATTAGAAATAATAAAAAAGACAGAGAAATTGTTGGAGTTTAAACTACCTTTTATCCTAATACTTTTTTTTTTCCACATTGGAGATTTATACTGACTATCTCCTGTTTCTCTCAGTAAATGATGATTCCAATGTTCAAAGCAGCGTGTGTATCACCATTAATGCAAATGGCTGCAGTATTTTATGCAATGGCGTACACTCTACAGGGGTCTCACTCATTTAAAAAAAAAAAGTTCCAGCCCTAGGAATATCTTATATGTGATGTCTCTGGAATGACTGGAACCCATTCTTTTCTGGTTAAAGATAATTTGCATGCGTGTGCCTGAGAGTGAAAGGTGTTTCCATAGGGTTTTGCCTCTCTTTGCAGTTGTTTTCCTACTAGCAAAAGCTTTCCTTCCTTCAATTTAATTGTGTGGCATCAAAGAGAAAGCCCTTACCCACTGATAACTTCATAGCGTGATGGTGAAGAAGAGGTCATATGGTGTCAACAGCTCCTCTCCAGGTGACAGATTGATGGACATGGTCAACCAGGTTAAATTGCTTCTCAGGGACTTTTCATAAAGTAGCTTTGTTTCATTTTAGCTACTAGTTTTCTCAAAGGTAGAGGTGATGACTAGTTTGAAGAGGGGCAAGAGGTGATGGAATACAAGTTCTTGGAAAAGTATGCAACATGTCACAGGTGAAACAGGACCCATCTTTCTTCCATGTAAAAGCTTCGCCTTATGGGAAACTAGAGGACCATCGCAAACTTGTAATGTTCTGCTTTCCCAGGGGGCCTAATAATTTCAAATCAGGTTCTCTCACTTGTAAATCCAAAGCCTGAAATGACGTATGTTAGAAGAACCCTGTCTCAGTCCAAAATCAGCAATAGTTGCAGCAACTAATAAAGTTGAGGTTAGTAATGGGGAGACAAATGAGATTAAATGGTTCTAACAGAACAGCAACCATGACCTTTGCAGTTCATTTGAAATTCAGCCATCACGTTAGGAAAATAATATAGTATGGGATGGATGTTATTTTGCTTATAAGATATATAGATCTCTAATGTGAATCTCATACTCATGAGTAAATTACAGATGTGCCAGTACTGATATATTTTTACATTCATGCACAACAATATTTCATAAGCTACTTGCAGTAATTGCCTCCCTGCCCCCGACAGAGAGAGAGAGGGGGTTTAGGAGAACACAGAAGATAAAACAGGCAAATAATGCGCACAGCGAAACAGAATGTCAAATCTTCCCAAGTTGAGTGTATTTGGACATGAATCTCAAATGTTCAGTCAATAATTACGACCATTAATATTTCTTATCATGTATAAAATATGGAGACTAAATAAATTAAAGTGACTAGAATAATTAATAAGAAGGACATTGAAATGAAAATGCAATTAAGATCTCCATGGTGTGCATACATGCCTCTCTGTATAAGGAACATTTTTAACCATACCTAAAGCTCTCTGGAATAAAACAGTTAAGAAATTATGGCTGGTACCTCTGGAAGTTGAGAATTATAAAAGGCATTTTCATGAACAGAATATGGCCAAATGGATTTTATTTTTCAGTGCAGTGATCTCTGCCTAAAGCTACCAGTTCTGCTGATTACACTGAACATCTCGAATGTCAGGGTTTTGTCGATACAGAATTCCTTCATTAGGCTCTGTTCAGCTTTCTTTCCCCCTCTACTCCCTTGAAAGCAGGAGATACAAAGATGGAATCTCCTTGTAACCAAATCATTCCCTGCTCAAAGAATAACAGAATGCAGCAAGAATGCAGGACCTTTCCATTTAATTTCCTTAGCTAAATGCTTGCTCTCAGTGGTGATAGCTCCTGCAGCCCTCGAATCTTCCATTCAAATCTGCCGAGTTCTACTGAAATTCTAACACAGGCAACATCTGTGCAGAACAGAACAAGGTAGAGATTTCCCGGCCACAAAGAAACACTGGACCCAATGATGGGTACAGAAGAGAGTCTGGTGTGAAATCTCACTTTGGAAGAGTAGCTATTGAGTGGAGGCTCTTCGCAGGTGTGGAAAGACAAGGGTGGGCAAAGGTGGGCTAGGTTGGGAGATAGTGAGGTCTCTAGTAGGCAAAGCACGGGCTACCGGCTCATCAGGCAGGTCAAAGTCAGCGGGTATGGCTTTCTGGCAGCCATACAAGTCCAGCTGGCACTGGATGCTATTTTACAGTTTGCGATCAGTACATTTTCAATACAGTGACTTCAGAAATAAAAGGGAGAACATAGAGGGGCTGCAAGTCTCAAGAGGCTGCATGTAATTTTACCCCTAGGTAGTGACCTTTGGGTGGTGCGAAGTGCCCAGAAATCGTGTGGGTCCTGGGAAAGAAATGACACTCTCACTTCCTCCCAGTAAGGGATCTCACTCTCAGCTGGGGATTACAGCATGACCCCAGGGATGGGAAGATGTTAGCGATTAAGTCTTAATGAGATTTTCTGATAGAGAAACAGTTGGACCGGAAAGGGTTTTCCGAAGGCAATTTCGTTCAGTTTCACAACTATTTACTGAAGGACGATGGCATGCAAAGCCTGGCTCTAGACACACACAGGAAATGAAATTATATAGCATCCCATTCTCAAGGAAGAGTCTGATCAGAGGGGAGATGAGACAGGACCAGAACGAGTAACAAGGAATGCGAACCATGGCATATGCCGTGGAAGAAACAGAAAGGCTGTTTCCCATGTGGTCAGGGAGAAAGACTGGGGTAGGGTTCCTGGGTGTGATGGCCTTTCAGGTGTTCTAGCGGGGAGATGGAAGGGGTAGGTATGCACAAAGGCACAGATGTGTGGGCAGAAAGTTGAGAGAGCCAGTGACCCTGGCCCAAGAGTCTAAGTTAAATGCAACTCACAGGACAACCCTGTTACTGACATTTAGCACCAGTGCACATGGCCCCGGGCATTCTTTTCAATAAGGGAGGGAGCAATTCTTTACCCTAAAGGGGTGAAAATGGGTTCTTGGTTGCAAGAAGGTAGGACATTTTAGATACTACATTGGTTTGTGGCCATCCAGAGGGCCACCATACACCAAGACACGCACAGTTTACATGATATAAACAGATACACAGGGTATCTGTGGTATTAAAATTTAATGAGAGAAGCAGAATGGTGATTAGCAGGGGAAAAAAGGTCTAAAAAGGCTCCTTGGTGAAAGGTCAGCAATAACGCCATAAAAGACTGAGACAAACTAGTGCAGGCTTTTCCCATGACAGCCGCCTTTGTCTTTCAAAGAGATTGAAAATGAAGCTGAGGCCAAACCTCAGAACTTCTGGCAGGCAAGGTGGCTTCACCAGAGATCTGCTTGCTGACTTTGGAGGTGGGGCTTCACCTCTCTCCTCTCCAGGGCTCCAAAGGCCAGGCTTCTGGGAGCAGGGGTTACAGAGCTGGAAGGCAAAGAAGTAGAGAGGAGAGCCAACCTCATACCATCCCCAGCTTCTCTGCTTCCACTAAAATAGGTCACAGATTTACATTTTATGTATTTATTTTTAACAGTGAATTTTAGAAGCTCACCACTCCCTATTAAAAATGAACGATGTATTTAACAGTTGATTTTAATTCCAAATTACAAAGGCAGTATGTATTCATTATGGAAATTCGGGAGATGCAAATAAGATGAAAGGAGACAATAAACTAACACGAAGACACATACTCGCCCCATCCCTGAGTGAACACTTTGTGATCTTATACTTCCTCTAGTCCAGTGCTATCCAGTAAGGTAAATGAAAGACATCGTGGCTATTGAACACCTGAAAAGAGGCTGATCTGAACTGAGATGTGCTGGGCGTATAAAAATGTACACTGAATTTTGAAGATTTAGTACAAACAATGTAAAATATAGTATTTTTTAAAGTTATTTAATAATTTATTAGTTGAATTATATAAACTCATTTAAATATATTCAACTTTCTCATTGATCTCAAACTGTTTTGATAAAGATGACACAAAACTCAATACATAATTACAACGAGTAGATTGGTAACTAATGTGTGCCTTCAATTCAAACACTATGTAAGATCAGTGACTGTGTATGACACCTTGGAATGTGATAAAATGCCTTTGTCAAAATTATTTGGAAGAGCTTTCTGAAGTTTGACAAAAATGCTATGCATATATACACATACACACAGATATACACACACACATACATACATACATACATGTATATTGGTTATATATTTCTATATTGATTATATGTTGAAATACGTTGGATATGTTATGTTAAATAAAACACATTTGTAAACTTCTCATGCATTTCTTTTTATTAATTCAACTACTAGAAAAATCACTTTGTGTATGTGACTTGCATTATATTTCTCCTAAGCACTGCTGGTCCAGACCTTGCTTAGGCATACACCCATGCATGCACAAATATGAACACGTTTTAAAAACAGATAACGTGGTGCAAATTCTTTTGCAATCTCTTTTACACTAAATATAAGCTGGACATCTTGCCATGGCAAAATATATTCACTTATTTTTAAAGTGAATGTTTAAACGTTAAATAATGTTGCATATGTGAATAGAACAAAAATGTTATTAAACCAATCCCCTGTCAATCCCCCATCAGTGGATACTTACATTGTTACTAAGTAGTCACTATTATTACAACTCTGCAATGAATATCCTTTTACCTAATTATTTTGTACACAAATAATTTCCACAGTTTCCAGAGCAGTGTGACAGAAAGGAAATAGCACGGAGTTCAAGGTCTGGCAATATTTGGTTCATATCAATCTCAGGCTTTAACCACTGTTTACCACTAAGCAAGTCGTATCTACCTCACCCTCACTGTCTAAAATAGGAACAAATTTTCTGTTTTTCAACAGTGTTGCAAAGATCAGAGATGGTGTTACTTTTGGCACACTGGGGATACTCCCTAAGCAATGGCTAACATTGTTAATATATATAAAATATTAAAAACACTAGTGTCATCAAGTTCCCCAGTTACGTACACTCAAGTCACAGCAGCAAATAAAACTAAAGAAACTGTAGAAAACAGCTTCTTACTAAAGACGGAGCCATTAATGAGGGAACTGAAATTTGACACGTCTGCAGAAATGATTGTACAATATTTACTGACCATGTTCTTGAAAAATTTATACCTATTTCAGACCAAAATCACCCACTCTAGACTTCCAGTCTTTCTCTTCTTGTTCAACTTTGTATGAAATACAACGTAAGGTGCCATTCTAGGTAAGAGTAATAATGCTTCGGCGACGTAATGCCTACAATTTAGCTGCAGGGTACTAACAAACTCAGATTTGAATGGCTCTCACCTCCGATCAGAAGACAGGATCAAAAAGCAAAATCTCTCCTTTTTTAAGTTGCAACACAGCGAATTATATACCTGGGAGGTCCTTTGAATACAATGATGACTTGGCACAGTTAGAGAAATAACAAAATGGCACCTAAAATGGGTATATGGTGATTTAAAACCAGACGGGAACATCGTGTTTGGAATCTTTAGGGACCCCCGTTTGTTTTCAACAGGCCAGTGGTATCTTGGCAATGGAGACTCTGGCTTGGATATTCAAAGCAATGTGATAGATAATCCAATAAACTCAATTAACCTAAGGGGCCCAGGGCTGGTCTTGCTGCTGAATGAGTATCCAAGAAAAGGGCTTAAGGCAAATGAGTCAAGAATTTCTTTACCGAGCAGTTAACACTGTGAGTCCTGGCAGCCGAACAGCTTCTGCTGGGATCCTTGTTCCTCCAACAATGAACTGTGCGATTTCAGGCAAACGATTTAACTTCTTTGCCCATCGGTCTCCTCATGGCCAAACAAGGGGATCCCAGGGTTGATTTGAGAATTAAAGTAACAGGTGGAAGTAACGGGCTTGCTTAGCACAAGAGCATAAGGCCCAAAGTGAAGTAAACTCTCAAAAACATGTTAGGAGCCTTTGTGGATTTCACCACTACCAAGTCCACAACATCTTTTAAAGGCAATTCTTCCTTTGCTGTCTCGCATGGTGATATCCCCCTTTCTGGATACATAGAGCCCTTATATAAAGACTCTTCAGTTACAGGTAATGAATGAAAAAAATATTACGCCCTCCAATATGCATCTCTCAAGAGCTCTCATGTGCAGACCCTGGACTCAGTGTTGGAGACAGAAGATAAAGATTCCTTCCAATCATGAACTCACAGTCACGAGGAAGCAGCAAGGTAAGTAATGAGAGGTTCCATAGATTGGAACAGAATACTATGTAGTGATGGAGCAGAGGTTTCTGGGCTGCCTGAGAAGCAGGATAAGAAGTGATATCAAAGCTTAGGCAAGATGGGCAAGGAGAAATGAGCTGAGCAGAAAAAGGAAAAACGGCAGCAGATGAGATCATTCAGACAGAGGAGACAGCCAGAAATCACTCAGAGGTGAGAGCGCATTTAAGATTTTACAGAGAGTTAGAAGGAAGGGATGGCGAGGTCAAGGATGTATAGGTAGGCAGAGGATGGATCCTGAAGTCTCTTTGGGAACTCAGATTTTACCCTAAGGACAATGAAGGAATTGAGTGGTTGTCAAGCCAGAGAACACCAGTCAATGCAGTTAGAGTGAAAGTGAACCAGAAACCAAACCCTGACATTTCTCCGCTCTTCCTTGATGCCACCGACATCAACATGAATTTCTGAATAGCTCCACAGAACTGACGGAATGATTTGTCAATTTGACCCCCAGGAAGATACCTGCGAATGGTGAAGCCATTGTGAACCACAAACTCTTTTGTCTTGCTCTTTGCTTCTTTCAGAGAAACAGGAGAGGTGAAGAAGAGACTTTACCCAACAGAGCCGTCAAAATGCAAACATACTGACCTAGATATGTTGGCTGTGTCCAGTGATGCTGGGTTTAAAGGTAATTATAAGAGTGTAAATGGAAAACATGGAAAAGATGCAGAACACTCATTTACCCAGAAGGGCTTATTACCAGAGGCTCAAGATGGTGAACTTCCTTTAAAATAAGTGCATGCTTATCTGTAAAATTTACGAAATGTGTGTGACACATGCATTTTTGGAGGCTCTAACATAATGGCTCCACCAAATATGGGTAATTCATTCTAGTTATGGAAAGATCACTTGGTCTGAATTTAGAGAAACAGGTTCAATTCCCAGATCTGACGCTACTATGTAACATTAGCCCAGAGATACTTAAAGTCATCAAAAGTGGAAATAATAATAGCTAACCTAAATACCTTTAGGGCTGTGTGACTCAAATTAGAAAAAAGGAAGTAAATGAAAAAGGTTAGCTCGAGGTCAAGTTGGTGACATCAATGAGTAAAGTAGGTAACTAAAGCACTGAGGCTACACCCAAAATATTTAATAACTACCAAAGCTCAACAGATTGCTGTTCCTCTGCCTCCCACGTTCAAGAGATTCTCTTGCTTCAGCCTCCCAAGTAGCTGAGACTACAGGCATGTGCCACCATGCCCAGCCAATTTTTTATATGCTTTAGTAGAGACAGGGTTTCACCATGTTGGCCTGGCCGGTTTCGAACTCCTGACCTTGCAATCCGCCTGCCTCAGCTTCCCAAAGTGCTGGGATGACAGATGTGAGCCACCGCACCCAACCCATATTGCTGTTATATTAGATGATGGCCAAGCTTTGTTAGCTCTTCCAACTTTTAACAAAAAGCCAGAAATATAAAGGTCTATGTCAAATTTCCAGATTTTTTCAGTGCTGATGACCAATTCCAACATGAAATAGCAAAAAGAAGGCAAAGTACAAAAGGCCCAAGAGCTGTCAGTCGAAGATCTCTGCCCCAGCCAGACGTGTAACATTTACCTGTAATTAGCAAACACAGAAATGGGAATGCAGTTTGTTTTCCAGTTTGCTTATAAGTTCTATTTCCACTTACTTTCAAGCCAATGGAGGAAAAGCTTGAAATTTAAAATTCTGAACGAATGAATGAAGATATGGGGGAAACAAACATCTCTCAAAGGAGAACCAGCTCCTCCCTACTTTATGATGATTTGAGAAATAAGACTTCTCATATCTTGCCTCTACCTGCTCTTCTGAGCTGGAAAATAAATCCCTTCTCTTTCCATTCTGAATTCCAAATTGGGTAGCCATGTTTGCACTGTGCCAGAACACAATATCCTTCTCCACTTTGTCTCACCACCTAAATACTGCAGATCTTTTGCATTTTCCTTGAAGGCTCTCTTTAAGAATCACCCAGTGCCCCACTGTTGGTGGGAATGCAAATTAGTACAGCCATTATGGAAAACAGTATGGAGGTTCCTTAAAAAATTAAAAATAGAACTACCATATGCTCCAGCAATCCCACTACTGGGTGTGTATCCAAAGGAAATGAAATCAGTATTTTGAAAGGATATCTGCACTTCCAGGTTGACTGCAGCATTATTCACTAGAGCTAAGATACAGAATCATGGTAAGCATACATTGACAGATGAATGGATATGGCTGGGAGCTGTGGCTCATGCCTGTAATCCCAGCACTTTGGGAGGCTGAGGTGGGCAGATCACTTGACGTCAGGAGTTTGAGACAGGGCTGGCCAAGATGGTGAAACCTCATCTCTACTAAAAATTACAAAAATTAGTGGGTACTTATAATCCCAGATATTTGGGAGGCTGAGGCAGAAGAACCGCTTGAACCCTGGAGGTGGAGGTTGCAGTGAGCCAAGACTGTGCTCTTGCACTTTAGCCTGGGCAACAAAAATGAAACTCCATCTCAAAAAAAAAAAAAAAAAGACAGACAGATGAATGGATAGAAGTGTGCTCTATATGCCAATGGAATGTCACTTAGCCCTAAAAAGAGAGAAACCCATCAAATGCACCATCAAGGATGAACCCGGAGGATGTCATGTTGAGTGACATAAGCCACACCCAGAAAAACAAATACTGAATGATTTCACTTACATGTAGAATCTACAAAAGTTGAACTCAGAAAAATAGGGAAGAGAAGTTTGGGTACCAGGGGCTGGGGTGGGACTGGGGTTGGTGAGGATTGGGAAGATGTTGGTCAATGAATGCAACATTTCAGTTAGACAGGAGGAAGAATTTCAAGAATCTTTGCTTTAACATGGTGACCATAGTTAATGACATGTATTGTGTTCTTGAAAATGACAAAAAGAGTGGATTTTAAGTGTTCTCACCACACAAAAAGGTATAAGAGGAAATACATGTATTAATTAGCTTGACTTAGCCATTCCACAATGTATACATATTTTAAAATGTCACACTATGCATGATAAATGCATACCATTTTTGACGATTCAAGAAGTTAATTTATTACTTTTTAAAAGAATCACCCAGTGTCCTAACTTCCCTAAAAGAAAGAGTGAGTAGCCAGAGACACTGCAGCCCTCTTGACAGCTGACTCTTTGGTAGAATGACATAAAGGTCATATCCAGTGTGACTCTTCCAGGTAAATACATTTATATAAAATGCCCTGGGTATGTAAAAAAAACTCTGAAAAACACAGTAGGATGTTCTTCAATAGTCTAATGGTAAAATGGAGTCCTCTAAACACTTGCTCAGGGTCTGCTGTGTACATAGTTATAATGCTGGTCCCTGGGGTATAGACTCTAAGTCTTTGCCTTCAGGCAGTTTGCTTTCATGGAGGGAGGGGATAAAAACTAATTAAACCAAAGAGAAGGTAAGTGTAATCACAGCAGTTCAGGCTGGAGCTTAGGGGATGAAGCAGGAAACTCCTGTGGCTCAGTTAGGAAGGATTTCACTTAAAAGACACACATGAAGAAATGGCTTTATATCATTAAGCTGGCTTTAGAACATGGAATCACTGTGTCAGCATCCATGGTCACCGATAAACTATTAATATAAGCATCCCATGCTCCCAGGAATGGCAAAAAATTCATCTGTTTTACTCTCTAACGGTGTTTTTCACCTAATGGCTAATCTACAAATGTCTACTATGTGAAATCATGCTTCACATACCATTTAGAAACACATTTGAATTTTTAAAATAAAACATAAAGACACATCTCTCAAAAATCAATAAAAGGCATGAAACATATGAAGAAGCAGGTTTTCCCAGAAGAAATATAACTGGTTCAAACCCTATGGGAAAAAAAGGGGGAGAAATTCTAATAGTTACCAAATACATGCAAAACAACTAGGTTCTATTTTTTATCAAAATGGCAATTGGAAAGGATTTTACAATGCTTCTCTTCATTATTAAAGGAGATTTAGAGAAGGAGTCTCTTAAACACTACTGTTGAGAGTGTAAATTGGTTTAACCTTTCTGAAGAGATAATTTAACAATGTGTATCAAAAGTCTTAAACATTTGCATAACCTTTATTCAAGTATTTCCACTTGTAGGAAGGATTCCAGAAAGTCCTGAGTGTTCTTAAGATATAGACACAATGTTGCTCATCACTGTCGGTCTGTTATGGTGGAAAACCACAGATAACAGAAGTAAAAGCTCAGCAATTAGGATTGTGCAAAACATAAAATACAAATAAAAATAAATCTGGTACCCATTCAATGGTTTTATTCTTCAGCCCTTACCTTATTCTTACAGCCTCTTTTTTTTTTTTTTTTTTTAAGAAATAAGCCTATGAAGAAGGAACTTTTTCATAGTATATAACTATGTTAAAAACTACAAAACATATAAACAGTTGATATACAATGTGGGAAGTCACACACACACACACACACAGAGAGAGAGAGAGAGAGAGAGAGAGAGAGAGAGAGAGAGAGAGAAAGATAGCTGGAAAAATGCTTTCTCCTTGGGGATGTAAGTAAAATTGATGCAAAGCTCCAATTTCTAAGGCCTTTGGGAGTCTAGAGATGTCCCAGGTTTCTGCAAATTCTAAGGTAGTTTTTATTCTTATTGTCCTCCAGACTCCTCCTGTCTTATTTATTCTCTCTCTATTGCACCAAAAGTTCCCTCAAAAAGAAAGAAAAGAAACAAAGAAAAAGAAAATGAAGGGAAGGAAGAAAAGGGGGTAATGAAACAAATCCACCCCGGCAAAAACATTTAAAAATGTAGACAACTCAGCTGAAGGCTGGTGGGCATATCACCTGACCCCCAGCCTTCTGTTCTTTTCAGCATGGACTCCTTTCCTTCCCTCCCCCATTTCTCTCTTCCCTTTCCTCTCCTATCAGCCCTATTCCTGGAATTGTACATTTCCCTCCCTCTATTATGCAGAGCAGTGCTGTATTTCCTGGCCTCCACTCTCAATCTTGTAAAATAAAACCTATCTGGGATTCCACAGATAAAGGGACCTTTCCTAGAACAAAATGCTGCTACCTGCCTTTCTTGGGCGATACTTATTGGCTACACATAGTGACAATTACCTTGTTTTATATATATATATATATATATATATATGGGTACAATATACATACAGATTACAAACAGGTGATAAACTATTACTCACAAAGACAACTGCTATAAATAGCATTTTCCCTGATATATCACTACCTAGACATATAGAAAAATCAATTAATGGCAATGCTAATTCACATCTGGATGATGAATAACAAGCAATTCTACTTTTCTTGGTGTTTATCTGCAGTACTTGAATTCCTATAAGCAACTAGTAATACTTTTATAAAAAAGAAGGTCAAAAATGAAGTTCACTCACCATAAAGAAGAAATGCCTAGTTATGGAAGGAAGGTGGCTCACAGCTGAGATGACACGTAAAACCATCTGTGATGGGTGAAATTAAGTAATGCTACTCTTAATTCAGCTAAGCCAGCAAGTGTAAGCATGGAAGTCTCTGTTCATTCAGATCCTACCTTTTTCCCCAAAGGACTGGAAAGATATGAACAGGTACAGCTAGAAGATTCTGCACAAATGTATTCCAATACCACACAGGGCATCCTACTAGAAAACCCAATGACAGAAAAGGGCCAACAGCAGGGTCCTTTACAAACAGGGAAGGGAGTGAGCAGAACAGGGTAGAATAGGGAACAAGAATTCACAGAGACATTCACGTGTCAGTCACTGTGTTAATGCTTTGTAGACCTTTTCTAATCATCACAGGGACCTTATGAGAGAGCTGGTAGTATCCTCAACTGATAGGAAAACCAACGCTCAAAACTGAGAGCCAACTCCCTCTGATGTCTTTGCCTTAATTCGGAAGTCTTTCCATAATCAGGGCTTGTCCTTCCCTGCAGAACCATATTCAATCATTTTAAGTTAACTTTTATTTCAGGTTCAGAGGTCCATGTGCAGGTTTGTTATATAGAAACTTGTGTCGTGGGAGTTGGCTGTACAGATTATTTCATCACCCAGGTACTAAGACTAGTAGTCATTAGTTACTTTTCCTTATCCTCTCCCTCCTCCCACCCTCTACCCGCTGTCAGGCCCGGTGTGTGCTGTTCCCCTCTATGGGTCCATGAGTTCTCATCACTTCGTTCCCATTTCTAAGTGAGAAGATGTGGTGTTTGGAACCACTTATTTTTTGTTTTGCTGAGACAGACTCTTGCTCTGTCTCCAGGCATCAGACTGGAGTGCAATGGCGCGATCTCGGCTCACTGCAACCTCTGCCTCCTGGGTTCAAGCAATTCTCCTGCCTCAGCCTCCCAAGTAGCTGGGACTGCAGGTGTGTGTCACCATGCCCAGCTAATTTTTGTATGTTTTGGTAGAGATGGGGTTTCACCATGTTGGCCAGGATGGTCTCGATCTCTTGACCTTGTGATCCACCAGCCTTGGCCTCCCAAAGTGCTGGGATTACTGGCATGAGCCACCACGCCTGGCTGGGGCACATTTTAAAACACCTAGATGCATAGCACCAAGCTTGCTCCTTGCAGTGAAAACGTACATTAACCTGGATTTAAAGAGGCTATGGTTCCTGTATTCCATTTCAGCTAAATTAAGAGATGTAATGATAAGCAGTCACTAATGCATTCTTAAAATACCATCATTCCTAAGTCAGAATATACATTCATTTAAGTGTAACCTGGGAGCTTTTAGCTTTTGTTCACATAAAACTATTCATTGCTTTTCTATTATTGTAGCATGCACTTGGTCTTACAGAAAAATAAGTTATTATCAACATTAGCTAACACTTATTGAGTCAAAGTTGAACTCCAGTTCTGCCGTCCTATCACATACCAGGAACTTAACAGTCATTATCTTGCACAATTCTTAGTGTGGTAGATCACTTCAGAGAAATATTCGCTTCCTCTCCACCTCCATGTGCAGAGTATACTTTGCTACCCCTTGGCTGTGGTTGTCCCTTGGCTGTGGGTGTGTCTGTGAGACTTAGTTTGGTTAAGAAATGTTAACTGGCAGTTGGTATGATGCAGCTAAAGGCTTGAAGGTGTTTGCACAATGGAAGGTTCTCTTGTACTTTTCCATCCCCATGAGAACAGTTCTGGGCTAGCTATGCCTCCACAGCAGAGGACATGAGACAGAGGGACCAGATTTTCCTCCAAAGCTGAGCCTCCTCACTTGATAGCCAGCTGATCTGCAGACACATGATTGAGTATAGCCTAAATCGAGGCCCCCATTGTACTCCAGACACACGTGCTAAGCAAATGCTTACTGTTGCCTGCCAATTAGATTTGTGATTCCTGGGGAACAACAACAAAAGAACACACAGAGTATCCTAATGTGGGAGACAACGTTCTCATTCCTGTTTTAAAATGGAAAAAGTGAGGTTTTGGAGGTTATGTAATTTGCTTGTCTGGTGGATGGCAGAACTGGAGTTCGACTTTGACTCTCAAGGCTTTATGCTGTAACTCTCTTTGATTAGTCAGCCAGTCATTGAACCCGATATTTAAACAAGCATCTGGATGTGGTAGGTAGGCGCTGTCCTTGGTGCTGATGAAACAGCAGTCAGCATAACAGAACTCCAAGAATTCAGTTTTACCAGTAAGGACAGGGAAGCAGTAATTGCATTCAACCTTAGCGAAAAGAGGGAGGTGACCATATGGGCTGACAATAAATAGATGGGCAATAACAAAAAGGTTCAGAATAAGCTTGGCATTTGTGAAAAAGAAAGGATATCACCATGGCTTGCTACAGTTATACAGAAGAGAGTGGAGAGAGGCCAGATAATGCAGAGCCTGAAAGCAAAATGAGGAGTTTGATCTAATTCTACTTTCAACAGGAAGCCACTAAAAATTTCATAGATGCAAGAGGAAAACGCTCTGGTTATCATTTCAGAACAAGGTCCATGGCTGCTTTGCTATAGGCAGATGCCGTGGAGCAAGGATGGAGACAGGGAATCCAGGAAGAGTGCTGCTGGAACTGCCCAGGTGAGAGGTGGCTGGACTGGCACTGGATTAGGGAGGTGGCTGTGGAGAGGCTGAGGACTGCCTCCAAATTTCCTCTCAAATTTGAAAGCAGTCCTAACTTCCCCAATTCTAAATTAGTCTTGGCTTCAGCAAATTTGAACAAAACATTTACCAGCTTAAGTATCAAACTAAGTTATGAAAATAATCTCTCAAAATATTTGCTTAGAGTAAAAGCAAAAACATGCTCAGCAGTTGTGGAATTAGTCATTCACCTAAGGTGGGTGATAATTTATGCCACACTTGAAGTGGAAAAAGAAATTTCTATTTATACTGCAATCTATACTTTTTTTTCAGGGATGGGCTAATTGTGTTTGTTGAACTGTTTCAAGTTGCTATGGGCTAGGAGAATTGAGTATCTATTTGCAAGACTGTAGGGATTAAATTAGATAAACCCAAAGGGAAAGTAATTGGTAATTTGTGAAGAGTTGAATGAGTGTATGAAGTACTGTCTAAAGCACTATGAAAAACTGATGGAAAGAGAGGGCAATCTGAAGTTATTTTCTTTTAAAAAAGCAACTTTTTCTCTAATTCTGAGTATCCTTAAGTGAGCAAGCAAACGCCTTTCAACAAACAAACAAAAACATAAGCCTAAGTAGGTTTGTTTATCAGCATAGGTCTTTCTCTAGCTCTCCACAAGTTTAACATCTCAAAAAAGTTTTAAGAATCAGATTTAAAATTTTATTTATCTTTGCTTTATTGATTATAAAAATATGTTTTAGCAATTATTATAGTCTCTGTTGGTCAATACTGGTGAAGTGAACACCAGATAACCTCCCCAGATGTTTTGTTTCACCCAAACAGAGTTTCAAACATTCAATTAATAGTAGGTGATGTGTTGATAGGTACAGCAAACCATCATAGCAGATGTTTACCTATGCAACAAACCTGCAAATTCTGTACATGAACCCTGGAACTTAAAAAATAAAAAAAATTAAAGATGACAGAAAACAGAAGATAATGAAATAACATCTTCGAAGCTCTCAAAGAAAATAGTTCAAAATCAACAATTCTATATATATACATATGAAATTATTTTTCAAAAACAAATATAATCTACTTCTTATTCTAGTTAGGATCTAGAGAAACGTATAAGTCCACTTTTCCATGTTATCAATAAAAATAATCTAGACTAAGTAAAAACAATTAAATGGAGATACTGCATCTGGATATCAGACTTTTCAGACTATCTTGAGTAAACAATCAGAAAGTCTGGTATGTTCCTACTTCACGAAAATGAAATGCAGCTGAAGAGCAGCTACACTGTGGAGGCAGGCATGAGCTCCTCACTTTGTCACAATCCCCACTGCTCCCTATTGTGCCTTTGACATGAAACATCAACTGCCAATGAGCTTCACTTGGGATACGGAGGTTTTCTTACAGCAGAGGAGTATCTCTTTTTCAGCCCCATCATGAGATAAAATGGGAACGTGGAAACAAAACCGAGACAGCCATATGTTTGATGACCCAGCCTGCCTCCTTCAGGTGTGATGACCTCCCAGCTCTGGATTTAATACCTCTGATCTTTACACACCACACAATATTGGAAGAAATTCAGTGAAAACTGGAAAGTACCCACAAGTTGCATACCATACATTTACAGGTTTCAGCAGTAGCATTGGTTGGATATTGACTATAATGTGAGCCCTAGGCCAGCGCCACTGTGTCCTAATTAAAGCTCCCATTCTCCAGTAGCAAAGCACCTGCTGAAAGCGACTGCTGGCTCTGACTCCAATGGAAGCATGCCAAAAACACAATCCTACTTAAGAAAATTGAAAATGATTTTGCAAAGAGGATGGCCAAACTTGATCTCAATATGACAAGAAATGACAAAGATGTGTGCTGAAATGGCTGGCTCAGGAAAAAGGACCAGCATGGTCTATGGAGATCCATCTTGAGGGTTTGAAGAAGTTGCTCAAAGGCCAGCAACTTTCAAGATCAAGATAATCTCAACGACTGAAGTTTAGCTAACACAAAGCCTGAGGGTGTTTAATTTTTGGAAGACTTTGGCATTTTCCTAGAACAGACTCTGAGGAAGAGATGAAAGATACGTTATTATAAATATATTACTTTAAATTTTTTTCTCTGGAGTTACCCTTTGATGACAATATTGCTATTTAAAATTAAGCTGAAGATTGACTTAAGAAACAGAAAAAAAAGTTTTATTACATAATGATTATTTTTAATCTTGCTGTGAATACAAAGATCATTTTGAGATAATGACTGAAAAGCTGTGAACATTCTCTCCAGGAAAATATATGTTAGATGTAGAGTATTGTATGTGACTTCAGAGGTTTAACGGATCTCTTAAATCCATTAGAAATGAAGAGTTTTGATTATGTGAGATACCAGATTACAACATAATCAATAGGAACAAAATAATAAGAGATGGGGTGCAGTGGCTCATACCTCTAATACCAGCACTTTGAGTGGTTGAGCAAGGAGCATCACTTGAGCCTACTAATTCAAGACGAGCCTGGGAAGCATAGTAAAACCCTGTCTCTACCAAAAAGAAGAACAAAATTCGCTGGGTGTGATAATGCATGCCTATAACCTAGCTACTTGGGAGGCTGAGGTGGGGAGATCACTTGAGCCCCAGAGTTTTGAGGCTACCCTACACTATGATCATGCCACTGCACTCCAGAACTGGGTGACAGAGTCAGAGCCTGTCTCAGAATGTATTAATAACAATAATTGTAAAGAGTATGGGGTCAACTCCCTGGGGTGGCCTTCTGCTTAGCCACACCATATGTGAATTTTTTAAGCCTCAATTTCCTCACCTACAAACATACATAACATCAACCAAAGATAATGTGCCTTTCTTTCACACCTTTTTGTTTTGGAATATATTTTACAAAGTGACCATGGTATCTCCCACTTCATACATAAAAGACCTAAACCTCAGAGAGGTCTACTTAGTTGCCCAAGGTCACACGGCTGTCATGTGGCACACTCTGACCATGCTCATAGGCTTGTTTGGAGAATCCATTCATGCCAAGCGCTTGGAATAGTTGTTGGCACACAGCAAGAGATCAATATGTGTTTGCTAAACTTTCACTTCCTAATACTGGCTGCATTACAATTTTAATGAAAACATTCAAATGTATTGGATATGAATATTCCCAAGATGTTCCACTAATGATGAATAAAGGGAATATATTACTATCTTACCAATTTATATTAAAAATGCCAATTAAAAAACGGACATCCTGAAAATCCAAGTAACAAACACAAGAGGAGGAGGAGGAGAACAAATGAAGGGAGAAGATCAAGAAGGTAAACAGGTAAGGCCGACAGGGCCCCACAGGCTGGATGAAAATGTTGAAAGGCAGCCCCTGCAAACTGTTCACACACTCCACATCTCTCCCACCAGCACAGTCCAAATCTGGCAAAGGCAATCGGGTCTGAATCAATAGATTGACCATTTGGCCGAGCTGTTTAACCAGTTCTTGCAGACAACTAGCCAGTCCAACCCTATCCATCATGCACGTGGCCAAACTCTCCATCAGAAACCTGGTCCAACTGGCTGCTTCAAGTCACAGGGATGCAAATCAGGAAGCACGGGTATTCGACTGAATTGCCTGAATGCTGAGCATCCTGCAGCTGTCACCTCGGAAAGTTTGTTCAGTTTATGTTCAGCCAATGACCAAGAGACCTCTCCACATCCAAGCTGCCATGTGATTCAAAGCATTCTATCCATTTAGTCAGTGTAATGAGGATATAGGGGGAGGTACACTTTAAGAAATCAACAAACTTTTCTGTATCCAGAAGACCTTAAAACCCAGAAAGACACTCCCTTCATGAACACCGTGTTCTAGAACCTTGCAAGGTTAGCTGGCCTTTAAAGAAACATGGCTGAATTTGACCCTTCTTGGGGGATCAGGGTACATCCAGGAACAGGGCATTAGGAATCCTCCAGCACTTCAGTTTTTCTTATATCTAGACATTGGAAACACTTTTCCTTCTCAACATTTTGGCTCCCCTCTTTGCAACTTTCTGCCTTCTTCCATGCCTGTTTTTTGGGAATAAATTTTGAAAAATGATCATGATGTCTCCCATTTCAAATACCAAAGAACTAAAGCTCAGAGAGACCTAGTTTCTTGCCCAAGGTCACACAGCTGTCATGTGGCACAATCTGTCTGCCCCAACAGGTACTTGCCTCTCCATGATCACCTCATGTCTGTTATCACTTATTTTTCCATGTGTTTTATTCAGACATTTTCATGCAAATGTGTCTCTGAATTTTCAGTGAATGCTCTTGTTAGTCCTTTGGGGAAAAACTACTTGGCCAGGCGCGGTGGCTCACGCCTGTAATCCCAGCACTTTGGGAGGCCGAGGTGGATGGATCACGAGGTCAAGAGATCGAGACCATCCTGGTCAACATGGTGAAATCCCCCTCTCTACTAAAAATACAAACAATTAGCTGGGCATGGTGGTGCACGCCTGTAATCCCAGCTACTCGGGAGGCTAAGTCAGGAGAATTGCCTGAACCCAGGAGGCGGAGGTTGCGGTGAGCCGAGATCGCGCCATTGCACTCCAGCCTGGGTAACAAGAGCGAAACTCCGTCTCAAAAAAAAAAAAAAAAACAATAAACAAAAAACCTACTTAGGAGACAATAGTTGCCATGTCTGTTATAGTAAGGGCATGACCTACAAATATATGAGTTTCTCTGTGTGCATGTATGTCAACCAAGAAGCAGAGGTTCTCAAGAGAGAGAAAATTTTCCCTTGTCGTGACATTTGGAAATTCCTGGTGACTTACCAATTGTTGTTATCACTGTGATGTGTTTGCTAACAGCATCTAGTGGTCAGGGATGCTGCACAAACAAAAATCATCAGTCCAAGATATCAGTAGTACCACGGTTGAAAACCCTTTAATATATACACACACACATTCATACGCATTTAGGTATATATGCACTCATGTATTTATATATATACAAATCATATATATTTATATGCATATATGATTATATACATATTTATATATTTGATATATGCATAAACATATACACGTATATGTGAGTATTTTCATTTATAGATAGATTGAGAGAGAGAAATAAGGGGGAATGAGAAAATGGGCATGTGTGTGTGTATATGCATATATAAAATTATGTGTATATATATATATATATATATATATAATTACGTTTGTCCATTTGTATCACATTTGTCTTCCAGGTGTGGATTTTTTTGTAATGCACTCTTACTGAAAACATGACAGATAAAGAAGAAATCTGTTTTTTCTTATTAGGAACTCCAGATAAAACATTTTAAGTAACCCTCTTGCAATGCCCCAACCCAAACAAAATTCATAAAAGTTCTTGCCATAGAAGTGTCTGCTGTGAAATTTTAATAACTTTCAAAATGCCCTGCCCAGAAATATTTTAGTCATCTTGAATGAACCAAAGGGTTTAATTAAACAACCACACTTAGATGTTGGAATGCATAATTTGCCCAGTGAACTGCAAATCCCCTAATCCTACAGGGAATCACATGCTCTTTCCAAGATAGTCGAAGGGGCCAGGAGGTGACTTGCTTCCTGCTTGGGCCACGTCCATTACTCAAGCTGAGAGAATTAGAATAAATAGTAGCACCGAGACTGAGGTGCCAGAATTCAGCTAATGAGAATAAAAACTCTGTGTGATTTATGGTAGAGGTGGGGCAATACATTTCAGGGTTTTGAATAATCAATCCTCCAGCGGATTTTTCATTTTCCAAATGCAGGGGATACTTGTGTCTCGGTTCCCAAGCCAGAAATGGCAATCTGATATAAATACTAAAAACTGCACTTAATAAAACTTCTTTTCCAACCCAAACCCACTGGCTTAATTCTCATCATAGCCAGAACAGATACTGTTGTATATTAAGGCAATTGTTTGATAAGGTGTGGGGGAAAAAGTAGAATGTCACAACAAAGGGAGAAGCTTTTTGTGCTGCTATGTTTAACACATAAAGCAACATTAATACTCTAAAAAGAGTTTCAAAAAACAGTGTTTGGCTGGGTGCTATGGCTCATACCTGTAATCCTAGAACTTTCAGAGGCTGAGGCAGGTGGAACGCTTGAGTCTAGGAGTTTGTGACCAGCCTCGGCAACATGGAGAAACCCCCGTCACACACACACACACACACACACACACACACACACACACCACACACACACACACCCTACAAAAATTAGCCGGGTGTGGTGGTGAATGCCTAGCTACTCGGGAGGCTGAGATGGAGATTTCTTGAGCCCAGGAGGCTGAGGCTGCAGTGAGCTGTGACTGTGCCACTGCACTCCAGCCTGGGTGACAAAGTGAGACCCTGCCTCAAAACAAAACAAAACAAAACAAAACAAAACAAAACAAAAAAACACAAAAAACCTAGTATTCAAAGACAGAAATCTATACAGTAAAATAACATACTCCTCCTTCATCTTTAACATGTTTCTTTAACATGTACTATACGTAACAAATGGCAATTTTCCCTTAAAGTCTAAGGGCCTCAGATGATCGTAGATGATGATACACAAGTATAACATAGTGAAAATCCATTCATTAATAGATATAAAGTACTTAGAACAGTGCCTGATGTACACTGTTCTGTAAACTTTCATCATTATTATTATATTATTAAATCTTATAGTTCCGGCCAGACGCAGTGGCTCACACCTGTAATCCCTGGACTTTGGGAGGCCAAGGCAGGAGGAACATCTGAGGTCAGGAGTTCCAGACCAGCCTGGCCAATGTGATGAAACCCCATCTCTACTAAAAATATAAAAACCAGCTGGGTGTAGTGGTACATACCCATAATCCCAGCTACTTGGGAGGCTGAGGCAGGAGAATTGCTTGAACCGGGAGGCAGAGGTTACAGTGAGCAGAGGTCAGGGTGTTAAACTCCAGCCTGGGCACAGAGCGAGACTCCATCTCAAATAATAATAATAACAACAATAATTTCATAGTTTCAACAAGTAGGAAGTTTTGGAATTTCAGGACAAGTGAATCAACATTGAGAAATGTTCTTTTAGCACAATGAGCTACATGGGCTCAGTTTTCAAGTAGAAAAATGAATATAAATGATATTTATTTTCTTCTTTTAAGCCACATGCCCCATTTTCATCCCTAAGTGAATTATTGCTGATTCAAAGAAACGTGAATACAACATCAGCAAATTCTAACCAGCTAACTGCCTAGATCAAAGGCCCAGAAAAGTAAAATAATCATCTAATATAAGACAAATGAGTTCTCATGATCTTATCAGGGGGCAATAATGCCTCAAAGCAGCTCAGTGTTTTGTTTTTATCTTATTCTTTCACACACGCAAATGGGCTTGACAGGACTATTATACTTGTTGAGATCGCATCCCAACTGATTCCAAATTTTCTTTTTCTTTTTTTGAGACAGAGTCACCTACTGTTACCCAGGCTGGAGTGCAGGGCTGAGATCTCGGCTCATTGAAACCTCTGCCTCCTGGGTTCAATCAGTTCTGATGTCTCAACCCCTCAAGTAGCTGGGATTACAGGTATGTACCACACCCCTGGCTAATTTCCATATTTTTAATAGAGTTGGGATTTTACCATGTTGGCCAGGCTGGTCTCAAAATCCTGACCTGAAGTGATCTGCCTGCCTTGGCCTCTCAAAGTGTTGGGATTACAGGCTAATTCCACCTTTTCCTGGGCATCCTGGCATTACCAGTCCCTACATCAATGGCCTAAGTACCCCATCATACATCAAACCGTACATTTTAGGAAAGGCAAGGGAAAAAAGGAGAATAAAAAGACACACACGTGTATGTTCTTTGCAGCACAGTAGCAAAGACATGTAATCAACCAAAATGCTCATCAATGACAGACTGGATAAAGAAAATGTGGTACATATATACACTATGGGGTGTTATGCAGCCATAAAAAAGAACAAGATCATGTCCTTTGCAGGGACATGGTCAAAACTGGAGGCCACTATTCTTAGCAAAATAACACAGGAACAGAAAACCAAACACGACATCTTCTCACTTACAAGTGGGAGCTAAATGATAAAACACATGGATACATAAAGGGGAACAACACATACTGGGGCTTCTTGGCAGGTGTAGGTTGGGGGAGGGCGAGAGTCAGGAGAAATAACTAATGGGTACCAGGCTTAACACCTAGGTAATGAAATAATCTGTGCAATACACCCCCATGACACAAATTTACCTATTTAACAAGCATGCATTTATGCCCCTGAAGTTAAAATACAAGTTTAAAAAAAGAGAAAGAAAGGCATTTTCATCTTATGGGAGATTCGGAATGTGGAAGATAGACAAGGTAGGAAGAACACAGAAGCAGCCCTTCCTCAAGGTACGGTGTGTAGCCCAAGGTTTGCAGGATGAGGACCGTTACGTAAGAAAAAGTACTAGGTAAATATTCCAGGCAGGGGAAATGACCCATGTAAAGGCCTTGTGGAGGCAAAAAGCAGAATCTGTTTCGAGAACTTAGAAAAGGGCAGCTATCAGATGTGCAGAAAGCAGAATTTACTTCTTGGTTTTTAAAACCATTTTAAGCCTGAAATTTAGTAGTGTTAAGTACATTCACACTGTCGTGCGGCCATTCTCAACCTTCATCTCCAAAACTCTTTTCATCTTGCAAAACTCAAACCTGGACCCATTCCCCCACCCCCCCCCCCATTACACAGCCCCTTGCAACCATTCTACTTTCTTTTTTTTTTTTTGAGATAGAGTCTCCCTCTGCTGCCAGGCTGCAGTGCAGTGGCCCAATCCTAGGCCACTGCAACCTCTGCCTCCCAGGTTCAAGTGATTCTCCTGCCTCAGCCTCCAGAGTAGCTGGGACTACAGGCGGCCACCAGCAACCATGCCCGGCTAATTTTTGTATTTTCAGTAGAGACGGGGTTTCACCATGTGGGACAAGATGGTCTTGATCTCCTGACCAAGTGATCCGTCCGCCTTGGCCTCCCAAAGTGCCGGGATTACAGGCATGAGCCACCACGCCCAGCCTCTACTTTCTGTCTTTATGAATTTGACAACTCTAGGCATCTCATATGAGTGGAATCACGCAATATTTGTTTTATAGTCGCTTAGTAGAATGTGTTGCAGCATGTGCCAGAATCTCTTTTTTTTTTTTTTTTTAAGTTTTTGAGACAGGGTCTTGCTTTGTTGCCTAGGCTGGAGTGCAGTGACATGGCGTGGGCTCACTGCAACCTCCACCTCCAGGGTTTGAGCAATTCTCATCCTCCACCTTCTTCAGTGGCTGGGATCACAGGTGTGTGCCACCCTGTCCAGCTAATTTGCCTATTTATAGTAGTTGAGTTTTCACTATGTTGGCCAAGCTGGTCTCAAACTCTTGGTCTCAAGTGATCTGCCTGCTTCAGCCTCCCAAAATGTTGGGATTACAAGTGAGAGCCACTGCACTGGGCCAGAATCCCCCTCTTTTCTAAGGCTGAGTAATATTCCGTTGTACGAATATACCACATTTTGTTTATCCACTTGTCTGTGCATGGACTCTGGGCTTGAGAAAGCAGAATTCACTTTCCTAAGTCACCTACATGGAGAAAGGCAGAGTTGAAACACGAAGACTGTTTGTCCAACTCTAGAGTCTGGGCGCTTGGATTTTCACTTTGCTCATTCCATTGTGCTTCAGGCTAATGAGATATGTAGATAGGTGTCAAATATGTAAATGAGTTACAATCTGTGCAGCCTTTAGAGCGGTGCCTGGTCCAGAGACAAAACTACAGGAGGATCAGTTCGAATTGTTACTATTAATTATTATTGTACGTACAGAACACTCAAGTAAGGGCATAGCCAAAATCCATTCTGCACTCTGATGCCTCATTCAAATGCTCGGCAGGCATGGAGGGAGCGAGGACAGATGAGCTCATGGTCCCCGCTGGGACCAGCTGAACCAGCATGTGGTCTTCTGGATTACAAGGCAAGCACCCAGATGCCAGGCAAGAGAAGTTATTTTCTGTGATGGCATCTGGCACGCTGGCCTATCCCAGTGACATTTGGGTTGGCGGCTGTGTTGCAGCCCTGGGAAGTTTTGGAAAGTAGCTGGCTGCCCCCCAAACCTCACACTGCTTTCTGCCCCTCCTGAATTCCTCTACTGCTAATGGGTGATGCAATAACCACTCCCTTCTAGTGAAAGAATGGCTTGCCTCTTCCACAGCCAGCGTACCACAGTTCCACTTAGTTTATAAACCACAGCTCAGAGGCAGGCAGATCATTCATAGTGATGCTCCTAGAAATCCTCCCACCAACAGCCGTTCTAGAGAAGGTGAACCAAATCCAGCGTGCTTCCGGTGAACCTAGTCTTTGCTGAGAACAAGACATGTTGACAAACCCAGGCACAAGGACTGTCTGCCTTATCACTGACAGCATTTTCAATGACCGCTGAATAATTCAGGCCACTGAGGGCTGGTGCGTGCTTGCAGTGGCTGAGAAATTAAAAAAAAAAAAAAAAAACACAAAGTTACTAAATTATTGCTGCAAACAACTTTTTTTTTTTTTTTTTTTTTTTTTTTTTTTTTTTTTTTTTAGACGGAGTTTCGCTCTTGTTACCCAGGCTGGAGTGCAATGGAGCGATCTCGGCTCACCGCAACCTCCGCCTCCTGGGTTCAGGCCATTCTCCTGCCTCAGCCTCCTGAGTAGCTGGGATTACAGGCACGCGCCACCATGCCCAGCTAATTTTTTGCATTTTTAGTAGAGACGGGGTTTCACCAACTTGACCAGGATGGTCTCGATCTCTTGACCTCGTGATCCACCCGCCTCGGCCTCCCAAAGTGCTGAGATTACAGGCTTGAGCCACCGCGCCTGGCCGCAAACAACTATTAAAAGCCACATAGACCATATCACTATTTGGGAAGCTGACTACAACGTGCTACCTTACAAAGCAGCCATTTTCAATGTAGAGATATCAGTTCATATGACAGTAATTACCAAAACAGATGGGAAAAAAGCCAAAAGTAGAATCCTAATGGCAATGGGATGGATGCATCTGGGAACCATGGAGCAGAAAGAGATTCTGCCAGATTGCATGACAGCTGAAAGGAGAACTGAAGGCCGGGTGCTGTGCATGTGAGAACTACCTAAAAAGAGGGTACGGCCCCCTAGACAAACGGGAAGGGAAGAATTGCTCTACTCTTCGCACACACGATCTTCTCTCTCTAAATTGAGTTGAAACAATATGGTGTTAAATACATCCTATTAACCCTGGTTCTCACCTCGTAGAAACTGCTTGGGCTTCCCTTCAGAATGTAAAATATGCCACTTGAATATTTGCTTTGATTTTTATACATTAAATACAAGCAGATTCACACCTAACAGAAGCATTCCCTAGCTGTGCAGGATACGACCCAAACAAGCAAACAGACTGATTTCCGAAATGTTGAAGAGCTAAGCTAAGTCCAGAAAGACTATCACCAGGATCTTTTTGATCTGAGGGAGTATTCATACAAAATGACCACGGTCTAGTTACATCTCTCTAGCTACTAATCAGCAATAGTGCAAGCCAGAAAATGCACCCTTTCTAATGAATATTGAAATTGGCTGTCATTAAGAGAGAACATTCACAGGAGGGCAAGGAGACCGTGATCAATATTTATATGGATCCACACTGCTTCATTGATTAATAGCCTTCAACTGTAAAAACTGGAATAGCGTGAATAAGGCATTATTTTTTTGTGCAGCCTGGCACAGGATATTACTTAGATTTAAACATTTTAAACAATCTTTGGTCAACCCGTAACATATAAATTGCAAGGCAGCAAAAAGAGACAACCTCTCTCCATCCCTCAAAAAGGATATTCTTAATATCACAGGAGAGAGAGGCATCATATTCATCCCACAAAAGGCTAATTTATCCCAAGATATGGCTGCCCATCAATTCAAAGGGCAGAGGCAGCCCTGCCTTTTCATCATAACATATATCCATTCTTCGTACATAAGCGATGTAGCTACGGGGGCTCATAAACTATCAAAAACTACCAGCATCTCCTTGTTTATGATGTCTACATTTTACAAACAAAGGTCCTTCAGCCAAAGTGGTTTGTGACTATATCCCTGTCTGTTCTTTTTTTTAAATTGTACTTTAAGTTCTGGGGTACACACGCAGAACGTGCAGGTTTGTTACACAGACGTACACGGTGCCATGGTGGTTTGCTGCATCCATCACTTGGTCATCTACATTAGGCATTTCTCCTAATGCTAACCCTCCCTTACATCCCCGCTGCCTGCTATCCCTCCCCTATCTGTTCTTTTCAATGCAATAGGTCAGATGCTCCTTCTCTTGCCTCCTGGATACATACCCCGTTCTAAGCCAAGAGCCAAAACTACCACTAGGGCATGGTCAGGCTGGTTCCCATACTTTGTCAATATTGAACAAGTGGCTGTTTTCTGTGTAACCCATCCCTGAAATGCAAAATAAAAACCCTCATCCCAGAGTGCTTCTCTGCTTTCTAAGGAATGCCAACATTTTCAAGCACTCTGAAAATATATGATGCCAAATGAATGTTTATTATTAGTGTGACGACTACCGACATCTAGATTTATATACCTCTGAAAGAACTTTTGCTGTTTTACATGCTTCCTTCCACTGAAGCATGCCTTGCTAAGAAGAATTCCACCATAGCACTTTGACTCGCCCTGCGAAAACTCATTAGACATTCCCTTTTTTGGACTGCAGAGGTAGAAATAAATTTCTCGGATCCAAGCTACAGGCATAAAAGCAAGTCTACAATAAGTCTCTGAAAATGGAATTGGGAGATGTTCGTGAATAATTCTTATGGGATATATAACATTTTTATCCATTAAATGCTAAAAAATATCCACATACCAAAAATGGGGTGCCTTGCATTTTTGTGGAAATTGGAAAATGAGTTTGAATGTAGTCTATTACTCATTTCTGACTTCTCCATTCAGGATAGGGTGTTTACAAGGATTTGGTGAAAGAGCAAGTTATACATATATATATATGTGTGTGTGTGTGTGCAAGTTATACACACATATATACATACACACACATATATACACATATACACATATAGGTACAACTTGCACACACACATATGTGTAGACATATATATGTGTGTGTATGTATTTGTGTATATACATATGTTTGTATATATGTAGATAAACATGTATATACACAAATATATACATACACACATATATGCATATATGTATGTGTGTCTATAGTTGTATGTGTGTGTATATATATGTGTGTGTATGCATGTATGGGGGTGTATGTGTGTGTATATATATGTGTGTGTATGCGTGTATGGGGGTGTATGTGTGTGTATATATATGTGTGTGTATGCGTGTATGGGGGTGTATGTGTGTGTATATATATGTGTGTGTGTATGTGTGTGTGGGGTGTGTGTGTGTGTGTGTGTGATTGGCAATAGAAGACTTCATTGGTAAATGCTTCATACTACCCAGGTCACGATGCTTACATTCCTGGTATAAAGCAAAGCTTGAACCTGCTCCCCACTTCTTTGCTGAGGGAGTAGCGTATTTTATCAACAGCATCTTGCACTGTTAGTGTTTACCTCCCAAAGGTAAGCTTTTTCCACTTTGTGGTTTTGCTGGCAAAGGGATGGAACCAAAACCAAATGGATTCCTCATCCTAACTCACTATATTATATGTAGCACCAACCCACTGGAAGATAAACCACTGAGAAATGAGCTCTTTTGCCCTTCCAGTGGGGTTATCCATTACCTGGCCTGAGTAACCCCAGCCTTCAGCATGTGAATGCTCAATGTCCATCTGCAGCATGCCCCAGCACGATTGCCTGCCATGAGTCACAGAGCTGACAAGACTGTCCGCCAGCAAAACAGACTTCTGTGAATAGAACTGAATGCAATGAAAATTGGCTAAGCATTCTCGTGACATAATTTCCATGCTACCTCTCTCTTCTCGTGATAATGTAACTCCTTGATGTTGTCTCAGTTTTGCTGAAAACGAAAAGCCTCAAAATAGAATTAAGCACATTCGCTTCTATTCTCTCAGGACCAGCCAAGCCAGTCAAGGTGGAAATTTGTCCATTGGCCAAACAGTCAAAGCTGCTCCCGTTGAGTGGTGATTGACTTTTTGGCTAAGCTCAGCAGAAATAAACCTTGTAGTCGATTAGCTTTGCCCTTAATAAGACTGCATCAGGCAAAATAAACTAGAGCAAGAATCTGAGGAGAAGACTGTCATTTAATAAATTCCCAAATGCTGTATGTTTCTCTGACACATATACCGTAAACACAAGATTGGTGTGGCAAGTTCATGGGGCCATCACCTTTTGCTAAGGTCACATTTCTTGTGGAAAGGGCACGATCCAGGGAGAGAATCCGATGTCCAGAACGCAAACTATACATGTATCCCCCAGGCCATTCCACCAATTTGTACTTTAGAGCAAAACAGGCTTTGTAAAATTTTCACGACTATAATAATAATAATTTCCACGCATCGATCTCATTTAACAAGCGCTGATCGAAGGCCTGCTGTCCACTGTGTTAAACAGCAGAGAGCTGCCTTCATGAATAAGACAAAGAGCAAGGAACAGCAAGTCAATGTTTAAAATTACAAATGGTGATCAGGACTTGGAAGCACGTGAAGAGGGTGTCATGGAGAAGAATATAGAAGGGCTGGGATCATCCTTTTAAATAGAAAAGGTCTTTGAAGAGGTGACTTTTCACTTGGGATACAGCCAGCTTAGAAACAGTCAATGTCAATGGGGTCAGAATGAGAAAAAAAAAAAGCGATGAGTTTAGCGAGGCTGGCAGGAGGCGGACTTTCAGGTCTTTATATGAAGGTGGTTGGGCTTAATCCTGAGTACAGCGGGGTTTTTAACTGGGAAGGGAAAGCATCCTATGCGCATTCTGAGACGGACTCTTTGGCTGCTGCTGGGAACATCAAGAGCAAGCAAAAGGGATAAAAATGGGGAATATAGTCTATTTTATTAGTCCAAGAAAGGAGGGTGGCACCATCACTGGTGTGGAAAGGGAAAGAACAATTCTTGATAAATATAAGAATACAAATTGAACAAAGTTTGCTCACACTGTGCGGTAAGTCCTTTGCTTCTGTTATCTCAGTCTTCGAAAGAGCACTGTTAAATAAGACTTAGGTGGGTACCGATGGGCATATGCATGTGGGGACATATTTGTATGCTCTTTACTGAGTACCTAACAGTTGTCAGGAACCAAGCCCCCTATAAATATCCACTTACTTGAAGCTCGTCATAACCCAAAGATATAGGTATCTTTGCCCATTTTATAAAAGGAACACATAGCTCAACCAAGTTATGTATCTCACTTATTTCTTCCTAGGTCTCCATGTTTTATTTTTGTAGTGGGTGTTAACCATTTAAAGGAAAAAATTCTCAGGAGTTCACGACCAGCCTGGCCAACATGGCAAAGCCCCATTTCTACTAAAAATACAAAAATTAGCTGGGTGTGGTGGCATGCACCTATAGTAGGAGGCTGAAGCAGGAGAACTGCTTGTGCCCAGGAGGTGGAGGTTGCAGTGAACTGACATCATGCCACTGCACTCCAGCCAGGGTGACAGAGCGAGACTCCACGTCAAAAAAAAAAAAAAAGTTAAACAATTCAGTGTCATTTTGCTCACTCACAAATGTTATGCAACCACCACCTCTATGTAATTCCAAAATATTTCATCATTCCAAGAGAAAACCTGTACCTATTTAATGGTTACTCTCCAACGCCTTCCTCCTACCCTCTAGCAAGCACCAATCTGCTTTCTGTTGGTGTGGATTTACCTACTCCAAACATTTCAGATGAAGGAAATCACCTAATCTGTGGTCTTTTGTGCCCGGGTTCTTTTACTTAGCACAGTGTTTTGGAGGTTCATTCACACGTTAGCATGTAACGGTAGCTCCTTCCTTTTTTTTTTTTTTTGAGACGGAGTTTCGCTCTTGTTACCCAGGCTGGAGTGCAATGGCGCGATCTCGGCTCACCGCAACCTCCGCCTCCTGGGTTCAGGCAATTCTCCTGCCTCAGCCTCCTGAGTAGCTGGGATTACAGGCATGCGCCACCATGCCCAGCTAATTTTTTGTATCTTTAGTAGAGATGGGGTTTCACCATGTTGACCAGGGTGGTCTCGATCTCTTGACCTCGTGATCCACCCGCTCCTTCCTTTTTATAGCTCAGCGATATTTCATCGTGTGGACAGAGCACATTTTGTTTATCCATTTATTTACTGACAGACATTCGAGTTGTCTTTGCTTTTTGACTATCACGAATGGTGCTGTTATCGACATTTGTGTATGTGGATTTCACTGAATCTGTTTACCGTTCTTTCCTTTAGGCGGCTAACTGGGAATGGGATTGCTGGGTCATATGGTAATTCTACACTTAACTTCCTGAGGAACTGCGTTTTAAAAGTTTGGTCCGGATGATGAATGAGCTGATGAAGCTGCTCTCAGAAGCTGTGTTCTGGTGAACACAGCTACACTCCCTCCTCATGAACCTTGCTGATTCCCTAATACTCCAGTCTAGTCACGGGAACCACAGCCGTCCATTCCTGACTCATTCTGACGGGTTTAAGCATAAACCAACCTGATCCAAACCAACACACTTATCTTGCCCTGAATTCTGGAGAGGCAGATTCTGGAAGATCCTCTCTATTTAACAGAAAGATCCCTGATGCTCAGGGGGCTAGAGGTGCTTGTTCAGGTTCCACAGTTGATAAATGTCGATATTGGGACTCAGACCCGGCTTCAGAGACCGGTTACTGGTTACCTAACATCAGAAAGTAGAATTAACACCAGTAACCTTGGGAAGAAAGAGTCAGTTGCTTTCCACAAAATAAGGAATCGCGGTTGTGCAGGAATACAATGCGCTGGTGAAAACAACCTGGCAAAAAAGGACACAGAAAGCTCATGTCCAAAGAGCAGAAACTCAGCGTGTACATTCACGCCTTTGGTTCGAAGATGACTGAAGCAGCCTTAAAGGTCACTTTCAACTCCAAGTGGCTCTCCCTTTCTATATTTTGTGTCTCAACTGATTTTCACAAGCAAGTTCCAGAAGGAATGCCTCACAAGCTGGTGGGAGAGCCCAGCACTATCACGTGGTTTTGGGAAACGAAGCCAACCCTGCTTTCCTTTCCTTCATTGACTGGGGAGGCTGAATCTGTCAACCGGTGCTTTGTCCTGCCTGATGGGTCAGCCCATTCCTGAACTTGAAGCCCTTGAGAGGACAAAGCTGATCCACATCTCAAAATCGGTGGGATTTGGGAGTCAGGCAGATGAGTAAGTTAACAGTGGAAGCTGATATGTCAAGCCAAAACAGAGGCCCGACTGCAGGAAAACAGACCCTGCCATCACACACAGAGTAATTATTGAATTGATTGATTTTTTGCCTTGTGCACTAGACAAGGAGGGCAGGTAGTTTCTGTTTATTTTGTTTTGTTTGCTAGCCATTGTTTCCCAAATGTCTTCCACAGTGGATACATAGATGTCCAATTTTTACAAAATAGTGAAATGAGTAAACAAATGAATGCAGAATAAAAAGATGGAGAGGCTTCCTTCCTTCCCCTCCCTCCCTTCCTTCCCCTCCCTCCCTTCCTTCCCCTCACTCCCTTCCTTCCTCTCACTTCCTTCCTTCCCCTCACTGCCTTCCTTCCCCTCACTGCCTTCCTTCCCCTCACTGCCTTCCTTCCTCTCTTTCTTCCCCCTTCCTTCCTGTCTTCCTGCCTCCCTTCCTTCCCCTCTTTCTTCCCCCTTCCTTCCTGTCTTCCTGCCTCCCTTCCTTCCCCTCACTGCCTTCCTTCCTCTCTTTCTTCCCCCTTCCTTCCTGTCTTCCTGCCTCCCTTCCTTCCCCTCCCTCCCTTCCTTCCTCTCTTTCTTCCCCCTTCCTTCCTGTCTTCCTGCCTCCCTTTCTTCCCCTCCCTCCCTTTGTCTCTCTCTCCCTTCCTTCCTTTTTCTTCCTCTTTTCCTGTCTTCCTTCCTTCCTTCCATTCTTTCTTCCTCTCCCTCCCTTCCTGCTTTCATCTCTCTCTCTTCCTTACTTCCTCTTTCTCCCTTCCTTCTGCTTTCTTCCACTCTTCCTTCCTCCCTTCCTTCCATCATTTCTTCACCTCCCCTCCCTTCCTTTGTCTCTCTTCCATCCTTCTTCCTCTTTCTCCCTCCTTTCCTGTCTTCCTTCCTCCCTTCCTTCCATCCTTCCTTTCATCCTTCCTTCCTCTCCCTCCCTCCTCTCCCTTCCTTCATCTCTCTCCCTTCCTTCCTTCCTTTCTCTTCCTTCCTCTCTCCCTTCTTTCCTTCTTCCCTCTTCTTTCCTTCTTCCCTCTTCTTTCCTTCCTCTCTTTCTCTCCTTTCCTTCCTTCCCTTAACACTCATGTTTTCATATATTGACTTCTGAGTAAGGAAATGATCTACATAGATGACAGGAAAATATGAGTAAGCCCTTTCTATCATTTATAACTTCATTACCTTTGAGGTTAATGTAAAGAAAGCTGAGCAGTTTCATTTCATTTATAAAGGAAATTTGGGCCATCTCCTCAGCTTAGGGGGAAAAGTATGCATTTGTAAAATACTTCAGTGTCTTGCAGAAGATTGCAGTGAATTATGGGGATGCTGCAATGTTTAAGGCTGATGCTTTCTGAAGCATGAAAGAAGTATCTGCGGATTTTCCTTTTTATGTTTAAATTACTTTGCTTCTTACTTGACTACTTTTTCTGACCTTTCAGAGTGCTCCCTTCTTTATATTTCTCCTTGAGTCTCTTAACCATTTTTTAAAACAGTTTAGATACATCTGTTATGCCTTGTTCTTTCTAAGCCTGCTATTCTCCATCCTTCCAGCTCATCTTCCCCTCCCTTGACCTTCCATATAAAGCCTTGTAATATTATTATACTCTTACCCCAATCCATCCATCTTCTTCTCTCTCAAAATGCAATAGAGAGTGTGGAGCTGTGGATCTGTGAAACACTCACTTTTCATTCTCAAGTGAACATGAAGTTAAAACTAAGGGGTTCTGTGTTTAATCCATTTTTCCCAAAATAAATTATAATAGGAAATTTGGTCAAATTCACTTAACCTCTTGCACATTTCACCTTGGAATTAATGTTCTTTCATGCTGCCCTGAATTGAGCTTTGCCTGAATAAAGTAAGAGCCACAGCCAATCAGGTGTAGAGAGAAAAAAAAAAAGATGCTGAGAATCCTCCCAGCCCCAGAGCTGAATCAGGTCTCTTCTCCCTTACAGCTGTGTGGCATGGACAAATTACTTCACTTCTCTGGTTTCCAGTTTCCCCATCTGTAAACTTTCCTTGCTATTCCCCATCTTGATGAATCACTGAGAAAATCGAGTTGGATGAGAACACCTATTTAGAACAGCCACATAGTGAGAACCCTGATGAAGAGAGCCGCCATGATCATTCAGGTTTTCATTAAGCAAATCTTAGCTGAACTCACTTGATAATGACAGCGGTGGGTAGCAGGAGAAGATAAAAAGGAGCCCTTGATTTTCCTTCTAATATGTAAATGATAATCATTATATTACCTTGAGGATGAATACAGTCCTCAGCTCTGGTCAGTAGAAAGTTCATTCATTCATTCAACATTCATTTATTGGAAATCCACTGTGTGTTGGAACACGACCATGACCAAACCAGATACAATGCCTGGTCTCCCGGAACTTACAGTACTTTTGTCTTTGCCACCTTCCTGTAAGGCAGTGATTCTTAACCAGAAAAGTTCACCCACAGGGGTCATCAGACAGTGTCAGGTGAAATCTGGGCCATCACCACCTGTGCGGGGGTGGGTGCTACTGGTATCTTGTGTGTCGAGGCCAGGGATGCTGCTAAACACCCTACAGTACACAGAGCAGCCCCCTCACAACAGAGAATTGTCTGGCTGTGGAAAAATACCTGCTAGAAGGGAAAGGACGACCACGTGAACTAATGTCCTTAAGGCGAGGAGTAAAAGCAGCCAATACAGAAGGCATCATCGCCGTGGGCTTACCCACACATGGAGCTGCAGTGTGATGAGGTAGGAGCTTCCTGCGTCTGCCACAGGAAAGGAAGGATCCCTGGCTCCCTGGGCCAGGTGGTACATGCAGGTGAGCCTGCAGGCAGGGGTATGAGCCCAAGGTCCCAAATGCCTGCTGGAAGGCCCCATCCACCCAAATCTGCCTCCCCCCCACCCCCACCCCAGTCTCCAGCGGCTACAATGACTGGGCTTGGGATGCTGGGGCCTGCAGCTAGCTTTCTGGCTTTGCATTTCAGTCAATGCTTTTGGACTCTAAAAGCTGCCCCCAGGGAAACCACTGAGTCTGAAGAGCTGCAGAAGTAGCACTTCAGTAGAGATAGTTAGATAAATAATCCTGAATAAAATTGCATATTTTTAAGTGCTTTATTAATACGGTTGGATAGAGAGCATGTGAAATTCAGATGCTGTGGAGATGAAGGTTACGAGAGGATTATGCAGTGAGCTCAGTGAGAGGGGGCAGGGAAAGAAAAAAGCAGAGCAAACGCAAATTCCTCCCTTGCTGTGTGTGTGGGGCTTGGGGAGGGTGTGTGTGGGCGTGTGACAGTGAGAACAGATAGAGATGTATGGACAGACCACATGGCATGTTTTGCAACACTTAAAGAAGAATAGAGTGACACCTTGCACAGGCTACCATGTACTCGGTGACATAATGGGGTACTATTACCCAGGATTTTCAAATTCAGGTATCTCCATGACAGAAGCTGGCCAGGTAAGAACACTCGGGGAAATGAAGAAAGCATGCATTGCCAGAGGGGACAACCACAACTCAACTCCAGCCATATGTTACCTCTGAGAGAGGAGGAGAAGCCAGAAATTCATATTCTTACACAAAATGTTATTTGGGGCCGGGTATGGTGGCTCATGCCTGTAATCCCAGCACCCTGGGAGGCCAAGGCGGGTAGATCACAAGGTCAAGAGTTCAAGAGCAGCCTGGCTAAGATGGTGAAACCGCATCTCTACTACAAAAACAAAAATTAGCCCGGCATGGTGGCACGCGTCTGTAATCCCAGCTACTCAGGAAGCTGCAGCAGGGAATTGCTTGAATCCGGGAGGCAGAGGTTGCACTGAGCTGAGATGATGACATTGCACTGAAGCCTGGGTGACAGAGCAAGACTCTGTCTCGAAAAAATAAATAAATGAACTGTTATTTTGTAAATACATACATATATACACACATGGGCATATATTCCTCCTGTATCTGCAACTTATAAAGTCCATTTGCCTGTGAGCCTGAAGTTGGCAATCTCTGACTTAGATTTTATTTTAATGAGATAATTTGCTCACTGATTTATGTGCAAAGAGGAATATATAGGAGTACGAATGTGAAGAAGTGAGCTGGGAATCCCGGCAGTCCTCCCAATTAGCTGTGACTTCAGACATCACTGAACTCCTCTACGGTGCCTTTTCTGGTTTTGGAGATTCAGTGTGGAAGACTTGTCTTATGGAGTTGTTTGAATATAAAAAACAGGTGAACTATGAAAACACTTAACACTGTTCCAGAAAAGAACCACCAGATGTTGGCCCCTTTCTCCCTGTGGAGGCACGATTGAGAGCATTTGTTAGGCAGACTCAGGGAAAATTCAGGGTTCTGCCCTCAGAATGTACATGGCTGCAGGTGGAAAGTCAATGCAGGCTGCACATACACACACCTCACCTCTTTCTACCCAACTCTTTTAACTGAGAAACTGTGGTAGACATTGGTCCCTTACACCTGCTGGAAATTCCTTCACTCTTCAGGTAGGAATTTACCCACTGCCCTTCTTTAAAGAACGCTTTCTCCAGTCTTAAAAAACTCTGTAGTTTGTAGTTCACGAGGAGCCTTATTCATCCTTCAAGCCAAACCCTCCCTGATCAGAATATTCCATGCATCTGATTTGAGTTAACTGGCTCAGGATGTGCATATAACCTAAGAGTTATCCCCGGGATGTCAGCTTTCACGACTGTAAGAGAGGTGCTCTTTTTCTGTTGGTCATGACAAATTGTTAGTATCTCAGTCTAGAGTTGAGGATGAACATCTTGCCACTATTTGGGGAGAATGTGCCATGAAATAAGGGGGACACCAAGAAAAGCAGAGTGTACAGATTCAGCAAAGACCATTCCTTAGAGCACCACCATTTGGTGACCTTGATTCAGCTTTTCCTGTAACCCATCTCAGAAACATGGCATTCACATTTTCAAAGGTACAATATATTCTACTTTTGGCTAAAGTCAACTCTATTGGAATTTCTGTCCCCTTGCAACCTAAAGATTTCAGGAGAACAAACCATCCATTGCCACCCCAGCTTAGTTATCTTTGAATGGAAGGTCCCAATCTCGTCATCTCGCACGGCCCACTGTGTTAGTCTATTTTCACGTTGCTGATAAATATAAACCTGAGACAGAGTCATTTATAAATAAAAGGGATCTAATGGACTCACAGTTCCAAGTGGCTGGGGAGGCCTCACAATTATGGCAGAAAGCAAAAGGTATGTCTTATATAGTAGCAGGCAGGAGAGAATGGGAGACAAGTGAAACGGAAGATCCCTTTCTCAGTTCTCATGAAACTTATTTATTACCACGAGAACAGTATGGGGAAAATGGCCCCCATGATTCAGCTATGTCCCACCAGGCCCCTCCCACAACACATGGGAATTATGGGAGCTACAATTCAAGATGAGATTTGGGTGGGGACACAGCCAAACCATATAGGCCATGGAAAGGAGATCATGTGAAAATTTACAACTAGATTCATGCTTCCTGTCCTAGGGTGACTACGGATTTAAGTTAATGACGACGACGATGATGATGATGATGATGATGAGCCCTTTGTGGAACACCTGATATTGGATACTGCATTAGTGTTTTAGACAAATTACTTTATTTAATTCCAGCAGCAACTTAAGAAGTATGTCACAAACATGTCTTAGCATAGTCCCCAACACATATCAGAGACTCAACAAAGTGAATTCTGCCATTATTATCACCCTCCTCCTTACTGTAAGTAGAGCCGTGCCTTTCCAAGTCAAAGTATATGAAATCACCTGGAAATCAAGGTAAAGTGCACATTCTGATTCAGTAGGTGTGTTTGGAACATTAGAGTCTGCATTTCTAACCAGTCCCCAAGTGATGCTGGTCTTTGGACCGTATTTCAAATGACAAGGACCTTGGACACTCATAGCCAGATAAAACAAGAATTCCAATTGACAGGTTTTGGAATATTCATGGCTCTTCCCAAACATCACTTATTTGGTCTTTCTACTTCATTTTAACCCAAGAGACGTTTCAATCTGGGGACATGACCTCCCGCCGAGCCATTCCACTACACGCTCAACTGAAAATATAAAAGTTTAGAAATCCTGATGCTCAGACCTCTCCCCATACTTATTAAATCAGAGGCACTGAGTGCAGGTCCCAGGTAGCGGCATTTTTATAGTTCGATCACTTGCAGCCAAGACTGAGACACACTGGGCTGGTGAAGCTTGGTGTGGGGCGTTATAGGCCAAGGGTGATGGCAAGTTCCACTAATTTGCATGGGCAGAATTCAAATGTCACTGGGACTAAAAATGACTTTTGGTAGAGTTAGTATATTGGTATGAAACCTGCTAGACTTTATGACTAACATTTAGAGAAACACAGTCCATATCTGTTGGCTTGTACGAAGACTAAAAGAAGCCATTTTGTAGCTGGAATGTCGGCACCATGGACCTCTTCCCATTATAGTATTGCATTGAGTGAGTTCCTCAACTGAGTCCTTTTTTTTTTTTTTAAAAAAAGGAAGAGTCAGGATAGAAAATCTAGACCCTGAAAGACCTAGAACAATGAGCCTAAGCAGTCTCCTGTGCATCCCAATGCTCACAAATACAAAATATATATATAAAAACACGAACTTTACTCATGTACTTACAATGTACATTAAAGTGCAGAAGAAATACATGGAATAATGAAGTGTGCCTATCCTGATAAGTGTCCACTTTCAACTTGGTACATTTAAACTGTACGGTATGCTCACCAACCGGCCATAAGAGATTGACGGATTTTAATAATTGGCTATTTCTATCAAAATATGCTCTTTGGGTTTAGGAAGTGTTCCCATTTCTATCAGACAGAAACGAAAACAAAACTTGGCTGGAAATCCATCTACCTTGTTCATTTCTCTGCAGATACTGCATCAATGCAACACTGATGGCACATATTACGGAATTTAATTCGCTGTTTCTCTAATTCTGAGGCAAAGACCTGGAAATAAATAGCATAACGCGTGAAAGCGTTAAGAGGCAGTTAAGCTCAGCTGGATGACAGTTAGATCACCTGCACAATTATTGGCCATGCAAATACCCCTGAAAATCTGGAGTTCTGATAAGTAACTTCTACAGGTAAAGCACTTAGGTATCATCTATCATACTGTATCATTAGCAATGCCAATGCTAATTTGTCATGATTGACTGGAATACACGTTTTGATTTGGTTTACCTTTTCACATCTATGCATGTAGCCCACCAAAGACACTTCTCAAACTCTGAAGCCCTTTCTACCACTGACTGTTACATTCCAACCCCACGAAAAAAATCATTGACAGGCACCGGGAATCAAGAGATACCCAGGGCTCTGCCTGAACCCGCGCAGACTCCCCTGCAGGTCTTACCCTCTCATGCTTCCTATCTCAAACTTGAGTTCTTAGGCTGATGCTGCCATGAATAACGATCTTTCTTGTCCTGGCTAGTCAACTCTTCACCTCAGCCCTTCCACCCTTGTAGATGTGGTGACCTGCCTTTATTCACCTCAGGTGCTAGTCTCCCAGGCTGCTGCTGACAGCTAAATGAGAATCATATCTAAAATCAGGCTTAATTCTGTAAGAGGTGGCCGGAATTCAGAAGAGAAGCCACACTGGTCCGACCATACAACAGCGATGCTTATATTGGACAACACAGGACTCCAAAGGAAAAAAAAATCACCACAAAGGAGAGGACTGGTCGAGCAAAACGTAGTGAGTGAACCTCTGGGATGAAATCACACTCTCGAGTAAACCCCCAACCAATGCCTCTAAAAGGAACACTGCAGTCTGGCATGATGAGTACCCAGAAGAGCGCCCGCTAGTTGTGAAAAAGTGCTGGTTCCTGGTGACCACTCTGATAAAGATTGCAACAGAATACATAGGTGTGCTAGGCATTGGGTTAATTGTGTCGCATCATGTCCTGTCATCCGTACCACAATTCTACAAGGAACAAAGACAAAAGGGGACTAACAAACTTGTAAAAGCAGCAGAGGGGAGATTTCAACCCAGGCAGCAGAACAGCAGCCAGTGCCCAGATGCGTACCGAATGCTGCTTCGCCGCCTCCTCTGGGTTCTGTGATCAAGAAAGTTTTAGCATCCACTAGGCTGTCACTTCCTTGCATTGCCAACTTTTCAAGGGGGACGATTCATTTTGACAGAGATCTGGGTTGCCACATGCCCTAACAGTTTGGTAAGAATGAATGAGAAAACTCCAGTTGCTGAGGAATGTATTCATCACCGGAACTGACACAGAAACTACCTATTAAGCCAATACGAGCCTTTGCACATTAGGTCTCTGTGCCTGTTTAGTGTAGTATTACCTCTTAAGCTTCTGAGACTCACTGCCCTCATGTAAAATAAACAAGGGCAAAGAGGATCACAAGGCCCTTTGTGAACCACCTGCCCTCTAGTGTGGTCGTGTCTATGGCACTGTCTTACTTCAAGCTGGGCTTTTGAAACAAGGAATCTTTTTTTAGCTGAAATCTTCACCACCGCCTTTTATATCCGCTGGAAGGAGTGACACACGGTATTCAAAACTTGGCTTCGTGTCTTCACGGGGAAACTTTAAGTGACTGACAGGCTGGCTAATAATGGTAAAAATAAAATGCCGCCTCTCTTCTGTTCCATCACAGAAAGCAAACCAAGACTTGGAAGTGTCTTCTGCATTTCATCATTTTCTACCCATTTTGTAGTTGGACATGAAGAGATGTCAGTTCTTGTGGACTTGTGAAAATATAAATCAGAAACTCCTCCAAGGAGGGAAATCAACTTTTCAGGCCTCTGTATCTGCTTTCTTAGATCTTGCTTGTAAAAGACAAGACCGTTCTGGTAGAATAACAAACTTTGAAGGCCAGTGAGTAACCATGCTGAAAATTTGAAGTACTTTTTTAAAGTATAGATGTGGGGCAGAGGATGCTTTACAAATAAACCAGTCAAGGGCAGGCGCGGTGGCTCATGCCTGGAATCCCAGCACTTTGAGAGATTGACACACGCAGCTCACGAGATCAGGAGTTCGAGGTCAGTCTGGCCAATATGGTGAAACCTCGTCTCTAGTAAAAATACAAAAATTAGGCAGGCGTGATGGCACGCACCTGTAATCCCAGCTACTCCGGAGGCTGAGGCAGGAGAATTGCTTGAACCTGGGAGGCAGAGGTAGCAGTGAGACAAGATTGAGCCACTGAACTCTAGTCTGGGTGACAGAGCAAAATTCTGTCTCAAAAATAAAATAAAATAAATGACAAGTCAACAGTTAATATTTCTGTTTTATAATCTGGCCACATCACCTCTGAGACCCTCCTTGTGGCTATGAAGCCCTCATTCTGACAATTTACAAACTATTTTTGGACACTTACAATGTAGAAAGCAGCTGTTCCAATTCACACCCTCTAGAAGACACAGGGAGATATTATGGAGACATTCAAATATAAGCCACCACATAAGATGCAGCAAATCAAGTCAAAATTTGATCACATCCACCTGGCTTCATGTTAAGGAAGAGAGGGAACACACCTTTACTCTCAGACAGCACACCTGAAAAGCCAAGTTCTTCACGACTAGAGTTGGAAAAACAACGACTTGTTGTCTTACCTGGACAGGTGTCCCTTTCTCATCAGTCTTTGAAATGCAAATGCCTTTAGATTTCCTCAGCACCCATTCCATAGGGCAGTTCTAAAAGTATCCTGAGTCTTCAAAAGCAGAAAATAGGATGGGCTGTTAAGTGTGATAAGAGATCATGGGCCCATGGGAATACCAAGATGCCCATTTAAAATGCTGATGTTAGGTCCACCCCTGATAGATCAGATGTGGACCTGAAAAGTCCACACTAAGCCCGAATCCAAGATGATCTTGTGTGAAGTGCACAGATCACAATCAGAAAAATACTGCCACCCACCATATACAAAGAAGGTAATTCAAAAGTCTGGGTAACAAGTCCTCAACCAGAAGGAAGATGCAGCAATAATACCTGCACAACAGAAAATGGTGAAATTTCCCAGAGTCACACCTGACATCAGGGTCACATCCAAAGTGATCACATAAGGCAGAAATCACGCATAGTCAAATCTCAGCAACTTGCTTAGGGAAGTCCGACGTTGGGGTCAACCCACTGTCTCCTAAAAATTTCCTACGAACAGTTTTCTCTCTAGCACTGTAATGCATTGCACCTTCTTTGAGTAACGACAGATTAAGCAGTCGTCCTATACTTGGGGCCGTGTTATACGAATGACACTCAATTTAGAAATGGAACCTCACTCTGCATGATGAAAGGTCCGAGCCAGGAGAATTGGGCAGGACCAGATACTCACTGACGGGTACCATACTGAGTTATCCTTCTCTCACTTGTTTCAGAGCATGCTCTCTGCTAACGCCAAGAATCTTCCTCCTGCACTTTTGTCGTGAGGCTTGTCAGGAGTCGGGAAGGGAGCGGGGGTTCTAGGACAATTGCTGAATATGTTGAATGTTGTTGGGTCTGATACACACAATTGATCTCTCTAAGGTCAAACAATGCAACTCCATTTTCGACACCTTTAATTTTAAAACAAAGCCTTAATCAAACCAGATACACCACATTAACAAAAAACAATTGAACTCGTATTCAATTGGTTTGAATTCAGAAAATTTCCAAAATAGGCGGGGCATGGTGGCTCATGCCTGTAATCCCAGCACTTTGGGAGGCTGAGGAGGCTGGATCATGAGGTCAGGAGTTTGAGATCAGCCTGGCCAAGATGGTGAAACCTCATCTCTACTAAAAATGCAAAACTTAGCTGTGCGCAGTGGTGGCTGCCTACAATCCCAGCTACCTGGGAGGCTGAGGCAAGAGCATCTCTTGAACCTGGGAAGCGGAGGCTGCGGTGAGCTGAGACGGCGCCACTGCACTCTAGCTTGGGTGACAGAGCAAGACTCTGCTTCAAAAAATAAAGAAAAAAAAATTTTCCAAAATAGCTTCTAAACTCTATTGATCACTCTATTTTTTGATCCAACAGATTTCTCTTTGGTCACAAAACTTCTTTACATAAACACAGTCACTCTTTCAGAAACAATGAAAAATCCTTTGGTGGAAGGTCATGCTTTAATCTCACAACCATAGAGAACAATAATTAAATTATCCATCTGGCTTTCTAAAAGGAAAGGAATCATTCCAATACTGCTCCTAAAGATTCCCTTCCTCCTGTTTCCAGGATGTACTCTGAGCAGGGACCTATATGGCAGAGGAGCCAGTTTTACTCAGCGTTTAACGAAAACAATCCCACCACAGTGATTCTGTCTTGAACAGCTATGCCTCCTATTTTCTGGGAACTACAAAATGGCCAGTCTATCATATTTGTTTTCTGGTACACATTACATCCTTTAACACACCTCACAGTGACTTTCAGAGAGAGACGCGTTTATAAATGAGCATGGCTGGAGCAGCCGACGGCTCTCTTTCCCCCCAAACTTTTAACTACGTTCATCAATTACTCTTAACGGTGCAAAGAGTTGGCGGTGTTTACCCAACACTCCTTTCTGAGTTATTCAGCTCGATCCTGCGGCTCATTAAAAGCATCTCTATTTATTTGCTGTGTGTTACAGTCCTTAACTTTGGCACAATACGCCAAAAGAAACCCCATTTTACTTTTCCCTGTGGTGTTAATTGGTAGAGCATGCTGCCTGCCTCTTCATTAATTATGTCAATGTGTATGAAACTTCCATTTTCATGGGGGTGAATTAACAAGGCTTCTCTGAGCAGGGCTGACACAAAGCCAGCTCGGCTGCGTGCAACGATGGGGATAACGAAGACTGCTGGTGGCCAACGCCACATTCATTTACAAAGGCATGCTTTGTCTGGCCCCGAGCCCTTCTCACCTCTTCTTCTCTTCTGACCACAAGCATGTAACAGGCAGTTTTGTGGAACCAGCAGTATCAGCTCTGCTAGGGACAGACCATATGCCTGCCCAAACCCAACGGAGGAGACTGTACTCAACAGGCTAACAGCATGCAATGTGTCGTGGATCCTGGAGAGGTGAGTTGGAGGCACGCCTACCGAGACGTAGCAGTGGCTTCTGATACTTTTAGACGGTTCCTGATTGCATCGTGCAGAAGAGAAAAAATAAAAGGCAATCTCTGCCGAAAACTCCTCTTTAAAAAAAAAAAACAAACTTCAAGATGACTTGCCAAAGTCTCACAGCCAGTTACGAACCAAAGGATACACACACACACACGCACAGACACACGCAGACAGACACACACACACACACACACACACACACACACACACACACACACACAGAGCAGAACCCCACAAACCTTAAATCAACTCATGTCCTCTGGTTAACAAAATCACTCAAAAAAACCATTTGCCTCCTTCTCAGCTCAAATTTACCTCCTTCTCAGCTCAATTACTGTGAATGTTGGTAAAAGAGTGACACCTAGTTACTGTTTTGCTGTTTTCTCTCTCAACTATGCTTCCTCCTGTATGAGCTCTCTGACTAGGATCGAAAACAGATTTAAATCTCTCACCCTTTCACTATCTCTATCTTCACTTCTGTTTCTACTTCTAACTCTGTCTCATAGGACACACTGAAGAAGGTGAAAAACAGAAAATACACTGCTGATGGCTTAGAGCGTTACAGCAATTTTTAAATTATTACCACCAGCTACAGCCTTGAGAGGCAAAGAACAGTAATTTTCAGATGATTTGGCCAAATGAATGAAAACAAAGACATAAGGTTTAGGCTCACTCTCCAGCTACCCAGGCAAAGGATCACAGGGCTAGAAAGAGTCAGCAAGGTGGGATGACTCAGCCTGACTTCTGTAGTGGGAGCTCCACTCAGGCACATGTACACACACACACACACACACACACACACATGCAGTCAGTAGCTACAATGCTGTAAGCCTCTCAAATGAGCTCCATAGGATCTCCAAACCTTCACTATAAAAATGCTCTTTCTGAGTCTCCTTGCAGTCTTTATTGCTATAAATAAAACTTTGTCTCAGAATAAACGGAATGGTGACTGGTCACCAAAAAATCCTCCCCGCCCACCGCCATCGTGATTAAAAACAAATAAACATAGGCTCTTTTTTTCCCCTTTTCAAGCCAAGTACTTGATTATATTCTCAGCACCAGACTTCTCATGACCCCTTTTCATGCCTTTTTTGAGGGATAAGATAAAGAGTGATGGACAAGGAGCTGGAGGTCAAGAGGTCAGAGGACAGACTCCCCAACACCATGAACAAAGCTTCCAAATGTTCACTGGTTGGCTTTGCTCAGAAATCCTGCTGTAGCTTTCCTAGTTGGGCGCGGTGCCTCATGCCTGTAACCCCAGCACTTTGGGAGGCCAAGGCGGGTGGATCACCTGAGGTCAGGAGTTCGAGACCAGCCTGGCCAACTTGGTAAAACTCCACCTCTACTAAAAAAAAAAAAAAAAAAAAAAATTAGCTGGGCGTGGTGGCACGCACCTGTGGTCAGCTACTCTGGAGGCTGTGACGGGAGAACCTCTTGAAACCAGGAGGCAGATGTTGCAGTGAGCCAAGATTGTTCCACTGCACTCCAGTCTGGGTGACAGAGCAAGACTCTGTCCTTAAAAAAGAAAAAGAAAAAGAAATCCTGCTGTACTTTTCCTTACCAATGTGCCCTTCCTACATTCCTGAATTTTCTGACTTTATTTCCTTGAGTATAAAATGAGAAAATAATGATTATACCACAGGATGATTGAAAAGAATGAATAAATGACTAAGACTTGGTAAAAATTAAATACATATGGTGAATAAACAATAACTACCACCAACTGCTACCCCAAGAATTTTTCTGTAACAAAAAGAGGAATTACAAGAACAGCTCAGGTGTCTGGAGGGCTAACATTCTAGGTGCTGTGCCACACTCATTGTTTCGGTTTGTTTCTGGGGTTTTTGTTTGCCTTGTTTTGAGATGAAGTCTCGCTCTGTCGCCCAGGCTGGAGTGCAGCGGCACGATCTCGGCTCATTGCAACCTCTACCTCCCGGGATCTACTGATTTCGTGCTACACTCTTTACTCCTGTCATATATATATGACATTCTCCTATCATTATATAATAATATTTACTCCTATTAGTGTGTGTGTGTGTGTGTGTATAATTATACATATACTGTTATCATTATATAATAATATTTACTCCTATTAGTGTGTGTGTGTGCATATAATTATACATATACTGCTCTCATTATATAATTATATTTACTCCTATCAGTGTGTGTGTGTGTGCATATACTTATACATATACTGTTATCATTATATAATCATATTTACTCCTATCAGTGTGTGTGTGCATATAATTATACATATACTGCTCTCATTATATAATTATATTTACTCCTATCAGTGTGTGTGTGCATATACTTATACATATACTGTTATCATTATATAATCATATTTACTCCTATCAGTGTGTGTGTGCATATAATTATACATATACTGCTCTCATTATATAATTATATTTACTCCTATCAGTGTGTGTGTGTGTGCATATAATTATACATATACTGCTCTCATTATATAATCATATTTACTCCTATCAGTGTGTGTGTGTGTGCATATAATTATACATATACTGCTCTCATTATATAATCATATTTACTCCTATCAGTGTGTGTGTGTGTGCATATAATTATACATATACTGTTATCATTATAGAATCATATTTACTCCTATCAGTGTGTGTGTGTGTGCATATAATTATACATATACTGCTATCATTATATAATTATATTTACTCCTATCAGTGTGTGTGTGTGTGCATATAATTATACATATACTGTTATCATTATAGAATCATATTTACTCCTATCAGTGTGTGTGTGTGTGCATATAATTATACATATACTGTTATCATTATATAATCATATTTACTCCTATCAGTGTGTGTGTGTGTGCATATAATTATACATATACTGCTCTCATTATAGAATCATATTTATTCCTATCAGTGTGTGTGTGTGTGTGTGCATATAATTATACATATACTGCTCTCATATAATCATATTTACTCCTATCAGTGTGTGTGTGTGTGCATATAATTATACATATACTGCTCTCATTATATAATCATATTTACTCCTATCAGTGTGTGTGTGTGTGTGTGCATATAATTATACATATACTGCTCTCATTATATAATCATATTTACTCCTATCAGTGTGTGTGTGTGTGTGCATATAATTATACATATACTGCTCTCATTATATAATTATATTTACTCCTATCAGTGTGTGTGTGTGTGCATATAATTATACATATACTGCTCTCATTATATAATATTTACTCCTATCTGTGTGTGTGTGTGCATATAAGTATACATATACTGCTCTCATTATATAATTATATTTACTCCTATCAGTGTGTGTGTGTGTGCATACAATTATACATATACTGCTCTCATTATATAATATTTACTCCTATCAGTGTGTGTGTGTGTGTGCATATAATTATACATATACTGCTCTCATTATATAATTATATTTATTCCTATCAGTGTGTGTGTGTGTGTGTGCAATTATACCTATACTGCTATCATTATATAATTATATTTACTCCTGTCAGTGTGTGTGTGTGTGCATATAATTATACATATACTGCTCTCATTATATAATATTTACTCCTATCTGTGTGTGTGTGTGCATATAAGTATACATATACTGCTCTCATTATATAATTATATTTATTCCTATCAGTGTGTGTGTGTGTGTGTGTGCAATTATACCTATACTGCTATCATTATATAATTATATTTACTCCTGTCAGTGTGTGTGTGTGTGCATATAATTATACATATACTGCTCTCATTATATAATTATATTTATTCCTATCAGTGTGTGTGTGTGTGTGTGTGTGCAATTATACCTATACTGCTATCATTATATAATTATATTTACTCCTGTCAGTGTGTGTGTGTGTGCATATAATTATACATATACTGCTCTCATTATATAATATTTACTCCTATCTGTGTGTGTGTGTGCATATAAGTATACATATACTGCTCTCATTATATAATTATATTTACTCCTATCAGTGTGTGTGTGTGTGCATATAATTATACATATACTGCTCTCATTATATAATATTTACTCCTATCAGTGTGTGTGTGTGTGTGCATATAATTATACATATACTGCTCTCATTATATAATTATATTTATTCCTATCAGTATGTGTGTGTGTGTGTGCAATTATACCTATACTGCTATCATTATATAATTATATATACTCCTGTCAGTGTGTGTGTGTGTGCATATAATTATACATATACTGCTCTCATTATATAATATTTACTCCTATCTGTGTGTGTGTGTGCATATAATTATACCTATACTGCTATCATTATATAATTATATTTACTCCTGTCAGTGTGTGTGTGTGTGCATATAATTATACCTATACTGCTATCATTATATAATTATATTTACTCCTATCAGTGTGTGTGTGTGTGTGTGCATATAATTATACATATACTGCTCTCATTATATAATTATATTTATTCCTATCAGTGTGTGTGTGTGTGTGTGCAATTATACCTATACTGCTATCATTATATAATTATATTTACTCCTATCAGTGTGTGTGTGTGTGTGTGTGCAATTATACCTATACTGCTATCATTATATAATTATATTTACTCCTATCAGTGTGTGTGTGTGTGTGCATATAATTATACATATACTGCTCTCATTATATAATTATATTTATTCCTATCAGTGTGTGTGTGTGTGTGTGCAATTATACCTATACTGCTATCATTATATAATTATATTTACTTCTGTCAGTGTGTGTGTGTGTGTGCATATAATTATACATATACTGCTCTCATTATATAATCATATTTACTCCTATCAGTGTGTGTGTGTGTGCATATAATTATACATATACTGCTCTCATTATATAATCATATTTACTCCTATCAGTGTGTGTGTGTGTGCATATAATTATACATATACTGCTCTCATTATATAATTATATTTATTCCTATCAGTGTGTGTGTGTGTGTGTGCAATTATACCTATACTGCTATCATTATATAATTATATTTACTCCTATCAGTGTGTGTGTGTGTGTGTGCAATTATACCTATACTGCTATCATTATATAATTATATTTACTCCTATCAGTGTGTGTGTGTGTGTGTGCAATTATACCTATACTGCTATCATTATATAATTATATTTACTCCTATCAGTGTGTGTGTGTGTGTGTGCAATTATACCTATACTGCTATCATTATATAATTATATTTACTCCTATCAGTGTGTGTGTGTGTGTGTGCAATTATACCTATACTGCTATCATTATATAATTATATTTACTCCTGTCAGTGTGTGTGCATATAATTATACATATACTGCTATCATTATATAATTATATTTATTCCTATCAGTGTGTGTGTGTGTGTGTGTGCAATTATACCTATACTGCTATCATTATATAATTATATTTACTCCTATCAGTGTGTGTGTGTGTGTGTGCAATTATACCTATACTGCTATCATTATATAATTATATTTACTCCTATCAGTGTGTGTGTGTGTGTGCATATAATTATACATATACTGCTCTCATTATACAATTATATTTATTCCTATCAGTGTGTGTGTGTGTGTGTGCAATTATACCTATACTGCTATCATTATATAATTATATTTACTCCTGTCAGTGTGTGTGTGTGTGTGTGCATATAATTATACATATACTGCTCTCATTATATAATCATATTTACTCCTATCAGTGTGTGTGTGTGTGTGCATATAATTATACATATACTGCTCTCATTATATAATTATATTTACTCCTGTCAGCGTGTGTGTGTGTGTGCATATAATTATACATATACTGCTCTCATTATATAATATTTACTCCTATCAGTGTGTGTGTGTGTGCATATAATTATACATATACTGCTCTCATTATATAATTATATTTACTCCTGTCAGTGTGTGTGTGTGTGCATATAATTATACATATACTGCTCTCATTATATAATCATATTTACTCCTATCAGTGTGTGTGTGTGTGTGCATATAATTATACATATACTGCTCTCATTATATAATTATATTTATTCCTATCAGTGTGTGTGTGTGTGTGTGCAATTATACCTATACTGCTATCATTATATAATTATATTTACTCCTATCAGTGTGTGTGTGTGTGTGTGTGTGCAATTATACCTATACTGCTATCATTATATAATTATATTTACTCCTATCAGTGTGTGTGTGTGTGTGTGCAATTATACCTATACTGCTATCATTATATAATTATATTTACTCCTATCAGTGTGTGTGTGTGTGTGTGTGTGTGCAATTATACCTATACTGCTATCATTATATAATTATATTTACTCCTATCAGTGTGTGTGTGTGTGTGTGCAATTATACCTATACTGCTATCATTATATAATTATATTTACTCCTGTCAGTGTGTGTGTGTGCATATAATTATACATATACTGCTATCATTATATAATTATATTTATTCCTATCAGTGTGTGTGTGTGTGTGTGTGTGTGCAATTATACCTATACTGCTATCATTATATAATTATATTTACTCCTGTCAGTGTGTGTGTGTGCATATAATTATACATATACTGCTATCATTATATAATTATATTTATTCCTATCAGTGTGTGTGTGTGTGTGTGTGCAATTATACCTATACTGCTATCATTATATAATTATATTTACTCCTATCAGTGTGTGTGTGTGTGTGTGTGTGTGTGTGCAATTATACCTATACTGCTATCATTATATAATTATATTTACTCCTATCAGTGTGTGTGTGTGTGTGTGCAATTATACCTATACTGCTATCATTATATAATTATATTTACTCCTATCAGTGTGTGTGTGTGTGTGTGTGCAATTATACCTATACTGCTATCATTATATAATTATATTTACTCCTGTCAGTGTGTGTGTGTGCATATAATTATACATATACTGCTCTCATTATATAATATTTACTCCTATCTGTGTGTGTGTGCATATAATTATACCTATACTGCTATCATTATATAATTATATTTACTCCTGTCAGTGTGTGTGTGTGCATATAATTATACCTATACTGCTATCATTATATAATTATATTTACTCCTATCAGTGTGTGTGTGTGTGTGTGCATATAATTATACATATACTGCTCTCATTATATAATCATATTTACTCCTATCAGTGTGTGTGTGTGTGTGTGTGCATATAATTATACATATACTGCTCTCATTATATAATTATATTTATTCCTATCAGTGTGTGTGTGTGTGTGCAATTATACCTATACTGCTATCATTATATAATTATATTTACTCCTATCAGTGTGTGTGTGTGTGTGTGTGTGCAATTATACCTATACTGCTATCATTATATAATTATATTTACTCCTATCAGTGTGTGTGTGTGTGTGTGTGTGCAATTATACCTATACTGCTATCATTATATAATTATATTTACTCCTATCAGTGTGTGTGTGTGTGTGTGCAATTATACCTATACTGCTATCATTATATAATTATATTTACTCCTGTCAGTGTGTGTGTGTGCATATAATTATACATATACTGCTATCATTATATAATTATATTTATTCCTATCAGTGTGTGTGTGTGTGTGTGTGTGCAATTATACCTATACTGCTATCATTATATAATTATATTTACTCCTGTCAGTGTGTGTGTGTGCATATAATTATACATATACTGCTATCATTATATAATTATATTTATTCCTATCAGTGTGTGTGTGTGTGTGTGTGTGCAATTATACCTATACTGCTATCATTATATAATTATATTTACTTCTGTCAGTGTGTGTGTGCATATAATTATACATATACTGCTATCATTATATAATTATATTTATTCCTATCAGTGTGTGTGTGTGTGTGTGTGCAATTATACCTATACTGCTATCATTATATAATTATATTTACTCCTGTCAGTGTGTGTGTGTGCATATAATTATACATATACTGCTATCATTATATAATTATATTTACTCCTATCAGTGTGTGTGTGTGTGTGTGCATACAATTATACCTATACTGCTATCATTATATAATTATATTTACTCCTGTCAGTGTGTGTGTGTGCATATAATTATACATATACTGCTATCATTATATAATTATATTTACTCCTAACAGTATGTGTGTATATATGTCAGAGACATATATAATTATATATATACTCCTATCATTAGATAATCATATTTACTCCTATCAGTGTGCCTGTGTGTGTATATACACATATATAATTATAAATATATATTCCTATCATTATATATACCCATGAGGTAGATGCTATGAAGAACGTTTTTAGAGACAAGGTCTCACTCTCACACCAGGCTGGTCTAGAACTCTTGATCTCAAGTAATCCTCCTGCTTTAACCTCGCAAAGTGCTGGGATAACAGACGTGAGCCACTGCATCCGGCCCAGGATAGATTCTATTATTATTCTTATTTTATGGAATAAAAAACTGTGGCTTAGACAAGTCAAAAGACTGGCTGGATTTCTGATCATGGTAAATAAGGAAACCTGCACTTTTTGATGCTGTTAACTAATATGCACATAGTGGCATGATTCACAATAGCCGATAAGTGGAAACAACCCAACCATCTACCGCCTAGTAAACAGGTAAATACAACACGGTAGAGCCACACAACACTGCGTTGTCTGGCACCACATCCATAACACGGATGAGCCTTGTAAACATTACGCCAAGTGAAAGAAGTCAGATACAAAAGAACAAATACCGTATGCCTCCACTGATATAAAACAGCCAGAATAGGGAAATTCTTTTTTTTTTTTTTTTTTTGAGACGGAGTTTCGCTCTTGTTACCCAAGCTGGAGTGCAATGGCGCAATCTCGGCTCACTGCAACCTCTCCCCTCCTGGGTTCGGGCAATTCTCCTGCCTCAGCCTCCTGAGTAGCTGGGACTACAGGCGTGCACCACCATGCCCAGCTAAGTTTTGTATTTTTAGTAGAGACGGGGTTTCACCATGTTGACCAGGATGGTCTCGATCTCTTGACCTCGTGATCCACCCGCCTCGGCCTCCCAAAGTGCTGGAATTATAGGCATGAGTCATCACGCCTGGCCAAAATTCTTACAGATAGAAAATAGATTAGTAGTAGCCTAGCATTAGGGGACTGGGGAAAGAAATGCTAATCTGCCCAAGGATCTTCTGGGGGTAATAAAAATGTTCTAAATTTAGAATACGATCATAGCTGCACAGCTCAGCAAATGTACTTAGAAAACACTGAACTGTACACACAAAATCGGTGAATTGTGCACTGTGTAAATCCTAGCTCAATAAAGCTCTTTAAAGAATAAACAAAACTCCATGGTATATATGTGCCACCTTTTCTTTATCCAGTCTATCGCTGATGGGCATTTGGGTTGGTTCCAAATGTTTATTATTGTAAATAGTGCTGCAATAAACATATATGTGCTCATGTCTTTATAGCAGAATCATTTATAATCCTTTGAGCATATACCCAGTAATGGGATTGCTGGGTCAAATGGTATTTCTGGTTCTAGATCCTTGAAGACTTGCACACTGTCTTCCACAATGGTTGAATTAATTTACACTTGGGGACATGGAGGAAGCTGAAAGCCATCATCCTCAGCAAACTAACACAGGAACAGAAAACCAAACACTCCATGTTCTCACTCATAACTGGGAGTTAAACAACGAGGACACATGGACACAGGGAGGGTAATATCACACACCAGGGCCTGTTGTGGGGTGGAGGGCAAGGGGAGGGAGAACATTAGGACAAATACCTAAGGCATATGGGGCTTAAAACCTAGATGATGGGTGGACAGGTGCAGCCAACCACCATGGCACATGTATACCTGTGTAACAAACCTGCACGTTCAGCACATGTATCCCAGAACTTAATAAAATAAAAAGAATAAACAAAACTCTTCTTACTGTAAGATGAAATACCCAGACCACCCCATTTTTAATCTCATATATGCAGACATAAAACGTGGGGAACATGTGTCTACATCATTTGGCAAAGGTGGGATTGAGACAGTGAAGGAAACCATGGAGAGAAAGGAATCAGGCCGGAGAGCCAAAAGAAAGACCATGCGGTCCATGGTAGCCTGTGCGAAGGGTTCTGGATTTTATCTGCAGGACTCAGAGAAGCCACAGAAGTAGCTGAGTTTTAAGCAGCTCACGGACATGATCAGATTTGCACTAAAAGTTATTACTCTGGCTGGAGACGATGAAGTGGAAGCACAGCTAGAAGCTGACCAAGCAGAAACCACGGCAGTTTCCTGTCCGAGAGATGGATGAGGTTTGGACCAGAGAGATGATGGAGATGCAGGCAGTGGATGGATTTGAGAGGCATGGCAGGACATGGTGATTTATTGAGTAGGAAGGGAGCAGTCTTCCCAGGAGACAGGAATTAAGGAGGACAAAGAAGTGTTTAGCTTGAGCAACCAGGTCATGCCATCTGCTAAACTAGGGATCTGTAGGGAAACATATGCTGGGGAAGATCGTTGGGTCATCATAAAGATCATCCTCCGCCCAGGCGTATAAGAAACTCAATTTCAGAAATCTTTTGAGAAAAAAACGATTAGCAGAAAAGTGTAGGGGTGACATATCCTGGGTTAAATGAAAGGTCAACTTTGACTTCATGAGAAAGATAATTCCTTCTTTGAGATGCGTGGTCAGAACAAGAAAATAAGGTGGAAGGGGAAAGAAGTAGAAAAAAAATTTTCCACGGCAAACTCAGAAGTTTCCAGAAAAGATCAATTTCTAGGCAAAGGGGAGAGATCAAAATCCTTCCCACTTGCTCCCTCACGACAGTGGAAATTAATTCTGAGCTCTGTGGTGCAAATGGAATATTTTACTTTCTTAACAATGTACAACTCCAGAGTTCCAGCATGCCCTCTGGCTGACAAAGCCTTCTAGCTGTCTTTGAGTCCTTATCCCTATTTCTGGGCAGGTCTTTTCAATCCTGATCCCTCGGCGAAGTCTACTAAGAAGAACTGGCTTTGGCATTAAATGGACTTGAGTTGGATTACGGCTCTATGCGTTATTCATGATGACCTATCAAGCATGTTCCCTGGCCTTCCAGAACCTCAGTCCCTTGTGTATAAAACGGGACAATATCTGGGCCCGTAGGATGATTAAATGAGATAGTTCATCTAAAGATCCACTTCAGTTTCAGGCACATGGTAGACTCTCAATTAAAGGTGTACCATTCACCATCATCTTCCAAGGGAATGATTTCCCACCTTTTTTTGCTTTTTGTTTTTGTTTTTGTTTTTTTTTTTTTTTTTTTTTTTTTTTGAGACGGAGTTTCGCTCTTGTTACCCAGGCTGGAGTGCAATGGCGCGATCTCGGCTCACCGCAACCTCCGCCTCCTGGGTTCAGGCAATTCTCCTGCCTCAGCCTCCTGAGTAGCTGGGATTACAGGCACGCACCACCATGCCCAGCTAATTTTTTGTATTTTTAGTAGAGACGGGGTTTCACCATGTTGACCAGGATGGTCTCGATCTCTTGACCTCGTGATCCACCCGCCTCGGCCTCCCAAAGTGCTGGGATTACAGGCTTGAGCCACCGCGCCCGGCCGTTTTTGTTTTTATTTATTTATTTATGATTTGCATTCGTGGATTCCTTTGAGAATTGGGAATAGCCACGCCCCACATCTTTACTAAATACTCACACATGAAAACTGGGAACAGACCTACTGAAGTCTGATTCGTGGACTACATTTTGTGAATCTTTAATCTCAGGCGATGGTTCTCAACTCTGGCTGCCTATTATATGGGGATCCTAAAGAAATACTGACAACTGAGCTCCGTATTTCTAAATTATCTTTAACTGGTTTGGTCTTGGATCCATGCAACCTGATTTTTAAGGCAACTTCAGAGAATCTATTTTGCAGCCAGAATGGGGAACCATTGATAGAGGGAGAGAAACTGAAGCCTCATTTTTTTTCTGCCCTGGATATAGTTCTGTGTATTCTGCATTTTCCCTGAGCCTGACAGTGTTTTGACGTGCTTAGGGAGTGGAGGCTCCAGGGTCTGGATAACCTATAACTCTCCTTTCTCAACCCCTATTAGCAGTAAAATCCTGGCAAGCGATTCCAATCTCTGGCTCTCGTATACTTCGCTCATCTATAAGAGTAGGCACAATCATATTTGTCTTACAAGATCACTGAAAGAGTCAAATCAAGTGTTCCCTGTAATTATTCTCGAAATATGAGTGGCAGGGAAAGGGCTTGACACGAGGTCACTTGTGACCACTATCCTTTTCCTTATCATTCACACCAGCATCATCAGTCATCATTATTGTAACTTAAGTTATTGGGTTTTTTTTAAATTTTTTAATTTTACTTTAAGTTCTGGGCTACATGTGCTGAATGTGCAGGTTTGTCACAGATGTATACAGGTGTCATGGCTGCTGCACCTATCAACCTGTCATCTAGGCTTTAAGGCCCACATGCATTAGGTATTTGTCCTAATGTAGCATAAGTTATTCTTAATCACTACACTCCCCAAATATTGAGGCTATGTTTTGTGTGTGTGTGTTTTTTTTTTTAAGCAACTGGTGAGAATACCCTTATACTAGAGTTCTCAGCCTTCAAGGGATGTGAGACTACCCTGCTTGGAAAAATGTCTATGCCCAGGACTCATTTCATTATTCTGGCGGTGCTGAGCAACCCTATGGTAGGGTGTACCTGATTTTGTAATTCCCTACACCCTAAAGCACCATCTGCACACATATAAGTATGCTCATTCATTCAAAACTGTGGGAAAGAGGGGCTGCTCATCAAATAGGTGTTTCTCAGTCATCAAGCTCTAGGGTCAATGCAGCTATAGCCAAGCAAATACTTTCCTAAGGGTAGAGAACCATCCCAGTGGTGGGAAAGCAGAGGCAACGGGATTGTGTACAAAGGCAGCTGCTGTGATGGCAAAATTTAGCAGCTTGTGCTTCTCTCATTCTCGGATTTCTCTCCCTCGACCCTCAAAGATGGATGTCACTCAAACAGTCTGCCCCAAGCAGCCCTCCCAGACCTGCCCCTCATGCCGATGAATGCCATCCGCCTTCCTTCCACCCATCCTTCTCTTCTGACCGCTGCTCATCCACTAATCATCAGTCCAGTGGCTTGCCTGGAACCTTCTTGGCCCCAGTTTTCCAGAAACCGTGACTCAGCCAGGCAAGGCAGGTTATTTGGGGTGGCTTGATGGGGGTGAGAAGGGGTGGGAAGAAGGAGGAGGGGTGAGAGGAAAAGGCAATTTACGGCGCCTGTGGGTAGCTGGCTTCCCCCCACCAGCACTTTTCTAATTTTATTTTGCTTGCATTTATATTAGGAAATGCTGCAACCACCTCATGCTAAGGGCGGGGGATGGACCAGAGGAAGACGTGAAAGCTCATAGCAACCTAGAGACAGGGGGTCTGAATCCCCCAAGTCTTCCAGTTCAGGCTACTTCCTCCCTGACATGAGAGCTGAAAAGGAAACCCACGCATTACCCCAGGGCAGGAATCCGGGTAACTCAGATATTCTTCTTCATCTTCTCCTGGTTATGAAATGAATTACCCTTGCTTACTAGTGTGGTTCTAGATTTCAACTACACTTTCTGTCTCTTTTAAGACTCTAGAGCGTTTTTGTTTTGTTTTGTTTTACATGGAAGATACTCCTTGGAGTTTTTAATTCTCTATATTTATTAATGATAGAGTCCTAGAACCTGGAATTTCTGTCTCTATGACCACCAGCCCACTAGCTAAAATCTTAGGTTAGGGACCATAGAGTCCTATCTCTTTAAAGCATATCTATCTAAGGTAGATAACATAACACTCTGATATACTTATCTTGATACTCGCATACAGAGGGAAGTGATTACTGCAGCCAAGCAATTTAACACACTCATCTCGTAAACTTATGGTTTACTCCCTTCCCTTCTTGCTTTATATTAAAAAAAAAAGTTTTCTTTTTCTTTTGCTTATAGCAAGAGTGCCTAAAATCTATTCATCTGGCAAATTACCAGTATCCAATACATTATTACTTATAGTCATCATACTGTACATTGGATCTCTAGACTTGTTCACACATAGACATACTTTGCATCCCTGTGTGACCTTGGACATGGCATTTAACCTCCCTGAACCTTCTTATTTATACTGAGAATAATAATTGAAGGAACAATGTTGTAAATTAGAAAATGTATGTAAGAACTTTAAACGCACTCCCGACACCTGTTAAGGGTAAAATAAAGAGTACCAGTTGCCATTATTGTCAACGTTAGGGTCACTGCGATGGTCAGTTTTACATGTCAAAGCGGTGACATTTATTCCATCACATGTTAATTTAGGTATTGCTGTGAAGGTATTTTATAGCTATGAAAAACACCTAACACTGATTGTCTTTAAGTAGATTGTTCTAAGAAATCTTGATGAGGATAATGCAATCAGCAAAAGGCCTTAGGAGAACTGTGGTTCTTCCTCGAGGACCACACTGTGGTCCATGGTGCCAGCCCCTACCCAAGAGTTGCCAACACGCTCTTCCTGATGGCCTGGCCCATGGACTTCTGACTTGCTTAGCCTCCCCGTCATATAAGCAATCCCTTGCAATAAATCTTTTAACATATAGAAATATCCTATTATATATATTTCTTGTGTGGTATCTTGACTGATACAATCATCATCATCATCATCACTTCTGTTGAATACACACGTTCGCAGGGCAAGTAGGCAAGCAATGCATACACTGCAAAGACTCACGGCAATGGATTTTCTTCCTTTGGGGAACGCGCACAGAGCTGTGCTGTGCCTGGTTTTCAACGAAGAACAATCATTTTTAGAGGCAAGGGAGTTTAGTAAGCACATGTGGATCAATGGGGCTTAAAAGTTTCATTTTGCCTGCCTTCCATCAACTCTATGGCGCATCATGGAACCCCTGCACTTGTGGTCAGGTATTTTCATGACTCTGAGAGTGGGTGTGCCATTTCAGCTTCCCTGGAGAGACTCTTGTCTCATTTTATTTTGCTTGCATTTATATTAGGATATATATATTATATATATATATATTATAATTTATATTATCTATTGCTTCATCCATCCATTCAACATTTGGCTCAACACAAAAGATGTCCCCTGGGCAACGATGACTCAGACAAGACTCCTGCCCCACAAAGCTGACAGTCAGTGAAGGAAGGCAGAGAAGGAACCAACAAACCAAATATGGATTAAAAATTTTCAAAATGTGACTTAAGCGCTCAAAAAGGAACAAGTATAATAGTGAGGTTAGAAGAGGTTAAGAGGAGCCATTTCAGATGAGGTTAGGGCTGGCCTCTTTGAGGAGGTAATGTTTGCACTGAGAGCAGAAGGAAGGGCAAGAGTCAGCCAGAGAATAAGCTCGGATGAGCCAACAGCAAGTGCAAAGGCCCTGAGGTTACTATCCAAACAACAGCAGGGGCTTTCAAAAGGTAATTAAGTTAAAATGAGTTCACTAGGGTGGGTTCTAATCCAATATAACTGGGGTCCCCATGAGAAAAGATTTTGTTGTATTTTTATTTATTATTTATTTATTCTGAAACAGTTTTGCTCTTGTCGCCTATGCTGGAATGCAATGGCATCAGCTCAGCTCACTGCAACCTCCACCTCCCAGGTTCAAGTGATTCTCCTGCCTCAGCCTCCCAAGTAGCTAGGATTGTAGGCACGTGCTGCCACATTCTGCAAAATTTTTTCTCTGTTTTTGGTAGAGACAGAGTTTCATCTTGTTAGCCAGGCTGGTCTCGAACTCCTGACCTCAGGTGATCTGCTGGCCTCGGCCTCCCAGTGTGATGAGATTACAGTCATAAACCACTGCGCCCAGCCAAAAAGGAGATTTTTGGATACAGACATGCAGAGAGGGAAAACAAAGAATGGGTGTGTCCCTCACGAACAGATTAATGCCCCCCAGGAAGGGAATAGAGGGTGAGTGAATTCTTGCTCTCTTAGTCCTTAGGAGAACTGGTGGGTTTTTCTGTCTATTTGTTTGCTTACAGACACAGAATCTCACTCTTTCACCCAGGCTGAATCTCGAGTACTGCAATCATAGTTCATGGTAGCCTCAAATATCTGGGATCAAATAATCTTCCTGCTTCAGCCTCTCAATTAGTTGGGACTACAAGTATGTGCCACCATACCCAACTAACCTTTTTAAGTTTTTTTAGAAATAGGATCTCACTATGTTGCCCAGGCTGGTCTCTAACTCTTGGCCTCAAACAATCCTTCCACCTCAGCCTCAAACAATCCTCTGATCTCGGCCTCCCAAATTGCTGGAGTTACAAGTGTGAGCCACTGCACCCAGCAGAGAACAGGATGTGAAGAAGAGCCTGGCACCTACCCACTCTCTTTTGCTTCCCCTCCTACTCTGTAACCTCTGGGTGCACCAGCTCCCTTTCTCTTTCTTCCATGAATGGAAACAGCATGAGGTCCTCACCAGAAGCAGATGCTGGTGCCTGCTTCTTGTACAGCCTGCAGAACGATCAGCCAAAAAAAAAACCCCTCCTTATAAATGCACCAGCCTTAGGGATTTCTTTACTGAAACATGAATGAACTGAGAAAAACTGTGTCCAAATACAGTCCCACCGTGAGGTAAAGCGAGCTAGGATTCCAACATATGAACTGATGGAGAGACAATATGTCCAATAATAGATGGTGAGACAATTGGCTACAGTTTCATGCCTTAGTCCGAGTAAGATACCTGCCTCCAAAAGCCAAACTCCAGGAAGAAATAAACAGCAATCTCCTGCTTTCCCTGTAACCACCCAAGTTTCTCTTGCTTTGCTGCTGCAGGACTGATGTTGCCTCAAGTTCCAATGTTCTAAAGAAGATATCATGCACCAGTTTCAGTGAGTGATGGAAAAAAAGAAACTCCACTTACAAGGGGCCCCAAATAAACATAACGGAGGAGCTTCCCTAGGACTAAGATTGGGAGGGCGGAGAGGATGACCTCCTTGGAGATGAAGTCCCACTGTCACGGTTTATCTTCTCCTTAGCTGTCTCTCCTGAATAAAGGTAAGATATTCTCTGGTGATAGATGGTGGTCTGCTCCTTCTATTGATGCAGATCCTAGGAGAAGCTGCCTGAACTGGGTGCAATGGGCAAATTAACTCTGGTTGTGTGGGAGGCAACTGCCATACACAGAACCTTAGGTAGCTACTCGATTGCTGCGGTCTTTTAAATGAAAATAAAAGCTTCCTTCCCCTCCTTCTTTAGGATGCAGAGACAGTTCTCAGCACGGAGCACTGTTCTGCTGTAATTCTTGAATGTAAGGGCTTAGAGCCTTCGGTATTATTACAAAGATGCTAGAACCAGAATGGCTCTATTTCCATTTCATTGTTTTTTGTAGCGAGGTCGGTCATTAATCTGATCAGGTCCTCATTCCATCAATATTTACTGGATCATCTAATTATGGAGCAGGCACTGTGTTAGGGGCCAGGTGGGGGGTTGCACTGGATGTGGTTTTAATAAAGTGCATGTTTTGGCTATTTTGTGCCCTTGAGTTTCTCTCTCTCCCCCATTCATGTGAACCTAATGGAGAGACAAATATAGATTCTTGCAAGGGATAGTGGAGAAATAAGAAGAATCATGTTCTGTCTGGTCAGAAAGATGTGTGGCTGACCAATTTGAAGCTAACAGAATGCAGGGCCACAGCATGACCAGAGGAATCCCCATAAAGCCTGGCCAATGATGCTATACACATAAACATGAGCAGGTATGGGAGAGATAAAGGTAATGAAGATGCTATAAAAGAAAATACAGAGTACATCTCTTGCTGATGAGCGAAGAAACGCCATGAAGATGGATGGGGTTATTTGAAGCCTCGGTTACCAACATACAAAAGCACCTACACATCTGTAGGGTATTTCCATCAAGCCCTTGAAGTTGCCAGGATGAAGCGTGGGATTGCACTGGGCTGCAAGGGACATGAAACTCTGCACTGCAAATGGGACTAGCACACAGAACAGACACAGACCACGCCGTAGCAAGACATAAACTACTATTTCAAGTTAAGAGGGTTTCTCCGGCCCCTCCATTTATTTTTTTCTGATAAGAAGAGGACTGTTGGATTGTTTATAAATCCCAACTTAAAATGCCCCTCTCACTCTTCCCCTGTTGCATATTTCCTCTTGGCCAGGAGTGGGAATTCGGTTATGAGAAATCTCATCATAAATGTCGTGGGCATCTGTTTGTCACATCGAAAATCCTCGCTCTGTGCTTGTCAGGACTCCGAGATCACCTTTTAAAGCTTAATCTAGCTGAGGGATAAGACAGCATTCCGAGCATGTCAACTGGAGTTCGCTATGACTGGCAACAAAACCAGCCTTAACCCATATGATTGGCAGAGGGTTTGGGTACTGTAGGCAACTCAGCTGTGAGAGCGTGCAAGTATCTTTCTTAAATATAAATATAAGTGTGTCTGTATATATGTGCACAGACACACTATATAATACATATATTCTAGTAATATCGCCTATACACATTATACACATATATAATATATGCATATATATTTTGTAAGTAAATATTCTAATTGCTAAAAATGCATGTAGTGTATTTATAGGGGGCATATTAGGCTTACTTGGCAATGCAAAGTCAAACCAATTACAAGGTACACAACCTCAAAACCTTTACCTACTTCCCACTATTAACTTAGATTCTTACCACACAAACACAGAAGACTAAGACGTTACTCTCTAGCACATCCACTTCCCCTACGAGGTCTGTCTAAAAAGGTCATTAGTCTGCTTCTACTGACTTACTGCTATAATAAATATGACTCTGTGTAGAAGATTTTGTTTCTAAATTACACTATCAGCTAAGCACTTCCCTAAACCTACTAAACATTTTATTGAGTTCCTAATGTTGGTTTAAGTACAACTGAACAGCCTACTCTTGACTGGGTGGGCAAGCCACACCTGTGTTCGAAAAACATCACTGGCCATAGACACATCACATTGTGGATCAAACCATATGAGAAAACCAGATCGTCCTCTCGTATTCCAGCATACGCACTGAGGGGTGGACACCACTAATAACTGCCTTGCTCGGAGTATGTAAACAGAGCACAATTGGTTCCTCAGTAATTACTCCATACAGTTCTCTCGGTGGTGAGGTTTCCACTCACCTCATAGAGATAATCCCTGCAGTCCCTGCAATCACCTTTGCCCTTTTCAAAGACTCAGGGTCTTCCTTTTCTTTCTGCCCATCACCAAAGACTGTAGGTGAAGACCAGGTTCCTGTCAATGTTATTAATGACCAGAAAGGCATGACATTCCAGTTCTTTAAAATGTAGCATATTGTGGCTCACGCCTGTAATCCCAGCACTTTGGGAGGCCGAGGCAGGCGGATCACAAGGTCAGGAGATCGAGACCATCCTGGCCAACATGGTGAAACCCCCGGCTCTACTAAAAATACAAAAAAATTAGCCAGATGTGGTGGCACATGCCTGTAGTCCCAGCTACTCAGGAGGCTGAGGCAGGAGAATTGCTTGAATCCAGGAGGCGGAGGTTGCAGTGAGCCGAGAATGCGCCATTGTACTCCACCCTGGGTAACAAGAGGAAAACTCTGTCTCAAAAAGAAAAAAAAAATGTAGCATATTTTGTAAACACAGATGGTAGAAGTAAAAACAGGGTGCGCAAGAACCTGGTACTGAAAGTCTCACGTTTATTTCCATAAGTGTTCTTTTTTTTCTTTTTCTTTTTGACATGGAGTCTCACTCTGTGGCCCAGGCTGGAGTGCAATGGCAAGATCTCAGCTCACTGCAACCCCACACCTCCCTGATTCAAGCCATTCTCTTGCCACAGCCTCCCGAATAACTGGGATTACAGGTGTGCATCACCACACCTGGCTAAGTTTTATATTTTTAGTAGAGACAAAGTTTCACCATGTTGGCCAGGCTGATCTTGAACTCTTAACCTCAATTTGATCTGCTGGGATTACAAGTGTGAACCACCACGCCAAGCCCATTTCCACAAGTTTTCACTCAATTGGAATCTTCAAAAATATTCACCTGGGAAGCCTCATCTCTTTCACGATTTTCTTGGTCTCTCAGCCTCTATCTTAATATCAGTGTAGGGAGGTGGCAGTGGAAAATCAGATAACAAGGGAATTAAACATTCCGCATGGAATTTCTACCTCTATCTCACAGAAGAGTGGCATATACCCCCACTTCCCCTTCTTACACATGGAAAAGAGAGTGTAGGATAAAGAGAAAGTCACGGCCGGGCGTGGTGGCTCATGCGTGTAATCCAAGACGGGCGGATCACCTGAGGTTGGGAGTTCAAGACCAGCCTGATCAATACGGTAAAACCCTGTCTTAAAAAAAAAAAAACAAGAGACAAAGTCACGGTATTCTTCCAGACAAAAAGAGGAGTTTAAAGATCAAGTGCATAGTCTCAGAGAGTGCGAGGGACATAGAAAGATAAAGATACCCAAAATAGTCAAGGACATGGAACCAAGGAGTGGAATGGTGAATGCCAGGAACTGTGGAGAGGGGAAAATGGGGAGTTACCAATTAATTTGCATTAAGGGAGAAAATAAGGAAAAGAGAAAGGATTGGGGAAAGGTGGAGAAAAGGACATGAAGGAAGCCTAACTCTAAAAGTATTAGGAAGTATGCCAGTGAATAATCCCTGATGTCTTAGAAGACTCAGGAACTTTTTCACTTTTATTTTTTTTAAGACAGGATTTTGCTCTGTTTTCCTGGATGAAATGCAGTGGTACAATCATAGCTCACTACAGCCTTGACCTCCCAGGCTCCAGTGATCCTCCAACCTCAGCTTCCTGGGTAGCTGGGTCAACAGGTACATGTCACCATGCCTGGCTAAGTTATTATTTTTATTTTTATAGAGACAATGTCTTGCTACGTTGCCCAGGCTGGTCCCTAACTCCGGGACTCAAGTGATCCTCCCACCTCAGCCTCTCAAAGTACTGGATTTCATTACACCTGAACAGAAACCTGTATATATGGGATGCTTATATTAAATGTTAACATGTATGCATTCCTGTCATCCCTCTGATTAAAATGTGATGCACTCAATGGCCTTGAGTGATACTGCAGCTTTAGAGTGGGCCTGAGAAAGAGGCAAGAGATGACAGGTAGGAGGAGATGGTTCATTGAGACTGGACCATTGGAATGAATGGTTACTCTGAGAAAGTAATACATCCCAGCAGGTGTCTGCAGATACCCTGTGAGGGCTGCGGATTTCCCACCTTCCATGGATTGGAGTTGTAGCCTGTTTAAATATAGAAAGCTGGAGAAGTTAGGGGCACCCTGGCTGCAGATCTAAATGTTAGTTAAAGATTGCGACAATCTTAAAATATAACGTGAGTGATGTTTGAGAACACAGCACAGCTTGTGCAGCCCTATGTAAAGCAGATGCAAATCATATGTAAATGTGCACCTGTCTTTCTTGACGAGTTCTGACTCCAGCCCCTTCTGAGGACTGGCTGTCTGGACAGACTTAGGTATATAGTTGAATCAGTGGCCAGTAAGCCACTCATTTGCTGGAAAGGCACAAGACTGCCTTTGTTGGGTGGGTTACGAGGAGATTTTGAGAAAGAGGCACTACGTAAGCAGGTATTTGCAGAGGGAAACAGAAAACGGTAAGATACCACGTATCAACCAAAATGTGGACTAGGGCTCAAAGTAAAAGGGACCTGTTTCTGAGCTGTGAGAAGCACAGACGAAGTTGTACTGCCTGAAAACTCACTGCAATCCCAGGTACAACCCACCACTAATTTTTTTTTTTTTTTTTGAATGCCTCATGCTGGTAAAATACACTTAACATAAAATTTACTGTTTTCACCATTTTTAAGCATACAATTCAGTGGCATTAAGTATACTCACATTGTTAAGCAACCATAATCTCCAAAACTCTTTTTATCTTGTAAAACTGAAACTGCGTATGCATTCAACCATAACTGCCCTTTCCGCCACCTTCCTATCCACCAACCATCCGCATTCTCCTGGTCTCCAATTTTGACTACAAATTCATGTGAGTGGAATCATACAGTAGGTGTCTTTTTGGGACTGGCTTATTTTACTTAGCATAATGTCCTCAGGGCTCATCAATGTAGCATATGTCAGAATTTTCTTCTCTTTTAAGGTTGATTAATATTCTATGTTGTGTGTATCATTTTGTTTATCTGTTCATCACTAATAAACAGTTGTATTAGTCCCATATTTTAGCTGTTAGGAACATGACTGTAAAAACATTTCTTTGAGACTACTTCAGCCGTCCCCAACTTTTTTGGCACCAGGGACCAGTTCTGCGGATGACAATTTTTTCACAGATGGGTGGGGAGGGGGCGGTGGCGGGGATGGTTTCAGGATGAAACTGTTCCACCTCAGATCATCGGGCATTAGATTCTCATGAGAAGCACATAATCTAGATCCTTCACATGCACAGTTTACAATAAGGTTTGTGCTTCTATGAGAAACTAATGCCGTGGCGGACCTGACAGGAGGTGGAGCTCAGGTGGTGATCAGCAAGCTACGAGGAACGGCTGTAGATACAGAAGAGGCTTTGTTGGCTCACCCACCACAGCGCAGTTGCTAACAGGCCATGCACCTGTACCAGTCCGTGGCCCAGGGATTCTAAGTATATACCCAGAGTAGGAACTGTTGGATCATCTGGCAGTTCTATTTTTAATCATTTGGGAATCTCCATGCTGCCTTCCACAGCAGCTGTGCTATTTTATATTCCTACCCACAGTGCACAATGGGTCCAATTGTCCCACGTCCTTATCAACACGTGGTGTTTTCTGTGCTTTTTTAAAAAATTGCAGCCATCCTAATGTGTGTGAGGAGGTATCTCATTGTAATTTTGATCTGTCTTTTCTCTGAGGACTAATGACATTGAGCATCTTTTAATGCAGTTATTGGCCATTTGTTTACTTTCTTTGAAGAAATGTCTATTCAAATCCTTTAACTGTTTTTAATCAAGTTATTTGTTTTGCTGTTATTGTTGAGTAGCCCATATTGATTTTCACACACAGCTAAGTGGCTCTAGTAGGAAGATTATGGGAGGTTTGTCCAATGACAATGCAGATGCTACATTTACAGATACCCTCCTAATACAAGCTACTGAGGTCTTAAACGGCTTCCCAAACTTCTGCAAGTTTTGCCAGTGTTACCTCTGAAATAAATTCCTTGTACATCTCCATTAACACCTAAGTCTGCCCCACCATCAACTTCCCTATGATCTACCGCCTACAGTCACTGCCCAAATGAGCTTCCTAACTTCATGCTTGCCACGCCCATTCTCTACTAGCTTGAATTAGCTTTGTAAATAAGAATCAGATTGGCTGGGCACGGTGGCTCACACCTATAATCCCAGCACTTTGGGAGGCCGAGATGGGTGGATCACCTGAGGTCAGGAGTTTGAGACCAGCCTGGCCAACATGCTGAAACCTCATCTCTACTAAAAATCCAAAAATTAGCCAGGCATGGTGGCAGGTGCTTGTAATCCCAGCTATTCAGGAGGCTGAGGCAGGAGAATTGCTTGAACCAGGGGGATGGAGGTTGCAGAGAGCAGAGACTGTGCATTGCACACCAGCCTGGCCAACAAGAGTCAAACTCCATCTCAAAAAAAAAAGAATCAGATCCTGGCATTTTCCTGCCTGAATCAAACTAAAGACCTCCTGCCTCACCCAGGAGAGAATCCCTACTTCTTACCACAGCCCACAGTGGCAGACAGAATCTGATCCCTCCTGTTTGCTCGACCCCAGCTGGTGACTTCGCCTCTTTTACTACCTGGCTCTCTTTTGTTTCTCTATTATGCTATGTTAGCAACTTTGATGTCTGACATTCCTTCCTTTGGAATGTTTCTCCCTGAGAGCTCCACATGCCAGCCTTCATTTCAACCTTAGAGAGGTCTTTCTCTCCATCCCTTGCCCCAAGTCCTGTTTCCCCTGTCTTCCAGCTTGGGTGTCAGCAGCGCAACTTTTGCATTCAGAAATTAATTTATATTTGTGTTTCCCATACTGATCTAATAAAATTCAATTTGGTTGCTGTTTATGGAGTTCCCAAATAATGGTGGCTTAAACAAAATATAGGTTAATTTTTTTCTCCCATAAAAGAAGTTCAGGGCTACATACTCCACCCCATCTTTTCTTTTTTTTTGAGAGAGTCTTGCTCTGTCACCCAGGATGGAGTGCAGTGGTGCAGTGTCAGCTCACTGCAACCTCCACTTTTCGGTTCAAGCGATTATTCCACCTCAACCTCCTGAGTAGCTGGGACTAAAGGCACACACCACCATGCCAGGCTAATTTTTATATTTTTAGTAGAGTCTGGGTTTCACCATATTGACCAAGATGGTCTAGATCTCTTGACCTCGTGATCCACCCGCCTTGGCCTCCCAAAGTGCTGGGATTACAGGCCACTGCGCCTGGCCACTCCAGCCCATCTTAAATCTTGTTGCCTCACTCATTTTTTTTATTCCACCATCCTTAGGACATACATTCCACCATCAAAGTTGCCTCAGAATCACATAATGTCATATAACAGTGGAGATAAAGCGTAAAAGGGCACATGGTGTTTTCACAGCAATGAGTTAGTCCCTATTGCAGGGTTTTCCCAGGATGCACATCTAATAATTTTCACTGCCATCTTACTGGGGATCCCTCTGTGCTAAGCTGAGGAACACAGCACCATTACCCTTTAATTTGAGGCATACTGATTATGACTAAGGGAACGATTTCTGAGCGGTCTATTCCTTACAAAGAAAGAATAAAGGGATGCTGGGTAGATAGCTGGCAGTTTCTGTCACAATTCCTTCTGGAATGGTTTTCCTCGAGTAGAAAATACGAGCTCCGTGCAAGCAGTGATGTCTGCGGGGTGTATTGCAGTGTTATCCTTAGTGCCTACTGCAGTGTCTGACAGGCACACCATAAATAGAGGTGCAATAAACATTTGCTGAATACGAAGAGGGCACAGTTGTGGCTTATATTTTCTAAGATGATGTTTAGGGATGCACATGGATGCTTCCTGTCACATTCAGGTTCTTCCATAAGACAGGCCGACTTAGTGCTACCTCCAACTTATTCACGTCCCCACTCCACTCCCTGGGAAAAGCCATCTGCTTTAAATATGAGAACCACAGTATCTTCCTTACCATCTACAAGGAGAGTCGAATATCCTTTCTAAAAGTCAGTGCTTCCTAGGATTTTGCATTATATTCCAGGTGGAGGCCCAATTTGCAGCCCAGAATAATTCAAACCAATTTTCTTGGTTCTATGCGTTCATGTCCCTGACACTTATATATTAAAACTAGTATCTGACTTTTAGATTTCTCTCCAGAATTTCCTGGAAATCTGGCTCTATGATTGTGGCTGTCCACATTCTGAACACATCCAAGAATGGAGATTGCAAAAGTGGTCCCCGCCATGTTCTTTTTGTCTGATTTCTTTATCTGATGGATTGACTCATTGATTTGAGACAGAGTCTCACTCTGTTACCCAGGCTGCAGTGCAATGGCACAATCTCGGCTCGCTGCAACCTCCACCTCCCAGGTTCCCGAAATTCTCGGGTCTCAGCCTCCTGAGTAAACTGGGATTTCAGCTGCCTGCCATCACCCCCACGCCTGGCTGATTTTTGTATTTTAGTAGAGATGGGGTTTCACCATATTGGCAAGTCAGGTCTCAAACTCCTGACCTCAAGTGATCCGTATGCAACAGCCTCCTAAAGTGTTGGGATTACAGGCATGAGCCACTGGGCTGCCCAGCCTTTTTGTCTAATTTCATCCCAGCCCTGCTCAGAATACTGGCTGATTCTGTGTGTACGGAAGCAGATGCCACCCCTCTGAACATGAATGTACAAAAGGATGACAGGTGTTCAGCTGTGTTAAAACTTCCAAACCTTCAGGCGTATGCTGCCCGAAACACTGAGGCATCCATTTCCAAGGACGTTTTAAAGTGCACAATTCAGGGCCAGGGCGTACTTTGAAAACATTTCTCACCTACTACTTTTTAACCGATTACCATTCGATTTTTCAAATGATAAAGCAGAAAAAAAAATCCTTTAAACACTCAGTGGATCTTGAATTATTAAACATAAAAGGGCACTTTGGTGTATTTATTATCACACTGAAGGAAATCTTGCCTGGTTTAAGCTCTTAGCTCCTTAAAATGTCCCCCTTTATGCTGAAGTGGAGTTAAAAATGCATTGCCATAAAACTCCATCCATTTCCAATTTTCTCATCAACAGTTCCTGACACTGTGAGCTGTCACCTTCTCAGCCTGCATGCTTCCTCTGGGGAGGAGGACGGACCTGTGGTGTTGAAGCTCATACGTCCCTGGTCCCTTGGAAATGAAACTGCGTCCTGGTGCTTGGAGCTGCCTCCTTTTCTACTTTCCCAGATGGACACCATTTCTCTAAGTGTTGATTTCAGGGGTCCTTCTGCAAGCATAGTTCATACTGGGCAAACTGTGAACAAGGCAGCCAACTCATTGCCTGGGAACCATCACTATCTTTTGCCTCTGATAGTGTGTTATGGTTTCAACGTGTCCCCCAAAGCCCATGTGTTGGAAATTTAATATCCAAGGCATCAATGTCGGGAGGTGAGGCCTGGTAAGAGATGATTAGGTTATAAGAACTCCACTTTTTTTTAGTCATTATTGCTGGAGTGAGTCAGTTATCATGAGAGCGATTGTTATAAAAGTGAGTTCAGCTCTCTGTGGCTCTCTCACTCTTGTTCTCTCTTGTGCTTCCACCTTCCACCATGGGAAGGAACAGCAGGAAGGCCCCTGTGATATGCAATGTCATGCTTTTGGACTTCCCAGTCTCCAAACCCATGAGCCAAATAAATTTCAATTGCCTATAAGTTACCCCGTCTTAGATACTCTGTTACAAACATAATACAAAACAAACTTGTACCTTTTTGGTTTTGATTTGGTCTTTTTGGTAACAGAGGTGGAATTCATGTAACATAAAATTAACAGTTTTGAAGTGTACGATTGAGTAGCAGTTAGTACATTCACAGTGTTGTACAACCACCATGCTCTATCTAGTTTCGAAACATTTTTATCACCCTAAAAGAAAACCACTAGGTATGGCTGGGCGTGGTGGCTCACATCTGTAATCCCAGCACTCTGGGAGGCTGAAGTGGGTAGATCACAAGGTCAGGAGTTCAAGACCAGCCTGGCCAAGATGGTGAAACTCTGTATCTACTAAAAATATATAAATTAGCTGGGTGCAATGGCAGGGGCCGGTAATCCCAGCTACTCTGGAGGCTGAGGCAGGAGGATCCCTTGAACCCAGGTGGCAGAGGTTGCAGTGAGCTGAGATCATGCCACTGCACTCCAGCCTAGGTGACAGAGTAAGAGTTTATCAAAATGAAAAAAAAAAAAAGAAAGAGAGAGAGACATGAGAGAGAAAGAGAGAGAGAGAGAGAGATGAGAGAGAGAGACATGAGAGAGAGAGACATGGAGACATGGAGGGAGGGAAAACCACTAGGTATGAGCTGAGTGGAGTGGGGGGAAAAAAAGAAAACCCATGACCATTTAGCAGTTAAATTCCCTATTCCTGCTCCCCTGGCAATTCCCATTCTGCTTTCTGTCTCTATGAATTTGCCTACTGTGGAGATTTCATAGAAATGGAAAAATACGTGACCTTGTGTGTCTGTTTCCTTCCCCCTGCATAATGCTTTCATCTACATTGTAGCACGCGTCAGTGCTCCTTTTCTTTTTACTGTTAAATAATATTCTACCATAGAGACATACCTCATTTAGTTTATCCATGCATCTACTGATGTCCCTTTTAGCTATTGTGGATAATGTTGTGACGAACATTTGTGTATACATTTTTGTTTGAGTACTTGTTTTCAATTTTCTTGGAAGTAAACTAAACCTGCTACTGGAATTGCTTGGTGATGTGGTAATTTTATGTTTAACTTTTTTAAGGAACAGCCACACATTTTTCTACTCTCTGTGATAGTGTTGCACTATCACAGTTTGATATTGTTTTTTCACTCACAGGTTTTTAGGCTCTCTACCCATGACTACCTTTTAATTTAGCATTCAAAAAAAAACAACAACACTCCAGAAACAGAAAGAAGCTCTGGATTTCCCAAGAGCAGGAGTTAACATCAATAGCAAGCTCAGTCACTCCCTGCTCCCGCCACAACTTGAAGCAATAATTGCTCAGAGCCACATTTTTCCTTATTCCTTTCTTTCATCCCTAAAGACAAGGGCTGTGTAGGAGGCTGGGAAGAGCCACACCTGTACTTAGTTCCAACAGCCCGGAGAAACCAGAGAACAATGAAGGACACATTGGAGATGGAGTAGAGAAGAAATAACTGGGAGAGATAGGAAAGGAACAATGTATGTGTTCAGGTGTCTTGTACACAAGGAGAAACCGTTTGGGTGCAGGATGGCTACGGTGTGCACATTTGAAATGGAGTGTTTTAAATTCTCCTTAAAATTACCCAGACTTGCATGTAAAGATTAGACCACTGGATTTATATATTTCAGATAACCCAGCTTCCCCTCTGCACACCACTCTAATTATATTTAGCTGTGCATATTTATCTTTGGCTCTGAATTCCATTTCCCTTTCCCTTTGCACATGCTGTCCTCTTTGCCTGAAACACCCTTCCATAAATCATCTGTCTGAAAAAATTCCTACCCATCCTCAAAAGCCTGCCCAGGCTTCCCTTCTTTCCACAAACCTTCCAAAACTCGCTGTACAGCATGACTCCTGACCCTCTGTACAGAGACGCCTTTCCATTTTACTTATAGTTATACATACAGGCCTGTCTTATTGGCCTAACCATGTGTTCTTTGAAGGCAGGGACCCTGGTTTCCTTTAAAAAACGGAAATAAGAATATTCACAGCTCAGGGTTGTTGTCAGGGTGAAGTGAACTCAAACATTTAAAGAACCCGTTGCACTAACCTGCACACCATAGATGCCTCCTAAGTGGTCGGGAAGCCACTGGACCTTCAGGTACCCACACTATCAGTGTTGGCAATGGTCTGAACGAAAGATGCTTCTTGATTTTGCGCTGCTAAGCAAGTCAGTGGCAAATTGGGATAGGGAGAGGGGGAGTGAAGGGGGGTGGGCAGAAAAAGGTGAAGGAAAAATTCCCTGGGAAATCTTCAGGATGAAAAGGGAGACTGAAGATAACATAGCCAATACCATGAACATTAAATTCACCATGCACACAAACACTAAAGAGAGCTGTCGTAATCATTACCATTCTGACTACAGAAGATACTGATTAATTATCCTTCAAAATTATTGGACCGAGCCTGTTCCTTTACTTTCTTTGGATAAATGAGGAGGAGTAGGATGATGAAAAGACAAGAGTGGGAGTCCAAAGCAACCAAAAATAATAATAATAAATAAAGATTCAAAACTCCCTATGACAGGCTGGGAAAAATAATACTCACATTTTTTTTCTTTTTCTTTTTTTTTTTTTAGATGCTGAGAGCCTGGAAGAAACTCCTTAGATCCTGCTATAGATAGCAGTGTGGCAGTGGAGAATGAACGATAAAGTCATGTCACGTGGGCTAAGCTTTACTCAGTGATACATTTATGAGAAATATAAACCAGGCACCTTTCTTCAAATAATGAGCATCAGGCTGGGTACGGTGGTTCATGTCTATAATCCCAACACAGTGTTGGGATTAAATAATTAATTAATTAAAGCTCAGATTACCTGAGGTCAGAAGTTCAAGACCAGCCTGGCCAACAAGGTGAAACCCCATGTCTACCAAAAATATCAAAATTAGCCAGGCGAGGTGGTACAGGCCTGTAGTTCCAGCTACTTGGGAGGCTAAGGTAGGAGAATCACTTGAACCCGGGAGGTGGAGGTTGCAGTGAGCTGAGATTGCAACACTGCACTCCAGCCTGGGCAACAGAGTGGAATTCTATCTCAATCAATCAATCAATATTGGGAGGAGAGAGAGGGAGAGAAGGAAAGAAGTGCTCACATGCATGTACATCTCAGGTCCTCAAACGGTCTCTGAAACCTGTGCTGTTGGGTCAGTTGCCCTGTTCTGCCTTGCAAATATCAGAGGACGGTCACCTGCCCAGGTCATGTAGTAATGATCATCTCCTCCCAATACATGTTTGATACTCTTACAGCAAGTTTACACACCAGTTCCTTGGTGAAATTGGCTAGTACAGACACTGCAACCAAAACTTTCACAAGAAGCCTTATCTTGCAAGCCTGTGTGATGAAATCCATTTAGGAGAATGAGGCTCAGCCAGCGACACTATCACCAAATATAAGGCCATTCTGGGAAAGGCGGTCCAAAAGCAGAAACCAACTCAATTCCTAATATTGCTGGTTCAACAGGAAATGCAATTTGAGGTGCATTTGCACCAGTGAGATTGACAGACGTAAGTGCTCTTTATTACAGTTCAGAGAATACGATTTTTTAAGCTTTGTTGCTAGAATTAGAAAAAAAATAAACAGCTAATTAAGAACGAGTTGATTTTGTTAATCTCAATAAAATACTGAAAGGGGTTATTCAGTTGTCTTTGAATTCGCTGCCGTTTTTTTTTTTCTAACAGAAACAGGGTCTCATTCTGCAGCCCAGGCTGGAGTGCGGTGGCACAACATTGGTCCACAGTAACCTCTGCATCCCAGGCTCAAGCAATCCTCTTACCTCAGCCTCTCTAGTAGCTGGAACCACAGACACGCACCACGTCCAGCTAATTTCTGTCGCTTTTGTAGAGATGAGTTTCACCATGTTTCCCAGGCTGGTCTTAAACAACAGGCCTCAAGCAATCCACCCACCTCAACCTCCCAAATTGCTGGGATTACAGATGTGAGCCACTGCTCCTGGGCTGAATTCTCCACTTTCTAAATGCAATAAAAGTATGTGTTTCTGGGTAAGGGACAGAAAACAGAATAAATTCAAAGATGGTTGCAGGTGTTGTGTTTTCATAATGAGTAACTGTTTAGTAATTAAAATGGACACTTTGAACTCTTTAGTCCCAAGGAGCTAGATTTTCCCAAACCCTAGCCCTTCCACTGCCAAGGTCACTAAATCGTCATCATGTACCATAATGATAAACTGTCAGCTGGTTAGTATCTTTTTACATTGATGTCCCTTGTTTAAACTGAAATACACCCTTTTTTAAAAGACAACAGTATATCAATAATGTAAATGAAAAAACAACAGTATTACTCATTCCAAATAAAAGGTAGCTATAAAATAAATACAGCGCAGTCACAAGTTATTAAAATCTAACTACCATTACCTGTAGACACTGAGCCTGAGGCTTCCATTTTATTACTAAAAATGGAGATCACAAAGTGTCAGAGAGATGTTTAAGACACCCGAGTACCAAATAAAGACTTTCTCATTGACATCAACAGGGTGATGGAAAGAGAATTGAAAAGAGAATAACTCCTCCTCTCGATCATTGATTTAATGTTATTTAATAGCATCTCATGTACTCATGTAAATCCATAATAATATAATGAGGCTTATACTTGGGAAAGACTGTTTTTAGCCAATCCTCAAAAAAAAAAAAAAAAGATAGAGGCTACTATATTTTCAACTGCTCCTCAAATATACCTTTCCAGTCATCTCTCCAAGATTTCAGTCCCTCGTTCTTTCATTCTTGTGACATTTGTCATCATTTTAAGTTACCTAAATATGTTACCGTAATACCTTCTAGGGCTTGTTGTGCTAGAGTATAGTACTAATATTCTGAGCTACCTTCCATGGTTGCTGGTTCAGAGCAGGGGCTCAGTATTTGTGACTAAGCATCTGCTCTGTCACATACCAGCTCTGTGACAGAGGGCAAGGTAACATCACTCTGTTGCAGTATCCCCAGTTATAGAGCAGAGTAGACAATGTAGTGCCTGCCTCATTAGATGAAGGACAGTAATGCATGTAAAATGCTCATAAGAGCATGTAAAGACCATACAAGCGCTTACAGTTATATTGATTACTTGCCTGTATTAGCTTTATATGTCTGCTGTGACAAATGACCTCAAACGTGACGGCTTTACACAACACAAACAACCCATCTTACAGTTCTCTAGTTCAGAAGTCGGATGCAGGTCTCATCAAGCTACAATTAAGGAGTTTTGCAGGGCATGTTCTTCTCTGGAGGTTCAAGGAAAGAATCTGAGTTGTTGCCTTTTCTAGAGTCTAGCAGCAGCCTGCTGTTTTTGGCTCATGGCTTCCTTCCATCTTTCAGACAGCAATACCGTGTTGAGTTATTCTCAGGAAGAGCTGCTATGATCTCTCTCTCTCTTCTGCCTCCTTCTTCACTTGTGACAAACCTATGTAATCATATTGGACCCATCCAGATAGTCCAGGATAATGTCCCTATCTCAAAGCCAACTGATGAGCAAGCTTAATTCTACGTGTAATCTTCATTTTCCTTTGCCATGTAATCCAACATGGTCACAGATTCCAGGGATCATGAGATGACCATAGTTGAGGGGAGGGTATTATTTGTCTACCACACTGTGAGACCCAAAGCTGCTTCTTCCTGCTTCTCATTATTATCATTATTATACTTTAAGTTCTGGGATACATGTGCAGAACATGCAGGTTTGCTACAAATGTGTAACATGCCATGGTGTTTTGCTGCACCCATCAACTCATCATCTACATTAGGTATTTCTCCTAATTCTATTCCTCTCCTAGCCCCCTACTCCCTGATAGGCCCCGGTGTGTGATGTTCCCCTCCCTGTGTCCATGTGTTCTCACTGTTCAACTCCCACTTATGAGTGAGAACATGCAGTGTTTGATTTTCTTTTCTTGTGTTATTTTGCTGAGAATGGTGGTTTCTAGTGTCATCCATGTCTCTGGGAAGAACATGAACTCATCATTTTTTATGGGTGCATAGTACTCCATGGTGTATATGTGCCATACTTTCTTTATCCAGTCTATCATTGATGGGCATTTGGGTTGGCTCCAAGTCTTTGCTACTGCAAACAGTGCCATAATAAACATATGTGTGCATGTGTCTTTATAGTAGCAAGGCTTATAATCCTTTGTGTATATACCCAGTAATGGGATTTCTGGGTCAAACAGTATTTCTGGTTCTAGATCCTTGAGGAATCACCACACTGCCTTCCACAATGGTCGAACTAATTTATACTCCCACCAACAGTGGACGAGTGTTGTATTTCTCCACATCCCCTTCAGAATCTGTTGTTTCCTGACTTTTTAATGCTTGCCATTCTAACTGGGTTGAGATGGTATCTCATATCTCCCTGCTTTTCATGTGGTTCTCAGAAGAGCGTGTGAGACTGCCAAAATACGATGCTGCCAGCATGTGACCCCTGAACTTGATATTCTCTATTAGGTGTTTTGTATATTCCAACTTTACTTTTTAAAGATGTTGTCTTTATTTTGAAATGATTTTAGACTTATGGAAAGATTGCAAAAAAAAAAAAACAATACCGAGCACTCCTGTGTCTAATACCCAGCCATTCCTAATGTTTAACGTCATACTTAATCATAATACAATGATTAGTATAAGGAAACTGACATTGATACAACACTGGGATCTAAAATGTAGATGGCACCAGGATTGTGTTAGTTTTTCCATTTGGCCCCCTTTCCACGTGTCTGGAATTCATCTAAGATTTCCCCTAGCATTTTGTTGTCATTTGTCTTCAGTCTGCTCATAGTTCATGCTTTAATACCTCAATATTTATTTGAAGTGAAGAGTGCTTGCTGCTAAGTACTTTACCACATTCCTTGTATTATAATCTCCATTGAAGGGAGCCTCCTGGCCTCCACAGGCATTTGAGTCTGAAGCTCCTGTCTAAACATTACTAGGATTCACAAAAGCATGCAGTTCAACCAATTTCTCACCCCAACTCTTCTAGATTAAATGTCTCCAATGAATATGACATTTCCCCTAACGTCAGATTCACAAGCAAACCATGTCTCCTTGCACAAAACATCAACAGGCCACCACGAGACTAAAACAATAAATGCCAAGAAAGCACAGGAGATTCTGAGAGATTTGGCATCAGAATTAGAACTGCTGGTCAGCATTCCTTCTACTACCCTCCCTGCTTCCCCCACCAATTATTATTATTATTATTTACCCCCCTTTCTTTGGTTTTGAAAACAGCTCCTGGAATTGTACAGAAAGGGCATCAATAGATTAAAAACTGTTTCCCTCTAATAAAATGTTAAACGATGTTGAAAATTAATCACCAGGGCCATTTGTGCAGCCCTCCTTAGAGGGCGACAGCTCAGGAAATTTAATAAATTATTATCACAATGATGTTCCTATTATAGAATTTGCATTTCATTCCCGAGGCTTGCATTTGTCCTCAAAGTTGCCTGAATATGGTTAATAAAACCAAACGGACTCTTTCGCCTCAATGGTTAGAAGGCTACGCTTAGAGGTATCCGCCAACGAGTATTCTTAGGGCTTCATACTCAATTATTTCAGCTTTGGCTCTACCCCCCTTCTTTATAATTTTTGTTTCTTTAAAACAACTAAAGACAATATTTAATCGTGAGCATGCCCTTCTGATGGAAACCCGCACTGTAATGATATGCCTAGCTTAAAAGCAAATCTAATCTACTTGCTTATTAAATTTAAATGTGTTTAAGGCTGATATGGTTCGAAGATGATATGTAAAATAACAGCTTCCATGGTTATAAATGTCAACTCTAAAAATTATACGCAATATAACATACAAAATAAATGCTGCTTCATCTTTACATTCCACTGTGATCAATTCATTAAACTATGTGTTACAAGCCATGAGGACGACGGTACAACGTGAGGCGCCATTTGTCACAGTGTATTCTAAAGCACCCAGGAAATGCTGTAGAGACGTGGTGGGGCTTTTTTTTTTCCTTTCTTGTCAGCAACAGATTATCGGTCTTATTAGAAAAAGGGAAAGAAGCAGCTTTCTGATGTACCATGACTGGAATTACTTCTCCCATCAAATATTAAAGACTGAGGAAATCCATTCTTAAGACAAAGTTCCATATTAAAAAATGAGAGGGGTTGAAAGGGGCTTTCTTTGGAAGAGAGCACTAACTATAAAGTAGGACGGTGAAGAATTAAGATGGATTTTCCTCTGGGCTAGGAATCACAGTTTCATCACGTTCCAATCATATCACACCCATATCCCAGGGGTCCCCAAATTGGATTGATTGTCTTGCCACTACTTGGGGGTGAGAGAGAGGCATACACTATGCATTCCTGGGCCCCCTTTTTAAGGTTCTGATTGAGAAGATTGGGGAGAAGTCCAGGAACGAAAACAAGTCTTCATAAACTATGTTCCCTTCATGATTCTCTGAACAGTGAGCATCATCTGAAGAAGAGTTAAACCTTGTTTATCATGTGCATCTATGCAGACAAATTCAAAGTAACCTTTACAAGAAATGACTGAAATGGCTAATAGGAGCAATGCTACAAATCCCAATGAAAAATTCGCTCTACAAAGCTAGAACCACCCAAGGCCGGGAGAGTAATACCATGGCTCGTTTTATTGATGGAATGACACTGATTTCTGGGTAGCTGAATTTCTGATTTCATGTGGTACCGGTTTCTGGGTAACTACAACTCTACCAACCCTCTACACATCAGTGCTACACCTACCCTCTGACCAACCTCCTCTACTTTCCCTTCTAGCTTAGGTGGTTCCCCACCGTCACTTTTCAGCTAATAAGATGGAGATTAGTATCACTCAGGGGAAAAAAAAAAAAAAAAGCAAAAAATGCCTGGATGGTAAGTAAGTAGGGTATTCGTGGAAGAGTTGGAGGAATCAATACTTACAAAGGCTAACAACAAAAATAATAAGGGAAGCTTTTTTTTTAAATTGATTTTTCAGATGGAGTCTCTTTCTGCCACCCAGGCTGGAGTGCAGTGGCATCTCAGCTCACTGCAACCTCTGCCTCCTGGGTTCAAGGGATTACCCTGCCTCAGTCTCCTGAGTAGCTGGGATTACAGTTGCACCATCACGCCTGGCTAATTTTTGTATTTTTAGCAAAGACAGGGTTTCACCATGTTGGCAAGGATGGTCTCCATCTCCTGACCTCAAGCAATCCACCTGCCTTGGCCTCCCAAAGTGCTGGGATTACAGGCGTGAGTCACTGTGCCTAGCCAAGATATTTATCTTAAATTTAATTGTGCTAGTCTTGCCAGTCAATCATGGTTTTCTGCTTTTTAGTAGTCTTCTAAGAAGTCTTGGGATTTTGTCATTGCTCAACAAGAGAACTCTACATTTGGGCCACGAATTGATGTCCTGCCCAACGTCCTCTATTTCGATTAGGAGAATGATCTGTTTTACTTATATATGTGAGTAGGGCCTATCCCAGACATACAGGCAATCAAGATAGAGACTGGTAAACAGATCCTTCCAGGAAGCTGGAGTAAAGAAAGAAAACTTCTTCACTGGATGCACTGGGAAAGTTATGCAAGGCATTGGCTGCAGGTATGTCTGAGAATCTTGGGAACTGCTGATCTAGACCTCATCGGTAATTTATAACCTATGGCACATTTTTCCTGGTGATAGGCTAGTTTACAAGAGAAAATGAGATACAGATAATATGCTGCACAGAGGAGTGGCTTGTGTGCTCTGTGTGTGTGTGTGTGTGTGTGTGTGCATGCGTGCATGCACACGCACGTGTTGGGGGACATAGTGTTTTGGAGTGGGGGCAGTGTATTCCAAACTGGAGAAAATACCTGAATCAGTGTGGGTCTCCCATTCTATCCTTTGAAGATTCCTTTACTAGAAGTCACTCCGGTATCACATGTAGATGCCTTGAAGTCTTGACTTGTCTCTAGTCTTATGTTCTTGAACCAACCCTTCCTTGGGTGGTTTTTCAAGCTACTCAGGCTGCAGTGAAAGACTTGATGGTGTCAAAGAACTTTCTCCAGTCCTTAGCTGTCTGTATCCTCTGTTCCTTAAACCGTTTTCTTCAAGTCCTTTCCAACCTCGAAACTTGCATTTTGAACAGCCAACTCAATGTCATCCCTTGGTTGCCTTTGTAGCATGCCCTATACCAACTCTTCTCGCCTTACTTTTTACAATCATGAGGGAACTCTGTATCTGAATCCCCACATATATGGTAGAAATGAAGACTACAGCAGAATAGATGAAACGTGCTGCAGGACATGTTCAACTCCGGATGATACTGAATTGGCATAATGAGTCAATGCTCATTGGACAAGTCGCAGCATAATCTACTCTTATTTGCTTACAGTATAAAATGGCATCCAGGGAATGGGGGCAGGGAAGCACACGTGCACACACCCACACACACCAAAACATTTCCTTTCTGCATAGCCTCACTTACGGTGCGTATTAGACCTCTGTAACATGCAGCTAAAAGCTTCCTCCAAATGGGATGTTGAAACTAATTGCAATGCAAATTTTAACTCTAAGTTTTTAATAAAACCTCACTTAAAAAACACCAGAGGATGTTAATGCAGGACTCAGAAAGCCAAAGGAAATACAGGAAGATGTACAATGGTTTCTTCATTTTAACTTAAAGCACCAATGTTAACTTTTTCATCGTTGCAGCCATGGTCTATTTTAAGAAGCCTATGCAGAATGCACAGGCATGGGGTAGAGGGGTGTTTCACTCCATCATATTTATACCACTGGTTTTCTTTCCAGTTACACAATACATCTCGTGCTGAGCTGGTTGCTTCTCCAAAATTCTTTTAACACAATTACTGAATATTCCACACTGCATGCAAAAAAAAAAAAAATGTGAAAAACAGAAAAGTTAAAAATGAAATAAAAATGACCTATAATCTCACTATCTAGAGGTAACTATGGCTAGCACACAGAGAGATATATTCTCAAGATTTGCTCTCTCTGTGAGTTAATTCTTAAAGTGCTGTGATTTCACCCATGCAGTCGTAGAAGTCACTTTTTTCGCTTGACAATATATTGTGAACATTTTCCAGTATAACAGTCATAAATTAGCCAATTTTCTATGTCAGAAATTTAGGTTGCTTCTAATTTCTCACCATTAGGAAAAGATGCTGATGAATATTATTTTACAGAGGGCCATCTTTGTTTCCATGACTTTAAAAGGGCTTTTTTTTTTAGTATCAAATTATGTGTATGCTCCTTTGCAAGACTTCACACAATTTTTTTTAAGTGATTGATAATCTCTCAAAAGGATTAAGGAAGGACAGATGCACTTTAAGAAAAATAATAGTTCAATTATTTATATCCTGTGTTTTGCTACCAGTTTCTACTCTTCTTACATACAATTTCAGTAGTTCAAAATGACTAGAGAGCTAGTCATTTATTTTATTTATTATCATTTTTTGAGACAGTATATCACTCCATCATCCAAGCTGGAGCCCAGTGGCACAATGTTGGCTTATTGCAGCCTTGACCTTCTCAGGCTAAAGTGGGCCTGGGACCTCAGCCTCCCAAGTAGCTGGGACCATAGGCATACACCACCATGTTCAGTTAATTTTTAAATTTTATTTTATTTTTTGCAGGGATGGGGTTTCCTCACATTGCCCAAGCCGGTCTCAAATTCCCAGGCTCAAACAATTTGCCTATCTCCGTTTCCCAAAGTGCTGGAATTACAAGCATGAGCCACTGTGCCTGGCCTAGAGAGAGATAGTTTTTAAGTAAGTCAAAAAGAATATTTTCTAAACATTTAGTAAATTTTAATATGGACTGGTTACCTGATAATAGGATGGATTTAAGTTAATGCTGTTAGTTATAATAATAATGTCATGGCTTCAGACAGAACCTCTAAAGACATGAATATGTATGTAAATATACCTATTTCACGATATCTGGGAATCTCCTTTACAACAGTTGTACATATCTGTGCAATTAAATCCCAATGACAAGTAAGGAATATTCTGCAAAATAGTAGCATTTGTGTTCCCAGGGTTAGCAGAGACTGCTGAACCTGTCTGTGTCTCCTTGATCTATACTGTCCACCAACAAACTATAATGTCCACCAACAAACATAGGAACTAATGGCTGAGACATACTTGAGAAGAGGAGAAGAAAGGGTCAAGAAGTGAGTCACCAGTGGGGATTGTATATTTGCTCAAGAATGGGTTGGTTTTGTTGTTATCTAGGGATATAATGCTGTGGAATCCAAATCACTCTTAATCGTCAAGTACCTGAGAGTCTGATTGATGCTCAGATCTTCACGTCAGTGTAAAGACTTTACAATCTAAGAAGGAATTCGTATCTCGACATTTGTGTGCATCATTTACCACCTTCAGTAGTAGCAAAAAGGAGTGCATTTGAAGATAAACCACATAACTAGCCTATGTCCGCAGACTAAATTGATTTATGATTCTGACACACAAATATTAGTCCAGATGTTTCTCAAAGTATAATAAAAGTGGCAGGGTTTCTCGAAAACCAGTGTACCCCAACTGTCCAAGAATGTGTGTGTCCACAAAGATGATCGCTGTTATCAAGAGAATTATTAGGATGCAATACCATTGGAGGCACTAGACCCAGATAGCTCTAATCCAGCCTTATCATTTGCAGACAAAACCATGGCATCCAGTGGCCCTCCATGGAATCCATCTCTGTCAACTGCATTAAGGAAATTGCCTGTCAGAAACATCATGGCTGAGATTCTCTGATTAAACACAAACGTAAAAATGCTCAAGGGTACAGTGGAATCATTAGGAAAAAAATTCCGTGCAAACACCTCCTTCAATTTACTTTCTTTAGAATTAATTCTATGGTCATAAATGTCTGAAATCTGCAGAGAGAGAGGTATAATGTGAAACTTATCAAGCAATTCTTCTGTGGCTGACACCTTGCCAAGGGCTCCCATATGCTCTTCCATAATATCTCATTGTTAGGTGGATTAAATAAACTGTATGGACATTTCTCCACGTACTTACTGCATAATTTCAAATATGTTACTTAATCTAAAGATCAATTTCCTTATCTGCAAAGTGTGCTTTCATATGTGTATGGTGTGTTTATCATAATGCTTGAAAGATGTAGCATATATAAAGTATCAAACATACTTTTGGCACAAAGTAAGCATTATTATGCTCGATATTAACTGTGTGTAAACATTATTACCACTGTTAATTAGTAACACTTCAAAACACAAACACATCTAAAGGGTAAGGATCTCCTCTAAAGTTCTGAGTTGATACACAGACGCATACATGTGAAGAACTAAGGACTTCACTTGAAGTGACTTGCTTTCAAATCACTTGCTGTGACTTGAAAAGCTCAAGCTCTATCTGTAACTGCACAGTGCCCAGATTTTTAGAAAAGTTTCACAAGAGTTTATAATCAGGTTTGGGGGTTCATATCCTATTTTGGCACACCCATGTGATCAAGACTGATGTATTGTGACCCCTCTAGAATTCGAAACTGCCACACTGTTTGCTAAACAAACAAGGCTAAGGATTACAGCACAGCCAAGGTGTCACACTTCAATCACTTGGTTAATTTTCAACCATAAGATACGGCTGCAAGAAATGATGTCAGAGGAGGTACAAACACAAATCCAACACAGATGAACAGATGCCATGAGTCACTTGGTGAGTTTGTGGATATGCTATAATCACTATCATCTATCCCTTACACTTCTACTGAAACCTTTTACTCCTTGCTTCTGCTCTTTCTCTCTTCAGTTGAGGAAGAGAGTAAACTGTAATTTGGATGATATCTTCCTCTGTAAGGTCATTCCCATAGTTTTTTTATTGTTCTAATGCTAAAATTCAACTCCCTTGTTATGAGCAAAGAAGTCCTCCTTGATCTGCCTGTCCACCTCCTTTTCTCCACTTGTTCATGGAGCTAATTCCAGCCCTGTGCTACTCTTTTACTGCTCTTCAAATAAACCAAGTCCTTTCCTGACAGTGACTTTACACATGCCTTTGTGCTGCCAGGCTCTTCTCACCAATCCTGCCTTCTCCTCCAGCACCATTCTCCTGGGCTTCAGGCCACCTCCAGCCAGCTGTATCACCTCTCACCATTTCAGTTCACATCGTCCTATTTCATTTCTTTAATGATATCATCATTGCAGTCTGAAATTTTACCTTCTCTTCATTGGTTTATTCATTTCCATCTCTCTCTCTTAAATTACGCCCCCAATTAGAATAGTGGTTCCATGAGAGCAGAGACCTGATAATGAGTGGTACCTTAAACCACACCTGACAATCGGAGGTGCTAAATACCTCCCTACTGAACCACAATGAAAGGAGATGAGAGGTTCTCCTAAGCTTTCCCAATTTTATCCTAACAGTAAGCCTAAGCCCTAGCTTGTGTTAATTGTGAGTCAAATCTTCTGTAATTTCTGCTTGGAGATATCATCTGGCCCTGTATTCTCATATATGTTCCTGCTTCGGGACCCTGTGAGATTATTAATGCAGACTTCTGAGAGCCTGGAAAAAGTACACACATGTGCAAGCATACGCGTGCGCGCGCACACACACACAATTTATTCAGAACTACTGACAAAGAAAAAATAGATAAAGCATCTCTTGTTGCTAAAATCTGGATGGACTCCATGAAGGTTTCACTAGTTAACAACAATAAAGAAATAAAATGGTTTCATTCAGGATACTTTCATAGTGCCTCAAGTGCTGGTAAGTATTTTCAGCTAGAAAAAAAATTGCCTGTTTCTTCTGTCAAATTTGAGATCAAGCCCTACCCTCACTACCCTCTATAAATTCACAAGCACAATGCACTTGTAGTCATTGGGGAATATGCTTTCCTGGTTCATCATGGTTTTCTTTTCTTTCTCAATCAAGTACACCCCCTTTAGAGATAGAATAGCTACTTCTCCTGGTTGTCTATCTGACTCCACCCACTCTGCCTTAATTAATAAAAGGAGATATGAATACTGATCACACGTAGGCCAATTCAATTCTCTCTCCTAGGGACTTTGTAGTTAGGGGGTCGTTCTGTTATTTACACTTGTATTTAAGCAATAACTTTGCTGTGTGCCCATTATGTGTCAGGTATTATTCTAAATAAGTCTTAGCTCTCAGGAAGCTTAGATTCTAGTGTGGGAAGGTGCATACAATAAATGAGGAACAAAAAAAATAAGATAATTTATGATCAGAGCTTGGAATTGTTGTGGCCAGATCTTTGGAAGACATAGCATGTGAGGTAAAATGCAGTTGACATAAAATACTTAGGAGTGGAGATCTCAGGAAGGCCTTCCCAAGGGAATTTGTACAAAGTGCAAAGTCAGGGGTGAGGCAAACCTGATGGGCTCCATTTCTAAAGCGGCGGGGGGCGGTGCGGGGGTGGGGGACAACTGCTGTCCGTGGTGCTGAAGCCTTTCCTGGTCTTTGCTTCACTGGGCATCCAGCTGATCTTCCTTCTCTGGAATCCTCTAGAATCTATGAAATATTTTTAATCTACATTTTCCCTCTGTGCTTAACTGAGTTTAAACTGGGTTTCTGTTCTTTGCAGAAGGATGTATTAGGACTATCCCTTGTTCCCATATTTCTATGACAACAGCTCACCATAAAATATCTACAAACTGGTAAAAAACATGCAAAATAAGGACAGACAACAGAAATTCAGCTGCTGCTACTAAGCAGTTTAAAGCCAAGAAAATGAAAGAATTAAGCAAGCTTCAATGTGAGAACATTTCATGACGAGAGGGGGCTTCAGGAAGAATGAAGGATGCTTTTTACTTTTTGGTCTTTTTTTTGCAGGGGGATGGAGCTCAGAATCAACTTGAGGTCTCTATAAGAGAACATCACTGTTTACAAAGCAAAGATAAACTAGCATCACTACAACAACTTCATATAGCTTATAATCTGAGAAAAGCTCCAAAGTCTCTGACCTTAAAAGCTAAGTAGCTCAAAGATACCTAATAGGTTTTATTTTATGAGACAACTACCTGTTTGCCTCACCCCTGACTGAATCATTGGCAATGACTAAAGAATTGTTATGAACAAGCTTCTGAAGTCTAATTCAGTTTATCAGTGGAAATCTTTTAGTGATGTGTGTCATATATGTTAGACTGGAAGAATCAGTGGTATGCTTCTTATTCACTTTCTCTGTTATACAGAAATTAACTACTTTCCTTCCTGTATTTTAACAGATGAGTTTTTTTTCCTATCAATTATATAAGAAGCACTGCACATATGGTGACTCAGAAAGCTCTCCTCTGGGAACCAGGCATGGTGGCTCATACCTGTAATCTTAGCACTTTGGGAGGCCGAGGTGGGCACATCATCTGAGCTCAGGAGTTCAAGACAGGCCTGGGCAACATGGTGAAACCCCATCACTACTAAAAACACAAAACAAATAGCCAGGCATGGTGCGTGCCTATAGTTCCAGCTACTCGGGAGGCTGAGCCTCGGAGGTGGAGGTGGCAGTGAGCTGAGATCATGGCACTGCACTCCAGCCTGGGTCAGCAGAGCAAGACTCCATTTCAAAAAAAGAAAAAAGAAAAAAAAAAAAAAAGAAAGTTCTTATTTAGGGAGTGATTTTCTATTTCTAGCCTAACCAAAATGTAAAAGCATCCTAAAAATATCAGGGAGCCCTAATTAACTCTTACCACTTATTCACAAATCTAATAGAAGGTAGGGAAAAGTATAAACAAAGGAATTTGGAGAGGGCAGAGAAGGATGGCATGGAATTTCTTTTATTGAATCTGGTACTTCACTCATTCCATTCTGGTACTCCATCAGTTCTCATGACCATGCTGACAGGGACATGGCCGTTTCCCTATTTAACATCTAGAGAGACTGTGACTATGCAAGGTTCAAAGACTTTCACAAGCCCATCCACCTGGCACATGGCAAGGAATGAGCCAAAGCCTATCTTCAAATCCCTGGTCATTCCTTGATAGCAGGGGGTCAGTAAGCCACAGCCTGTAGACCAATGCAGCCTCACTGACTGTGGTTGAAAACATTTACTGGAATGCAGCAACATTAAATTGCTTTTGCATTGCCTAGAAAGGCTTTTTCTTTACAACTGCAAAGTAAAGTAGTTGTGACACAGATTGTATGGTCCACGAGCCTCAAATATTTATTATCTGACCCTTCGCAGGAAAAGTTTGCCAACCAATGCTTTATGGCATTGTGATGAGCTTTAAACATAAAATCCTAAATCTGACACATGCTTCTTTTTAACCTTGATACTTAAAATAAACTTTCCCTGTGGTAATATTTTGCCTAAATATTTTCACCTTGAAGCCAACGTTCTGGCTGTTTTTTGGTTTTTTTCCATCATAATAACTCACGGTAGAAATGGAGCAGGGGAGTGCAGAGGAAGATAATTTTCCCCAAGTAAATCTTTTGCAATCCTTTCTAATACCACAGGGAACCATCTCACCTTTTACAGAAAAGGGAAGAAAACAGTGTTACTATCCTTAGTGTCATCTCATTTATCAGCCCATAAAGTACCATGCAATAAAATCAAAGGGCCCTGCCCGATAAATCAATACTAGTGCATAAACATGGTGGAGACTTTCTAAAAACATGTCTTTAGAATGCAGAGCTTCACCTTGTCGTGCATCTGCTAAGAAGAGGGACCCACCATTAGGAGTCAGACTTCCAGAGACCCTGTTCCTTTCTTGTGTGTGGTAACTTACCTAACCTCTCTAAGTCTCAGGCTTATTTTTCTGCTTTTGTTTTTTGTTTCGTTATTGTTGTCTTTGCTTTGTTTTTGAGATGAAGTCTGTTTTTGTTTTTGAGATGAAGTCCAGGCTGAAGCACTGCGGTGCAGTCTCGGCTCACTGCAACCCCTGCCTCCCAGGCTCAAGCGATTCTCTTGCCTCAGCCTCCTGAGTAGCTGAGGTTACAGGCGCCCGCCACCACACCCAGCTGATTTTTGGTATTATTAGTATAGACGGGGTTTCACCATGTTGGCCAGGCTGATCTCGAAATCCTGACCTCGTGATCTACCTGCCTCAGCCTCTCAAAGCACTGGGATTACAGGCCTGAGGCAGCGCTCCTGGCCAAGTTTCAGTGTTCTACTCGAAAAATGGGAATAATTATAGTACCTTCCTTGTAGTATTACATAAGGACATAAAGAGTTAATACAGGTAAAATGCATGTTAAAAATGGTCTGAAATACAGTAAATGCTATATAAAAATTGCTACTGTTCTTTGGATACTATTATTACCTTACAATACTAGTTCTGCAAGGCAGAAAATGGCTAACACACTATTCACTATGGATATGAGGGCTGTTGTGGACAAAACAAAATATATTTTCTCTAAGAGCAGCAGGACCTGTTCAAAATATCTTGGGAGGGCTGGGCACCGTGGCTGACACGCGTAATCCCAGGACTTTGGAAGTCTAAGGTAGGCAGATCGCTTGAGGTCAGGAGTTCAAGATCAGCCTGGCAAACACGGTGAAACCCCATCTCTACTAATAATAAAAGAATTACCTGGGTGTGGTGGCAGATGTATGTTATCCCAGCTATTCAGGAGGCTGAGGCAGGAGAATTGCTTGAACCCAGGAGGAGGAAGTTGCAGTGAGCCAAGACCATGACACTGCATTCCAGACTCAGTGACAGAGTGAGACTCAATCTCAAAAAAAAAAAAAAAAATCTGGGGAGACTGAATTTTTTTTTTTTTGGAGTTCTATATACAAATAAAGGACAATGCATCTCAAATAAATTTATTTTGTTGCTGTAGGAATCACCCCCTATGTGGTGAGCTTGGTACTTAAAAAAAAAAAAAAAGAAAGAACAGAAAACCATGGTCCATATTAAATTTAAAATGTCTGACAAAATGGAAAGGCCAGCACCTAACAGATAGGTCCAATGGCACACATAATTAATTGGTCTACAGCTCGGCAAATCTTCCCACAGATTTTGGTGAATCATAAATCAGTTCAAGAGGAGGCCAGACAAATTCTAGAGACTGAACAAATCATTGAGAGAGATGGACGGCAGAGAAAATTATCCTCCAAAGAGACTTTTAGAATTATGTTCTCTTAGGTAAGGGGAGAGGGGTGTTTTGAGAATGGCTGAACATAGAATCTCTTTACACTTCCAATGGACATGAACTCTGAAAGCAAGAATAATTTAAGGGCTTTCTTTTTGAAAAAAAAAATTGCTTAAGGATCCTTCCATATAGATAACAATGTATTGTTTTATCCCAACCTCCTACCCCAAATACATAAAAAAAAATTAACCCTTCTGGATGTCTCAAGTAAACGAGGATCTGATTAAAAAAAAAAAAGTTGAACTTTGTACATTAATTATGGATCAGATTAAAGCAACAGCCATAAAAATAAAAGCAGAACTATTCTTCCTGTGGCATCTTTATTAGTTAGTTTATCACCCACCATATGTGCTGCCACCAAAAATTATAATGGGCCAGCATTGTTAACCAGAAACAGAGAGAGACTTGATTATTATTTACGGTCTTGTTAACCACATCAGTGAAGCCAACCAAACTGGGTCGGTGCAGGAAGTAAAGAAGTATGTTCCTTAGGCATAACTTGCGGAATAACAGGTGAAACCCAATGGTTCCCCTGTGATCAGAGCACATTTGGTCAGTATAATGTGCATGGCTTTTTAAGAAAGAAATATATCCTGAGGTTTGGCATGTGATTAATGAAACTGATAATGAACTTTAACATGGAATCAAAGGATATAACAAAATAAAAGGTGTCTGACCCAGTCTAAAGAGTAATTTCCTTTCAGATTTCAATTACTTAGGTCACTGGCTAAATTCTGGTGACGTAAACGAAAATATACCCACAAATATAATGCAGATAGGTTCTTTGCCATGCACTCATCACGTTGTACAGTATTGATTATCAAGCAAATACATTGATTGACTCGATTCATGAAAGCATTAAAAAAAATTTAGTGTTTACCCATATCCAATGTCTATCTCCTTGTGAGAACATGGGAAGATTGTGTTTGCCGTCTCCTTGCAACTAGCTACGCCCAAATGATTAGTGACCTGGTCATTTAATTACTAATACGAGACCTTCTAGTCTTGGTTTTTCTCAGCAACGTCCGTCAAGAAGGCTGTGTGTTCATGAAACTAAAGCTACAGGTTGATAGAGCCTTGAACGAACTGAATCACCAACTCACTATGTGGAGGAAACGACGTGGGGATGATTACGGTGGGCTTTGCATGAGCGAGAAACCAACCTGCTTTTCATTTATTTGTTTTTCTTGTTTGTTGTTAATTGCTGCTGTCACTGAGATCCTGGGGGTTATTTGTAACAGCAGCATATCCTGACATGTAATGACTTTCTGCATCTATCTGTACAATAGTACAAATGTACATGGCTGACCTTGACTCTGAGATGTTCTGCAATAACAGGTCAGAAGAGAAGAACCCGAGCAGGGGTGTGTTGTGTTTGCTCCCCAGGTGATCGTGTGAGCCTACCTACAAAGAGAGAAACTACACTGCAACAGGAGCTGGCAAAACCACAACCCGCAGGCCAAATCCTGCCTGCTTTTGTAAATAAAGTTTTATCAGAATACAGCCATGCTCATTCATGTATGCATTGTCCACGGGGGTTTTGAGCTGCAACAGAAGACTTGAGGAGTTGCAGCAGAGACCGTGAGACCTGCACAGTCTAAAATATTTACAATCTGGCTCTTCACAGAAAAGGTTTGCTGACCCTTGTCCTGGAATTTTGTGAAAGTGCCCTACTTCCTGGTACAATCTAGTTAATAATGCAATTTGCTCAGATAGGAGGCATCACGGCGAGCAACCTTTTCTACAAAGGTAGCTACTGTGAAAACACACCTCAAAATAAGACACAAGGCAGAAAACCATACAAAGCATCTCTGACCTACTTCTTGTTTTATTCTTTAATTTTTTATTGATACACAATATCTGTACCCCTTTACAGTGTGCTTGTGGTGTTTTGTGACATGCACAGAATGTGTAAGGATCAAGCCCGGGTTTTCAGGCTGCCCAGCACCTCCAGCATTTCTCATTCCTCTGTTGGAAACACTACTTGTTCCTCTCATCCTCGGCTCTCCAGGCCTTGAGGGCTTTTTGCTTGTTTGCTTGTAGAACTGATACTTTTGAACTTGGCGCTATCCATGGACATGGATCTAGACAAGGAACACAGCTTTCCCCTTTGATTGGAAGCAGTGGCACTCTCCCTGTTCTCCACACGGGGAGAACTACTCCTGGGCAAAAAATGTATGCCAGTCAGCGAAGTGCCATGTGCTTTGCACACTTTTACCATGCTAAATGGAGATGTCTCCAAACCAGTTTTTTATGATAGGCAACGTCTGAGTTTATTTGCAGTCTGGGGTGGTTTCTGAATGTTGTGCTCAATGAGACTTCGCGGAGTAGTGAGTTTTTATTTTTCTGTTGAAAACTACCTTATAAATGAATCACTGAAGAGATACTCTGAAATTCTGAGATTAGAGGCATTTAAATGGAAGGTATTTTTAAAACTTTCCTCTCCCCCACCATCCTGGCTTCTCTCTGTCCTATTACATTTCTTTATTTTTTCATTACATGTATGACCACAAAGGTTTTGGGTGTATTTTTCTAGGTAAGTGTGTATGTAATTTATATGTGTAGTGTCTGTCTTACCTCGACTAGGATGCAGGCAGGAATATCACCTTAATGTGTTAATTATTTTATTCTAAGTACATAGAACAAGGATTGGAAATCATTTCCAGTAAAGAGCCAAATATTAAATATTTCAGGCTTTGTGGCCCATATAGTCTCTGTCACTACTCGACTGTGCTGTTGCAGCACAAGGACAGCCATAATCGACACGCAAGTGAAGGGGTGTGGCTCTGTTCCAATATAATTGCATTTACAAAAACAAGACAAGGGCTGGATGGTTCCAGAGCGCTATAGTTTGCTGACTCAATACATACCTCATACACATAACAGATACCTCATATATATCTATTATACAAATGAATGAATACCTTAACTGTGTGTGGTCCAATTATAGTCAGAAAGTACACACCATATGGCAGGCATTCTTCCCAGTGCCAAAGATGTAAAATCAAGTATAACATAAAAACGATAAAAGCTAAAGAAACGCAGAATGGTGCTAAGCACTTACATACATTATCTCATTTAATCCCACCCACGATTTTAAGAACCAAGTATTATTATGAATCCCATTTTACAGTTTAGTTAACCAAAGCTTAACATGGTTAAGGAGTTTGCCCCAAAATCACACACCCAGCATGTAGCAGTGAGATTTCAACCAGAGAAATTCAATTAAAAGTACATGCTCCTAACCACACCAGTGGTCTGTGAGTGGAGACGGCTGTTGGCTGAGGTCCATCTTGGTGATGTGTCAGAATGAACTGACATTCACATCGGCTGGATGCTAAGCACACACCTCCCAGATACTTAGGTTTCTGCATTTAGAGCTTTCCAGGTTTAAAAATCTGTGCAGCAGAGGAACTGGTGTCTGTTTCTTTGGGCCTTCATATGCTCAGAGGGCTAATGTAAGGGCCTGGAGTCCTTTCAACTCCTCTAAAGAGTGACCTTTTCCTAGAGAGCACAGATTACTGCAACCCAGCTGAGAAACATGTGCAGAGACTTGCTTTACTCTGAGAAAGAGAGAGCAAGATATTTCATCAAAAGATAAAAGAAATAATGCCAACTACCATGTGGCTGGAAGAGGTAACCTCGGGAAGCTTGAGCTAACAGGGTAACATGTGGCTTTCAAGCTGCACACTGGAAGCACACAGCTGTTAGGGTGGATGATGCATCCAAACTCTACCTTCCAAAGTGTGCCTTATGCACGAACGGGATCCTTTGCCTATAAGCTCTATGTCTCCACCCACGGCTTGGTGCCACAACCAGCCCATAGGCTCCATGAATATAACCCGGCAGGGAAAGGCTCAGTTTCCCGTCATGCACTGCTGAATCCACATAAAAAAAAGGAGGAACTCTTTCTCCCACTTCAGCCCCCTGCCCATTCCTTTGCTGACTTATAACAGAAAGGGAATTATGAGTAGTAAGGTAAGATTCCTCAAGACTCATTGAGAACCATTTCACAGGCGAACAAGGTTATTTCATTAAAAGATCGTGCACCTTGTTCTCACGAGTGGGAGCCAAATAATGAGAACTCATGGACAGAGGAACAACACACATTGGTGCCTGTTGGCGGGTGGGTGGAAGGAGGGAGAGTATTAGGAAAAATGGCTAATGCATGCTGGGCTTAATACATGGGTGAGGGGTAGATGGGTCAAGCAAACCACCATGGCACACATTTACCTATGTAACAAACCTGCACATCCTGCACATGTCTCCCGGAACTAAAAACAAAAAATAAGTAAACGAAAAGATCATGCACCTGAAAAGATGCTCAACATCATTAGACATCAGGAAAATGCAAATTAAAACCATGATGATGAGATATCATTACATACCCACAAGAATGGTAGTAATTCAAAAGACAGATAGGCAACATGAACAGTTGTCAAGGATGTGGCACAACCAGGATGCGTGTGTGTTCCTGGGGGAGATAGCCAATGATGCAACTGCTTTGGAAAAACAGTTCAGTGCTTTCTTTTTTTTGAGATGGAGTCTCACTCTGCCACCCAGGCTGCAGTGCAATGGCATGATGTCGGCTCACTGCAATCTCTACCTCTTAGGTTCAAGCGATTCTCCTGCCTCAGCCTCTGGGGTAGCTGGGATTACAGGAACTCACCACCATGCCCGGCTCATTTTGTATTTTTAGTAGAGATGGGGTTTCACCATCTTGGCCAGGCTGATCTTGAACTCCTGACCTCAAGTGCTACACCTGCCAAGGCCTCCCAAAGTGCTGGCATTACAGGCATGAGCCACTGTGTCCAGCCAGCTTAGTGGTTTCTTTAGCTCAAGTTCAACTTACTATACAACCCAGTAATTCCACTACTTAGTATCTACCCAAGAAAAGTGAAAGCATAGGTTCACCTAAGAACTTGGAAACAAGTGTTCACAGCAATATTTGACATAATAGTTTAAATACGGAAACAAGCCAAGCATCCATCAAGGAACGGGTGAATGTATACACAAAATATGGTACATCCATGTCATGGAATATTACTCAATAGTAAAGAAACAAAGTAGTCATACATACATCCACATGGATGAACCTCAAAAACTTCCTGCTAAGTTAAAGAAGCCAGATGCAGATCACACACTGTGTGGATTTATTTCTATGACATATCCAGGAAAGGCAAATCCGGAGCTTAAATCACAATACAGCATTTAACACAAAGCAGATTCTCAATAAACATTTGTTGAAAGAATGTACTCTAACCAGGTCACTGTGATGGACTGAACTCTTTCTTGGAAGACCAAAATGTTTCCTTTTAATTCCATTTCTCAGTGTCACCCAGGGTGGGACATGTTTTGCTCTCGTCCTCAACTCTTAGAGAAGCCGCTGAGCATTATAGGTTATTTAACTTGTATCATATAATGTATCATATCATATATGACATTGGGCTAAAGAATATTACTGTATTCAATTTTATGATGCTTTGTGCTGTAAGTGGGACTTCACTGTAGATGACGCTATGGAATTAGTTTCTTTATAGATGATTAAAATAAAAAACGTCCTAAATGTGTTCCACCCTCCTGGAGGCATTCTCAGTCCTAACTACCACCTCGTGATATCTTTACTGCTCTTTCCCTAGTGTTCCTGAAAACTGCATTTGAAGGGTAAAAGCAGTACACACTACTGTAATTGAGATGAAAAATGCTGAAATACAAGGAAGGAAGCAAGAAATAAGAGACAAAATGGCTTCTCAGAGAAAAAAATATTGCCAGTCAAATGGAACTCGTTTTCACACAAAACCTTTGAAACCAGTGCCTCCCTTTCAGAGTCACTGAATGCACAGATGTACACGTGTAGCCTGTTGTTTCTGAATTTTGTTTGACAACATTAAAGTGAATGGTGTCTGGAAGGACACGTGTTTTTGATGGTGGCACTCAGCATCAGCATTAGTTTCTTCAAATTATGGTTTCTAAATGCACGATAGGTCTGACCACGTTTTCAGAGTCTATGGTGGAATTTGAAATAAAAGAGGGAGGAGAAAAGGAGTGATTTTTTCTTTAATTTTATGTCAATAATAAAATAGTTGTGTGATTTTTGTTGTAACCCAAGAAAACAAGATTTTATGAACTACAAATAATAACAACTAAACCCTAGTTTTTATTCTGAACTCATATTCTTTTCTACTTGTTAGATATCAAAATGTTATTCCTACCAGGAAACTCAGGGGAAAACAGATACGTGGTAGTTTCTCTTGTTTGTTTTGCAATTCTTTTACATGAAAACCATATTGAGGGGGGAAATTTTAGTTTTTTAGTTAACTGCTCTAGGATATTCAAGTCTTTTGCTTGGAATCTCATGGCAGGTCAGTTTTAAATTGAGGGAGATAATCATCTCCCCATGTTCTCTAAACCTTCACTGCAGAAGGCACTGCACCAGCAGCTTAACTGTACACTGGGAAGCCAACCTTTACTTTGAAAAGCCAAGACTGATGCCTCTGTGTCTGCCACTCGGGCCCCCACACAGGTGAACCCATCCTTGTATGTCAAGATCCTCTTCTGTCTCCTGCTTTCAGCCTTGTGCTGCCTCCATTGGTATAACTTTGCATGATGTGTGTTCCCAGTAACTCAGAGAGAGTTTTCTTTTTCTTTTTTTTTTTTCCCCCAATGTGAAAGAAACAACAGGAATGCTAATTACACTTAATGGAACTTGGCACAATTTCTCAAGAGGTAGTGCTAATTTGCAGAAGGTAGCACTTCAGATTTGCTGATAAAAGGCTGGGGATCAAAGGGTGGCTGTGGGAGACAGAGAAGTATGTATTTTTTATCCACCACTGCCATGGCGGGAATAACAATGTCTTCCACACTATAAACACACTAGTGGGAAGATTTACTTTTATGATATACTTTATTAGGAAAATGTGTAGGGCACTGAGGAGTAAAAGGAGAGAAACTGCTGGGCGTGTATATGAAAGGAGCAGTTTTTCTGACGGGATTTGGAAACCCTATGGTGGTAAGTTTATTGTCGGGTATTTAGATTTTAGGTAATACAAGAAAATATGGAATTATTGGCTCATGCCAATGCACTTTTAAGTCCAAGATGCAGAATTCTAGAAGTGAAAGGTCATTTATAACTTATCTAATTTGGATGTTTCACTTTACAGATGAGAACGTTAAAGCACATTAATCTTTTTTTTTTTGAATTGCCTTATATTATGTGAATTATGACAAAACTGGAAGCAAAAGCCAGCCTCTTCGTGAATTTTGGATTCTTCCTACTACACTACAGGGTTTCCAGGACAGGCTCACACCCTGTGCCCACATCTCCCCTCTGGAAATTGTTCTACCTGGGGACACAGCCTCCCATAAATGGTACCCATCAGCAGAGATGTGTCTACATAATCAGCCCACTTTAAGCTATATGTTAAGCTAAATTTTACAGAGAAAAAAAGACACCAGCCAAGCCAAAATTCAAAGGACCTGGGAACTTTGATGAAGGATGGAGACAGATTGATAATGAGTTACTACAGTTCTAAAGCTTAGCTGCTCAGAAAACACAAGCTGATGATTTCCGCTATAAATAAACCCATTTGCAATGGCTCTTCTGGTATGGTGAAGTAAACGGAAATGGCCCCTTCTATATTATTGATAAAGACACCAGGCTTCAGAACAGAAAGAGAGAAAATTATGTTCTAAACACTGAGGTGGCCTCTTGGCCACAGTTTTACCCCTTGTGCTGAATTTTGTGTCGTATTAAAGATTCACTCCGAAAGAAATCACTTTCTATAATCCTGCAATCTACTTCAAAAGGTAAGGCACACATACATAAAGCAATCAGAGAACAGACAAAACAGGGATAAACTGACATTAGTGATGGCAGGAATTTATTAAGAACATACTATGTGCCCGGCCGGGCATAGTGGCTCGTGCCTGTAATCTCAGCACTTTGGGATGCCAAGGCGGGTGGATCACATAGTCAAGAGATTGAGACCATCCTGGTCAACATGGAGAAAACCTGTCTCTACTAAAAATACAACAAAATTAACTGGGGTTGGTGGTGCACGCCTGTAATCCCAGTTACTCGGGTGGCTGAGGGAGGAGAATCACTTGAGCCAGGGAGGTGGAGATTGCAGTGAGCCCAGATGATGCCACTGGACAGAGCAAGACTCCATCTCAAAAAAAAGAACATACTATGTATCAAGAGCTGAGCTAAGCATTTTCTCACTGAATCCTCACAGCAAACTGGGATGTACAATGACACTGCTGTTCTTATCATAGGGAAGAGGAAATTGGGGTTTCATAGACTTTAAGCTGCTTTCCCAAGAGCACAGTTCATGGAGGGTTAGACCTGCTGAGAGTTAGTTCCAGATGCCTCTGGCTTGCACAACTCCTCACCCATTGTTGGCTGGCAGTGGCAGCAGGTGACACCCAAGGTCTTAAGAGCACAGGAGACATAGGGAGACTGTTTGGGAAAAAGACTGGGATGAAGCTGGACCTCCAAAGAGAAATAAGATTTTGACAAATGGAAATGAAGGACACATTCCAGGCGAGAGGCAGAGGGTAAGCAAACAGAATGGAGCAAGATGGGAGAAAGTACGTTTCAGGATCACCTACGAAAGGAAACCTGATATACAAATAGAGTAATAAAGACAGACCTCACCAGATTGCTGAGGGCAGAGCTGAATGTTTAGATAAAACCCTCAACAGGGCACAGCGGACAGCAGTGGATTTAAGGGGAAGGGATCTCCAGGATTTAAGGGGAAGGGATCTCCAGAATTTAAGAGGAAGCTCTGTCACCACCTTAGTAAGCTACATGCTTCCTCTAAGACTCTAGCTCCTCATGAAGTCATTCATTCAACCAAGGTGTATGGAGCCTTCACTGTATGTGAAGATACAGCAGAACCAAACCAAACCCAAACAACTCTGAATTATACCGCTTAGGGCTAAAATATACTTAAAGTATGTACTTCTAAGATGTGAGAATTGAACAGGTGAACCAGTCAAATCCTTTACTTTCTCACATGGAAAGTGTTCAGTTAGTCAGGAGTGGCAGCTGGCACCAGCAATGCCAGCTACTCCTGAGGTGGGAGAAACACTTGAGACTAGGTATTTGAGACCAGCCTGGGCAACACAGCAAGACCCTATCTCAGAAAATTTTTTTTTAGTTAGCTAGGTGTGATGGCCTGTGCCTGTAGTCTCAGCTACTCAGGAGGCTAAGGTGAGAGGATCACTTGAGCCCAGAAGCTCAAGCTGCAGTGAGCTGTGATCACTCCACTGCACTCCAGCCTGAAAGACAGAGCAAGACACTGCCTCTAAAAACAAACAAAAGAGCACCCAATTCATAGTGGGGGAGAGCAAGAGGATAAATTGTTATTGTTATTATTGCTATTGTTTTAAGAAGTATTAATCTAGTCATCACGCTATATTTTCTATATAAGGGGTTTTGGAAATTTGAAGTTATGTCTGTGCAAAACTTAAAATAATATTAACTATCCAGGAGGCATACACCAAATACTAATGAATTTTTAACTTTTGTTTGAAACAGACTCCCTCTTTATCACCTAGGCTAGAGTGCAGTGGCATGAGGCTGGCTCACTACAACCTCCACCCTTGCCAGGCTCAACTGATCCTCCCACCTCATCCTCCCAAGCAGCTAGGACCACAAATATGTGCCACCATGCCCAGCTAATTTTTTTATAGAGATGGGCCTTGCCATGTTGCCCAGGTGGGTCTTGAACTCGTGGACTTAAGCGATCTGCCTGCTTTGGCTTCCCAAAGTGTTGGGATTACAGGCACGAGCCACTGTGCCCAGCAATTATGTATTTTTTAAATGTGAAAGTATCCATGTGGGAGGGGAAGGCAGAAGAATTAATGCTGTGTATCATCATATGCAACAAAACAGTCTTGACATTGGTGTAGTAGTAAGCCCTGCACCAAAGTTTTGTTCTGTCACTGACTCTGAGCCTCTGTTTCTTCATTGGTAAATGGGACTGATAATGCACCTATCTGGTAGGAATGGTTCGAAGATGTAATTAATCATGTAAATCACTGTTTTTCAACAAGGGGATTTTATCTTCCTGGGGACATTTGGCCATGTCTATAGATATTTCCCAGAGAGGAATAAAGTTGGAGAGGCAGGTGCTGCTGAATCTAGTGGATACCCTGGGTTAGGGATTCCATTAAACACCCTACAAATGTACAGGGAATTCCCCAACCTCCACCCATAAGAAATAACTATGTGACCCAACATACCCTTAGTGCTGAGAATCAGAAACCCTGATATAGGCAACTCCCTTAGCACAATGGCTAGCATCTCAGAGAAACTCAAAATTCTTAGTATTATATCACATAATAATACATTACAATTTTCACCATCACCATTATTGTTGCACCCTCTTCATATAAATATGAGGAAACTATGGCCATAAATATTGTCAGAATTTGAAACAATTATTGGTGTTGCCTTCTTAATAGGTGAGAATTTCATGTTTTTCCTGGCCTGAGACACTGAATGATTTGCCTCCTTCCTCCACAGCCAACCTACACTGTCACTGTAACAAATACCATCTATAAATCTAGTTATGTTTCTGTGTTATAGTTTATTGCTCTTAATTAGAGCATCAGAATTATTCCCCATGGAGTTCACCCAAGAAAGGACATCGGAAAACCTTTAAAAAATATACGACATTAAGAAATGGAGTGAAGACAAAAATAGAGGCACACTCCTCCTATTTGAAAGTATATTTGTTCATGTCAGGAGAATGAAGACTGCATGAATTATTCATTAGAATAACAGTTTATTGGCAAAATTGTTGTCTTTGGATAGTGTGCATTATGGAGCGAATAAATAATGTGCTATAGATATTTTTAGGGACTGAAGAGTCAATCTAGGAAGAAAATTTGTAACAGGAAGGAAAGGAAGTTATGGCTAGCAGTGGTGGAGGCTTCTCAGTAAAATATGCAAAAGACATAAAAATTGCCTCCACTAAGATGTAAATTAGGAAAACCAGAAAAACCCTTCTAAACGCTTTCCTCTTCTGCGTGTGGCCATTTTTCTTCAATGTAATTGAAGGTTTTCTGTACCAGTATGAGCAAAATGAGGCTTATAACTAGGTTTCCTATAGCCACTTTTTTGAGCTCTCCAACGAGGTCCACAAATCACGTGGAATGAGAATTGGAGGACACTGTGGCTGCTGAGGCTTGGGGTACACTCTTTTCTATCTCCTACCTGGTTTTACCTCCTAACGTGTTATTAGACAAGGCTTCCCTTCATTTACACCTCAGCTGCAAAACACACCTTGGTCCATTTCGCACTCAGAAAGAGAAAATTCACTCAGACTCTCCAAAAATTCTAGATCAAATAAAACTTTGCTAGGGAAACCACATTCCCATTAGCCATTTTAATACAAAGCTGCTGCTCATAGAAGAGCCGGCATTGATAAGTGAACTTTAAGGTTGATTGATTCAACAGACGGAAAACCATTTTGCTTCATTGAATCTTTTAAACGTAGCTAATGCTGTCAACTATTCCGGAGCATTTCATGTTTTTCCTCTAAGGAGGAAAAAAAATGCTTCATAAAAGCTGAAATCTAAGTTAAAAAAAAAAAAATCCTTACCTTGTGTGGTTCTACACTGTTAAGGACAGACTCATGCTACAAACGCCCCCTACCCGGCAGCATCCCCGACAATCACATAAATCAAACACCTCCCTAGAAGAGTGGTTGGCGCACTTTTTCTGTGAAGGGCCAGATAGTAAATATTTTAGGCTTTGCAGGCCAGATGGATTTTGTCGCAGTTATTCAACTCTGCCCTTGCAGAGTGAAAGCAGCCACAGACGATACGTAAATGAATGACTAAGGCTGTGGTTTTGTAAATAAAATCCACAAAAACAGGTGTCAGGCTGGATTTGGTCCTCAGGCCTGAGCTTGCCTCCCTCTAGTGAATTAGTTTCCTAGGGCTGCGGTAACAAATGATCAAAAACTGGTGGTTTACAACAACAGAAATTTATTCTCTGGCAGATCTGGAGGCCAAAAGCCCTAAAGCAAGGTACTGGTTGGGTTGTACTCCCTCCAAAGACTGCAAGGGAGGATCTTTTCCATTCCTTCCACTTTCTGGTGGTCCTGACATGCCTTGGCTTGCGGCCGCATCACTCCCCGCATCACTCCTAGCTATATTTTGGTCTTCACGTGGACTTCTCATCTGTGTCTCTGTGTGTTCAAATCTCCCTCTGTTTCTCTTACTGAAACACCAGTCACTGGACTTCGGGTCCACTCCAAGTTTAGGACAATTTCACCTAGAGATCCTTAACGAGTTACATCTGTTAAAAAAAAACCTATTTTCATCCAGCTGTCACGGCTCACGTCTGCAATCCCAGTACTTTGGGAGGTAGAGGTGGGTGGATCACTTGAGGTCAGGAGTTTAAGACTGGCCTGGCCAACATGGTGAAACCCCATCTCTACAAAAAATAAAAAAATTAGCCAGGTGTGGAGGTGCACACCTGTAATCCCAGATACTCAGGAGGCTGAGGCACAAGAATCGCTTGAACCCAGGAGGTGGAAGTTGCAGTGAGCCACGATTGTGACACTGCACTCCAGAGTGGGGGACTGAGTGAGACTCCATCTCAAAACAATAACAAAACCTATTTCCAAATAAGGCCCACGTGGAGGTGACTTTTGAGGTGATACTATTTAACCACTAAGCCTGCTTTAGCAGAAGTGCTCCATTTTCTGTTTCAGAACTTGACAAATACAAGTCAGAAAGAAAAACAATTGCAATGAACAATGAGACACTGTCACAAACACCTGCATGCTAAGCCTGAAACCTTCCAGCTTTTTGCTAAAAAGTAAGACTGGCAAGCGTGAGACGGATGTAAAAGACACCAACACAGGCAATCCCAGCACTTTGGGATGCCAAGGCAGGCAGATCACTCGAGGTTAGGAGTTTGAGACCAGCCTGGCCAACACGGTGAAACCCCATCTCCATTAAAAATGCAAAAATTAGCCAGGCATGGTGGTGGGCACCTGCAGTCCCACCTACTCATGAGGCTGAGGCAGGAGAATCTCTTAAACCTGGGGAACGGAGGTTGCAGTGAGCTAAGATCATGCCACTGCTCTCAAGCCTGGGCAACAGAGTAAATTCTGTCTCAAAAAAAAAAAAAAAAAACCCAAAAAACACAAACAAACAAACAAAAAAAAACACCAATGCAGCAACCTGGGGCTTTCTCTCTGATGTCATCAGCAAAGAAAGAAAAATTCCAGAGAGAACAAAGCTACTGGTGACTGTGCCTGTGCAGTCCTCAAACGCACATCCCGCACCGCTGCTGCGGCTTTCACAACCTAGGAAGGGCACCACGTAAGATGGAGCAGCGCTCCCTTGGCTGTCAATCCTGTATCCACCCAGTGAGCACACATCCAAGGATGCTGCTGAAGTTGGCCTGGACATGCTGGTTAGAGTCATCCCAGTGCCTCAGCTGAGAGGAGACTGGGGCAAAGATGGTTTACACCCACCCCTTCCTCACCAGACTGCTCAGAGGTGTTGAAGGAGGGCTGACCCACGACAACAACAAAGCACACAGCCCACAACTCACTGCTAGGCTGTCTTTAATCATGCTCTGTGTGCATGTGTGTGTGTGTACACAGAGGAGAAATCATACATTATTAAAAGTGCTTTTCTCCAGAGAAGACGATTTGGAAGGGGGCTTTTATATACTTAGTATACACATTTTATTCTTTTCTGGTTTGGATTTTTGTGATAGACACACACCATTTCTGTCAGTGATTGCACTACTGGATATTCACCTAGAGGAAAGAAAGTCACTATACAAAAAAGACACTTGCACATGTTATGTCTAGAGCAGCAAAATTTGTAATTGCAAAAATACTGAACCAACACAAATACCTATTAGATAAAGAAAATGTGGTACATACAGACCATGGAATACCATTCAGCCATAAAAAGGAATGAAATAGGGCCGGGCGCGGTGGCTCATGCCTGTAATCCCAGCACTTTGGGAGGCCGAGGCGGGTGGATCCTGAGGTCAAGAGATCAAGACCATCCTGGTCAACATGGTGAAACCCCATCTCTACTAAAAATACAAAAATTTAGCTGGGCATGGTGGCGCGTGCCTGTAATCCCAGCTACTCTGAGGCAGGAGAATTGCCTGAACTCAGCAGGCGGAGGTTGCAGTGAGCGAGATCGTGCCATTGCACTTCAGCCTGGGTAAGAGCGAAACTCTGTCTCAAAAAAAAAAAAAAAAAAAGGAACGAAATCATGGCATATGGAGCCACCTGGATGGAGCTAAAGACCATTATTCTAATTGAAGTAACTCAGGAATGGGAAAGCAAACATCCTATGTTCTCACTCACATGTACAAGGGTGTAAAGACATAAGAATGTTACAATGGACTTCGGGGACTCGGGGGAAAAGGTGGGAAGGGGTGAGGGATAAAAGACTGTACATTGGGTATAGCATACACTACTCTAGTGAAGAGTGCACTAAAATTTCAGAAATCCCCACTAAAAAACTTATTCATGTAACCAAACACCATGAATTGTGTTAAAATCAATTGAAATTAAAATTTAAAAACAGTCTGTAGGTTGTGGCTCACACCTGTAATCCCATCACTTTGGGAGGCCAACATGGGTGGATCACTTGAGGTTAGGCGTTTGAAACCAGCCTGGCCAACATGGTGAAACTCCATCTCTACCAAAATATAGAAAAATTAGCTGGATATGGTGGCATGCCCCAGCAGTCCTAGATACTTGAGAGGCCGAGGTGGAAGATTTGTTTGAACCTGGGAGACAGAGGTTGTGGTGAGACAAGATTGCACCACTGCACTCTAGCCTGGGTGGCAGAGCAACAGTATCTCAAAAAATATACATAAATAAATTAAATTATTAAATTTAAAACAGAAAAAACAAAAATGAAACTTGGAAAAAAAGTCCTCATATTCTTCTTGTCTTTAGAAACTGAGGTCATGAATGAGCTTATTGAGATTCCAGGTGGCCAGAAGAGGGAGAGAGACTGATATCACAGTGAGTGCTGAGGGGAACAGAAGGACAAAAGGTATGAGTGGACAGATGAGAGCGTGAAGGACGTCAGTCACCCACTTGCAAAGCAAAACGTCACCAGACCGGCCACTTCACACAGTCATATAATTTCCTCATCTGTGTGTCATTTTCCAAAACAAAGTCTCTTAACGTGTCTCTTTGCTCTAGATTGATAAGGTTACTCATCACCAGGGGACAAGGGCTCTCGACAGTGACATTTATACAATTCCCCGTCCCTTCATCCAAGTCAAACAAGGTAATACTCAAGGAAATTGGCCAGTAGAGTCCCCCTGCTTCAACTCAGGCAAGGCAAAACATTTTCAACTCTAAGATGGCCAATATTAAACTAAGAAAAAGAAATCAAAAGTCTTGAGCTGCAGATGCATTCAGTAACTTGGGAATTATTTATGGGTGCCCTGCTGTGCTTGGCAGATAAACAAGATGGGCATAATCCCTGCCTCTGACCTTAGGCATAATACAAAGAAGGCTGCATTTGAATGCAATGTAACAGCATCCTGAGGATGCCAGGTGACTGGCTGAAGATCCACAAGCCCAGGTGGTGGTCAACAGGGGAAGAAAACTCAGCTTTCTTGATTTCAACATGCCTTTTGAAGGAGGACCAGGGAACACCCTACATTGTTTCTCTAGCTTTGAAGTCTATTATAATTTTTTAACAGCAAAAGAAGAGGAAGAAGGAGAAAGAGGGGGAGGAAGAGAGCTCTTTCAATTTGCCTTGTATTTATCTAGGAATCACAAAGTCTGGATTCTTTTTTTAAATTTTTTATTATTTTTATTTATTTTGAGATGGAGTCTTGCTCTGTCAACAAGGCTGGAGTGCAGTGGTGTGTTCTCGGCTCACTGCAACCTCTGCCTCTGGGTTTAAGTAATTCTCCTGCCTCAGCCTCCTGAGTAGTTGGGATTACACGTGTGCGCCACCATGCCCAGCTAATTTTTTTTTTTTTAAGTGAAGATGGGGCTTCACCATGTTGGTCAGGCTGCTCTCGAACTCCTGGGACTCCTGACCTCAGGTGATCCATTCCCTTAAGCCTCCCAAAGTGCTGGGATTACAGGCAGGAGCCACTGTGCCCAGTAAAGTATGGATTCCTTTATCATTTTTAGAACCTACACAATGGAGCATAATGAAAATTGCTAACTTCTATTTATAGAATTACTAGGGTATTAAATGAACAAATGTATTCACTTCACTAAATATATATACATACGTGTGTGTGTGTGTGTGTGTATGTGTGTGTGTGGAGAGAGAGGAAATACAGATGATGGATGAATGGACAGATAAATTGTAGATAATATTTTAATTAGTCATTTTAAAAAGCCGACCTCATTCCACCATTATTGGCACATTCAGCTAAAGAGAAAAGTGCTGGCTTCCCTGGCACGTCTTCTGGAGCTTGGAGGGGTTTCTCTGGCAAGACACCAACTCCCTTGTGAGGAGCTGGCTGCAGCTCTGAGAGAAGGAAACAGGCTCTTGTTAAAGTAAATGTCAGTCCCAGTGGGAAAACCTTACTAGCTGGCTGTGTTCTGGGAACAAATATGTTTTTAGTGGTTCACTGCCTGGAAAGCTCAACTTGGGTAGCCCCGAAACCTTTGAGTGTGTTTACCAGGGAGAATGAACATCACCTTTCTCATTCTGGGCACTGCAAATGGAAGTCGATTGAACACGTTCCATCTTCTCACTTTAGAACTGACTAGAAACTTCTAAACATCCAGTACTTGTACTGAAGTCACCTCTATAAATGTTGGTTTGTATTCTTGCAAGAATCTAGAAAGATGACTCATAGGAAAACTGCTCAAATGAAGGATAGAAACCCTCGCTGGAAAAACTCACTTATTTCTGCATTTGTGAACTTGATCCTCTTTGATACCTCCTTAGAAAGACCCCTGGGATTAGTTAGCCAAGATTCAAATATTAAATCTGGTTCTTAGTAGGTACAAAGCCTTAGCACAGGACTTCATTGCCATGTACCTCAGTTTCTGATTCTGTAGAATAGGGATTAAAAATAATTCCTAACTCCTAAGGGCAAGCAAAGAATTACAGGGAATAATGACCAGGAGAGTTTTTCAAGTGACTCACAATTAGGTATAAATGTCATTTCTACGCTTAGGTATAATGCATATTAAGCAAATATATGATGAATTTTCTTATCAATTTTAAAGCAACGCTAAAAGCACAAAGAAGAACATTCATTTAAAGCAGTTACATTGAAATCCACAAGTTGGAGAATGTAGCACTTTAATTATTTCTGGCTCCTGATGAGTTATGGGTAAATGGGTGGGAGAAGGCATAGAACCTGTATCAGCATCCCTAATCATAATTCTTAAACTACCTCCTCAAGCCTCCAGAGGCTTCTTTCTGCATGAGGGAGAAGATGAGCAGTTATGTTTCAGGCTATCTGAACAGCAGGGCCAGGAACCTAGACAGGGGCTGCTTTCTCCTGTCCTTGCCAAATTCCACTTGACTTTCCTGTTTTGGCTAAAATATCTTCTTGAAAGGTGGTGAAATCAGGTGAGCACATAAACTGCTGGGGGAATACACAATAAGGACAGGCTCACCAGTCGAGTCAGGAATGAGTGGTGATCTGCTAAAGCTAAGCAAACATACCTTACACCAACTGCATTTCCTTATCTCATGGCCACAGCAGACATCACTAATCGATCATCGCACTCTTCCCCCATGAACCTGCCTATGACCCCATCACCCTTCATATAGTCATGCTGCAGAGAGTCACTTCCAATCACCCAGAGATAGAAAGTGGTATAAAATCATTTTATATTCCCAGAGGTTGGTTTTGATATAAAAACTAAATACAGTCTGGAAATTTGATGAAAGGTAGACATTTGGGTAGCTGGGAACAACCTGAACCAAAACACTGACAACAAATGGAGCATGGCATCTAAAGAGAAAATAGTTAACTTCGTTTTCCTGAGCATTGAAGGTTTATGGCTGATATAGATGTGGTATTAGCTGCAGAGAAGTTAAAAGATGGGCTGAAGAAGTTGAGTTAAATTGGAAAGCTTCCAAGATTGAATGAAGACAAAAGAAAAAAGGGGAGGAGGAGGAGGAAGAAAGAGGTGGGAGGAGGAGAGAGGGAAAAGGAGGGAGAGAGGAGAAGGAAGGAGGGGGGAGGAGGAGGAGGAGGAGGAATAGACATAGGTACCTATATGCTAAGAAACTGTCTGAAAATGTAGCACAGGAGTTACAGGAAAATTAAGATGAGGATTACACCTCAAAAAGACATGACCGGACTGTGGAAAGTATAGCAAAAAAAAAAAAAAAAAGAAAGCTACAAAGTAATTATTTATATTATGACTTTCCAGCTAACTGAAGAAGATAACCTTCACTGAATCAACAGCAAGAACAAATTAATGACGTTAATAAAAAGTATATACATATATATGTATACCTATATCAGGATTTATATATGTATAATATACATAGTTCATGCTGTATGTTAGATATTTAATATACATTATTTTATGCAACCTTAGAAAGAAGAAAGGAAAAGGGAGGGAGAAGATGAAAAATACAGAAGAAGAAACAAAGTCTCGTTTATTCATTTGCTTTTTCTTGCCATTTTACAGGCAAACTCCAGAAACCTGATGTAACTTGCCTGAAATCTGCCAAAGTCAGGAAGAAAATAAACTCATCTGCCCCCTAAGCACATAGTCATAAACCTTTTTGCTGTACTTTGTTTAAAAAAAAAAAAAAATCAAAAGCCATATGAAGTTTGGAAACCAGGAAGCCTCAGAATTCCTTTGATAGAATTGAAAATTATGAAGGGGATAATATTTTGTTGTGGTAAGAAATTAGTTCTAATATTGCTATGAGTCCCCCAAATATTTATCGTAACAGGCACGCTGCCACAGTTGTGCAGATAATGTTCAAAGATGTCAAGAAAACACAAAACAATTACTATGACTACTCCCCCCCAGCCCCAGGAGGGAATTTGGATATTTAGTGAAAAACAAAGATATAATAAAATGCAATCATCTGGTGCCTATATTAGCAATAATTAGTATATATGATCAAAGCCAAGCCAAATATTATTTTTCTATTCCTAGTGTGCAAACTACAACATTCTGTTGGTACAGATGGAATGTATGTGCTGGTTCTTGGAGCAGCCCAGCTATTTGATGGGAGGGAGGAAAGATGCGAATTTCTGGGGCTTATCAGGCTATCCAACAGACTAGCCAGCCACATTTGTACTTGGCAGAGCCAAACACAACAGCCTCCTGCAAATTGTGTGCTCTCCAGAACGAGCACAAACACACAAGATAAGCGGGAGATGACTGCAACTGTCATGGAGTAGTGAGATCAGTGAACAGGTGGCTGGGGACCCATGTTCAAATCCTGCCCTCTGCCATAGCAACTACAGTCCTAGCCTACAGAGCAGGAATTCCAACCTATCACTAGTCCCGTTAGTGACAGCCCTCATGACCCTCCTGAATCCTGGATACTGATGTCTGGAGTGAGATAGATGCTAATCCTCTCCCATTTCTGATTCCCTTTCAAATATCAGCACATACATTTAAGCCAAGCAGGTACATCAGGGACTTGCCACCCCTCTCCATCCCTGTCTCTGGGACAGGCATGACTCGGTGAGAACGGCACCCTCTCCTGCTCAGCGTCAGAGTCTCTATTGAAGAAGATTCTTGGGTGGTAGATTCCTACCATGGAATACTACTCAGCAACCTAAAGAAACCAACTACTGGCACACGCAACAATGTGGAAGAATCTCCAGGACATTATGGAAAGAAAAAGAAGCCACTCTCTGAAGGTTACTTTCTGTATGATTCCATTTAGTTAATATTCTCGATATATTAGAATTTTAGAAAGGAAGAACAGGTTAGTGGTTGCCAGCGGTTAGGGATGGAGTAGAGGTGAGAGAATTGGGAGGAATCCGAGGGATTCCTGTTGTGATGGAACTGTTGTGTATTTTCACTGTGGTAGCAGACACAGAAATCTGCACAAGTGATAAATGTGTGTATTAACAGAAATGATTACACACACATGCACAAAGACACACATACCAAAAACAAACCATACAAACATGCACATGCACACACCATACAAACATGTGCTGACACTACAGAGACACATAAACACCAAACACATATGCAGACACACACACTGCACAGACACATGCACACACCACCCAGAAACAACACACACCATAAAACAAAGGCATGTGCATATACACCATGCCAACATGTAGACACCCCACACACACATGTGCATGCACACACCATACAGACCCACCGTAACAGACACGCACACATACCATACAAACACATGTTGACAGTATGCAGACACACACACACCAAACACACACACGCCCCACACAGATATAGATGCACCTAGTATACAAACACACGCACGTCACACACACATACACCCCACACGTGAGTACAAGCGTAAATAGGGAAATCTGAGAAAGATCAGAAGCCTGCATCAGTAGGTGGTATCCACGTCTGTATAAGATGAGGAGATCTTCCTACATCAGTAACATCAACTACTGCTTGTGATCAGCCAACCCTGCAGGTTTTTGAGATGTTACTATTGGATAAACCTGAGTAAAAGCTACATAGGATTTTTCTGTATTATTTCTTACAGCTTTCTGTCAATCTGCAAATCTAAAATTATCTCAACATTAAATGTTTAATTAAGAAAAAGTGGCTGGGCGCAGTGGCTCAAGCCTGTAATCCCAGCACTTTGGGAGGCCGAGGCGGGTGGATCACAAGGTCAAGAGATCGAGACCATCCTGGTCAAAATGGTGAAACCCCATCTCTACTAAGAATACAAAAAATTAGCTGGGCATGGTGGTGCGTGCCTGTAATCCCAGCTACTCAGGAGGCTAAGGCAGGAGAATTGCCTGAACCCAGGAGGCGGAGGTTGCGGTGAGCCAAGATGGCGCCATTGCACTCCAGCCTGGGTGACAAGAGCGAAACTCCGTCTCAAAAAAGAAAAAAAAAAAAAAGAAAAAGAAAAAGCAAACACAGCTCCTTGGAAGTCTCTACCAATGGATCAAGTAAACAGTGAAGTAGAAATATATTTGTCCTCCATGAAGTAGACCACCGGGTTTTTATCCACATTTCCATTAAAACCAAAGGAGAAATATGTAAATCTAATTTCTTGCCTGGAGTCTGATTTTTGTCAAGCCCTTCCAGAAGGGCTGCAGTGATCACGAAATGAGGCGATGTGTGGGACTGCAGAAAGGGTGGCTATGGAGCGTAGAGATACTGTCATTTCCACTCTCTCAATCCAGTGTACACAAAATGACCAATGATACCGGGAATTCAGGGCTCCCGGAGCAAGTATGGATGTTTTCATGTGTCTGGACTTAAGCTATGCAAAACCCCATGGTTTGTGTTCACTGGATTCTGAATGGTTCCACAGGCCATGAACCAATCCCAGAGCGCCAACATTCCAGGGCAGAATTGCACCTAGATGCTGGAGCAACACTGGGCTGCAACCTTCCATTTACCCTACATTCATTGCCAAATTGAAATGATACCTTGTACTACACATGTTTTCTGTGATAGTCTGTCCTGTGAATTCATTTAATAATGAAGCATATGGTCTGTCTTCCCATTCTGAAAGCCTGGGTAGCATTCACGACAGCCAACTGCCAGCCAGTGCATACACACAAGGAGAGGCTTTCCAGCCTGCAAGTCTAAGGCTGAAATGATGCTCAGCTGAGGATGCTTCCATTAACCTGTGCCAATGAGAGTAAGATTGCTTTCTCCCACACTCAGTAGCACGGAAGTCATTGAATATTTAGTAGCATAATCAAGTATAATAGGGGCAGAACAGGAGAGTTCCTTGTAAATTTCCTTCAGCCTTTCACAGTCTGACAGCAGAGAATGTGTGTTTGTTATAAGGAAAATGTTTTTTTTAAAGGCACTTCTTTGTTGTAAAGGAATAAGGTTATCACATATATTGTAGGAATGTAAATGGATAAAACTTTCTCGGAGGGCAAATACTAGCAATATCTATGAACAGAAAATTGATCAAGGCATTAAATAACTAAGAAATCACCCTATAAATGTGCATATACAAGTACATAGATGCAGTTGAGGTGGAAAAACAACAAAACCCAAGGCATTTAATGCATCAATAAGGAATCCATTAAATACATGTTGTTTCACTCGTAAAAGGGAATACTATAAAACTATTAAAAATGATAAGGTTGGCTGTGTGCAGATATATACACACACTGGATGTATATATATACACTCACACACATATATATCTGTATCTTATACATATATGTATTTATCTCCAGAGTAGCAAATCTTGAGAAAGGAATGAAGAGTCCAGGGACCAGCCAGGCACTGTGGCTCGCACTTGTGATTCCAGACCTTTGGAAGGCCAAGGTGGGCGAACTGCTTAAGCCCAGGAGTTGAAGATCAGCATGAGCAACATGGTGAAACTCTATCTCTACATATATACACATAGATAAGTGTGTATATATATACACACATATATATAACATGTACCTATATATTACATATATTACATAGTTACTGTGGCTTCTGGAAAGATTAATTTCTAATGGGGTATAGAAATAAGATTTAATATCTCATTATATGGACATAAAATTTATGTCCAATTTTCTGACCATTATATGTGGTCCATCACATACACAGATATTACACATAGCACATTCATATATATAAATATTAGAACAGGTAAATGCATATATATAATATATATATGTGTGTGTGTGTGTGTGTGTATGTATCTATATACATATACATATATATATATATATATATATATTTTTTTTTTTTTTTTTTGTGGGAGGAGGCAGGAGGGCAGGTGGCTGGTAGTTCTTTCATTCCCAATTCCTGAGAATATTGGTATTTCTCTTATTCCCCTACACATTTTTTTTTTAAGACAAGGTCTCACCCTATGGCCCAGGCTGAAGTGCAGTGGTGCAATCTCCAATCACTGCAACCTACACCTCCCAACCTCAAGCAATCCTCCCACCTGAGCCTCCCAAGGAGCTGACACTACAAGTGCATGCCATGCTATTTTTTATCATTTATGCAGAGATGGAGTGTTGCCATGATTCCCAAGCTGATCTTGAACTCCTGGCCTAAGCGACTCGCCAATCTCAGCCTCCTGAAGTGCTGGAACCACAGGTGTGAGCCACTGCACCTGGCCAACCCCCAACTCTTGACTCCTTTCTCAAGACTTGCTGGTCTGGAAGTCTAAAGGTGATGATATGAAGTTCACTTTCTCAAAATTAATGTCTAAAAACCTAAAACCTTTGTTTCAGCATGATTTTAAAATAAATTTTGTTGTACTCAGCCTCTTCAAAAATCTGCAGACTGTTAACAATTGTTTATCTTTCAGAAACAAGAGGCTTTGGGGAGTTTGCATTGATACCTTGAAGGAAAACACACACATGGGATTCCCACCCACACACACAATATTCCACCTTAGTAGCAATTCATATTGTACAGGATCCACCTAATTCAAGTCAATCTATTATTCTGAGGATAGAGTTATTTAAACAAAGGGTAACATCCCTATTCTCTCACTCATTGTGCAAAGTTATAAAAGTTTGTAATTCTAGCTTCCCTACCTATGAAGTGGGTTTGGTAACAATAGACTTCATCCAATTGTTGAAAACAGTAAGTAACACTCATGAAGCATTTGGTAAAGTTTGTATCCCATACTCACTGATGCTCCATATATACACGATACATGCAAATATTCTCTCTCACAGACACTCACACACAGTCTCTCTCTCTCTCTCTCAAAGGAAGAAGGCTTACCCATTTCCCAAGCTGAGTTTTATGCCTCTCCATTCACATTTTCTTACAACTGCCTACTTTCAGTATCTTCTAAATACCTTCAAGTTTAAGTAGAAATAGTTTTAACATGAGGAAGACCTTCTAACAACTCAAGTCATGAAAAAAATGGCTTGTGGGAAGGTCATGCCACTGAACAGATTCAAGCAAACAACCTCGTCGGGTACATCCGAGGAAAGATCTACAGTCTTTCTGTGACGGGACCATACCTTTCAAACTTCCACCTGCGTTCACATGAAATGCTTGTCACACTCTTCATTGGTAGTGTTTCTAATCTCCAAGGCAGAGATGGATGAGTGATTCTCTTTCCTCTGTCCCCAGTATCTTCCACCTGTCTCCTTTACAGCACTACAGCCTGTAACTAAGTCTGTACCATGTCTTCCTCCGACTGAAGATCCTCCAAGGCAGTGGTATGATCCTGGTTATTTCTTTATCTCACAGCGCGTGGCACATGATAGGTGCTCAATGAATAGCATCTGGATGATGAAATATATCCTGTGAAAACAATCCTGAGTGCTTTTCTACCTGCAAAGATTCCCCTATAAATTCTAACCCATTAAATAGCCTGACGGAGTAGTTAAGCAAATCTGTTGTTTAAATACTAGTAACAGAAACAACAATGATGGTGATGATGGATCAACTGAGAGCCAAATGCACAGCGATGTCAAGAGAACGCTCTCCTTTATCTCCATTCTCCTCATTTAAAAGGGGATTTTGGCCAGGCACGGTGTCTCGCACCTGTAATCCCAGCACTTCAAGAGGCCGAGGCTGGCAGATCACAAGGTCAGGAGATAGAGGCCATCCTGGCTAACACAGTGAAACCTCATCTCTACTAAAAATACAAAAATTTAGCCAGACATGGTAGCACACACCTGTAGCCTCAGCTATTTGGGAGGCAGAGGCAGGAGAATCTCTTGAACCCGGGAGGCAGAGGTTGCAGTGAGCTGAGATCACACCACTGCAACTCCAGTGTGGGTGATAGACACAGAGAGATTCTGTCTCCAAAAAACAAAAACAAAAAAAAAACAAAAAATTGGAGGGGGAGGGCTAACCATCTTTAATGCCTCACTAGAACAATTTACCTCTATCTCCTCCCTGCCCAGTATCAAGAACAAAAACATCTGATAGCTGCCTCTCTAAGGGCATCTTCCTCATGGTAGATGAGAAAGATGTAATCCCCTCACGATGATTGAAAATGAACACAACAATAAAAACAGATGTCTTTTCCATCCAACAAATGTCCTCCCTCCCTAAGTGGAACTTTTCCTGGAAGGTGGGACAGGAAGGAAAGACTAAAATGAAAGTTGTGTTTATAGTTTGGCCATGGAGAGTACATCAAATTATGTTTATCAATTGAAATAAATCAATAAACATGAAAAAGTTTAAGAGATTTTGACCCATCCCACCAGGTATGCATTTGATAAAGGTATTACCAGACTCAAAGTTGAGTTATTGCAGAATTTTTTTTGTTTGAGACAGAGTCTCGCTCCGTCACCAGGCGCCAGGCTGGAGTGAAGTGGCGTGACCTCGGCTCACTGCAAGCTCTGCCTCCCGGGTTCAAGCAATTCTCCAGCCTCAGCCTCCTGAGTAGCTGGGACTACAGGCACACGCCACCATTCCCAGCTAATTTTTTTTTATTTTTAGTAGAGACGGGGTTTCACCATGTTGGCCAGGGTGGTCTCGATCTCTCGACCTCGTGATCTGCCTGTCTCAGCCTCCCAAAGTGCTGCAGAATTTTTTAAAGAAATGTTTATGTCCACCAGTGACACAGATAAATTCATAGCAGGAGGGAAAGAGGATATTTAGCTGCTTTTATTTTTCTGTCTCGACAGATTATAACATTAAGAGACAAGTTCTGTACAAAATATTAAACCATGCCATGGTTCTACACAGTTAATCAAATGATAAAAAACATATTAGAATCACAAATGAGCACACTCTCTTTCATAAGGATAAGTAGGTTTTGTGCACTAGCAGCAGCCACTCCTTGGTTCCCTCCTTGCCCAGATTTTGTGTGTTCTCAGAAAGCATCTCTGTTGCACTTTTATGTCCACTTGAGTCTTAGAAATGATGAAGTGCCTTCAAGCAAGACTCGGTGCCGCTGATCCTCCACTATCTCCTCTAGAGAGGGAAAATGGTCCACCATGCTTGGATCCCTTCTCATGCCTGGACCCCAGTAGGAACAATTCTAAACTATTTTTCCAGGAGTCAAGATAACCAGGACACAACTCGTTTTGCTCATGCTGTGTTTCCAAAGCAAAATTAATTCCCTTTCGCTGCCATCTGCACATAGCAGACTCACATCTTTCCGATGAGTGCCATGACCGAGAGGCCACTATCAATGACGCAAATAGAATCCAATGAACCTGACCACCTGTCTTTATCAAGACTGCACAGCTGACTGTTTGCTAGCACCAGATCCTAAGGCCACCATATTTAAAGATCCTACTTGAAATAAAAGCTTTAATGGAGTTTAGAACTATGATGACCATTAAGAATTGATGGCAGTTTCTTTGGTTATCAGGTCAGCCAAGGGTTGGAATTAGTTACAGGACACAACCATGGAGTAGTAAATTTATGTTTTAATTTTTGTTCATTATCTCTTCTACATTTATTTTTCTGGTAGCAACATCTCTCTTTCCGCTAACAGAATACTTTCCATGGGGGTGGGTTTAGTGAAGCTATGCAGAGCCTACTTGTGCTACTGCTATGGACACATGGTATAGACTATAAATCAACATTCACTCACCTTCTAGCTCCAAGGATGAGCTAAAGGGTGAGGATGTCATCCAAACAGACTTGATACCTTTTTTTTTTTTTTTTTTTTGAGATGGAGTTTCACTCTGTTGCCAGGCTGGAGTGCAGTGGTACAATCTCGGCTCACCGCAACCTTCATCTTTCAGGTTCAAGCAATTCTCCTGCCTCTCAGCCTCCCAAGTAGCAGGAACTACAGGCATATGTCACCATGCCCAGCTAATATTTGTATTTTTAGTAGAGACTGGCTTTACCATATTGGCCAGGCTTGTCTCGATCTCTCGACCTCGTGATCCACCCGCCTCAGCCTCCCAAAGTGCTGGGATGACACCTTCTTTTATTTTATATATGGAGCACACATGTGAGAAGGTCTCGCTTTGCACTTCAATACAGGAGCTGTCAAGGATATAGTCTAGAACAGGGGTCCACCGATCCCAGGCTATGGACTAGTACAGGTCGATGGTCTCTTAGAAACCAGGCCACACAGCAGGAAGCAAGTGGCAGGTGAGCAAGGAAAGTTTAATCTGTATTTACAGCCCGTCTCCAGAGCTCACATTACCTCCTACTGTTAGATCGGCAGCATTAGGTTCTCACGGGAGTACAAATCCTGCTGTGAACTGTACATGTGAGGGATCTAGGTGGCATGTGGCTTATGAGAAACTAATGCCTGATGATCTATCACCGTCTCCCATCATCTCGAGATGGGACCATCTAGTTTCAGGAAAACAAGCTCGGGGCTCCCACCGATTCTACACTATGATGAGTTACCTAATGATTTCATTATATATTATAATGTAACATATCAGAGAAATGACGTGCACTTAAATTATCACGAAATCATTCTCTCCATTTTTCCATCCGTGGAAAAACTTTTTTCCATGAAACCAGTCCCTAATGCCAAAAGGGTTAGGGAATACTGGTACAGAGGCTGTAAGTAGTCCTATGAAGACGATCTGCCCCAGAATGAAGTCACACTCAGGAGGGAGTCAAAAGATGACGGACAAGTAAAGACATGAGTGACACAAGTTTAACCCCTTTACCCTGTCTGGCTTGAAGACAATTTACCTTTTGCATTCCTAATTTCATGGGCCAATAAATCTCAGTGTCAAAAAATATGAACTTTAAATATGTTGGAATTTGGTTTCTGTTGGTTGCAATCAGACCCATTCCGAAACCAAGTGAAGGCAGGAAAAGTGTAGCCCATCTCCCACTTCATGGGTGACTTGTAAAATTTTACTTCCCTGTTGAGATCTGATTTTGGTTAAGGTGGCCTCTCGTTCAGCAACCATCTTCCTCTCTTTTGGATTAGTTTACACAGGCCATTGCTGGTTGGGGCTTAACACAGTAGTTCCTGAAAGTAGAACACACTTTACAGTCTCTGTCATTTGAGGGAGAGAACTTCTGTGCTACATAAAAACAGTTTTGGGAAGCAATGTATCTGCTTCCAGAAAGTGTCTTCCAAGATGTGGCCCAATGTGATTTAAAATGGTGAAGACAATCAGCTCGAAAATTAAGGTTTCTAATGGGAACACCTACTCAGCCCTAATAATAGGGGAACTACCATCATAATTATAATGTGGTGTAAGCAGGCACATCATTAACTAACTTTTCTCAGCTACTGCAATTAACAAGCATCAATAGATTGAGTAAATTATTAATAACCCACACACGCTCCAGTGAACACTGCTGGTTCTCTTTTATTTTGCAAGTAAGAAGCGAAAAGTTAACAGCTGATATCCAAACAATCTTTGACTTATCTCTTTCTAAATGTCACTGTACTTTTCAATAATTCTTCCTGGAGGAGATAACGGTCATAAAGAGTTACGTTGTCAATAGAGAAGAAACTATCCTGAAAGTGGACCGTGTAATCTAACAGAGGAGGTTGATCAAACAGTATCCATCCCTAACTTTCTTCATGGTGTAATCATTTATGAAATTGTTATCATCACTGAGCAATAGTAATGGGGGAAATGGTGGCTGACATTACACAGCAGAGTGTGATTGGGCAGTTCTCAAATACAGCCTGAGGACCAATTTATGATGTTCTTCAATAATGTCAAATCATAGGGCACTAACACAGTGTGGGCATTGTCTAATATACACTTGATAGAGAAGTCATACAAAGAGGTCGAGAAAGAATTAAGAGACACAGCCAAGGTTGCACAGACAGGTGAAGGTCAGTCTCTCTCTCTCTCTCTCTCTCTCTCTCTCTCTCTCTTTCTCCCTCTCTCTCTCACTTTCTGAGACAGGGTCTCCCTCTGTCGCCCATGCTGGAGTGCAGTGGCGTGATCTCGTTTCACTGCAACCTCCACCATCCCTGTTCAAGCAACTCCCCTGCCTCAGCCTCCCAGGTAGCTGGGATTACAGGCACTCACCACCACGTGGGGCTAATTTTTGTATTTTTTTAGTACAGACTGGGTTTCACCATGTTGATCAGGCTGGTCTCTAACTCCTGACCTTGTGATTCACCCGCCTCAGCCGCCCAAAGTACTGGAATGACAGGCATGAGCCACCACGCCCGGCCGGAGGTGTCTCTTTTACCTCTTGCATTTAAACTGTTGCCAGCCTGTAGGTAAATAAAACATATTTCTTGTCCTTAAGATGTGCATGTTCTAGCAGAAGGAGGCCACTGATAGGAAACATCAATAGACCATGAAAGCTCTATGACCGGAATACACACAAGGAGAGAGGGAGGGAAGAACAGGCAACCTGCTGAGGCAGGGGTTCAGAGGCAGCTCCGCATAAGAGCTGGAATCTGTTGAGTCACAACAGAGGTGGAGAAGGCTTCCAGCAGAGGAAATATCATACATGAAAGTCTAAGTAGGAGAAAAGCAGGGCGTGTTTTGTAAATAACAAGCCATGAGATGTGGCTGGAGTTTAGATGAGACCGTGATTAGGGGTCAGATAAAAAGAGCTATGTTAAGGAAGAGTTAGTCGCACTGGGAGCCTTTGAAGACTCCAGTAAAAAGCAATGTGGCCAGACATGACTTAATGGGAAAGTCACTAGGGGTGCAGCTGTCAGAATTGGGTGGAGGCAGGTGTGGGGAGGAAAGGAAAGAGCCACCGGAGGCCAGGCCAGGGGGCTCGTGCCTGTAATCCTAGCTCTTTGGAAGGCCTAGGCAGGTGCATAGCTTGAGGTCAGGAGTTCGAGACTAGTCTGGGAAACACAGCAAAAGCCTGTCTCTATCAAAAATTAGCTGAATGTGGTGGTGTGCACCTGTAATCCCAGCTATTCAGGAGAGTGGGGTGAGAGGATCATTTGAGCCTGGGGTGGGAGGAGGCTGCAGTGAGCTGAGATCACATCACTGTACTCCAGCCTGGGTAACAGAACGAGACCTTGTCTTATAAAAGAAAAAGACAAAAAAAAAAAAAAAGAGCCCCAGGAAGTTTGCACCAATCCATCAAAGGCAGTGGTCTTAATCCAAGACTCACTAGTGGGAATGGAGTAGCAGCTCAATAGATGCACCTTTATGATTACTGAGAGATAAAAACCAAGAGACGTAACTCTTTTTTTTTTTTAAAAAAAAAAAGATGGGGTTTCACCATGATGGCCAGGCTGGTCTTGAACTCCTGACCTCAGGTGATCCACCCACCTTGGCCTCCCAAAGTGCTAGGATTACAGGCCTGAGCCACCGTGCCGAGACCTAACTCTTTACCCTGCCTCCTCAGTGGTATGACGACTGCCAACTCCTTAACTAGCAAACAGTCATATTGCAACTCCCTCTTCCACATGATCAAAACAGAACCAGGAAGTCCAGCCGTCTTGACTCCAGAAAAAAAAAAAAAATGAAAGTAGGAACTGGGGAAATGGGCCGTAGGAAAAGATTTCCAATACTTGGTCTCTCTCTTCCATGTCTGGAAATGTGGGTTTTCAAACACTGTCTCCCATTGTGAGAAAGGAGATGCTTTAGAAATAAAAGAACAAGGGCAGAACTGGGAGACCAGAGGCCTCTTCCCTTGAAGCACTCTATAAGCTGGGAAAGAAACAAAACAATATGGCTCCAGGTTTTTTTTATCTTTGTACCTTCTTGAAATGAAACGCATCAGGCGAAACTGATTTTAGGCACACGCAAAGTCATCGGACTGAGTTTCTCTGAGCAAAAAGAACAACAAAAAACGTAACCTGAGGGTCACTTTGCTACAGACATACTCAGAGCCTGTCTGAGGGGAAATGCCCGGGGCTGTGGAACTCAGGATCGGTCTCAGGCAGCTCTGCCTCCCAGGCCGCTTTGGGTTTCTGCTCAAACGATTGCCTCATTTTGAGATCGTTCAAGCATGTTAAAACTGTAGACAGCTGAGCGGCACATCTATTCAATGACCATTTAAACCACACAACTGGAATTTATCACAAGTACAAGGGAAAAGGTGAATCGTTAGAAAATCAAACTTGGAAAATCTCCACTCTCGATCAAACAGTTATGTTTTCTGTTCAGGGAACTCAGCACTGCAGCCGTAAAGCATGCACAATATACAGCCTCCTCTCAGTGTGTGAAAAAGATCTGAAGTTAAGATGTATACAGCAAAAAAAAGGTCATAAAATATGTAGAGAAGGGAATGTGAGATGAGCTGAAAATTCAGAAGAGGGGAGTGTTGGTTAACACAATCGCGATAATCAAGGTCTGTATAGATAACTAAAATCGGGGGGGCTTCTTGGAGTTTCCTTATAATCAATATTGAAAGGAAAACTCCTCCCTAAACAATATCCAGAGTGTGCCAGTTTAAATTACCTTTAAACTTTTAAAATTTGTTTTAAAGTTTTGTTTTCATCTTTATTGTTGCTCTAACAGACTCCGGCAGTATTCGGTGTAAATCCTCTGAATTAGCCCCAAGAACAGCCATTTTTGTTTTGTTTTTCTATGTCAGTTGAAAGCTACTTCCTAGAGATTGACTGTAAGTAGTACTGTCCATTCATCTTGGGTGTTCTACTAAAGAAAAAGCTTTTCATTTGGCCTCTGATCTCAAAGTGGCAGCTCATACTTTTGTATACCTCTCCTGTCACTGCAAGATGCTCATTAGACATTTCTCCTTGAGGAAGGCTAATACTCTGTTGGAATGAAAATTAGTTCAGCCACTGTGGAAAGCAGTCGGGAGGTTTCTCAAAGGACTTAAAAAGAACTACCATTCAACCCAGAAATCCCATTACTGGGTATATGCTCAAAGGAAAATAAATCACTCTATCAAAAAGACACACACACTCACATGTTCGTCACAGCTCTAGCCAAGACAGCAAAGACATGGCATTAACCTAGATGTCCATCAGTGGTGGATTGAATAAAGAAAATGTGCTCCATAAACACCATGGAATACTATGCAACCATAAAAAAGAACAAAACCCTGTTCTTTGCAGCAATGTGAATGCAGCTGGAAACCATTAATCTAATGCAGGAACAAAAAAACCAAATACCATGTAGGCTCACTTTTAAGTGGGAGCTAAACACTGAGTACACATGGATGTAAGGATGGAAACAGCAGACACTGGAGCCTATGAGATGTGGGGGAGTTGGCAGGCCAGGGTAGAAAAACTGCCTACGAAGTATGAGGCTCACTACCTGGGTGACAGATTACTTGCATAGCAAACTTCAGGGACAGGTGATTTACCTGGGTAACAAACCTGCACCTGTGCACTCAGACCTAAAATAAAAGCTGAAAATTTTTTGAAAAATAGGGTCTGGTGCAGTGGCTCGTGCCTATAATCCCAGCACTTTGGGGGGCTGAGGCACGTAGATCACTTGAGATCAAGATGGCTGGGACTACAGATATATGCCACATCCCCGGATATTTTTTGTATTTTTAGTAGAGATAGGGGTTTCACTATGTATCCCGGGCTGGTCTCAAACTCCTGTACTCAAGAGATCTGTCTGCCTCAACCTTCAAAAGTGCCAGGATTGCAGGCATGAGCCACTGCACCCAGCCGCATTGTTCTTTTTATGTTATCTGCTGGACTGTGAGTTTCTGGAGTGATGGAGTATATGCTGGGTATCATAACCTTATTGCTCTTGCCTTGTTTCAATGAGAAACCCAAGAAGACCTGAGAGAAATACAAAAGTTAACCCTGATGGCCTATGTAACACAGCCCTCTCCAGTATCAGAAAGCTGAAGACCACCTTTGCTCACTGTCACTAGCAAGCCAGCCTCAGTGGGGTTGACAGAGCTGCTGGGTAGGCGAAGGGTTCAGCTGGTTCAGCAATGTACGCTGATGCAACAATTTCTTCTCTGTCTTTTCATAGGAAAGACCAACACTGAAAGTATCTTTCAAAGGCAACAGATATTGCAAGCAAGCAGAGCTATCATGTTTGGTGCCAGAGAAACTAGAAGTTTCAATATGTGGCATCTGCAGTTCCTGCACGCAGGTTCTTAGGCCCAGTCTGATGGGATATAGGGAATGGACTTGAACTAGGACCGACAGTTCATGCTTTGGGGTAAACTTCACGATGCCATTCTTCATCTCTTGGGAATAGCATCAAGAGCATGAACGTTTGACATAACCCCAGGCTATGACAGGCAAAGCTCATTTTAAAACTCCTTCTCGCCCCCATGTGAAATAGTCAACATGAGGGTGGAATTAGCAGCTTTAATCATAGCACTCTTAGCCCCCAGCCAGTCACCAAACTGTGGCAGCGGATGGGGTGAGTAGGTGTACAGAAAGGAAGGGAGTGAAGGCGGGGGTACCCGTCCTCTACTGCTACTCCTCCAGAAGGTCATGGACTTGAGAGGACGAGAACCTCAGAGAACCAGGCTGCATGTGAAGGAAGAGGATTGGCCATATGCATGCGTCATGGAGAAGTAGTATGTGTGGGCTAGAAAAGAAAGAGAGAGAGGGAGAAGGAGACTCATACCTGGTCCTTATGTCTCCCTAATACAGAGCCATACCACTGGGGAGACGCCAGGCTTAAAGACACATTTAAAAAAAAAATTCAGGACACGTATCAGTATCTAAATGAGTCAAAATTCAGCTATCAAACACCCCCAAAATGAGCATGACTCCTAAATACCTTCACTAACATAACCAAGTGGGGTAAAACACAGCAGGTGCATAGAGAGATCATCATATGAGGTTCTGCACTTAGTTTAAGCGCAAGAAAAAAATCACATGGCAAAAGGGGAAGAAGGCCAGGTAGCTTTCTTTCCCTTTTGCCATGTGATTTTTTTGACGGCAGCTCATTCCAGCACTTTGGACGGCCATGGCAGGTGGATCACTTGAAGTCAGGAGTTCCAGACCAGCATGGCCAACATGGTGAAACATCATCTCTATCAAAAGTACAAAAAAAAAAAAAAAAATCAGCTGGGTGTGGTGGTGCATGTCCGTAATCTCAGCTACATGGGAAGCTGAGGCAGGAGAATCCCTTGTATCCAGGAGGTTGAGGCTACAGTGAACTGAGATCATGCCAATGCATTCCAGCCTGAGCGACAGAGCAAGATGCCATCTCAAAAAAAAAAAAAAGGTTGGGGTTGAGGTGGAAGAAATGATTGGGATGGCCTCTCTTGGCTGTAGCAAAACCATCCTGAGACTTGCAGAAACTTATATTTGGAAAGGGATCACTGTCAAGCTAGAATTGGTACCAAAAGAGCAGACTAGTCACATCCGGTTACAGTTTGCCAAGAAGAAAAACTTTTTTAAAAAAACGATGCCAAGAATGATAGTTTCCGGTTTCAGCCATGTCCCTGCAAAGGACATGAACTTATCCTTTTCACATTCGGTTAGGCTTTGCCAAGAAGAAAAACTTAAAAAAAACAATGCCAATAATGATGGTTTCCAACTTCATCCATGTCTCTGCAAAAGACATGAATTCATCCTTTTTTATGGCTGCATAGTATTCCATGGTGTATATGTGCCACATTTTCCTGATTCAGTCTATCTTTGATGGGCATTTGGGTTGGTTCCAAGTCTTTGCTATTGTAAACAGTGTTGCAATAAACATACGTGTACGTGTGTCTTTTTAATAGGATGTTTTATAATCCTTGAGGTTTATGCCAAGTAACGGGATTGCTGGGTTGAATAGTATTTCTATTCCAAACACCACATGTTCCACTCATAAGTGGGTGTTGAACAGTGAGAACACAATGACACAGGGAGGGGAACATCACACACTGTGGCCTGTCAGGGGGTGGGGGGCAGCTAGGAGACGGATAGCAGGGGGTGGGGAGATTGGGGAGAGATAACATTAAGAGAAATACCTAATGTAGATGACGGAGGGATGGAGGCAGCAAACCACCAATGCATGTGTGTACCCATGTAACAAACCTGCACATTCTGCATATGTACCTCAGAAACTAAAGTATTAAAAAAAGAAATGCCAGCTAACCTGTTTCAGAATTCTTATCTCCCTGCACTCTGCTGAGGGAGGGGGAAAGGGTCTGACTTTCGAGTAGGCAAAGGTGCCTCACATCAGACACACTGGACTGCTGGAGACCCCAGGGAGACATGAACCTGATACTGCTAAATGGCAACCTTCAGCAATCACCTTCTCGGGCCATAAAGACTCCTTTATTCCATAGCTTGCTTTGCTATTGATTTAGGGCTTTTCTTCACAGTGATGCAGGAAAACATTTTATTTTCTTATATGTCGGTGGGAGGGCGTCTGTGTGGGGTAACGGGACAGAAGTTGTGGTGCAGACTGAAAGCCATTGTTTAACAAATGCTGGCAGGAAGGGAGGGCTGTATGGCATCCCTAAACGTTCACACTTGAACTTTCTAAATAGGTCTAGATTCAGGTGCAGTGGCTCAGGCCTGTAATTCCAGCTCTTTTTGAGGTTGAGATGGGAATATCACTTGAGCCTGGGAGGTTAAGGCTGCAGTGAACTACTGTGTTTGTGCCACTACTGCACTCCAGCCAGAGAAACAGAGGGGCCCGGTCTCAAAAAAACAAAAGAAAAAGAAGTTTTAACCTGGGTGTCCATGAATCATGTCCAAGGATGAGTACAGAAACCACGGACCCTAAGGGATGGTACAAAATGCTATTATCCTTGTGCATGTATCAACTCCTCTGTGGAGGGAGTCCTTCGCTTTCATCAGACACTCAAATAATTCCCAGACCACTCAAAATGAGGAAATCATTAAGATGAGAAAGGGAATGTATCCATCTATCATCCTTTCTTAAACAATCATTTTTGAAAACTAGAGAGATATTCACAATCTATTACCCAGAGGACCCAATTCCATCCAGACCTTTTTTTCCAGAGGGAAAAACGACATCAACCTGAAACTCAGCCTTTACAGACCTTCAAAAGTGCACAGGAACCAACCGATGAACGTTCCAAAGACAAGACCATGGTTTAAAGAAAGTTATGGTTGTTTTCAGGAAAAACTAACAAGATTGTCCCATCATCTGTGAAGAGACATTACAGTAATAACTCCTAGGGACCGTATAATAACAGCTCTTACCTGCTAGGATCTCATACTGCCTCCTAAGATCTGGTACTACCGGTAAGACCTACTGTGTATAATCAGTACACACAGTAACACAGTGTAGATTCTGAGTAAGCACTGCTAAACAGGATAAATGAACAAACGAACCCAAGGATGGATGATCAAATGAAGGACTTCCAGGAAGTTTTAATGCTGAGGATCCTATCTGCAGAGAGCTCAACTCCCTCTTCTCAGTTACTCGCTCCCCTCCAAGGACACGGAAAAGATAAAAAGGGTGAGTGAGAAGGAGGTCTGGGAGAAAGCTATCCCATAAACACAAGGTATTGTTATTTTTATTTTTATGGGTGCTTCTACAGCCTCCAGTTGTGGGGGTAGGACATGTGAATATGGCTAATTTTCTGCTCGACTCCAGACACATTCTAAATTACTGAGCCACATTTTATTTTAAATTGACTAATAAAGAAATCTCACACCCCACACCGTTTCACATTTTCTTAGGTCATTTAACGTTCCGGCTATTCTACAGAGCCTTAGCCCTCTCCCTGAGAGCTGGGTCGGGAGTGGGGTGGAGGGTGGGCTGGAAAACAGCTGGATGCATCATCATTTCTCCTCTCTCTCCTATCTCTCTCTCTCTTTTAATTTTCCCTGATCAAAACACAAAGAAATCAACGAAAAATATCGCCCTGAATCACATGCCTTGCTTTTACGCTCACTTACACCAAAAAACACGTATGGCTTTTTGCTTTCCCCAACATAAAAATAAATGGAAAACATTTTGCAAATGTCAAATGCTATATAAAAGGAAAAAATATGAAGGACACTGCACATATAAACAATAATACTAATGACAAATTTTACCTCTCCTAAAGCACTCTCAGCCACCCAGTTCCAATTGTGGAGTTTTATCTCAAGGGTCAGAAACCAACTATATCATAGGTAGAAATGGATTCTCACAGAAAAAAAAAACACACACACTCTGCAGATGTGTCTGCAGATGGTATTAAGGAAAACAGAAGAAAAATAAAAGAAAATTACTCAGGGCTGACCATTTTCATTCAATCTTTCCATCATTTAACAATAGTTTAAGCAACACTATGTTGAAAATGGTGTAAGGCATTGGGAATGCCATGTACCAAACAGTAGAGGCGGTTCTCACTTGAATGCACTGGCCTTAGAGAGGGAAACACATAATGAAGACATGCATATGCAAACGAGATAATGAATGATTATGCTGTTATCAATCAAAGTGCTCTGATTGGCAGTAGAGATGTGAGCAGATAAGGGGAAGTCCCAATGAGAAAATAATATTGAGGCACACAGACCAACAGCTAAGAAAGAGCCGGCCACATGGAGAACAGTGATGGGAAGAGCATGTACGAATACTCAGGGGTAGAACGAAATCTTACCGTGTGCCAGGGACTGTCAGGAAGCCAGAATGGCCTGCAGTAGAGGGGCTGATGGAAGAGTCATATGAAATGAGATCAACAAGAAGCTCAAGACCCGGACCTTGTTTCACGGACAAGTTTACCATTAACCAGTCTGCTTTTCTTCCAAAGTGAAATGGGAATCTGCTGGGTGTTGTGGCTCATGCCTGTAATCCCACACTTTGGGAGGCTGAAGTGGGAGGATTGCTTGAGGTCAGGAGTTCAAGACCAGCCTGGGCAACATGTCGAAACCCCATCTTTATGAAAAATACAGAAATTGGCCAGGTGTGGTGGTATGTGCTTGCAATCTCAGCTACTTGGGAGGCTGAAGCAGGAGAATTCCTTCAGCCTGGAAGGTTGAGGTTGCACAGAGCTATAACCATGCCACTGCACTCCAGCCTGGGCAACAGAGTGAGACCCCATCTCAGAAAAAAAGAAGAAAGAAGGAAAAAGAAGAAGGAAGAAAAAGGAGAAGTTGGAGAAGAAGGAAGAGAAGCAAAAGAAGAACTAAAACCCCACTGAACCATCTTAAGGGGAAAGGGGACTGACATGACAGATTCATGGCTTTCCAAGGTCACTGTGGCTGCTGGCAGAGAAAAGGAGAGGAAGGACAAGAGCGGAAGCAACGTGTCTGGTTAGAAGGCAGGTGCAGTCGTCCATGTGATGGACAGTGACCAGGCTGATGACAGCAGACAGCACAGGGAATATGGATTAGAACTTGCTGGTGGATTGGATGATGAGGTAAAGGAGAAGACGGGATCCAAAAAGACTACCACAGCTCATCCCTCGTAAACACTAAAGTTAGGTGAATTTAACTCATTCAAAGTACAAGCAGCATTAATATGTTAATGAACATGCAGTCCTTCATCAGCTACGGGGAGCCACAAATGGCCCCTTTCTCCAGAATAAAAATAAAAGTGAAATAACAAAGATCATTGATGTGCTCTAGCAAAATTCCATTTCCGTGCTCTATGCTCTCATTGAATACTGCACATTTTTCCCTGTCTATCATCCCTGAGAACTTGGATTAATAATTATCTGATAAGGTCTCCTTGCTGCCTCCCAAGCTGTATTCTAAGGTCCATCAGAGAAGGGGTCCCGTCTGTCTTGGTCAGCATTAGAATACCAGAACCAAGCACTGTGTCTGGCATTCTGTGGGTGAATAATGAATACATATTGGGTGTGAATCAATGCCCTGAAGTTAACTCCTGGAAGGGCAGGAAGCAGTCTGAGCCCAGCACTAACACACACCCATTATTTCCTGGCCTCCTCCCCAGGATCCTCCTACTTGTTCCCCAGCCGACTGCAAGTCTAGACACATCATCCTGATAAAGCCAAAGCCACTTAGAACGAGATGACTCATGGTTCAGAAGCCACCCCAGCTCATCACAGGGAGGTGCCCCAGTTTGCTGAGGGTGGCTTCCTGGCAGAGCTCGGTAAAGGTGGAGGAGCCTTCCTCATTACTTCCAACTAGGGTTCCTCATCACTTTCTCCTTTTCTCTCCCAGTTCCACTTTAAGCTCTGAGACACTCAGAAACCATGCTTGAATCCCTTTGGGGAAAATGCCAATGACTAATGGAAGCATTTCACAAAAGAGCTTCATGAAATCCTGCTCCAGGAGTCCTCCAAGAGGTGTGGGTCTTTGAAATCCATTAGGAGCACACAAAGGAAACGTCTTGGAGAGTTTAACGCTACCTTTCCCATAAATATTTCCTGATTCAAGTCTCTACCTCTCACTGCCAATTCTAAGAACTTTTACACAGGATTTCACTCTGAGAGAATTCTGCTTTCAGGGTTTTACACAGCAATTGTTGGTTCAGATATTGATGAGCCCTGCCTAGAAAGATGCCACATTTGATTATTCATTCATTTAAAAAAAGATGCCTTCAAATTCACAGATGTAAACATTTGTGCACTTAAAAGATGTATTTATTAAACTCATACTATGTGCTGCGTCCCGGGTATCCATCTGTAAACTGAACCAACAGGGTTTCTCCTCTTATAAAACTACATATTTGGGAAGACAGACAATAAAGCAATGAAAATGCAATTGTGAATTGAGCCAAGTGGCATAGAAAATGAAGAAAATCCTATAATACAGACTCAGATTGGGGGAAAGAAACTTTGAGTGGTCAGAAAAACCACCAAGAGAAGGTTAAGAGAAGATGACATGTAAGAAACCAAAACGGAAATTACCATCTAGAAAATGGACAAAATGGAGAGAGGGAGGGGGAGAGGGAGGGGGAGAGGGAGGGGGAGGGGAGCAGAATAGGGAGGGGAAGGAGGAGGGTGGTAGAGAGAGAGAGAGAGAGGAGAGAGTGGGGAGAGGGGGAGAGAGAGAGAGAGACAGACAGAGAGAGAGAGAGAGAGAGAGAGAATATGAATGACAATGAGTTACTTCGAGGCAGAGGGAAGACTCCATAAATACCTAGATAGAACCTACCATCCTTTGACTAACATTCCTGGTCCCCTAATGCCCAGACAGCTATCTTTTTCCAGGTGTCCTGGGACCCACTGCCATCTCCACTTGGATGTCAAGTCAGCAACTAAAACTCATCTCAGTGCTTCTTTCCAGGCTTCCTCCTCCTCCACCACAGCCAGCATTTCACAGGCTCACCCCATTCTAAATGTCTCAGCTTCCCTCCTTCTCATTCCTTAAGACATCAGTCCTTCTCTTTTGCTCACAGCAACCGAAACAGCCCCCTGAAAGGTCACCAATGAACTTCAAAAAGAACCCAATCAATGTATTTCTCAGTCTTCAGTCTCCCCAGCCTTTGGTTTTGGCTCACCAACCCAACATTTTGAAGCCTTTTCCCTTCCCTTGCCTCTTTACCAAAACGCTGAAACTGTCGAGGGTGGACTCGTGTCTCTCTGTTCCTTTCCTAACCGTTGCTGATAAAAATAGTAGTAGTAGAAGTTACCCGTACCCTTGATGCAGCACAGGTAACATGCCAGGAACCATGCCGAGCATTTTACAAACCTGGTTGCAAACTATCTGGGGCTACTTAGTCAGGATTTTTCTCCTTGCGTTTTCTCCTCTCTTTCAATAGTCGAACAGGTAGATGGATAGGGCCCTCTTTGTCTCTGAACTCAAGGAGGAAAAGGCGTGCAGTCGGTGGAAGGACGGAGCCAAGCATGGCAGAAAGACAGTGCTGTCTGTAAGAAGCTTTGCTTTTCCGAAAGCTGGTTGTTGAAGTGATTATGCTGGATGTTCTGCATAGAGAGTGACAGAGAAGCTATAAAGAAAATAGAAAAAGAAAGAGAACGAAGGAGGAGCAGAAACACGCACACACGCGCACACACACACACACACACACACACACACACAGAGATTAAGATTTCATCTGGATTATAAAAGAGATGTCCAGACATTAGCGAGACTATCAAGGTCAGTAAGCTGATCAGGTGCAGTGGCTCACACCTATAATCCCAGCACTTTGGGAGGCCAAGGCAGGCAGATCACTTGAGGTCATGAGTTGGAGACCAGCCTAGCCAACATGGTTAAACCCTGTCTCTACGGAAAATACAAACATTAGCCAGCCATAGTGGCAGGTGCCTATAATCCCATTTACTTGGAAGGCTGAGGTGCAAGAATCGCTTGAACCTGGGAGGTGGAGGTTGCAGTGAGCTGAAATCACACCACTGCACTCCAGCCTCGGCAACCAAGTGAGACTCCATCTTAAAAAAAAAAAAAGTCTATGAGTTTATCAAGCAGCAGAGATCTGCAAAGGGGAATGGGTGTGTGATCCTTGTTTTAGTGAAAGATTCGAGCATGTGACCTGCAGAACCGCAGCCTGTGCGTCTGGGAGATAATGAGGTGGATGATTAGGCAGGTCCTCACCATCCCTTCCCTGTTGGGCCCCCAAGGGAGAATCACAATCTTTTGCAGGATAGGGGTTACACCTCCTCTCCATGAAGGAAAACCGGGGATGAGGATAAGATTAACCTCATTTAACAGTAATGCAAAACTGTGCTTCTTATCACAAAACTGAGTGTGTGGGCATAGACTGGCCTGCTCACTCTCTTCTTTAGTCCTGGTAGGGTCTGCTGCTTTGAGCATCCTTGCCTCCATGTCGCCAGTAGAGAAGTGTTGTCCCAGAAAGGTTACGTGACTTGCCCACGTCACATAGCGCCAAAGCCAAGATTTATAGAAGTCTGTTTAGCAGTGAAACCCTCGACCTTATTTAGTAGTAAGTCATGTTGCCAAAGATCTCGTGTGCGGCCTATTATTTGTCTTCCTTTGTATCTGCACCCTCTCAGCCATCTTACCATCTCTCACAACTTCAGGTACTCCTTTCTCCATCCTCTGCCCCATCTGATCCTCACACCCGAAGCTTTAGATATGCATTATCTGATCACCCTACTTGAGTCAACAGTGCTTCCTCTATGAGTCACCCTTTTCTCCAAACATTGCTTCATTCTTGAGTAAGACGGTGACTAAAATTCCAGTTCCTCTGCTGTGTCACCTTGGGCAAGTTACTTCACCTCTCTCTACCCCCATTTTCCATCTGTAAAGTCATAAAAAGAGAAGCTAACTCATTGAAATACTGAAGTAATGCATTGATGAATTAGCTAATGTGTATCAAGCTAAAATTTTAAAACAGCATCTGGCAAATCATAGATGCTCAATAAAAATCAGCCAAAACAGGTTGTGAGCCTGTCCACACACACTTGAAGATGAACTATATCCTTCCCCTTTCAGAGCTTCCACTCTAGGGCCCTGTAGGGACTGTAGTGTGATGTTACCACTGCTATTTCTTTGTGTTAAGTCGTTGTTGGCACATATACAGCTTCTAACCAAGGAGCTTGCCGGTGATCTGAGGTTCCCATCTAGGTCCGTTTTTATGCTGCTGATAGACATACCTGAGACCAGGTAATTTACACAGAAAATAAGGTTTAAGGCACTCACAGTTCCACGTGGATGGGGAAGGCTCACAGTCATGGTGGAAGGTGAAAGGCACATCTTACATTGGAGGCAGAAAAAAGAGAGAATGAGAACCAAGCAAAGGGGTTTCTCCTTATGAAACCATCAGCTCTTGTGAAACCTATTCATTACCTCAAGAACAGTATGGGGGAAACTGTCCCCATATGTCAGTTATCTCCCACCACATGTGGCAATCATAGGAGCTACAATTCAAGATGAGATCTGGTTGGGGACACAGCCAAACAATATCACCTGTGCTGTTCGGAATAGCTTTTCTAAAGCCAGAAAGCCTCTGATGACTTCCCAGTGTGCACCAGAAGATTCCACCTAACTCAGTCAAAATTAGACTTTGCAACTGGACTCAGATGTACCTGGAATCCTGCTCCATCACTCTTTAGGTATTTATCTTAGATAGACGATTTAACTTCTCTGGGCCTCAGTTTCTCCTTTATAGAATAAAAATAGTAACAGTGTTTGGTGATACAAATAGGAAGTTAGTGCCCAGCTGGCAAACAAAAGACTGAAATAAAAGTCCCACTGCAGGGGGGCAGGGCATGGGTGTCCAGTCCTGGGCAATGGGCCACGACGAGGAACCAAAGGGCTCCAGCACAAACTTCCAGATGTCTCTTTTCTGCCCAGACCTGCAGTGGATTTTGTGTATGAGAGAAATAAACCTTTGTTGCATGAACCTCTCTGGTACTGAGATTTTTATAATAAGAATTTAGCATGCCCCGGTTAATACTAAGCACTACCCACTTGATGACTGTGCTCTCGCCTAGAGCTATCCAGTAATTTTCCCTACATGGGGCCAGGTTCAGTGGCTCATGCCTGTAATCCCAACATTTGGGGAGGCCGAGGCAGGAGGATCATTTGAATCCAGGAGTTCAAGATCAGCCTGGGAAACATCATGAGAACCTGTCTCTACCAATAATAATAATACTAATAATGAGAGAGATGTAGTAGCATGCACCTGTAGACCCCCCAGCTACATCAGCAGCTGAGGTTAGAAAATTGCTTTAGCCCAGGAGTCCAAGGTTGCACTGCACTATCACTGCCCAATATGACAGCCACGAGTCACAGGAGGACACTTGAGATGTGGCTAATGTGAGAGACAAATTCAATTATAGACTTTACGTAACTTTAATTAATTTACATTTCAATATCCACCGTGATTACTAGCTACTATAATGGACCAGCACAGACAACTAGTCTTTATTCCATCCCTTGCAAATGCCAAACTCTCCCGAATCTTGAGGTCTTCCCATTTGCTGTGGAAAACCATTTCCTGCCAACCTCTACCCTTGACATTCTCGCCTGCAAGATGTTTAGTCTTTCACTCCGCTCAGTTACCAGTGTGCTCCAACAATACCACATTACTGCTTCAGGCCTCGGCGAGCAGCACCTTGCTTTAAGGGAAGAGCACCTCGGCGAGGATGCATGCCACTGTTACGGATGTTTACTTTCCGATGAAATGGCACCTCCAAAGTCAATGCAGATGAACCTGCGTGCCAGATGCGAAACAGAACAAGCGGAGCTTTCTTTGAAGTATTCGAGATCCAAACTACCTGAAAAGGCCAATCTGCAGTCAAAAAGAGTAGAAGTGAGTGGAACGAGGCCTTCGGAATAATTACATGTGGTTAATTGAAAAATGTTAATCATGTCATATTAGGAAGAAGACAGGGTTAAATTGGTAAAATTTCAATTCAGTTAGGCCTTATCTCTTGTTGGAATGAACCAGATGATTAATCCTCAATATTCTTCAGGGATGCTGCCAACAGCGGCACTTAAATTAACAACTACAAAGTTTATGCTCAGAGATTCAAAAATGAAAGACGGAAGCACTTTAATTTTTCACAAGTTGTTACCTTAATTATCTTCTTATTGCTCTGTCTCTTTTCCCTCATTACAAAAACACACCCCTTACTATTCACAGATCCCTTTAATTTGCCGTAGCTTGGTAACAATGTAAGAAATGTCATCAAAGATGCGAAGTCATAAATCTTACTTTGTGCCTGTTCATTGAAAATGGATTCTTCTGCTGTGCCTAGTCTCAGGGTTCTTTCTGCAGAGTGCTGACAAATTTCCACTTGGAAACAAGCAATGTGGAATGTCTCTAAACCAATGCATACAGCAGAACTATTTTGTTACTTTATTTTTATTTATTTATCTATTTATTTTGAGACGGAGTTTCTTTCGCTCTTGTTTCCCAGGCTGGAGTGCAATGGCGCGATCTCGGCTCACCGCAACCTCTGCCTCCTGGGTTTATGCAATTCTCCTGTCTCAGCCCCCTGAGTAGCTGGGATTACAGGCACACGCCACCATGCCCAGCTAATTTTTTTTTTTTTTTTTTGTATTTTTAGTAGAGACGGGGTTTCACCATGTTGACTAGGATGGTCTCGATCTCTTGACCTCGTGATCCACCTGCCTCGGCCTCCCAAAGTGCTGGGATTACAGGCTTGAGCCACTGTACTTTGCTACTTTAATCCAACGGCAGCAACCAAAAAATTCCTAGACCAGGGCTGAAACTTAATTGGTCAGGTTCATGAGATACAATAAGGAAACAGAACAAGGAAACAGGGCGATAAACAAAAACTCAAAACTTCTCTTTCTAACATACAGAATAGACATAAAAACAGCCCCGGGAAAAGTCTGTTTTATCAAAAGCAAAGTTTTAAAAGCTTCTTTATTGTATTTTTTCCCAGAATGATATGTCCACACTGTCAGTGTGGAATCCCACTTTGCGAAGATTGGATAATTCATCTCTATCTCGTAGAATGCAGCCAATCAAAATTGGGGGGGGGGGGGAAGATAAATTCAACAGCAACCACCAAGAAGCAAAAGAATGCTGCCTCGTGATTTAACCGGTCCCCTGACATATGTGCATTAAAACTGTAACCATCACGAACATTATCTGCATGCTATGTGTTCCTTTAACATCAACTCAGAAGCCTGTTTACAGACTTAGTACAGCACATTAACCATCGGCAGCAGCAGCAACAGCAACTGCAAAGCAATGAAAGCGGTTTTCACAGTCAGGACTTCTAAGTAGGCTCTGCTGATGTGGATAAAGGCACACCGGAATTCTTTTCTGGATGGGGAGGGGCGGGTGAGGGGAGAGGAGGCAGGGAAAATCAATGACATCATTAAGAAAATAGGCTAGCAATTTGGAAACTGTGAATGAAATTAAAAACAAACCTATCACAAAACCCTGGGCTGAAACAGCAATACGATCAAATGACGGTGGGTCCAAACTGGAAAATCCATGAAAACATATCAATAATTGAATGCATCACATCCTCAATGCCTGAAGAAGTAATCACCGTCACTATCAATCCTCTCCCAGAGTGATGTGAAAGTCTGTGATGGTTATATACACTGGGGCAGTGTCATCGCTTAGTCTACTCTCTGAATTTCCAAAGTTTCACAGCAAAATGTCATATCCCCGGAGAACATCCTCACAACAAATTATTAGCCCAGCTCTATTGATCATCATCCAAATGGCAAAAATCTCAATAAATTTCATCTGGACCTTTACTGAAACCTCAAAAATGCATTACACCCCTCTCTGCTGACCACCGTGTCTATGATCGCTATTGTATTTGCAGGGCAGTCAATTTTATACAGCATAACGAACTGCCAAGTGGTAACGCGATTCCCTCCATTACTGAGACCCGTGTATTAAATTTACTGAAGCACAATATCAGACTTCAAATATTGCCAGGCTTAGAATTGAATGCCGAAGAGCCTAATGCTATCAACCTGACAAATGCTCTGACATATTAAGTAGCAGATCATGTATTCATATTTGGAACTGATGTTGTTTTTCTGTTTAGCTGTATATTTTTTGGATTAGCCATGATATTTCAAAATAAGCATTATGTTTTGGAGAACAAGAGGGCTGACAGCAAAGAAGCTGTGTTAGTCACTCTTTTTTTTTTTCATGGCAGATCAATTATTATTTTTCCTTAATGATGTGTTGTTGTAGGTCTAATAAAACCATAACCATGACTCAGAAAAATACCACTCTGTAAATATTTTTTCCCTTTTACTTTCTACAAATGCAGAAAAGCTCGAAAAGGATACTTCTATGAACGAAATGAAAAGTTCCTTTTTGGTATTAATCATCTGTATATCTGTCAGCTTTAAATTAAGACCAGGGCCATTCTCTCTCTTCTCCTTCTCTTGTCCTTGATTCTCTCTTGGGTGCAACAAAAACTACCAAAATTAATGAATTGCCTCTAAAAGTCTTGCTTTTATTCAAATGCTACTAAATGATTTAAACTACTTCCCTTTGGAAAAATACGAGCATTGCAATGATCTTCACTCAGTATGCCCATCCCACATTGGAATGCTCTGATTCACAGAAACAAGAGTCTGGGCACCAAATATCCCAACAGCCAAAGCTTTTCAAGTGTATTCTCCATGGCTTATAAACAAAACAATATCTTGTTAAATATATAAAATTCTGTCATGTCTTGAATATATATATTTTTTTAATGATACATTGTCTCCTTCTCTCTTCACTTCAACAACATTGAGAGCCTGACACTAAAACCTCTTTCTAGGTCAAGGATTCTGGTATCAAACCCTGTATTTCTGATGGGTACAAATCATAATATCAAAATAATAGTTTTGCCATAATAAGGTCACTTCTGAAGGTCAAGAAAATGCCAAGGCACATGATTTTCTGGGTATTTATTTATGTTCTGGCTTATTTTCTGACTCCGGTTTGCAGTTTCATCAGTTCACAGGGAAAAATGTATCCTGTTTAAAATGGGCACAATTTTTATGCACATGTCAGGGGACCTGTTTATCACCATGTAGCAGCATTCTCTTGTTTATGGCAGTTACCGTTGGATTCATCTCTCTTTTTTTCCAATTTTGATAAGCCCACTGTTTCTAAGACTTTCAGTATTTTAAAGAGCCCTATAAGTGAAATCACGCAGTATTTGTCTTTTTGTGACTGGCTGATTTCACTTAGCATAATGTCCTCGAGGAATATCCATGCTAAATCATACAGCAGGCTGCCCATATTTTTCAGGGCTGAATACTATTCCATTGTGTGTGAGGTTTTTTTTTGTTTTTTTTTTTAAGTTTTACAAATAGTTTATTTCCAACTTCACAAACAAGTGCACCTCTGACCATTATGCAAGGCACTATGAATTAAAAACTTCTATCAAGATACATTTGTCTTACATTGCTCAACACAAAGTGAGTGACTGTGTATGTATGTATGTATGTGTGTGCATGTATCACAATTGCTTTAACCTTTCATCCTTCAATGAACCTTTAGGTTGCTTCCCTCTTTTGGCTATTATAAATAATACTGCAGTGAACACAGGAGTTCAATTAAAATATGTATAAAGATAAAGAAAATTATAATGAGTAAGAACTTAGATGCTAGCCGGATGTAGTGTCTCATGACTGTAATCCCAGCATTTTGGGAAGTTGAGGCAGTCAGATGACTTGAAGTCAGGAGTTCGAGACCAGCCTGGCCGACATGGTGAAACCCCGTCTCTATTAACAATACAAAAATTAGACAAGTGTCATGGAAGGCACCTGTAATTCCAGCTACTCCAGAGGCTGAGGCAAGAGAACTGCTTGAGCCCAGGAGGCAGAGCCTGCAGTGAGGTGAGATCGTGCTACTTTACTCTAGTCTGGGTAACAGAGCCACACTCCATCTCCAAAAAAAAAAAAAAAAAAAAAAAAAAAGAACTGGGTACTCTGGTCATCAATATTTTTTTAAACTTCTGCAGGTAATTCGAACTTGCAAGTGGGATTAAAAACCAATTCTTTAGGAGGCTGTGAAGCCTCTCACCTCTAGAAGTTAAGATATAGCCCTCTGAAAGTTATGCCATTTGAATGCTTATACATAGGGAAACATTAATCTCATGTATCCCAATATTCACAGGACGGTCCACACACCCCAAATCCAGCCCTTTTACAGAATATGAATGGCCAAACTGTATAGGAGCCTCTGGTCAGATGTACGAGGTTATGCTTGGCTTACTGGCTGCCGAAAAGAAAATACTGACCGTATGCTAAGGAAGCTCTGTCATCTCATCTAGGCCCAGCATTCTGCTTGAGGGATAGTATACAGGAAAGACTGCAGTGTTCAGAGTCCAGTGAACACGGCTTAAACCTCAGCTCCAATCACTTGCCAGACAAGTTGCTTATGGTGAGTTTATTCCAACTCTCAGGTGTTCATTTCCTCAACTATAAAACCGAGATTATGAAACCTACTGGAGCAGAAGCAACAGATGTAAAGAGGCCAACTATAACCTAAAATCTAAGTAGGCACTGTCTAAGTGGAAGCAATTTTTTTTTTTTTTTTGAGATACGGTCTCACTGCCATGCCCAGTATGGAGTGCAATGGTGTGATCTTGGCTTACTGCAACCTCCGCTTCCCAGGTTCAAACAATTCTCTTGCCTCAGCCTCCAGATTAGCTGAAACTATACTGGTGCAATAGCACACCTGGCTAATTTTTTGTATATTTTGTAGAGATGGAGATTTACCATGTTGGCCAGACTGGTTTCGAGCTCCTGACCTCAAGTGATCTGCCTGCCTCAGCCTCCCAAAATGCCGAGATTACACGCATAAACCACCATGCCAGGCCAGAAGCTATGATTCTTACTATTAAAAAAGCATTTCAAAGACACAGATTTCTAACTTTCAAGATACCCATCTCTTTGGAAATGGAAGAACTGATCATCTTCACAATAGGTGCTGCATCTTCTCTATCCAGAACTGATGATAAAACTGAAGGCAGTCATTGCTGTCTCACTGTCCCTCATAATCTATTCTTACTGGTACCCCAGGATCGCCTGATAGATTATGAATGACATCAGAAAACTGGCAGTGTTCTTGTGGCCCACTCGGTTTCCTTCCATTTTTAGAAATGCATTGACAGCCGGGTGTGGTGGCTCACGCCTGTAATCCCAGCACTTTGGGAGGCCGAGGCGGGTGGATCCCGAGGTCAAAAGATCGAGACCATCCTGATCAACATGGTGAAATCCCATCTCTACTAAAAATATAAAAAATTAGCTGGGCACGGTGGTGCATCCCTGTAATCCCAGCTACTCAGGAGGCTGAGGCAAGAGAATTGCCTGAACCCAGGAGGCGGAGGTTGCGGTGAGCCGAGATCGCGCCATTGCACTCCAGCCTGGGTGACAAGAGCGAAACTCCATCTCAAAAAAAAAAAAAAAAAAAAAAAAAAAATGCATTGACAAAATTTAAGCATGATATTAAGAGCAAAGAATGTGGCCAGGAGATGTCGCTGGCTATAAAATTGACATCACCACCCTAGACCCTGTATATTCTTATCAATGAATGTTATTTGCACACTGACTGAACGTTTCACTCCATCATATAGAATATACTTGTCATGCACTCTCTCTGGGCCAGGCTCTGTGTTAGGCATCAGAATAGTGCAATGAGTAAGACAGTGAGAATCACTTTTGCCTAAAAGGAGGTGGTTCACAAAGGGTTAAGTGTAATAATAGGAATATGCTCAGAGAATTTCCAGAGCATAGTGGACAAACACTTGACCCATCCAGCTGGGTGAAAATCAGTGACTCATCAGGCCAGGCACGATGGCTCACACCTACAGTCTCGGCCCTTTGGGAAGCTGAAATGTGAGGATCACTTGAGCTCAGGAGTTCAAGACCGGCGTGGCCAACATGGCAAAACCCCATATGTACTAAAAATACAAAAATTAGCTGGGCATGGTGGCATGTGCCTGTTAATTCCAACTACCTGAGAGGCTGAGGCAGGAGAATTGCTTGAACCCCAGAGGCAGAGGTTGCAGGGTGCCAAGATCATGCTATTGTACTCCAGCCTGGGTGACAGAGCCAGACTCTGTCTTAAAAAAAAAAAAAACAACAAAAACAAAAACTTCAAAAAAGAGGAAGACTAGAGGCCAGGTTTAGATGGAAGTAGAGGAAAATATATCCAATTTGATATTGCTGGCAAATGAGATTTGAAGCAGAAAATGGAGAGCAAGGCAGGGTTCCACTTATCATCTAGAGGGTCAGTCACTGCTTACATTTTCATCCACCATCTATCCATGCACCCACCCACCCACACATCCATCATCCATCTACCTAACCATTCATTCATTTTTTTTTCAGTGTGATTAATGTCTCTTTGCAGCTAGGAGTTGTACCGGCTCCTGGTAATTCAAAAACAGAGCACGCAACCCCATCTGGGGACTCCCAGGCACTTGAAATTTGACATCTCTGTCCCATTCCACAAGGCCCCTCTTCCTAATGTCCACATTATCCTCATCATGATCTAGTCCTCCACCAAAAGCAGACACTTAAAGCCAATTGTAACTCCTCAATCTTATTCCCGGGTAAATAGAGCAAATACGTCTCTCCGTTGCAATCCAAGAGTGTCATGACATAGCCTTACCCTTGAAATGTACCCAATTGCCCCTAGCATATCCCCATCAGTGGGGGATATTATTTTGTGCCTGATCTCTATTCATTACTTCTTCTGAAAATAATTTTCCTTTGAGCTATTGCTTCTATGACCTAAGAAGCTACGCCACTTCTAGTACCCAGGGTTTAGGTGCTGACTCCTGTACCTCATCTTAGACATGAAAACAGGACCCACATCTAACCAATGAAACACTTCATTTTCCTGGCCAAAATGATTGGTTCAATTGTGGGGTCTCTATCCAAGCTGAATCAATAACAATTATACAAAGAACACTGTAATGAGGAAGAACTTGTACTCTGGAGCCAGACTTCCCTGGTTTGAATCCTGCTAAAAAATGTAACTTTGGGCAAATTTAATGACCATGATGATAGACTGACTACAAAAATACCCTCCGATTCTCCCTCAGTGCTGGCCCTTTGTAATGTGACCATGAACATCCTCCCGTGAAGTGGGAGAGTTTATTTCCTCACCCTCTGAATGCAAATTGGACTTGTGACATGTTCTGGTAACAAGAATAGGGAAGAAGTGAGAATGTGCTAGCTCCCGGCATGAGCCTGACAAGGCTTTGACTCCCGTTGCCCTTTGTGCTTGTACACTTGTGCCAGCTCACTGCTGCATCTCTGCCTCACTAAGCAAACCAGGCTAGCTTGCTGGGGGACATGTGAGGGATACAGGCATGGAACTGAACTATCCTAGCTGAGGTCACGCTGGAGGATTCAGGCTCTCCGGGTTTGCCAACTTCGGACTCATGGTCACACTTTGAAGCCACCAGGCTAGGAACTAGCTCACTACAAAGCAAGAGCTAACGGACACGATTGTTCTACAACTAAACTTTATCCTATTAAAACGGGGTTAATTATAGTAGCTACTTTGTAGAATTATTGTGAGGATTCAAGGAAACAATACAGTTCATACATAAAAGAGGACTTAGTGTCTGGCACTTAATACACCGATTATTTTTTGAAAGCAAATCTTTGAGGGTTTTATTGTTCTTGTTAGAACGGTTAAGAAGGGGGCATTTCCTTTCACCACGGCAGCCCATTTCATAGAAAACAAGCCTGGAGCTGCTACATCACTTTGAGCCCCCCGTGAGGAAGAATTTGCCAGAGCATGATGTCAACACTGAAAAGCTGAGCCAAGAAACAGCAAAGAACAGATTTCAAATCGCTTATTTGTGCACCTGAAACCAGCCTCTTTCGGGCCTTTACAATTGTGTAAGCCAAGGAACTCCCCCTTCTAAACAAAAGACCAGGTACACTGTGATTCTGTTGCTTGCGATCCAAAGTGTGTGATTAATATACTGCTTCATAAAGTCCTTAGGGCTTGCAACCGATCTCTGCTCTCAGTCAGGTCACCCTAACAAGATGTGCCATGCTTCAGCCTGCCTCCATGGGGCTGCGACGAAAAATGTAGAAGACAAGGGCTCATTTCTGAAGTGTAGACAACCCAAAGTCCTCTGAAAGAAACTCATTCGTTCCAAGGTTATACACTTAGCTTGGCATCAGAAATCATCACCACATCCTAAATTGTCATCTGCGTTACTACTGACTCTCTCAACTTATTCACACCCTGGTACAGAATGTGGGCATTCCCAACGCACACACGTGCACACACATACAGTATACGCTGTGTTCCAGAAGACCTGGAAGTAAATCCCTGTCATCAAAAACTGCAGTTTCTCCCAGCACTTTGGGAAGCCGAGGCGGGTGGATCACGAGGTCGAGAGATCGAGACCATCCTGGTCAACATGGTGAAACCCCGTCTCTACTAAAAATACAAAAAATTAGCTAGGCACGGTGGTGCGTGCCTGTAATCCCAGCTACCCGGGAGGCTGAGGCAGAAGAATTGCCTGAACCCAGGAGACGGAGGTTGCGGTGAGCCGAGATTGCGCCATTGCACTCCAGCCTGGGTAACAAGAGCGAAACTCCATCTCAAAACAACAACAACAACAAAAAACCCAAAAAACTGCTGTTTCTTATTTCTTTCTCCTTACCTTGGCATAAAATAGGGTATCTATAAAATACCTATAAAATAGGGTAATTGTGGCTAAGTGCAAAGGGTAATAATAAGTATCAAACAGGTTATTTATAAAATGCACATAACCAGACCTGAGATTGTTATTTTTAACCTTATCTCCTCTCTGGCAACCAAGCAAACACAGTGTCATATATACTATGGACAATATTACATATTGCTGACAAAACCGTGGATAAAGGAAGATATGGAGAATGCTGAATAATGATTTCATGCTTCTGGAAGGTATCTGTGGCCAGTTCACAGAGACTCTCTCTGAAACTGTAATCACACTCAGGGGTAGAACACTGACCACCATTTATGACCACATGATGTGCACCCCTCAGTCAGAGCTGTTTAAACAAAAGGGGTCTAGGAAGGACCAATCAGATTTTCTCTTGGGACTGTAATAATTCTTTTTCTCACTCTGTCACACCTATGCTGGAGTATAGTGGTGCGATCTTGGCTTACTGTAACCTCAAACTCCTGAGTTCAAGCCATTCTCCTGCCTCAGCCTCCTAAGTAGCTGGAGTTACAGGCACCCACCACCATGTCCAGCTAAAGTTTTTGGCATTTTCAGTAGAGACGGGGTTTCATCCTACTGGCCAGGCTGGTCTCAAACTCCCAACCTCACGTGATCCACATGCCTTGGCCTCCCAAACTGCTGGGATTATAGGTGTGAGGCAGTGCACCCAGCCAAATATATATATAATTTTAAAATAACAACTTGAGGTCTCCAGTCCATGCCTCCAAGATGACAAAGATAAAAAGAACAGTCATGTCATAAAGGGCCATGGACTCGTTCAGCCTACTCACAGCACTGTGTCAGATGCATGCCGGAGGACCAGGCCATTAGGAAATTCATCACTGGAAACATAGCGGAGGCCGCAGCAGTCAGAGACATTTCTGAAGTGAGCGTCTTTGATGCCTATGCACTCCCCAAGCTGTATGTGAAGCTACGTTACCGCGTGAGTTATGCAATTCACAGCAAAGTAGTCAGGAATCGATCTCCCGAAGTTCCCAAGGACCGAACACCCCCATCCCAATTTAGACCGGCGGGTGCTGCCCCACAATCCCCAACAAAGCCCATGTAAGGAGCTGAGTCCTTCAAAACTGAAGACGGACTATTCTCTGGACAAAAATAAAATGGAAATTGTACTTAATATTGCATGTTAAGTGTCTCGGTGTCAGATAGGGTGGGGATTTTGTGTGTGTTAAACCAGGTGTGAAGTAACACATATTATTTTCATGGAGAAGAAAGCTTATTCATAAATTAATTAATTAATTTACTTTTTGGAGACAGAGTCTTACTGTATCACCCAGGCTGGAGTTCAGTAGCACAATCTCGGCTCTCTGCAACTTCCACCTCCCGGGTTCAAGTGATTCTCCTGCCTCAGTCTCCTGTGTAGCTGGGATTATAGGCATCTGCCATCACACTCAGCTAACTTTTGTATTTATAGTCAAGATGTGGTTTCACCATGTTGGCTAGGCTGGTCTTGAACTCCTGACCTCAGGTAATCCACTGGCCTCGGCCTCCCAAAGTGCTGGGATTACAGGTGTGAGCCACCATGCTCAGCTATTCATGTAAATTAAACCTTCATTGTTTGAGGTCATAGCCTTGGTCTCATAATTTGCATAACTGTGTGAAATAAAGGGAGTCTAGGCAAATACAAAAAAAAAAAAGAAAGAAAGCAAAAAGAAAAAGAAAAAAGAACTTGGGTTAAATTTTAGAGCCAATAACTCATTGTTGCTCTTCCTCAGTTTCCTCTCTGGAGTTATTTTATTTATTTATTTATTTATCTATCTATCTTGGGATGGAGTTTCGCTCTTGTTACCCAGGCTGGAGTGCAATGGCGCGATCTCGGCTCACCGCAACCTCCGCCTCCTGGGTTCAGGCAATTCTCCTGCCTCAGCCTCCTGAGTAGCTGGGACTACAGGCACACGCCACCACGCCCAGCTAATTTTTTGTATTTTTAGTAGAGACGGGGTTTCACCATGTTGACCAGGATGGTCTCGATCTCTTGACCTTGTGATCCACCCGCCTCGGCCTCCCAAAGTGCTGGGATTACAGTCTTGAGCCACCGTGCATCCATCGTCTATGTTACTGTAATGATGAAATGACAGGATGACCATAAAATGCTTAGCACCATCCGTGACTTGACACATCAGAAGTCATCAAAAAATGAGTATTAACCATATTTTCTGAGGGAACAAACTTCACACTAGACAACTGCTTAGCATCCGACAGGCTGGAAATCTTTAACAGAAAACTGGACGTTGAAACATGACTGCTTGTGAATACAACAGTCGATGCTCATGACAGGTGTCTTCCAACTATGGAGCAAGTATTTGCCTACCACTCTGCTGAGGAGCTGCATACAGTATCTCATTTTATACACATGACACTCTGCGGATTCCTATACCCATGGTACCAACAAGGATGCTGCAGTTTAGAAAGGCTGAACATCGCCCCCAAAGTTCTACCTCTGCTAAATGGCAGATCCAGGATCTGAACTCAAGACGGTGTGATCCCCCCACGCCCTGACACTTAAAACCACCATGTAGTATTACCTCCCTCTTCTCATGGGCAACAGAAACCTCCCATATTGTTATTTTGGCTTTTCTTTGAATATCTCAGGTTTGACAGAGAGCTCCCTTCATCCAAACCCAAATGTTGTTCTTAATAAGCCAGCCCCCTCCTTCCCATATGTAAACGTCTACCTGAGTCAGTGAGCAGACACATACTTTCCAGTCCCGTGAATTGAGCTAATGGCACCACTTCTTCCAGGGCTCAGATTTTAATTAGCTCATAAGTCTGTCACTGGCTGGTGAAATATTTATTTCTCAGGAATACACTTTAGTAATTTATGAATCAGAGTCATACAGTAGAAATGGGATAGGAACTGTTTCTACACTGGCTGTCTGTTTTCATTGGAAGTGCAGCATTCCTCATTGAAAAATCACTGAGCTGAAGCCAGCTACCTTTTACATACATGGTATAGAGTTTGTGTTTGTTTGTGTATGTAGGGAGATTTTGAATTATTGTGATGTTCACATTTCGGGGTAGGAAGTAAAGTGAGGTCTATCATATGCTGTCCTGTTGGTGAATACATTGTCAGAAAACTCATAAGTTATTACTCAAGGAAGGAAGGAAGGAAGGGAGGGAGGGAGGAAGGGAGGGAGGGAGGGAGGAAGGAAATAAGGGAGGGAGGGAGGGATGGAGAGAAGGAGGGAGGGAGGCAGGCATGAAAGGGAGGGAGGGAGGGAGAGAGGAAGGGAGAGAGGGAGAAAGGGAAGCATACAGTACATAATTCAAATTACAGATACTGTATCAGCTTTACTTATTTATTTATGACAGAGCTTCACTCTGTCACCCAGATCAGAGTGCAGTCCTGTGATCTTGGCTCACTACAGCCTCAACCTCCTGAACTCAAATGATCTTCCCACCTCAGTCTCCTGAGTAGCTGGCACCAAAGGCAAACACACCACTACACCCAGGAATATATATTTTTTAATTTTTTGCCCAAGCTGGTCTTAAACTCCTGAGCTCAAGCAATCCTCCCATCTTGGCCTCCCAAAGTGCTGGCATTACAGATGTGAGCCACTAGGCCATCAACTTCTCAAGCAATCCTCCCATCTTGGCCTCCCAAAGTGCTGGCATTACAGATGTGAGCCACTAGGCCATCAGCTTTTATTTTATGTAGAAGTCTATTGAAAACTCTCCTGAGACTTCTTAGTAAAAGTATAAAACACTGTAGCCATTTGGGAGGGTCATGTAATATATGTGTAACAATTCTAAATATATATAACCTTTAATCTAGTCATTCCATTTTTAGAATTAAATAGATAGACATCATATGCACAAAAATCTATGTAGAAGAATAATCACTGAAGTAGCATTAATTAAAACTCACAGATTCTACTTTCCCTTCCCCACTGCAGGCTGTGGGATATTCTTAAAACAGAAACTGGATCAAATGACCACAGCCATACCCCCATGCAAAACTCTTCCTCTTATACCGCAAACTCTAAATACAAAATAGTCTGCCTTATAAATTATTAGTAATCTATAGTTGTAAAGTATCATCATACGATATAAATATGTATGTCCAAGTAGTCACCATATTTATCCTAAACTAGCTCCTAACTTACAGCTTTTAAAATGTAATTCTTGCCAGATGGGGTGGCTCCCTTCTGTAATCCCAGCACTTTGAGAAGCTGAGGCAGGAGGACCCCTTGAGGCTGGGAGTTTGAGGCCAACCTGAGCAGTATGTCAAGACTGCATCTCAACTAAAATTAAAACAATTACCCATTATGGTGGGGTGCACCTGTAGTCTCAGCTACTCAGGAAGCTAAGGCAGGAGGATCACATGAGCCCCGGAGGTCAAGGCTACAGTGAGCTGTGTTGGCACCACTGTACTCCAGTCTGGGCAAAAGAGGAAGACACTGTCTCAAAAAATACACAAATAATAATAATGACAACAGTAATTCTTCACTCTTTCATTCATTCAATCACCAAATATTTTAAAATGTATAATGTTTGCCAGGAATGATGGTATACGCTGGAGACAGAACAACAAAAATATGTGTCAACTTTATGCTCATATAATTTATAGACTTGCATTTATTTTATTTTATCATTTAAATTCATATATCAAATTTGAGAGTTTGGATGTACAATTTCATAAATGTTAACATAACTGATTCTATTTGCTGCGCAGTTAGGAAGCAGGAGCATTGTATCACCCAACAAACTCCCCTGTGGTATTCCTTTGCAATCACCCTCCCGTCAGCCCCTAATCCCTGGCAACCACTGGTCTCTTCTCCAACCCTACAGCTTTGTTTCTTGCAAATGTCCTATGAATGGATTTGGTGAGATACCCTGAGTCTTGATTTGGTGAGAAGGGGAATGAGATCCAAATGAAGACCTCATCAGTCTATAGCTTGTATTGGTTGGGGGTTGCACTTGGTTGCATATAATAAAAATTCATTCTTGGTGATTAAACAACAACAAAAATGTATGTACATAATCTCTGGAGACTGGCTTCTTTCTCTCAGAATAATTCTTCTGAAATAGATCCACATTGTTGCCTGTATCCATAGTTGTTCCTTTTTATCATTGCGTAGTATTCCACATGTACATGTGAAATATTCATCTATTTGAAGACATATGGCTTCTCTCTAGGTGGCCATTATAGAGTTGCTATACACAATCGTGTGTGTGTGTGTGTGTGTGTGTGTGTTTCTTTTTTCTGAGACAGAGTCTTACTCTGTCGCCCAGGCTGGAGTGTAGTGGTGTGATCTCAGCTCACCACCTGGTTCAACCTATTCTCTTGCCTCACCCTCCTGAGTAGCTGGGATTACAGGCGTGAGCCACCAGGCCTGACCTGTGTTTTTTATAGATGTATATTTTCATTTTCTGGGGTAAGAAACCTAGGAATCGGATTGCTAGGCTCTATGATAAGTATTTATTTAACATTGTAATAGACAAAGTGTTTTAAAAGTCATTTTATATTCCCACCCACACTACATGAGAAATCCAGTTTCTCTGAATCCTTGATAGAACTAAATACTGCCAATATCTTTTTATCTTAATGCCTCTACTAAGGTGTTTAATGGTATTCCATCCCGGCCTTAATTTGCATTTTCTGAATGGCTAATGATGTTAAACACCTTGTCAAGGGTTACCTTGGTTTTTTGTGTGTGTGTGTTTTGCCTTGTGAATATCCTCTTCTCCCCCTACCCAGAACCCAATAAGAAAGGAATATGAATGTACTTGCAGTGTCTACTCATGTCTTTTTCCACCTGTTATTAAAACGGGCTGTTTGCTTTCTTTCTTTTGAGTTTTGAGAGTTGAAAATATATTCTAGATACTGAACATTTTGTCAAGTGTGATTTACAAATATTTCTTTCCATATTCTTGTCTTTTCTCTCTTTAAACAGAGTCCTTCACATATAATTTATTAACAATTTGTTAAGTCAAATTTAACCTTTTTAGGGAGGCGAGATTGTGCCTTTGGTGTCATGACCAAAAACTCTCATTTTAACTCATTTGGACATGAATATTTTATCCATATGTTCTTTTAAAACCTTATAGTTCTACATTTTACATTTAGATCTATGATCCATTTTGAGTTAATTTTTGTGTAAGGTATACGATTTTGCAAATGTATTTCCAATTATTCCAACACAAATTGTTGAAAACACAATCATTTTTCCTTTAATTTTGTACCTTTTCTAAGATTTAATTAAGTATACTTTTGTGCGTCTATTTCTGGAATCTCTATTTTGTCCAATTGATTAATGTCTCTATTCCTTTAGCAGTTTATACTATCTTTACTACCATAGGCTTATATAAAATAAATTAGATATATACACCTACTTTTATTCTTTTTTTATTTTGATTAGTCTGGTTTTTATTTTTCTTTATAATTTTTAGAATCTTCAAGTTTCTAACTACAAAAACACCTGCTAGCATTTGATTCGTATTGTGTTAAACCTTCATATCAATTTGAATAGAATTAACACTCCTGCTATGTCGAGTCTTTGAATCTATCTATCTATCTATCTATATATTTATTTCGATTCCTTTTTAAAATTTCACAAATATTTTATAGTTTTTACCATAAAGATCTCTTATACGTTTACTACATTTATAGCTAAGTATTTCATTTTTTGGAGCTATTATAAATGGTTTGTTTTTTGTTGTTGTTTTTTTGTTTTTTGTTTTTTGTTTTTTTGTTGTTGTTTTTGAGACGGAGTTTCGCTCTTGTTACCCAGGCTGGAGGGCAATGGCGCGATCTCAGCTCACCGCAACCTCCACCTCCTGGGTTCAGGCAATTCTCCTGCCTCAGCCTCCTGAGTAGCTGGGATTACAGCCACGCGCCACCGTGCCCAGCTAATTTTTTGTATCTTTAGTAGAGACGGGGTTTCACCATGTTGACCAGGATGGTCTCGATATCTTGACCTCGTGATCCACCCGCCTCGGCCTCCCAAAGTACTGGGATTACAGGCTTGAGCCACCGCGCCCGGCCAATGGTTTGTTTTAAAGTTGTGGCTTCCAAATGTTCTTTCCTAGTATAAAGACACATGATTGATATTTGTGTTTTCACCTAAGAGGGTTTAGAGTCCCTTGAGATTTTATAAATAGCCAACTATTTTATCTGTGAATAAAGATGCCCTTATATATTAACTTCCAATCAATATGCTAATTCTTTTTCTTCCTTACTGCAGTGAGCACGATTCCAGTACCGTGTTGCATAGGTGTGGTGAGAGTGGAACTCCTCCCTTGTTCCCGCTCTACTGGAGAAAACAGTCCGTTTTTCACCAGGGAGTTGCTGGTAGATGTCCTCTACCAAGTTAAGGAAGGCTCCTTCTATGTCTAGTTAGTTGGGAGTTTTTACCATCAATGTACATGAGCTTTGTTTCAAATACTTTTTCAACACGATTTTACAGGGTCATGTGTTCGTTTTCTTCTTTATTGTGTAATAGGGTACATTACATTGATTTTTTTTTTTCAATATAAAACTAGGCTTGCTATCCTGGAATTAATGGTATGCGGTTGCGCTACGTTATTTTTCTCTCTTTTATGTGTTCCATGATATATATTTATGTATATATAGATACATAAATTTTATATATAGCCTGGTTTTGGTATCAGATTAATGTTAGACTCATAAATTGAGTTAGAAAGTATATCTTCCACTTCTATTTTCTGGAAGAGACTGTGTATAGTTGGTTTTTTTTTTCCAACTTTAAATGTTTGGTGGAATAGGCAGTGAAACCATTTGTCTCTGAAAATGCTTATTTTGGCAGGATATTTTAAATAAGTATATTAAGCCATTTAGCTTATCTAGTTTGTTTTGGATAAGTTTTAGTAATGGTTTTCAAGGAATTAGTCTATTTCACGTAAATTGCTATGTGCATAAATTATTTGTATTATTTCCTTAAAATCTTTTAAATTTTGTGATGTTTGTAATTTTTGTCGTCTCTGCTTTTTCTCAGTCTTGCTGACAAAGTGAAGAATAGATTCATCACTTCTATTTATATTTTGAAAGAACCAGATTTAGGTTTGCTTGCTTTTTGATATTCAAATTCATTCATTTTTGATCTTACATTTAGTATTCCTTTCTTTCTGTTTGCATGTATTTGTTATTTGCTTTGCTTTTTTTTAATAGTTTCTGATACTCACTTACATTGGTGATTGGAGAATGTTCTTATTTTCTAATATAAGCATTTAGCATTAATATTCCCCTCTAAGCACTGCTTCCGTTTCCTACTATATGTTTTGTAAAACATATTTTCATTTAAGTTCTATAACTCCCCTTGAGACTTCCTCTTTGAACTATGGGCGATTTAGACTTCGCTGCTTAATATCCAAGAGCTTTTAGATTTTTCTCCAGTTTATTTTATGTTACTGATTTCTAGTTTAATGCAATTTTGTCAGAGAAAAACAACTGTATGATTTGAATCATTTTAACTTTGTTAAGTTTTTTTAATAATACAGAACACGGTTTATCTTGGTGAATATCTCACGTGGAATTGAATAGCACAGACGTCCTGCTGTTGTTAGATTATTATACATTTTAACTATGTTTTTCTGGCTGATAGTGTTGCTGGGTACTTCCATAGCCTCATTAATTTTCTCAATAGTAATTCTACCAAACAGTGAGAGAGACTTCGCTTATGTTTGTGTATTCCTCCATTTCTCTTTACAGTTCCATCAGTTTTGCCTTTATTTTAAAGTTTCACAGTTCGTGCATAAACAATGAAGATTGTTTAGGATTGTTTTATCTTTTTGGTGACTTGGCCCTCTTATAATTACATAATGTCCTCCTGTATGTCTGGGATTTCGTGTTTTGCTTTTTTCCTCTGAAGTCCGCTCCCCCGTGGATTTCTGAACTGTCAGTTGTCAGTTGACTCGTTCTAACTGCCACAATAATTTGAGCTCCCGGAAGGTAGCTCATTTCTTGTACTTTTTCCTCTTTATCCCTAGAGGCTGGCATCATGCTCACCACAGAGTAGGTGTCCAAAAAGTCTGATGAATCAATACATCATTCAACATAGGGAGACATCATGATAGCTAGTCAATTACATACACAAAAACATACATGCATATTTGCATGTACACAAAAAATTACTGCCTTCTGCATATAGTAATAGAGCATTGCTTGTGGGTGGGATTTGTGTGGTGTAAGTTTCTAGTCTGACTTAAATGCATGATCTTCCTCAGATCAAGAGCATACATACATTGCAACAACTGCCTAGATTTTGTGTGTTGCTTACTTTTACTGACTGGGTTTTATTCAGTTACAAAATGCCCCACCTGTGAAAGGTAACCTTGATCTTGCCCCATGAGTGTCCTCTGGCCCACAGAACTGAATAATCGAGTACATCCAATATACATTTGCTACCAAAGTCACAGAAACAATCTGCCACATCTTCCTTAAATCATATCACAATCACAACAATAACAATTAAGAGATGCGAACAAGCTCGCTATATGTTCTATTTGGTATATTCTTCCATTCTCTCTTTCTGTGCCCTGGCAATTCTTCACAGAGCTATACACTTCTTTTCTGTCCTTCTGTGCATGATTTTACCAAATTCTTCTGGTGTGCAGTCTTGAGGATTCTTCCCACCATGATCCCCACATCCTAACGTTCATACCTTTGCTAATTCCTCCATGTATGTGAGCAGGACCAAAAACTTGTTTCTAACCAATGGAATATGACAGAGGTAATGAGATATTTGTGATTATGCATATGTGATTATATCAGGTTTTCAAATTTCATTAGCTGTAAGGGCACAAACTGGTTTTGGTTACATGGATGAATTGTATAGTGGTGAAGTCTTGGCTTTTAGTGTACCTGTCAACTGAATTGTATACATTATTCCCAACAGGTAATTTTTCATCCTTTACCCTCCTCCTCCCAGGCTCCTTCCTTCTAAGTCTCTGACTTAAACAGGTATTTTTCAAAAGATGCAGAAATGAAAAACAAACATGAAATGTTTAACATCACTAATCACCAGGTAAATGCAAATTAAAACCACAGTGAACTACTAGGTTACCCCAGTCAGAATGACCATTGTTATATAGTCAAAAAACAACAGATGTCAGCATGGATGTGGTGAGACCTGGGACTCTTATACGCTGCTGGTGGGAATGTAAATTAGCACAACCTCTATAGCAAACAGTATGCAACAGCATGCAGATTTCTCAAGGAGCTAAAAATAGATCTACCATTTGATCCAGCAATCCCACTACTGGATATCTACCCAAAGGAAAATAAGCCATTTCATGAAAAAGACACCTACATGCGCATGCTTACTGCAGAACAATTCACAACTGCAAAGATAAGAACTCAACCTAAGTGATTACATAAGATTATAGCAACTCTCTTGATGGATCTCTCTCTCTGTCTCTGTCCCCCAAGTTTCTGGATTTTCAAAGGCAAGCAGCCATGAATCCTGCAGCTACCAGAAAATGAATCCTGCCAGCAACCTGAGGGAGCTTGAAAGCAGATCCTGCTCCAAATGTGTGTCGAATGAGAACACAGTCCTGGCTGATACCCTGACTGCAGTCTAGTGGATTCTAAGCAGAGAACCCAGCTAAGCCATCCCCATATTTCTGATACACAGGAACTGTGAGATAACAAAAGAGTGTTGTGTTAAGCTTCTGCGGGTGGTAATGTGCTATGCAGCGTAAAAACCTAACACGATCCTTACAAAAGCTCTGTGAGCTCAGTATGAATTATTATTCCCATTTTTCAGATGGGGTACTATAGATCCTGACAGATTAATAGATTTTCCTAAACTCACAAATTAAGCAATTGAATACGTTAGAATTCCAACTTCCACGATCTCCGATTCCAGAAGCTGTGCTCTTAATAATCATGCTGTTGCTTTTCTTTACATCCCCACACTTTACAGAAAAACATAAAACTTTCAGGTTGTGGACACATTGCCACTGAATCAAAAATACTCTGAAGATTTTCTAATTGAATAACATTATAAGCTCGGTTGTTCATACATTGAAAGGATCAGCCTTCCCCTACAGGTTTAAAATGTGTCAATGCACTTGTTACAAAGTCCAAAATACTTAGCTACTCTTCCCACCCACCAACTCTCTGCCCTCTCATTCCAGCCCTCGTTTCACCTTCTTTTCTTCAACTCCACTGAACTACTTGCGGTCCTGCAGATATTTCATGATTTCAGCTGCTTTTGAGTACTTACAGCTGATGTTTAACAAACCATCCTCTCTTTTGCCTTCACTTCCCTAACTCTCTTGGCCTACATATCTCAGCAAAAACAACCCCTTCTCTATGGAATTTCCCAGCCTGATTCCTCTCAAGGTTATATCGTCCTATATTGTAGGGAGTGGAATCCCAAACCTCCTCTCTTAGCACACAAGACACATCATGTAAATCTTTTAGTTGATGACTCCTAGGAGACTGCAAACCCCCTGAGGGGATGCTGTATGTCCTGTGTGCACTACTATATATGCCTCTGCATAGCACCGTGCCTGGCACAGAGGAGGTGGTCACTATCTGTCATCCAAATGCAGATTGGGCATCTCCAGAGCCCTCCCTGTCTCCACTTACCTTAACAGTAAACGGAGTATTACTTAGTGAATAATCTAATGGCAGCTTCACTGGCATTCCACCAAGTCACATGAATTGCATTTTCCAACTCCCGCAGCCCTGGACAGCTACTGTGGGTTTTCTTTTCCTTTTCCAAAAGGTTTGGTTTTAAGCTTTAATGGACTCATTAAATGGAAATATACAGTAAGCTGGAGCAGAAACAAATCCAGAGCTTGACTATTTATTTACTTGTGAAGTGAGGCCTCATTTCAATAAACTGGTTTGAGAGGAGAGTTTGGGATGAGCAGGGATGTTGATGCATTCGACTGCAATGCTGCTACCCCTGCTGGGAACCATGGCCATGAAACATAATACCTTTGCCTCAAAAGTACTTTGGATGACACCTCACGAAGTGCTCATGAGTATAATTTTCCTTTACCCTAGGCTTTCAGAGAGAGCGAGCATGGCTCGGATAGCCAGGATTTGATTGGGTTATTGTATGGGTTTTCTCTCTGTATATTTAGGAAGGTGGTAAAAATGAATGGAGACCTAAAATGCAGCTGGTGAATGGGAGAAAAACGTAGTGCATGACATAGAGAAGAGAATGTGAGACGCCATTGTTGTCTGTGCCTCCGTTTCCTAATCTGTAAAATGGGTACTGACTGGTACCCGCTGAGAGAGGGCTGTTACGAAGACCAAATGAGAAACGCCACATGGCCACTTAGTACAATGCCTGGCACAACGGTTGCTCCATATAGGTGAGCTTTCATCATCCTTACCCTTGATACAAAGATGTTACAAAATTAAGTCCCCAGTAAGTGTCACTGGCTATTATGCCCATCACTGTGGTCTGATGCTTTTATCAGTGCTCCCCAGGGTGGGCATTTAATAAATGTGGTATAAAGCCTGTAACATGGTCCCCAGTGATCCCTGCTCTTGTGTAACTCCCTCCCCTTCAGGGCAGGCTAGAGTAATTAATTATAGGAGTAAATAGAATGCAGCATGAGAGATGGTATGTCGCTTTCAAGACCAGGTAATAAAAGCGACTCGATTCTCTGTCTTGAGTGCCCCCTCTCTCATTCTCTCTAGAATTGGTTATTCTGGAGGAACTATGTACTTTGTCTGGAGGCAGCTTTATAGACAGTTCTCTGTACATTTGCAGACAACAAATTTCAGGCCTGCTAACAGCCCGGTGAGAGAGCTCAGTGAAGACCCCCTCCAATAGAGCCTTGACACAATTTTAGCTCCTGCCAACACCTGCCAAAACTACTCAAACATGCTTTTGGACTCCTGACCCATAGCAACTGTGAGGTGGTTATATGTAGCAACAGATAACTAAAGCAATAGAACTATTTTTCATTAGAGTATAACCTCCACGTGGGTAGGACTTTCATATTTCTTATTCACTTCCATATATTTAATGCCCAGCAACATTTCTGACCCACAGCAAGTAATCAAAAATACATTTTTCCATGAGTAACTGGAGGCCATCATCAAGATTAATTAACATCAGAGTGTGTACCCCTCACTTACATCCCTTTTCATCAATTAATAAAAAAATACCAGTTTTCTTCATAAAAGTTGTAGCACTAAATGCTTACAAGAATATATATCTTGGAAACTTATGGGAAGAATATTATGTAACACATGATTTTTAAGCAAAGGCTTTGGAATATTTTTCAAACACAAACTCAGTGAGTTGAAGAAGCTAAAGAAGCATTCCTGAAGGGGCTAAAGATTATACTGTTACCCTATTTTCAAACCTCAAATCACTTCTCCACTTCCTACCAGCAGTCGCTTGACAGCTAAGGGAACTTACCCTACCCAGACAATTTCCCAAATTTTGGTTTGCTCTAGGAGAAAGCAGGTAACACATGGTGTGCACTTCTCAGATCTTTATGATTTAGCTTCATGAGAACCACTAGAGTTATCACACCTGAAACTAAGGACAATGAGTTAGCAAGACAGAGAAGCACACAGAACAGAAAGAAAAGTTGCCAGGCACCGAGCAGGACTTTCCAGAAAGGAAAAGGCACAAGGGCTCTCATTTCCAGCGAGGCAGAGGAAGAAGGTGTGAGGCACAGCTCAGCCCAGGAAGAAAAGGCGTTCCAGAAGCATTCAAATGACAGAAGAGAAAGATCTTGGGCTAGAGGAGATAAATAGGTGGTACTCAATTTCTCATTAGGCTCATGGTGTCACTTTCATTTGGAACCGTGTTCCAGTGCTAATTTTCACAGTGCTTGAGTGCTTCTTAAAATGAATAGCACTCACTCATGCTTTCATGTAGACTGCATGGTGCATTTCTGTGTCTTTATTAAAGGGTTCAGTGAACATATATACTTCCTTCCCAGGGGTAGAAATTCCGAACTGTTAGATAGGTGACCTTGGACCTCCATAGTGAAATGGCAGCTCCCTCAGGTATTCATTCTAGCTTGAATATAAAATGCTCAAAATGTGTACACAAGTACACTCATGTGCACACAATCACTTTCCTTATTATTTTATAACTTGCAACCTTAGCAATACCACATAAAGAACGATCTGCCTCTAAAAACAACTCTCATCTCTTAAGGACAAGTGAGAGTTAAAAACTCAAAAAGTTTCAGGTTTCCTTTTTCTTAAAATAGCCCAAGTCTTGAGGTGAGAGAAAATTTTGCCAAGTAGTAGGTAAGAGTTCTTTGCTCATAAAGCTCACTGCACATTCATTATTGATCGAATAATTATAAATTCACTAAGCACTCACGATGCAAAAGGCAGAAGTGACTTTTTTTTTTTAAGCTAAAGGATTCTACTTCTAGGAATACATCCTATAAAAGGAAATAACCCATGCACACTGCAAGACATGACCTGAGAATGTCATTGCTAATAGCTATGGAAACTTGGTAGTAGGAGGGAACTTTAATGCCTAACATCAACAAGGGAGCAAATACACAAAAACAACAAAAAAAGAGAAGACACTGATAACATAGGAGATTACGCAGCCTTGCAAAGAACAAAACAGATCTCCACATGTCGACGTGCAACGATCTCCAAAATGTATTTCTTGGGTGGAAGGATACTGAGCCAGAAGACACTGTATAGTATGGCACTCTATGCTAACGTAATACTCATTGACACATGTTCATCCTGTGATGACATAGCTGCGTGGATGCAGGACAGATTTTTTTAATATATCTAAGCGGTTGAATATCAGCAATGGTATCTGATTCAACCAAACACATACCTAGATCAAAAGGGAAGTGGGAGTATATTGCCAGCAGGAGGAGGACAAGGCAAGTGGATGAGAAAGAATGGAAACCGTTTATCTTTTGCTTAGAATCTGACTGTTTAAAGACTTCAAAACAGTGTTTCTCATTAAAGTGTATGATAATTCCTCAACGTCAAAAAAGACGGAGAACTACAGAGCATCGCTCTTACTCAAAATGTCTGAGGGTTGCCCTCTTGTGGCTCCATTCGAATCAACTCCATAGAATATGCGAGGCTCCAGGTCTCTTTGGAAAACTCCGTGTATTCATGTATCTATGTATTTATTTAGTTGACCAATTAAAAATGTATATATCTGTAGAGAGCTCAAATTTGAACTGACCATGGTTCAACATGTGCCTGAAGCGATCGAAAAAATTAATTCTCCATTCTGGCCAGCTCCCAAGCTCTCTCTCAGTCCAGTTAGATGGGTCTGAGTCACTCCTGAATTAATGTAATAACAACCAAGCACATTGGCAGTGATTTTCAGAGGGTGCCAGCACTTGAAGATAGGCTCTCTGATTTGATTCTTTCCAGAAAACATCAGTTAAGTCAGGTAAGTAGCATTGTATCCCAATCAGTCCCATTATTGCTATCATTACTACTATTTGTTACATAAATAATAGACGCCTAGAACAGATAAGTTGTCCTTTGTCCCACAAGTAACAAATTGTAGAAATGAAGCTCAAACCTCAGTCTTGTGAATCAAGATTCCATGAGATTTTTACTTCGACCGATTTGAGGATGGACACATGCACACCACACATACACACACAGAGTTTACACACTGAGGCTAGATGTAAGACAATCTTAACTTTTCAGCTTCAGCCAATATTTATTATCCATTAACAGTACAGAGCTGTTATAGGTTCTGAATAGTAGCTATTAAAGGTTCTGACTTGATGGACAACATATTTTAAAAGGATTTGTTGGTTAGGCTGGGCTCCGTGGATCCTGCCTGTAATTCCAGCTCTTTGGCAGGCTGAGGCAGGCCGACCACTTGAGGTCAGAAGTTTGAAACCAGTCTATCCAACATGGTGAAACCCCATCTCTACAAAAAATACAAAAAAAATTAGCCAGGTATGGTAGCATGCACCTGTAGTCCCAGCTACTTAGAAATCTGAGGCCGGAGGATCTCTTGAACCCAGGAGGTGGCAGTTGCAGTGAGCCTAAATTATATCACTGCACTCCAGCCCGGGAGACAGACCTTGTCTCAAAAAAACAAATTGGTTTGTTGACTATGTACAAGATGAATGACATAGAAAAACAGAGAGTTTCAGTGATTCTGAATTTTCTCACCAGGAACTTCAATATTTCAAGACTCCATCTAATGCATAAGATCATGGAATATTTTTGTTTCTAATGAAATCAATTTCTCTCTCTCACACAAACAACTTATCTCCCTTCCTCCCTTTTCTTGTCTCATGAAAAGCACAATTTGTATAGGCCAAATAGTACCTGCCCTTCAAGGGGTTAAGCCTCCAAGAATTGAGGGTGAGAAGTCAGCTTATCAATTGTGAATGAGACCACTTGCAGAACCTGCTAAGTCAGCCCGTCAGCAGCTTTTCAATTCAGCTGATCAATTTATACATGTGGATGTGAGCCCTGAAATTATAAAGTTTACTTCTCTCCTTTGGGAGGAAAAAATCAAATAGATTGCCCAGAACCTTGAAGATAAGAAAAAAAAAAGGTACAAAATAACAATGAGAATAGTTTTATAAAGACCAGGTCCTTTCAGACTAATCTCATCTTCCCCAGAAGGAAAGTCTTACACTAGGCACAGGTATGAGCCATTTTAATGCAAGCAAATACTTAGTATTTTACTCCTAAAACTCCCAGGATGCTCAGACACTGCTCCATCTGGTTTAAAACACAGAGGATAAGCTGATAAAGCTGATATATTCAGTATCTGTGCCTTTTCTCACCGCCCTTCCCCCAACAGCAGAATTTTATTCCAGACTGCACACATTTAAAAATTTAATATAATCAAAGGAAGCATTATTCTTACAAAGGCTATTAAAAGAGCTAAGTAAATTCATACAGTATAATAAAAATGATTTATTTACTATGAGGAAAAAATGGTAGGGAAAACAGTGCTGCTCGGCTCCATCTGCAAAATCAGGTTCCCATAGAATATTAATCTTCATTGATTAGCTTGGAAGAAAAGCAAAGCTTTACACTTTCACTTTTACAGTGTAAGTTAATTCAAATACTTCAATTAGACATAGCCCCATCTGATCACAATGAACTCCTTAATACTGAGCATTGCAGAATATTCTATTTGCTTCTTGAAATCATCAATTTATGTCCAACAACATCTGTAGGAAAATGAGATTTGCCAAATGTCTCGAGATAGTGAACCGTAGTTATTTCCCTTTTCACAAACAGTATTTTTTCTTAACCTTTGTGTGAAATACTGTATGAGACACAATTTCAGGGAGAACATGGATGCCCTGGTGTCGTTTTACTATCACAAGTTAAAAATCTTAATTCTATATCACAGGTGCCCCATGCGGGGGGTGCGGAATACAGACCCTTCACCAGTCATATACTACAATAACTAGACAGACATTTCAGTCTTCAGTCAGGAAATTTTCTGCTGTGGCATGATCACTTGTTAATATCACGTACACAATTTTAAGAAAAAAGTCAAAAATCTTGTTTTTGGACTATGAATGCCAGGCTCTATTTTGTTGACTCCTGCCTCATTTAACTACGGGCAGTGAGTATGGTTTAGGTTTCTTCACATGCCATGTTCATTTTCCAAATGTCACTAGAGCGACTACACTAATCTTCCTGGCGAGAGATCCCTTCCAGCTACTAACCACTGTGTACTCGAAGTTCTTAGATTTTATAGTTAAAACAACCAACTATGCAACTACTGTGCTCAGACTCTCCTTAAGACTGACCCCCGTGTTAAATTGCTCAAGTCTTGTCTCCGCTCATATTTGCTGTGTTGACCAAGCAACTGCATCTTTCAATCCCTCAATTGTATTCAACTGTAAAATGGGAATGATCATTTTTTTTTTAAGAGGCAGAATCTCACTCTGTTACCCAAGCTGGAGTACAGTGGCATGATCATAGTTCACTGCAGCCTCAAACTCCTAGGCTCAGGGGATCCTTCTGCTTCAGCCTCCCTAAGTAGCTGGGACTACATGAGAAGGGGTGCCATACCTGGCTTTTTTTTTTTGTAGAAACTGGCGGTGGGGGGCAGTCTCGCTATGTTGCCCAGGCTGGTCTGGCACTCCTGGCCTCCAACAATCCTCCTTCCAAAGCCTCCCAGTGTGCTGAGATTACACATGTGAGCCATCACACTCAGCTGAGATTCTTAGTGATCAGTATTAAAAAGCTTCTAAATAAACAGGTGAATGAGAACTGCTCCGCCCTGTGAGATAATCTGCCTTGTTTGTTTTACTCTGTAGTGTCCTTAATAATTCCTATCATAGGTTATAATTTTGTATTTGTTGTGAGTTTATCCGATAAGGGGCTCTTTTCCTTGCATGAAATTAAAAGTTCAAGAAAGGCAAGTGACTGGGTTCTAGCACTTCACTCCATCATGTAGGGCAGGGCTGTGTCAAAGGTGGTGTCAGTTCAGGTTTGTTCAGCGAATGAATGAATGAAATTGCTCAAAGCGCTCACCTCGGTGTTCTGCATTTGCAATGACCTCCTCTCCTTTTCCACCAAAGGACCCTTCCCTCTTGGCATCTACTGGTGTAATTAAATAAAGGAGGACTATCTGTGCCTATATGGCTGTCTCTGTTTTGAGAGTCCTTTCCCCTCAAACTGGGCTTGTGATCACTGGGTTGTGCAAAACTCTATCATCCCCATTAGCAGATTCCATCAGCAGAGACATTGCTCTCTTTTTAGGTGAATTACTCTGTCACTCATCTGGATCACAAAAGCCCAAAGATGCATCACCTTCCTTCCATACATCCAGCTGGGATGCATGGAAGATTTGGGTTTCTTCATGTCTGGGGGCATGCCTGGGGCCTCACTTTCCTTCTGGGCTCCAAAATGCCTTAAGGCTCCGAGAGGCAGTTGGTAACTCATTAATTTCATGGCAATAGTCAAATCTGATGAGAGGGTTTTGTGGCAGGGATGGGGTGTTTTTCCTCTCTGTTTCAGGGCATGGTCAAGGGAGAAGGGGGACAGAACAGAAACCTTCAGAGATGAATGCATCAAATAATATATGAGGTCCCAAGGGTAACATTAGAAAATCTATTGGTATCCTTTATACTTATTTTATCTATTTGTTTAATTTTAAGATTAGTTCTCCAAAACTGAAAATCCAGTACAGTCACCTTGGAAATATTTAAAATAATTCAAAGAGGTGGCTTTTTCCATCCTCACTCCCCTGCTCATCAATAACTTTTGAAAAGTTAGCAGTGTCTTGTATCTCCCTAAGCTGCACATATATCGCCCACTTTTCCATCCCATTGACAAATGGAAGCCTACCACACATAATGTCATGCTTCATGCTTTTTCCCTCCTTGACCATATGTCTGAGAGTTTGTTGAATGTCAGCACAGACAAATCAACCTCCTTCTTTTCATAGATGCATAGTATTCAACCATAAATATATATATATCATGATTCGTTTACTAGTCCATCCTTGACAGGGATTTAGGTACAGCAAACAAGCTTTCCATGAGCCTGTAATACATGCATCTTTGCAGACAGGAGTGAGTATATATCCAAGATGAATTTCCACCAGTGGCACCGGAGGATCAACGAGTATGGACACTTTTACCTGCGGTGGATGTTGCGAAATTGCTGCATTACTTTAAAGTCCTACGCTCGGGGTCGACTTTCATATTTTACAATCAATTAATCATATGTCTCACAAATCCACTGAATTATATGCAAACACAAACACTTATAGGCATATATAGAATTATCTTGTGCACCACCATACACTCAGTACCTAGAAACATATCCTGCTGACAGTAAGTGTTCAATAAATGTTCACTAGATCAATGAATAGATGAATCAATTTTATACCTGGACTTCATCTTGTTTAATCTCTGAAAGTCATATATTGCACTATTTTCCAACTTGAGTGTTTTCAAATTCTTCAAGAAGCAAACATAGGACAAAGTATACTGAAATAAAATAGGAAGAAGCTCTTGATTGTTCATGGGGGGATTGTGAGCATCTATGTTGCGCTCCCGGAACACTAGTTCCCCATTAATCCTTCTCCCCAGAGCTTCTGATTCTGGAGTTGATGCTCATGATGACCCCGAGGCTGTTCTGAAGCATCAGAGATTAAACTGTGTCGAGCACGATTTTCCTGAAATGTATTTTGTTTTATGCTAATTAGCTGAAAATTGGTCATCCATATATCTAACTTATGGGATCAGAATAATAAAGTGGGATCTTTGCTTGATTCATCTTTTCATCTCTCTACTGTCTCCCCTCCAATCGTAACTCACTGTCATCTCCCTATTTCTTTCCTAGGCCATGTGCATTTTCCAAAATAATAATGGAGAGAGGAAAAGGAAAGGTAAACTCTACTTTTTCAAGTCAGAAAACCCTTCAGCATCAAGCAAAGACAGGTTTTAGACCATGGATATAGAAAACAAGGAGGTTATGGTTAAAAATATTTTAGATCCTTTTCAGACACAAAAAGACATATGGAAAAAAGATTAGAATACTTTTATTCTGTGTAGGCTTAATGGCTATAAAAAGTAACTCCACCTACTCTATGATTCCATTTATATAAAACTCTAGAAAAGGCAAACTAGTGTATAGAAATAGAAAGTGGATTGGTGGTTGTCTTGGGGAGGGGGCAAGGGGAAGAGCTGGAGAGAAGGATGTCAGTGAGGTAGGAAGAAGCTTGTGGGGTGACAGAGACGTTCGCTACCTTGATCACAGTCAGGGTTGCCTGGGTAGGCACAGAAGTGAAGTTATTGAAATGTACACTTTACATATGTACGGTTTACTCTTTGTTAACTACGTCTCAACAAAGCTGTGTTTAAGAAAATAAAATAACGCTTCTTGTTGAACAATGAGAACACATGGACACAGGGATGGGGGAGCATCACACACTGGGGTCTGTCGGCGGGGACTGGGGGAGGAACACCAGGGGGTAGGGAGGTTGAGGAGGGATAACACGGGGAGAAATGCCAGATATAAGTGATGGGGAGATGGAGGCAGCAAACCGCATTGCCATGTGTGTACCTATGCAACAATCCTGCATGATCTGCACATGTACCCCAGAACCTCAAGTACCATAAAAAATTTTAAACAAACAAAAGAACAACAACAACAACAACAACAACAAGAACAAAAGCCTTCTGAATAAGGAGAGCAGTGTTGTACAAGCATCAAGGAATTCTAAGGTGAGGTCCAGTCTTCACTCCGGAGTGGTCCCCTTCCAGTTTGAGCTAATAATCCCCCCGGAATATGCTCCATTGGATGAGAATACCTGTCTGTCTGTCCCCAGAAGGCACTTACATCCCTGAAGAAAGACTCCCACCTTGCTCTCCAGCTCACAGTGTGCTAATCTCCCATGGGTTCACTACCCGCCAGCTCTCCCCGGCTAGAATGTTCTTCCATTTTGGCTCTTTGCGTAGTTGGTCCTCCCCGCTTTCAAAATAGGCTTACATTTGACTTCCTCACAGAAGTCTTTTCTGACATCACAGCACTTACCATAGGCTGCAATTATGCATTTATTCATCTGGTGGTGTGTTTTTGTTTTGTTTTTTGCCTGTCTGTCTTACACAGGAGTGCAAGCTTCGTGGGATGAGGGACTTGTCCATCTCCTCCCAGTTCCATGCCCACTGCCAAGAATAGTGTCAGGTGCAGGATAAACACTGGGTTCATTAATCGATTAATACTCTATTTTGTTTGCTTGTGTATTTGTTTAACACTATTCATCAGACACCTTTTAAGGCATCTGCTCATGTCACTCTCTAATTCTCCTTAATAATTTGATGCTTCTTGGTAGCAGGGATTATGTGTCATGATTTCATATCTCAAGCACCTAGCATGGAGCTCACACATGGAAGTTCTTCCATAGATGTTTGTTGAATTAAATCATTACACAAGAAACAAAATTATTATTATTATGCCGGGACCTTGAGACAGACAGATTAAAAAAGTCCCTAAGCACAAAGAAAACACAAACGTTTAAGCCAAAAGGCAACAAGTAGCGGTGAATTAACGATCGACTGAATTATAAAGGGATCGCACAGACTTAAGTTCATCACTGATAATCACCAAGGGTGTTTTTTTCTGTTTCTCTGTTTATCACCAGAAATATAAAATGAAGAACAGAGAGCTGTAAAATATTTTTCAATCTGACTCCATTTGCCAATCCTCAACTAGCTTTACCATTTAATTAAACAAAGCTGTACATTCTCTAACGAGGATGAATTACAGTGATTTCTAGAGATGGAAACTCACCGAGGTGTTTACACACTCGGGCATGTACGTATTCACAAATACACAGTCATGATGTACCTGATCACTGAGAATAAAGAGTCCCTAGGAGAAAAGGAGTCCAAGTGCATTGCGTCTTCACAGGTCATGATGCTGCTGCAGATGCACAGTAAGGGGGTTTCAAGGGACAAAGAGAAATTGAAGACAGGAGGTGGGGCTATTGAAGGGTCCTAAATATTCCAGAACTGGCAGTCCCGTGAATACCAAAGAGTTGTGCTCTAAGAACTATTTACAACTCTCCTTCTAAATACTCCAGAACCTTCAGTCCCATGAATGGCAGAGAGTTACACTGTAAGAACTGTTCAGAACTTTCCTTCTGAATATTCCAGAACTTTCAGTCTCATGAATATCAGAGCATTGTGCTATAAGAAATCCTATTGGTTGGGAGGCCGAGGCGGGTGGATCATGAGGTCAAGAGATCGAGACCATCCTAGTCAACATGGTGAAACCACGTCTCTACTAAAAGTACAAAAAATTAGCTGGGCACGGTGGTGCATGCCTGTAATCCCAGTTACTCAGGAGGCTGAGGCAGGACAATTGCCTGAACCCAGGAGGCGGAGGTTGCGGTGAGCCGAGATCGCGCCATTGCACTCCAGCCTGGGTAACGAGAGCGAAACTCCGTCTCAAAAAAGAAAAGAAAAGAAAAGAAAAGGAAATCCTATTGGACTAAGTACTTGCATAGAGTTGTCATTGGCACAGACGAAGACTAGGCATAGAACAATTATAACAATCCTTGCTTAGCATCTATTGTCTGCCTACACCTCTCCTGAGTGAGACACCTCCTCCATTCTCAGATTCTCAGATCAGATGGTTCCTCCAACCCAAATGCCCATCAATCAATGAGTGGAGATCCACTCATATATCATATATATGAATGAGATGAAATACTACTCAGCCATAAAAAGGAATGGGTCAACGACATTTGCAGCAACCTGGATAGGACTGGAGACTAACTCAAGAATGGAAAACCAAACATTGTACATTCTCACTCATAAGTGGGAGCTAAGCTATGATAATACAAAGGTGTAAGAATAATACAGTGGACTTTGTGGACTCAGGGGAAAGGAGGAAGGGGAGTGATGAATAAAAGTCTACAAATTGGGTCCAGGTGCAGTGGCTTAGGCCTGTAATCTCAGCACTTTGGGAGGCAGAGGCAAGTGGATCATTAGGTCAGGAGTTCAAGATCAGCCTGGCCAAGATGGCGAAACCCCGTCTCTACTAAAAATTTAAAAAAAATTAGCCAGGCATGGTGGCATGTGCCTGTAATCTCAGCTACTCAGGAGGCTGAGGCAGGAAATTGCTTGAACCTGGGAGGCAGAGGTTGCAGTGAGCCAAGATTGTGCCACTGCACTCCAGCCTGGGTGGCGGAGCGAGACTATGTCTCAAAACAAAAACAAAAACAAAACAAAAAGGCTACAAATTGGGTACGGTGTGTACTGCTTGAGTGATGGGTGCACCAAAATCCCACAAATCACCGCTAAAGAACTTACTCAGGTAACTGAACACCATCTGTTCCCCCATAACCTATGGGAATAAAAAGTTAAAAAAAAAAAAAAAAGGAAGAAAGAAAATAGGTGAAGCCAATTAAAAAAAAAAATCAGATCAGATGGTTCCAGAGAAGTTAAGGATTGGCCTTCACGTGAGTAGTCACGTGACTTAGACTTGGCCAATCTCCACATACGACTGCCAAGCAAACCTGATTGGGTAATAGATGAGCATATACTTTCATCTGAAGCAATGAGAGGCAGGCTTGAGACTTTTGCTTCAACATCCAGGCTTTAGTGGCAGAGGTGCTCCCCTCTAGCTGGAGGGATGCAGCTAGAAGAATGTAAGTGGAGAGCCGCAGGTGCAAGGAGTGCTTCTCTGTGACTGAATTAAAGAAAGCAGAACTGAGAAACGTAAAAACACACACACAAGCACACACACACACAAGCACACACACACACAAGCACAGACACACACACAGACATAAGCACACAGACACTCATACACACAGACACACACACACACAAGCACAGAGACACACACACACACACAAGCACACACAGACACACACACACAGATGTCTGAGAATATTTTCTAAATCTGGGTGGGGCTGTACCTAAGACCCATCTCTCGGACTTTTCTGTTTTGTACCAGTGAGTTCTCCCTTAAGGAGTGTATTTTGTCTGAGCCTATCTGTATTGGTTATTTTTACAAGTCACAACCAAAAAAGGAAGAGCAATACTCCAGAAAGGATGAGTGCCCGCCGAAAGTAAACGTTAGAGTTCCTTGGTTAACTGTGCTAATCTCCACTGACCATGAATATGTGACCAGCGTGAAAACCCGTGTCTTTCTGGTGTCCTAATTTAAATACCCAGGCTGAGGAGTTGGCGATGCCATAGCAAGAGGCCCTGACTTGACTACAGAAGTCTAACATTTTCATTAGGTAAGTCACTGCTTTTAAAGTCAGGATCTTGAATAGATTAGTTTCCTAAATCTTACTCTTTCCTTGTCTATGAATCAGAATCAACTTCCCTGCATCTCAGAATGACAGCAGTCTATTTTAATCTGAGGGGCATACTCTCCTGATGGGGTGAGGATGAGGTACCAGGTTGATTAGGAAGATGTCCAAGCTACACTGGTCCCCCTTATGAGAAGCTACATCATTCTAGCAAACTCACATAAGAACAGAAAACCACACACCACACGTTCTCACTCGTAAGTGTGTGTTGAACAATGAGAACACATGGACACAGGGAGGGGAACATGACACATGGGGCCTGTCAGGGGTGAGGGGCTAGGGGAGGGATGGCATTAGGAGAAATATCTAATGTAGATGATGGGGTGATGGATGCAGCAAAGCACCATGGCACATGTATACCTATGTAACAAATACGCACTTTCTGCACATGTACCCCAGAACTTAAAGTACAACACAAAAAAAGAAAACCTACCTCAACTAATAGGACTGTCTTATATCCTCAATTCCATTGGATGTGTGCGAGCAGGGAGGGGATCTCAGGGACAGAATTTACAGGTTAACCTAATAATGCAGTCTTCAGTAGTTCCAGACAGCAGTCAATAGCAAAGACATTTAACACATGAATGCTACGTTTGTTATAATTTGTCTTGGCCTTACTTTCCATATAGATACAGATAGGTACATATTTCCTAAAATTGCTGTTCTGACATCTTAAGATCGCAGGATTGCTTGTTCTTCTTTTTTTTTTTTTTTTGACTAGAGTCTTGCTCTGTCACCCAGGCTGGAAGACAATCTTGGCTCACTGCAACCTCTGCCTCCTGGGTTCAAGCAATTCTCTTGCCTCAGCCTCCTGAGAAGCTGGGACTACAGGTGCACACAACCAGACCCAGCTAATATTTCGTACTTTGGTAGAGATAGGCTTTCAACGAGTTGCCCAGGCTGGTCTCGAACTCTTGAGTTCAGGCAATGCACCAGCCTCGGCTTCCCAAAGTGCTGGGATTACAGGCATGAGCCAACAAGGCTGGCCCCAGGATTGCTTTTTGTAACAACTATTTTAGAATAGTTTCACATATTTTAGAATTTTCCACAGATGTGGAAAAAAAAATTTCAATTGTTTTTACTCTTGTTGTTAATAATAGGGAGCAAGTTGTCTAAAGCAACAGACACTTAGAAGATTTCAACTGTCCTTGGATGTCTGAAAGAGAGACTCAGCTAAACACCAGAACCATTTGTCTACATGTTCTTTTGCAAATGGTGTCACTAGGTAATAGTATTTTCTCATGGCTTAGGGTTAAAGTCACTTTAAGCCACTAGTCTGGTAATTTCTGACACGTTGCTGGGTACCTCAGAGGTTTTTCAAAACAAATTCTGATACCACCAGACTTGCTGATTAGTTTGTCCTGTATAAGGCATATTCATTATTATTTACATTTCTTTAAGTCATATTTAATATGTAAATAACAGGTATCCATAACAAAAAAAAAACTACAAACTGCAAAAAGATGAAAAAAGATCATTCATACAACCACTTTTAGCATCTAGGTGTGTAGCTGATCTCTATCTGTACCTTAGAGACACGGCTTTTGTCACTGATCATCTCTTAACACAGCAATACATTGTGAATGTCCTTTCACAGCAATTAATATATTACATTTCCAAACTTAGCAGGACTGAAGATGGCCTTCTGCTTCCTAGCTAGAATGTAGGTTCTGTTCATTCCAACATCAGGAACGATGCCTGCCATTAATGGGCAATTCTATAATGATACCTCATTGCCACACTGACTTGAGACCGGTCATGTCATAAAATCAGGACAGTTAAAGTTCTGGAAATCAAAGTTGATACGAATGCAAAAGAATGAGGTCATTGGTTTTTTAATCCCCTCTTTAAAAATCACAACTTCGAAAGAAATACGTAAATCCTCAAATGGAATAACTTTCAGTAATATATTGGGCCGACAGCTTGGAAAGCACTCACACTTCTCAGAAACAGGTTTTGCATTGCTTTTTGTTTTAGGCACAGATAGAATTAGGGAGTTAATCGTGGAAACAGACAGACAAATAGGGCTGTGTGTGTCTTTACACACAAACAGAGCTAGTCTCAAGCTCACAATTTAACATTTATGCTCCACGTGAACGTTTACTAAACTCCAGTACTCACAATATACTTGTAGCACTCAACTGAAGTGCATGCATTTTGGGTTTGAAAAATTCTTCTGAAATTAGGCTGTGTTTTCTAATCTCAAAAAAATTGCTGGTTGGATGATTTTCATTTCTTTGGAAAATGACAAGTGATACTTCATTCTTAGTAAAAGGTTAATGTTAAGTCTCCAAACTTTATAAATTGTACTTTCTCCATAAAATAAACTATCACATGCTGGTGTGCAAGATTAGCGAGAAACGTTCACACTGTTGAAAATAGATGGATTTTGCATTTCAAGGTGACAAGTGCAATGTCAGACCCAATCAATCGATCACTGCATAATTATTATTGCAAATGATCCATATCCGAGCCGCAAACCTTAAGGGGAATTTAATGAAGCAGTAAGCACATCAATAATAAGATCTACTTTGGTCTCTATTAAATCTCATGATTCATAAATATCCTGGCATGTTTTATTCTTTCTTTAAATCCTGTGAAGACATCTAAAAAAGTGAATGCTTGAAGGCGACTATTTAACACTTCACTAAAGAGAATTCTGAGGCTTTCAGTGAGACTTAGGCTTTGTATCAGATCCTTCCTCACACATAGGCTAAAGGAATCCAATAGTCTATGGACATATGGAGAATGGAGTTCCTACACAAAGTTAGAATTGAGATAGATATTTTCATCTCTCTTCTCCAGCCTGAATTTCCTTGGGGAATGCCCGTGCAAATAGTGGCTTAACTGAAATCCAATGAGTGTGAGTAAAAGGAGGGTTTCTTTTCTAGCAGAGAAGTAGGCACAGGCAGAACCATTTCTGCCTGTATTTTCGGTTGCGAGTTAGAAAAAGCACCGTCCTCTGGACATAGCCAGCCTGGCATGGGTGCAAACAATGGTAGGTTACATACATTTGGAGTAAAGAAAATAGCACCCTTGTCTCTGGATGGATGCAGCACTAGGCTGATGGTACAGGGCTTGGTGAGAGGCGCACAGAGTGAGCTTCGATCCTGGCAGACACCTGGTCTCCGTGCTTTGGTGCAGTTAGCGAGCTGTACAATCCCTGGACCTGGGATGCAGACAAAGACAAGAGCCTTGGAAATCCCTAGCTCACTGATTACCGAGCATTTGCTACATTCTAACATCAAGAGGGAAAGAAGACCAGGACAGGCATCAGTGCAGAACCTGTACTTGTCTTTTGTGGTAAGCAAACACATTTTTTAAAAAATCACCCTACTTGAATGCCTACCCTAACGTGCCTTAAAATCTTGCCCTCACAAAATGCACCTTTGAATAACCTTCTAGCAACCTTTCATCATAGTCGTCCTAGCGATCACAGGATCTTTTCCAAAATCACCACAGTTCTATGTGTGATCTGCTCCCTCGCTGTGAATGCTTTGATTGGATACACCTTGTCTCTTTCAGAACCTCAGTTTCTTCCTTCTAAAATTCTCTACTCTCATACACACATCCACTGCTATATTACGTAACTACTATCACCAAGACTCTGGAACGAAATCCAAGCGTTTTATTGCAATCGCCTATAAGTATTACATTTTTTTTCCTATTTTCCCGTTTATTTTCAATACATAGCATTTTCTCCAAGCACAATGGTGCTTCATAAATTCATCCAAGCTAGAGGTGAACTGGGACCTCACTCACTTTTCCTCAGTGCCATGCTGGGGCAGAAAGAATAAATTCCTAGCCACAAAAATGGGTCCTGCAGAGGCCAGCTCTGCCTGCATGTACAGCTGTGACTATCTTAACACTGAGCAACCAACTGCAGGCATCATTTAGTGCCTTAAAAATACCACAGCAGAGAATATTGGCTTTTATTATCTGAACAAAAGCTTGAGAAATGTTTCAGTGTACATAAGTAATTTTGTACCAGATATCCTTGTACATAACATTTTTTTCACTATATCTCTATTTCCTCAAAAAATAATCCTTGATCAGGCTATAAAGTACAATCACTTTCATTTTTAATTTACTTGCAAACTAACCTTTAAAAATGTTTAGCAGTCAGTATAGTATTACCCTTTGCAAAACGTTTCTCAATTTGACAAAACGTTTTTAGTTTGCATTCATTTGACATTGGGGAGGATGAACACAGCGTCCTATATTTACAGGCATTGGACCTTTCTTCCCTTCTGAATCCTCTGTTCACCCCCTTTGCCCATTTTGTATATTTTTAAAGTAGTTATTGTTCATTTCATTAATATTTATAACAGGCTATGTCAAGAAAAACCTGATATTCAACAATAGGCAAATGGGGCCAGGTGCAGTGGCTCACACCTATAATCCCAGCACTTTGAGAGGCTGAGGCAGGTGGATCACGAGGTCAAGAGATCGAGACCATCCTGGTCAACATGGTGAAACCCCGTCTCTACTAAAAATACAAAAATGAGCTGGGCATGGTGGCGCGCGCCTGTAGTCCCAGCTACTCAGGAGGCTGAGGCAGGAGAATTGCCTGAACCCAGGAGGCGGAGGTTGTGGTGAGCCGAGATGGCGCCATTACACTCCAGCCTGGGTAACAAGAGCGAAACTCCGTCTCAAAAAAAAATAAAATAAAATAAAAAATAAATTACAACCTTAAAAAAAACCCATGTTTTCCCAAATCACTGGTAACATTAGAAAATGTTTATGAGATGATCTGTATGAAAATATGTGGACAGTGTGATTCTGTTTTGGAGGAACAAGGATAGCTAAGTAAATTCAAATATCCTGATGTTTTAGAAGATGAGGAAATACGTCAAAACTATTAACAGTGATGAGTAATAGGCTGAGGGGATTCACATTCTACCTCATACAGCCAACTGTCTCATAATGTCCAAGCAGGACTTTTTAAAAAGAGAAATTTTCACGAGCATTTTCTTCTACAGATTATCACAACACTGATATCGGCACCGAATATTCATTCCTTTAACACATAAATTTGAAAACTCCTTTCAACGTCAATCTTGTTTTCTCTGCATCCCTCTCTAACGCTTTTTTACTGTTCCCTTCACCCAAGAGCTTTATTTAGTACGTAAACCAAAAATAAAGTTTGAAGGTGACCACCCTCACCGCCCCCCGATCTGAATGGACTTCCTTTCTGGCCAGGGCAATCTAAAATTGAACCTGAAAGACTGGTTCAGACCATGATGAGAAGTGAGGGTTGAACATGCCTCACCAGCATGAGCATCACCAAATCCTTAAGTCTAATAAGAAACATTTACAGTCTATTCTCTCTAAAACCTGCTACTTAGAGGCAGCATCCACATAAAACCTAGTTCTCCACAAACCCTTATTGAAACCCACACATTTCCTTTCTACTGATAACTCTTTGAACCATTTGCCAATCAGAATATGTTTAAATCTACCCATGACCTGGAAGCACACTCCTCCTTGAGGTGGCCCGCCCTTCCAGATAGAACCAATGTAAATCTGGCCAGGTACGATGGCTCACACCTGTAACACCAGCTCTTTGGAAGGCTGAGACAGGCATATCAGAAGGTCACAAGCTTAAGACCAGCCTGACCAACATGGTGAAACCCCATCTCTACTAAAAATACAAAAAATTAGCTGGGCACAGTGGAGGGCACTTGTAATCCCAGGTACTTGGGAGGCTGAGGCAGGAGAATAGCTTCAGCTTGGGAGGTGGAGGTTGCAGTGAGCTGAGACTGCACCACTGCACTCGAGTATGGATTATAGTGAGACTCTGCCTCAAAAAAAAAATTTCGATATATATATATATATATATATATATATATATATATATATATATATATCTTACATGTATTGATCGATGTCTCATATCTCCTTAAATGTATAAAAGCAAGCTGTTCCCCGATCACCTTGGGCGCGTGTCCTCAGGACCTCCTGAGGCTGTGTCAAGGGTGCATCCTTAACCTCAGCAAAATAAACTTCCTAAAGTGATTGAGACTTGTCTCAGATACTTTTTGGTTTACAAGTAATAGGAGAAGAAAAGACCACAAAATCACATATCAGTGCAAACCACTCAGACACTAAAAATGGTTCTATCATTTCATCCCATTCCCCTTCTGGTATTAGCCCCATTTAAAAGAGGAGTTAAATAAAACACCCGAGAAAGATCCTACAAGGAGAAGCTGGTACAATATGAGTTTACACCAGGCATAGCTGTCTTGAAATTCCTTGATTTTTGAGCCGTTTCTTACTGAAGCTAGATAGAGTGATCTCTTCTGCCCTATATCTACCCTCCTTCATTCTACATCCACACACGTGCGGAAGAAATTGTTTGTACTTAGTGTTTTTGTAGTGGTAACAGTATTGATGGTTGTAGCTAACTTTTACTAAACATCTACTATCTGCCATCTCTGATTCTAAGTACTTTTGTGCAATAGAGCCTTTCACCATAACCTTTCAAGAAAGATACTAGACAAGGGTGATTTGCAAACTATTTAACAAGAGCTATAGTTTAGACACTGACCCACCAGAAGGAGGCAGCCATCCATCAAAAACACCAACGGTTGGCTGGATGAAGTGGCTCACGCCTGTAATCCCAGCACTTTGGAAGACTCAGGCAGGTGGATCACAAGGTCAGGAGTTGGAGACCAGCCTAGCCAACATGGTGAAAAGCCTTCTCTACTAAAAAAAATAAAAATAAAAATAAAATAAAATAAAATTAGCTGGGTGTGGTGGCATTCGCCTGAAATCCCGGCTACTTGGGAGACTGAGGGAGAAGAATCCTTTGAACCCAGGAGGCAGAGGTTGCAGTAAGCCACGATCACGCCACTGCACCCCAGCCTGGGCAAAAGAGCAAGACTCCCTCTAAAAACAACAACAACAAAACACCTTCTGCCCCCTCCAAATTGCTTTCAATCTTCCATTAACTAATTATGTCCCCGGTCTCACTTGTACCACTTGCCTCTTTGATTAGCCTTTTAATATAGCACATTAACAACACTGGCTTTACTTGAATACTCTGTCAGTGAGCTCATTTAAGTCAAACGCCCTTGAAAACACTTGAAATCCCTCACAACACTCACTATTATCAAACTGTTTTGTATTTCTGATCCTCAACTAAAAGTGCTCAGTTTATTAGACAAAGCAGGCCATTGTGTGCGCCACTATGATTTATTCAAGGACTCCCCAACTCCTTCTTCCCAACTCAGCAGGAGACCTCAGAGTTTCCATATATATTGTATTTTTCTTCTTTTAGATTTTCCTTCCCCCCCCCCTTCATCAGAATCCTTGGGTAAATACGCACTAGCTTCCTGCTGACTCAGCATCTGTAAAGGAATCATCGTGGTGCTTTGGGGATCAGGTTTCTTTGAAAATATAGATCAAAACTGAATGCAGAGAGACCCTGGGTTTAGTAAACGTGCCGACTTGCGTGTTATGAGTGGTAGCAGCGCCTAATTAAATGGAATCTGATTATTTTAGGCAGATGGAGAGGTGCTTGAAATACTAGGCAGAAATGACTCCACAATCCTCTAATACGCTTCAACTAAAACAGAAAAAGAACATTCCACTCACTCTCTTACTCTTCTCCACATTCTATAAAGTTCTTCTCTCTCCCGATGCTTTAACACTAGGTGACGCATGGGAGATGCTGGGGTCTTTCATACTGGGGGAAAATGCAAAGCAACGATACACCACCAGGCTCTGATTCCCCCACCTGTCTCAGAACGCTCTCTCTCTCTGACCATACTGCTCCCATCGGAGGCCGAGCCAGCCTGGCCCTCTGGAATTTCCATGCACACAATGTCCTCCTTACACCACCACACCTCCCTACCATCCTCCCACCTCACAGCAGCTCCCTAACTCTCAGGTCCTAGCTGACGAGATACCTTCTTGGAAAAGTTTCCTCTAAGTCATCATTCACAATACCCCTCTCAGGGTCCTGTCGCCCAGGCATGCTTTTTGCTTTTGTCCTGGGTCTCCTTGCAGATGATAATATGTGTCCATCTGTATAGGAGGCATCTGTTGTTTTTACCTAACCACGCTTCATTTCGCTTTCTGGTAACAGCTCTTGAAAATTTCCTAGGAAACCGCCACTTCCCTATTCTCAGTCCCTGTTTTCTGTTTGTTTGTTTGTGTGTTTTTGAGTTAAAGTCTTGCTCTGCCACCCAGGCTGGAGTGCAGTGATGCAATCTTGGCCCACTGCAACCTCTGCCTCCCAGGTTCAAGTGATTCTCCTACCTCAGCCTCCCGAGTAGCTGAGATTACAGGTTCACATCTGTAATATCCCTCCCAACTAATTTTTGTATTTTTAGTAGACACAGGTTTTCACCATGTTGGCCAGGCTGGTCTCGAACTCCTGACCTCAGGTGATCCACCTGCCTCAGCCTCCCAAAGTACTGGGATTACAGTCACGAGCCACTGTGCCCAGTGCAGTCCCTATTTTACTGGGTCTGAGTCCACTCCTAGATCCAAACAGCAAGTATTTTACACAGGATCAGATATTCAGTGTCAGGGATAGGTACGGGACTCAATTCAGGTGCAACGAAATTGGCCTCAAAACTTTTCCTGGAGCCTACTACTTCTTGGATGAGAGTGATCAACCCACTGGGGCTGCTATAACAGTGGGATGTCAGCCTGAAGCTACTAGTGGCTGCCTCAGCCATCCTGCTGGGGGACACATAGGAAAACATATCTGAGAAACTGAGTCTGAGTTTCAATGACATGGTGAGATGACCTGCGTCCACCTGGTTCTGAAGGCCTGTCATCTTTAGACTTCTCAGGTATGTCAGCCTCCATATTCCCTTTGGGTCTCCACTTAGCTCTGAAACCATGAGTTTTAGCTCTCATACTAGCATAGACCAGTTTTGCTCATTTGTTACCTCTTCTGTGGTTCTGTTGTGTTTTATCTGCCTCCTTCACTACATATAAGTTATATGAAGACTGGGATTATATCACGTCTCCTGTGTCCTCAGAACTTAGCACACACAATATCTAATGCATTCCATGCTCTCCATATTTTCTTAACAAGTAAATGAATTTAAAAAAAACCAACTGCTATAAGAACACATGCACACCAATGCTCATTGCAGCACTGTTTAAAATAGCAAAGACCTGGAACCAACCCAAATGCCCATCGATGATAGACTGGACAGGGAAAATGTGGCACATATACACCATGGAATATTATGCAGCAATCAAAAACAATGAATTCGTGTCCTTGGTAGGGACATGGATGAACCTGGAAACCATCATTCTCAGCAAACCGACACAAGAACAGAAAATCAAACACTGCATGTTCTCACTCATAGGCGGGTGTTGAACAATGAGGACACATGGACACAGGGAGGGGAGCATCACACACTGGGGTCTGTTGGGGGCAAATAGGGGAGGGACAGCAGGGGGTGGGGAGTTGGGGAGAGATAGCACGGGGAGAAATGCCAGATATAGGTGAAGGGGAGAGGAAGGCAGCAAATCACACTGTCATGTGTGTACCTATGCAATAATCTTGCATGTTCTTCATGTGTACCCCAAAACCTAAAATGCAATTTAAAAAAAAACCTGCTACTTATCCAGCGATCAACAGAGATCTTGCAAACATGATCACCAACTGTAAACACATTCCAAGCTCCCACCTGGGGTGTATTATGACATCCAAGCATAGAAAAGGCTCAGACACCACTTTGTGTGAAAGCGCTCACAATGTAACTCAGAGAAAGAAAAAACAAATGAGTGAAAAAGAGGACACACAACTCCACATTCCAGGAAAAATTAACCATGTTTTCATTTCGTCTTGAGTTCTATTAAGAAAGAACATTCTATGCCAGCCACAGTGGCTCACACCTGTAATCCCAGCACTTTGGGAGGCTGAGGCAGGTGGATCTCCTGAAGTCAGGAGCTGGAGACCAGCCAGGCCAATATAGCGAAACCCTGTCTCTACTAAAAATACAAAAATTAGTCAGGTGTGGTGGCAGGTGCCTGTAATCCCAGCTACTCAAAAGGCTGAGGTAGGAGAACAGCTTGAACCCGGAGGCAGAGGTTGCAGACAGCTGAGATCATGCCACTGAGCTACAGCCTGGGTGACAAAGTGAGACTCCATCACACACACACACACACACACACACACACGCGCGCGTGAACATTATAGTTAGAAAAAATTACAAATTACTAATACCATCAACAAAATACAAACACATTTGCAAATAACAGAATTGCAGACCACTCTGTAAGAGTCCAAGGTTATCCCACAATTAATGTTTACCTTTGATGTTCACAATAGATGTTTACAGGTGCAAAATTTGTTTTACAGGTATAAGGGACGGGGGCAAAATTCTGTGTGATTGAAGAGAACACGTAACACAAATGTTATCCATAAGTGAGTTATTTAAATGTAAGCCGAAAAACTCTCTTTACCTCTGTCTCAGTGTCTCTCTCTCAACAGACACACACACAGTTTTACAGTCTTCCCTTATTTCAGACCATTAGCCATCTTAGCCACACCACCTAACCACTAAAAAGACATCAGAGTAGGCTGAACAAGTTACTCATTAAAAAAAATAAAAAACTGCAAAAGAAATGCAGAAGTCTCCAGGTCAAGGTAACAAAAAAATCCTCTGCTTCCCAACACACAGGATTGAAAGTCTGACTTCAAATGATAAAATCAGGAGAAGGTGAAATAAGAAAGTAAAGGAAGCAGTGGTTTATTCTGTTCAGTCCCTGGCACCACTTGAAATAGTGTTGCATGTCTCCAAATCATCTTCAAATCTTTCTCTTCCTACCTTTCCTTCCCATTTTTTTCAACTAGAATGTCTTAGGATAATAAATGGAAAGCACAATGTGCAACTCTCTCTACTTGTCCTAAAAGCTTCATGTTCTTTAGTTGTCAAAACAATGCTCTATTGCTTCCCGAAATTATCTTGTTGGTATTGAATATCAATTTTTCAATTTGTTCTTCTCTGAATGGGGACACAAGGTTTGCACAGAAACTAATTTGCTTATGCCTTTCAAACCCAAGTCATTTGATCAAGTATTTGTCTGAAGGTTTGGGAAATTTTCTAAAGGTAAATGAAACACCACTCAAAATGTAAAATGAAGAACAGATGGGTTATTTCACATTGAGTCCATTTTGTTCTGATCCTCTGGCACTAAAGAACACGCAGTCGACCAATTAATTTGTTTAAAACACAAACTTAAAGCCTCCATTATCATTTTTTTTAATTGCATTTTAGGTTTTGGGGTACATGTGCAGAGCATGCAATACAGTTGCATAGGTACACACAGGGCAGTGTGTTTTGCTTCCTTTCTCCCCTTCACCCACATTTGGTATTTCTCCCCTGGCTCATTTTTATTAATACTCATCACGTTTGACTTTAAAAATTATCTATGTCTTATATAGTCACACAATTATTTTTTGCAAGAATCTTTAAACACAAAAATATCTAATGAGTTTAGTGGCATTATAACAACAGAGAAAAACTAGATGGGGCTTTGTGATACAAATCACTTTACGGACAAAGAGCAATGTGCTTGTAAACGGAATTTCAGGAAAATACAGAAAACGTACTGGTCACTTTACATCAATGGCTTCTGGGTGCTCAAGCGTAAAACAGCGTATTACTCCCTCTACCAGAGAAAGTCTGCTCCCATTCATTAACTTTCAATCCATCCAGCTTCCCTCTAATAAACCAGAAGGTTGAGATGGTCATGAGGGTCCATCATCCTTCCTGAACCCGAAGAGTATCTGGATAAATAGGTACCTGACTTAAAGATGCTGGGAAACTGGCCCTCTCCAAATGTTCAAAACCTTTTTTTTTGTTAAGCAACATTAGTGTTGTGACTTTGTCAGAGTGCCAGAGGAGGTGGGCTGGGTACGGAAGAAGGGAGTAGAGGCTGCAGTATTCGAGACAAGAGCGAACATTCAGGGCTCTGAGCTGTCTCCTGGTGACACAGACAAGAGAGGCAAGCTCAGTAGACATTACAGTCAGTAAAGAGAAGGGATGCGAATAAAGAAGACCTTCATCACCATAATCAGAGTCTCCTGGGGCCATTTCCTCAGCCGCTAACTAAGATACACGGTGGCCAATATGGGTGCTGGATGAACTGGCCAGGCCAACAGAAATTAATTTCTGAATCAGGATTCGCTGGGGGAAAGGAAGTCTTTGTATTCCTGAGGCATTTTGCTGTAAAGCAGTACAGCCATAGGAAACATAGAAATTCTAAACTTTGGAACAAAAAATGAAAAGTTCTCTCTCCAAAACAAAAATGTTTCCTTCGGTCACCACAGACAATTTCTAGCACAAGTTCCCACAAAAAGGAACCGTTCAACGAATGGGTCAACTAAGTTGGAAAAAAAACTACACAGTACTGAGGCCTCCAGTGCACCAAAGTGGAATTAAGATTCACTGCGAAAAGGTGGATGTCCCAACATTCGATTTGGTAAAGAGGAGAGAATACTTGAAGCAAGAAAAAATAATTAGCAAAATTGTGAATTGCAATCAACAGGTGGCTAACATTAACTAGGAATCGTCTGTTCTCAGTACTTTAGATTTTAACATATTTTAAATATAACTGTGAATCCCCAAGGGCCCGTATCACATACAGTAGCCAGGTCCATAAACACTCAGTCTGTAGTCAACCCCTGAACAAATGAATGTATGATTAGTGAATGCATTCACACCATACCAGGAACTAGCAAGGATTTTTACAAGAGGAAGCAACTGACGAATTGGTTAAATGAGCTCTGAAATCGCCATTCACTGGAACACTGTCTATACAGCATTAAAGAAGCCGCTGTGGAAAAATATTTAATGGCCCAAAATGTTAAGTGAGAAAAGCAGGTTACAAAACAGTAAGTTCTAAAGCAGTGTGATCTCATTTTTTGAAAGAGAGTATCTCCTCTCAGAGGTTTTGTTTTTCCTTCTTCATATTTTAATGCATCTGAAATGGAGATGTGTTTTACAATTGATACGTGCTTTTAACGCGATAGCATTTCTGCCTCTCCACAAACATACATGAAAGCAGAAACAAACAACAAACACTACTGAGAAATCAGTCATTTACCTTGTAACCCTGTAATCGGTGCTTATTCAAATTGAGAAGATAAACCTATGTGTGTGTGTGCATGTTAAAAAAATATATTTAAGATGTCTTTAAATATCTTTGAGTTTAAGCCGTGTTTCAGTATATGTCTTAGGTGCTATTTTTTTTTTCTCATTGACTAATTTTACTACAAAGGGCACATGTATGGTTTGAAATAAAGGAGGAAAGAAAACGTCAACTATAAGAAGATCTTGTTGCTGTCCTAAAAAAGTTTAAATTACATTGGCATGATGATCCAAGACAATAAAACAACTACGGTCTTTATCTCCAGTTTTGGCACAATCTCTGATCTATATGGAATCTATAAATCAGGCCATCGCTATACTGTTAATAACCAAGCTCTAGAATGTGGAGTGCAGACCAGAAAAAGCGTTAGCATTCAGGAAAGAAAATGGAGAATTCAGAGGAGGCTCCTCCAAAATACTAGGGAATGAGTGAAAGGGCAGGGATAAGCCACAGGCGGATACTTCACAAGTTTGCTTACTGTGAACTGCAGTCTGAGAACTGCAGCTGTCTGGGTGGAAATGTTTCTGCCAAGGGTAACACACCCTGCGAGGTACAAAACTCTCAGGATCCCGAAGAAAAACTGACGCATTTTCGTTTACTCCTTTTTAAAAGTGATTGAACTACATTGGTAAAAGCGGAGATGCTGCCTCCTGGCATGACTCTTTCCCCGTCTTTTCGACATCACTCAGAAATTCTCGACTTGTTGCTCTTCTCCCATTTTAAACCCAGGTATATTTCTATAAAAGGATATTTCTAAAAAGATGTGTTTGAAAGGTGAAAATAAAGTGTGAAATGATCAAGTAAAGCAAAGCTATTTTCAATGAATAAATGGAACACCAAATCTGGAAGAAAAAAAAAGTAAAGAAAAGTTAAAATAAAAACTGCAGTATTTTAACGACAAGAACAGAGGAAGCGTAGCTGGAATGTAAATGCAAAAATGTAAGTCAAAATAATAGAAACAGTTCTTTGTTACAATCAACTGAAGAAGGGAGGAGAAACGATATGGTTCTGAAGTCAGAAACAAATACCTACTGTAGGCGAGTTTAAGCGGGGACCATTTGGTCCAGGACTTGAGGCAGAGAAATTGACTTCCTATTTCTGAATTAGATGAGTAGGTACCAATTACCTACTGTCCAGCCCTAGAAGAAACAGCTCAATTGTATTCCAAAGAACCTCTAATCCTGGTGGAATTAAATAACCAAAGGAGAGCAGGGGGTTGTGCCGGTCAAGAGGGTTTTATTTCATTCTATGGCACGTGTAGCCTGGTGCCCAGCTCAGTTCGCATCCTCAGAAAAAGCAACTTCCCCGTTTTTCCGGGAAGTCCACAGGGAAGGTCATTTCCCCCTCCTACTGTGCCCAAATTTAGTGAATCAGAACTGCCAGGAAGTCAGCCAATGGCTGCAGAGAACTCAACTTTCTTTCCCCGGTACAGCTACCTGTACTCACTTGGGGAAAATGAAATACAATGAAAACTACAAAATTGATTAACTATAGAAAAACTCTCTTAAAGAAATTTAAGGGAAAAAATGTACAAATCTGAGATGACACTAAATGACGAACATATTAAGCATCTGTACCTATTTAATTGGATTGGCTTAGTGGAGCTACACTAGTTTTAATTAATACAATTCCAAAGCATTTCTTTTCCTTTCAAATCCACGGACCATCCTTATACACTAAAATGACTTAGTAAGTCTAGAGAAGAAGGAAGACTACCCCATCCACTCCACACCTCCCCCCAGCAGAAAGTTTTCCATTTTAGTAAAAATATACTTACTGTAATTGTGTGCTATTAACACAGATAGGTGCATATAAAGATACGGCTTTACAAATTTAAGAAACAATGGCATGAGTAAACTGAATGTGGATTCTATTTTACTGTCTCTCCTTGTCTCTTCATTTTCACTTTTACATCCATGAGAGAGGAGCAAACACTATTTTCACACATCCATGTAGCTGAGGTTCATTTTCCTAAAGCAAGGTGAGCTCTTCAACAGAGATATCAAGCACATTTAGAGTATCTTTATTTACAGACTGGAAGGCAAGAGCAGAACCTCTGCGTTAAAAGAAGAAAAGAATGGAAAACCTCTCCAACCTCACAGTGTTAGCGTGGCTTGCTAATTCATATCTCCTTATACAGCCTGAATCCAGCTGTTCCAATTTAAAGTCTCTGCATTTTTTGAACGCAGAAAAAAAAAATCTGAATTAAAGATGTAAATAGAATACTTGAGCACAGGAGAACAAGGTAGTACCCGTTTTTCAATTTGATAAACATGGTAATAAAATCATGTAGCCCTAAAATGCATTGGTCTGAAAGAAGAACACAGAAATTGAGGGATGCCGCTTTTAAGTCAACATCAATTAGTAGGAAACAGGTCAGCAAGTTTTTCGACTGTGGAAGGGGGTCTGGGACGTGCAGTGCTTTTCCTCTGCTTTGAGCTGCAAATGTGTCCATAAGGAAGAGCTAACAAACTTCATAAATAATATCACAGACACTACTTAACAACTCAGGGAAAGAGTGTGACCAGCAACGAACTCACCACAGCCTAAAGGAATTACTGGAGTTTGTTTATAATTAACCAGACTCGGCCCACAAAATAAAAGCCAGAAAGGCTCCTTTCCATGAAATACTAGTGTAATTATTTCCTTAAGTATTGAGGGGATAATCCCATGCAGCTACCTTTTTTTTAGTGCTTAAAAATCGGCATTTGTAAACATTCAAAATTGTAACTGCTTCTACCTCCAATGTCAAAAATAAACGGTATGAGAATTCAGTGAGGTTAGGCAGAACTCTGTTAAGTTTACGCAGTTTTAACCAGTGGTTTTGTATTTCTGAACACCTCTTTCATGATACGCAAGCTTGAAGGGAACACTTGCCCTGAAATGAAGACAAAATAATAATAGAGAAAGTCTGTATCCAGCCGCCAGAACTCATTGTATGAAACTGTGCAAAAATAAACCGGGTAGAAATGGAGCTGAAGTCGCTACAAAGGAAAATGTCCCAAAGAAAGGGGGCAGGGGTGTAAATGACAAGGCTCACTGAGGGGCAGGGCAGACCTACAGACCAGCAGAAGTCAAAGAGCCAACGTGATTAACAAAGAATTCAACAAAAAGGCCTTCTTCCTTTACAGCAGAGAGAGTTCACAGATCTGAGTTGAACCAGAGCAGGGACTGGAGGGAGGGGGGTAAAAAGAGGTTTTTCTAAGTCCGCTGAACAACGGAAAAACAAGATGATGATGTTGATGAAACAGACTGGTAGAGTTGAACCTCAAAAACGCCTCCCTCCCTTGGCAAAGCAGGGAACACCTGCTCTTAACCTGAAATCACAGAGCTAGGACTTTGGTTACTGGCATGAGAAATCTGCACATGCTCTTTATTGCCTAAACTACACTAGGATATATATTTGTCTCCTCAAACATAGCAATTTTTTCTAAGCCATTTATGCTAGATTACTATTTTTTTATTGTTTCGGCAGTTAAATATTGTTATTCATAACTACAGGTTACCACTTCATTGCTTTTATTTTAATACCATCGCCAGAAAAAAAAAAAAAAAAAAAACTACACAGTATTTATCAGCAAGCCAGAATAAGTGCATGTAAATCTACCTTTTTCGAGCCCAACCTTGTAAAATACACTCTCACATACACACAGACAGACACACATCTGGTTAAAGCAAATGAAACATGCTACTCTCCTCTACAGCACTCAACCCCGAAACGACAGATAAGTAGTCACTTTTGAGCGACCAACAGAAACAGAAACGAAACAAATAAATGAAGGCACCACGACTCAGAGCAGTTCATTCTTGGTAATTAAATGAAATCCCGCACAGCTACAAGTGATGTAGGATTTGCTTCGTGTCTAACCTGACTTCCTTTTTCTGAATTCACCACCATCAATGTTTTCAAAAACCAGAAAACCACGCATCCCCACCCCCACCCCATACACACATACACACACAGTGTTGTGTGTGTTTCCTTTTTGCAACGGAAAACCAAATTGCAGCTTAATGCTAATGAACCAGGTCTTGCCTAAACTCCCACTGGAAAGGCAAGCACATGTACTATACAGCAGTGCAAGATTATTCTGCCACAGCATAATCACCTTACACAAAATGCGATTAGTCTGGGCTGCAATCTTTATCCCCGAAGTCAATTTATTAATCAGAGAGAAAGGGAGAGAGAGAAAGAGAGACAGAGAGAGAGAAAGAGAGAGCGAAAGAGACACTACCTACCCACAAATACATCATCATCTTGAAAGAGAAATCAAGGGCTCTCTCAGCAAACAGAAGTCTCCTTACTTCACCAAGAGTATCTGGAAGAAAAACTGAAACCAGTGGGTAGAAAATCTTGCCTTTTCCTGTCAAGTCCTTAGAGACCCTCTTCTTTCCTTACACAAGGTTTGGTGTGCTTGTTTATGAGTTTATGAGGATAACATTCCTTCAGTGGCACTGTATGTGATGTGACTTGCTTCTGGCTGCTTCTCTCTCTCTCTCTCTCCCTCTCTCTCTCCCTCTCTCTCTCTCTCCCTCCTCCCTCCCTCCCTCTCTCCCTCCTTCTCTCTCTTTTCCCTTCCTAACTCTTGCCTTTCTTTTCTCTTCTGTCAAGGCTGCTTAGGTAACAAATTCTTGGTTTGGCTGTTTAATGAGCAAATCCAGACACTTTAGGCGGCCAGCCACAATGGCAAAAATAAAAACTGATGATACTGGTACTACTCATAATACCAGCGATGGTGTGATCATACAGACAGGCACTACACCATTTCCTGATGGCGGGTGGGAGATTCACGGAAGTCCCCACTGGTGGAATTTACAGGAAGGCGGCCGATCCTCTTGAGGCAAGCCAGCTGCACAGAGCCCGTGACTCTGGGAGGCCAGCATCTGAGAATTTTTTTAAACTCAAAGTAAAGCTCCAGCCGCAGAGAAAAGAACATGTGCAGCAACCCAGCTTCCCCTTTATCTCTTTAAATGTACTTCAGATAAAAGCAGCATCCAGGCAGGTCAAGGCCTCCCCAGACTCATTACTCTTCACACCGTACAGCTCAGCGCACTTGTCTACAGCCATCTACCGACGCCACGGTGTCACTGCGGGCTCAGAAGCTGATGTCCTGCCCACGGCTGCAGCTGTTGCCTGCCCCTCTTCTCTGTGCAGGGGCTCTCAGCAAGGGTGTGGACCAGGGAAGGGGAAGGGGGGGCCGGGGGATGGGCCGTCAGAAGCCTGTGTGCCAATTCAGCAAATCAAAAGCAAAAAACCAAGCCCCACCAAGTAAGCCCAGCAAATGGAAAGCTTCAAGTAGACTTGGGGAATGCATCTGTCGCTTCCTAATCGAAGGAGGGAGATGATACATACGCTCTCGTTAGAAGACCAAATTTTAAAGTGTGTGTGTATGTGTGTGTGTGCATGTGTGTGTGTGTGTGTGTGTGTGTGTCTGTATACATTCTTTCTTTCCTCTCTTTCTTTGCAACTGCAGACCTAGGAAACGTTGCAGCATGCATAAAACTTGATGATTGCAATAAGCTCTCTTTACAAAATCCATCGGCATGGAGGCACAGCTAAGATTTCCTGAAAGTACTCAAAAATTGTTCTTCTATAAATCACTTCTCCTTTATTGGTTTTTCTTTTTAATCCATTTTAAATTGTATATTTTATCTTGAAAATTATCTCCATTACTGAAATTCATCGTGAATGAGAGGATGGGGAATGCAATTTGCCTGGCATATTAATTGATGCACTGTTCAATTATTGATATATGGATAAAGAAGAAATTAATATTAAAACAGGCGATGTACAGAAGGGGGGGAAACATGATCTCCTGTTCAGGTTTGAGTTTTGACCATTAGTTATATTTTTACATGGCATGCAGAGAAAACTGCTTAACCGAGCCCCTTGTTGATTTTAATTTTTACCTAAAACTGCACATGGCAAAATGTCACCTGAACAATTAAAAGCATTAGGTAAATTGCGGGATCATTTGCCACATGAGACAGGTGGCAAGTGACCTGTTAAAATGCCCTATAGGCAGTCCCATAAAGATGCATACTGCCCAAGCATGATGGAGAGTACCACCGCCAAGCCGTCCCATAAAACAAGCCATGATGGAGACAGCCTCAGAGCTGGCTGTCTCAGAGAGGTAAGAAAACAACTAGTCAGCCCCCAGCTGGAAAATTCTCACCCAGGCGTGTACAGTGACCAGTCTGCTTACTGCATTTTTAGAGCCCATGAATCACAGCAAAGAGGATCGAGAATGGAATGGCCAAGCATCCTGGTTTGACTGGGAAGAAGGGTTTCCTGGGATGCAGGATTTTCAATGCTAAAACCTGGACCTCCTGAACAAACCAGGATCGACTGCTTCTCCTACGTGGGAGACGTTCTGCACACACTTCATCATTACAGTGAAGAAAACGCAGAAAACTCATCTTCCTTATGGTTTCTGGTGATAGAGATCACCTCCAGAAATGATCACCACTAATTCTCAATTTGTACAAGGAACAAAACATGCCCTTTCTGATAGGAACATTTAGGGGAAAATGACTAAGCACCCCACTCTTTAAAAATTTGCATGCATGTGTTCATTCATTGATTCCACAGATATTCTACTGAACACCTGTGCTCTGTATCCATCTCTGTGTAGGTACTCGGAATGCAGTGGTGGTGAAATGGTAACCCAGATGTTCAAACCCATGGCAGTGATGCATTTCATTCAGCCAATATATTGGTATCTTTCTGAAACATAACTTTGCCAATCTTGGGCCAGGCGTGGTGGCTCATGCCTGTAATCCCAGCACTTTGGGAGGTCAAGGCGGGTGGATCATGAGGTCAAGAGATCGAGACCATCCTGGTCAGTAGAGACTGAAACCCCGTCTCTACTAAAAATACAAAAATTAGCTGGGTACGGTGGTGTATGCCTGTAATCCCAGCTACTGAGGAGGCTGAGGCAGAATTGCCTGAACCCAGGAGGCGGAAGTTGCTGTGAGCCGCGATCACACTATTGCACTCCAGCCTGGGTAACAAGAGCAAAACTCCGTCTCAAAAAAACAACAAAAAAAAACTTTGCCAAATTTTAAAAATCACGAGGTTTCAAATAATAACTTGTACCTTTTTTTTGGAAATACTGAATGATCCAGCAAGGTAAGGTCTACGTTTTCATAGTGATAACCATGGGCCAGTGCTGAGTGGCAGTTGCTCTCTTTAGGTGACAAACACGTTCCAGTTCTCTCGTTTCCACCACTCCCTGGGACCAGATGTTATTTGGCAAGTAGAATAACCAATTTTCGTTATAGGCCTGGCCCTTGTAGGCATTTATGTTTGTAGCCTCTTTTTGATTTGAGATGTAAGTACACACACACACACATTTAGATGTGGTGTTCATATAGGACTTTCACAGTTAAATACAATACTTACTTTATCTTCACTATTTCCATTCAGAGTAAGACATTGACACATTAGTGGGATGGATGGGCAGACAGACAGACAGACAGACATATAGATATATAGATAGAGGAAAAGATAGATGGATGGACAGATGGATGGATGGATGGACGGACAGACAGACACACAAGACACAGACAGACAAATAGATTAGATCATCAGATATAGATAGACACGAGAGATGGGGGGAGTGTGAACGTATCATGGTTGGGTGTACATTTTACATTCATTCAATGCTCATTTCCTGCGATGAGAGTTACAGGTCATCTGTTCTACATTAGGGAGAAACCTCATTTCACTTAGGGCAAGTGAGCACAGGAGACCAATCAGCCTCTGGTCTTTGAAGCTCAATTTGAAGAAATGTATCATCACCTCTGAAATCCTCCAGCCCTCTCACATGGCCACTAAACTCAGTTCCCATGCAGCACCTTCACATCCCCCTTTCTCTTGGGGCACTGCTGCATGGAGCTCTATTTCTTATAAGTGGCCTGCCAAAATCAACTAAAGAAAAAAATGGGTTTCTCTAAGTAAGACCTTACTAGGTCCATGCAAATTCACATTTTCTTTTTTCCTCTTACAGGCAAGCATAGCGAGGTTATTTGTTCAAATATTAATGGACTTTTCTGTCCCCATTTTTTTTTCTGTCTTCATTCACTATTCCCCAATATATAATATATAAAATATGTATACATGTGGATTTCATATATACCTTAGTTCATACATATATACACATACATATGTGTACATGCATGTGTATATTTCATAGATACATTAGTTCCTATATTTTTATATGTACATACACACACACACACATATATATATAGTCCATTTGACCAGCACAGAGTTCTGTTTTATTTGTGTCTGAATGCCTTTGGTCCTGAATCATGCTATCCTATTTACCGCAATCCTTCCATATCTTGAATACATTATTCCAGGTCTGCCCCACACATTTATTTGCCCATGCCTCGTGGATGTTTGATTAGAAGCTCATGGGAAGGATTAGGGTAGGTGAACTGAAAGATGATCACAAGAGTGATAGGGCCTTTACGAGATCACAGGGCATCAAGACTGTGAGTGGGGCAAACAGCTTTGGGTCCCAGAAGAAAACAGCTGCATGGTGCCTCTGGATAGGCAGGATGATAAGTGGCAGGGTTCCCAGCTTCACCACAAAGTCACCATTCCTTAGGATGATAGAGGACCAGGTGAGCCACCAACCCAAGATGCACTATGTGCACCTGATAGCAGATGTCACCATGGTGACCGCTAACAACTGACCCATGCCCAGTGCTTTCTGGGCACCATCGTCTCCCAGGCTCCTGCGCATCTCTGGGAAAAGGGAAAGGAGTGAAATAGTTGAAAGTGAACATTTTGCCTGACAGGGATAAGAATCTGGATTTAAAATTAAACTGATTAAAAATGAATAATGTAGTAAGTTGTTTCTTGTGCATCCGAGTGAGTAGACTGAGATCTCTTACAAGCTCTGAGAAAGCCAACAAAGAAATACATTTGATCCATGGTGAGGTATATACACAATCTAGACTTCACAGCCTCTAATACACCAAGGGACTGGTATCTGTCACTTCTTGTTTTTTATATTTAATCTCCAGCTTCTGTGAGCCTAAATGAGTCTCCTGGTTATGCTCTTCCTGCCTCTTCTGCGTTTGCACCCATTCATTCTCCCACCTGCTTCAACATGTGGTCCCTCTGCAAGGAATGAGATTTACCCTAAGATGGAGAAACATTTTATCACTGTGTCACAAGCAGGAGACAGCTGTTTCCCATTAATCAAGTGTGGGAGGTATTACAATCCCTGTACTCTGGAGTCCAGAGGTTAAACAGACAGAATGGAACATTCAGTGGGCTGTCCCCTCGGGGGGTGTCAGCAAATTATTTCTATGTTTGAAATTCTGCTCATAACCAAATTGATGATTCAATCAATTCCTCAAACCTTGTTCCTTGAAATGAGCAGAATGACATTTTCTATTTACTGCTACCCCCAAAACCTTCCATTTTAAATCATTTTAATAACAAAGTAAACATATTCAAATATTCCATTCAAAACCATTTTTTTCCCCCTATTTACAAGCAGGCTGGTTGGTCCGGAGCTGCCTTCCTGCTGGAAACATTTACAACTCCTATTCTCAAGCTTCAAGAGAAATTATTTTAAAATAATTAATCCAGTTATCAGTTATCAACTCAACACAATAATTAATCAATTGCAAAGCAACAGTCTGAAACCAACACTGATTAAGCTACTGGTGGCCTATCTGTTTCAATGGTTTCTGATCTACTACAGAAATTGAATGCCATTGTGATATATTAATTATAAACAGCAATCGGCATCTAACTTTAAACTTAATGAAAGAAAGTCTGCAAGTCTTCATTAAAGAGTTGTGTTACTAAACGTTGAACTAAATGTGAAAAACGAGTTGATAAACTCAACTGAATCAGTGCTGAAACCTGTTTTTTTGTTTGTTTCTTTGTTTGTTTGAGGCAGGGTCTACTCTCTCATCCAGCCTGGACTGCGGTGACGTGATCTCAGCTCACTGCAACCTCCACCTCCCAGGCTCAAGTGATGCCCCCACCTCAGCCTTCCAAAGTACTGGGATTGCAGGCACAAACCAACATGCCAAGCCTGGAACCTTCACTTAAAAGTGTTTACAGGACATCACTTGACACTATATTCTGTACAACGGAAGTCCTGAGAAGGCAGACCCATTCAGAACCGTAAGTCTCCAATGTTGCGGTAGCTAAAATACACAACCAGAAGGCTGGAGTTTACCAAGGTAGATAACAGGGAATGTGAACACCAAGGAGTGATCTCCAGAGTCTTTCTCCGGCATCCTGCTAACAGGGCTGGTTAGCACCCACCATCACTGTGAACCAGAGAGTCAGTCACGTCCACATTCAACCACACGGCTGCTCATTTCCAACTGTGATCTTTCTGGCTACGGGAGCAAAGGCAGATTCTTCTCCTTTTGGAGAAACTCCAGGAATTTCTACTATATTATCCCAAACTCCACTGCCTGGAAGGAATATTAATGCCACTAAAAAGACTGACCTCAGCAGGAATATGGTTAAACATACTAGTTTATCAAGAAAGGCAATCCTATCACTGGATTCTCCAGGCAGGTATTATTGCTCCAGTCATCCATGTTACCAAGGCCAGGGTCATCAGTATCATTTAAAAAAATTATTCATTATGAACTATTTAAAATATATAATTATTATGAAATATGTACAATAATAAAACCACCACTTGACTACCCAACTCCTAACTTGAGATATAAAACACAGATGTAGGGAAATGGTCAATTTGTATTGAGTCAATGAACAAATTAATTAAAAAATATATAAATAATGCCCTCCCTATAAAAGCTCCTGCTACTCCCATTCTCATTGCCAGTGAGAAATGAGTGCTTCTATTTTTCCAGCATTGGGAGGTAAATTTTTCTAAAGCCAGGAATATCTTCCCCTTTTTCTTCCCATGAGGAGGGGCCAAGTTATCACAGCTAAGATTTAGGACATACATACACAAACAGGGTCACTAGAATGAACATTATAACCATATTCTGCATCTTAGTAAGGCCAGTGTGGGCTAGGCATGGTGGCTCACGCCTGTAATCCCAGCACTCTGGAAGGCTGAGGCTGGCAGAGGTCAGGAATACAAGATCAGCCTTGCCAACAAGGTGACATCCTGTCTCTATTAAAAAAATAAAAATTGGTTGGGCATGGTGGTGTGCACCTGTAATCTCAGCTACTCAGGAGTCTGGGGCAAGAGAATCGCTTGAACCAGGGAGATGCAGGTTGCAAGATCATGCCACTGCACTCCAGCCCTGGCGAAAGAGTGAAACTCCATCCCAAAAAAATAAAAATAAAATAAGGCCACTGTGGCTAGGGCCAGCAACTCGCAAGGGCTGAGGATGGAAAGTGAGGTAAAGAGCAGTTTATGCAGAGCCTCAGTCACCAAAGGTGCAATCTGGGGTTTGTTCCACACGCAATGAGAACCTGCTAAGGAAGGTCGATGAGAGAATGACTTATCTCAAAGGTTCCCTTGGTCCTGATGATGGATTGTGGCCTTGAGGCATAGTGAGAGTAAAAAGGCAAGTCAAGGGATGGTTGTGGCCTTCCAAGCAATGAACAGCAATGGCGTGCACCACGGAGAGATGGAGAGGGCTGAACGAGTCAGCATCCTCAGTGACAGGAAGCATGCCCTAACACCCAGGGCTCACATGGCAGCCAATTCAAAAACTCCTGCATGCAGCTAGAGAAATAAAGTTGAGGCCAGGCACAATGGCTCGTGCTTGTAATCCCAGAACACTTTGGGAGGCTCAGGTGGGCAGATCACAAGGTCAGGAGCTCGAGACCAGCCTGGCCAATATGGTGAAACAACGTCTGTACTAAAAATACAAAAATTAGCCAGGCATGGTGGCAGACACCCGTAATCCCAACGAACGGGAGGCTGAGGCAGGAAAATCGCTTAAACCAGGGAGGCAGAGGTTGCAGTGAGCTGAGACTGTGCCACTGCACTCCAGCCTGGGCAACAGAGCAAGACTCCATCTCGAAAATAAACAAGTAAATAAAATAAAAAGAAAAATAAAGTTGTGAGTGTACCCCAAGAGAACACAGACCAGGATAAGAGGGGACCAAGACAGCAAATCACTGAGAAATGTCTGAACAGGCCAGACAGCTTAAGTGACTAGAGGAATGGTGGTCTACAAACTTTATAACAAACACAAAGAAGAAAAACACACATTCCCTAGGGACTGAGGCTCTGTTGAATGTATTCAGTACAAATAGTCATTACTTTGGCATTGAAATCATAGTGAAGGCAGTTCTGCCAGGATAAAGACAGGTTCCTCGCTGCTAGGATTTAGGAAGCCGAAGAAGGCACAGAATGATAGGCAAGGCATTGGAGGAAATAATCTATTTATGCCAGTGTTCAACAATCTGCTGAGATATTGCAGTCAGGATCCCTAAAATTGCCTGTCCACGTTGTGTGAAATCAGAGGTCAGTTCAACCCTTCTCGTGATGCCCCAAAAGAAATGGGGATGGGACATTTTCTTGTATTTACTTTTACTTTTGGACTGAGAAATAATACTGATATAGTAAAGTATGCTTGTCTTTTTTCAAACTATGGTAAAACATATATGCCATGAATTCAACAGTTTTGGCATTTTAAATGTATAGTTCAGCTGCATTAAGTGTATTCACATTGCTGTGCCACCATCACTGCCATTCATCCACAGAACTTTTTATCTTGCAAAACCGGAATTCTATACCCGCTTAATAATAACTCCCCATTACTGTCCTCCAGCCCCTAGCAACCATGCTTCTATAAAGCACACAAATCTTAAGGGTACTGTTTGCAACCATATACACACACCACCCCATGTAATCACCACCTAGATCAAGACAAGAGCTTAAACATCTCAAGCACCCTCCAAAGCCTCCCTCCTGCCATGCTGGAAAATGTTTATTTTTCACTCTCATCTTTCCGGTTCTCTCTCCATCACAATGCAAAAGCCTTTATGAGGTACTTATTCAATATGGCATTTTATTTTTCTTTATACAGAGGGAGAGAAACAGATGTGACACCACCTCTAAATTCTACAACAATTTACAACCTAAACTTGACAAAGGACTCTGAGTTGCTGAATGCCTCCTTCTATCCTGGGGGCTTGCGCTGCATGACAAAATGCAGGTACACAGTGCAAACTGTGGTTCTGCCCACGGACAACTTTCTGTATGAAGAATTCTGGGTTTTTGTTGTTGTCGTACCTGCTCGGCATACCTTTCCCCTGCCTTGCTCCCCCTGTCCTTCCTTTAGGAACACACATGGGTCTCCCCTTTTAAAAACTTTTCCTGCACAACCCTCAGTTTCCAAGCTCCAGCTGGGGCAGAGCCAAATGCACAATGAGCAAGTCAAACTGGGTGCCCCTGCCACAGGCGATGGTGCAGAGATAAGAAGTGAAGTCAGTGAGTCTGATAATAATCCTCCATCTGACCTGACGCAGTGTCAGTGTTGGGGCAGCAACACACACTGTATGGCCCCTGCTGATTGAGAACGTACACCATATGGGAGAGATACACACAGGCTGTGGACTGTCATGAGTTGAGCCATGTTCCCCTCAAAAAGGATACATTGAAACCCTAATGCCCAATGCCTCAGAATGTGACCTCATTTGAAAATAGGGTCTTGGCCGTGTGTGACAGTTCATCCCTGTAATCTCAGCAGTCTGGAAGGCTGAGGCGGGTGGATCACTTGATGCCAGGGTTTCGAGACCAGCCTGCCCAACAGGGGCAAAACCTCATCTCTACTAAAATTACATAAATTAGCTGGGTGTGGTGGAGGGTGCCTGTAATCCCAGCTACTCAGGAAGCTGAGGCAGGAGAATCATTTGAACCTGGGAGGTGGAGGTTGCAGTGAGTTGAGATTATGCCACTGCACTCCAGCCTGGGTTATAGAGTGAAACTCTGGAAAGAGAGAGAGAGAGAGAGGAGAGAGAGAGAGAGAGAGAGAGAGAGAGACAGAGAGAGACAGAGAGAGAGAGAGACACAGAAGGGGGCCGGGAGAGAATGTCTATGTGGTTGATTATGAACAAGGGAAAAAGCTATTACACAAAGTCAAACCATTTCTGGGTGAGGTCATTTCCTAAGGTGGTTTCTAAACCAGCTTCTCTAACACGAAAAAAAACCCTGTATAGCGGACACCAGGTGGTTTGCCTACTCAGTGCTCCTTTCTCCTTCTTCTACAAGAAAATGACTTCTACAATCCAGACACTAAAGATGAAAATGAAGGAACAGCAGACTTACCAGCCTTTCTCATGAGCCAAAGAGAAGAAGGAGCAAGTGGTACAGATAGGGACAGACAGGAAAATCTCAAAAGGTTCTCACCTGAATTAAGGGTCATGGAAGTAATGACGCATTCACCAGGCGCATTCACCAGGCCTCAGAGTAACTCAGGAGATAGCAGAGCCCTTGAGTTTACTTTCTCACTCTTTGGCCTAATGAGTTGGACAAACACTTCAGCTCCTCAATAAAAGCAATCTCAAGTTTCTTAAAAGCGATACAAAGTAGCTAATGGACTGGGAGAAATTGGTTGTAGCTGGAAACACATCTCAGAAGTACATTTTGTTTATATTAAAACCTCATTTAAGGATCAGTTCGAGGAAAAGCTGCTAACAGGGCAAGTTTAATATGACTAATACTTGCACAACCCTACAACATTCCATTTCCATCAACCCGAAAGATATAATTTTAAAAACATTTTAAAGTCACTAATATGCTAAGATGCTACTAATACGGTGCAAATTATAACAAGAAGGCACAGCCATGACACTGAATATCTGCTGAGGAACTTAGCAGCAAATTTCATCCTTGTACTAATACGATGACAGGTTGCAAATACCAGCATTCCACTGTACCATATCCCCATTAGTCCGTGTTTACGATGTTACAAATGGCACCGTTATTCACAGATTAGTTCATCTTTGAGGCTCTGTGCTCTTGATGCTAATAAATGTAGTAGCTTCACCGCCTACACTAACCCGAAATTCCCATTTTGACTTTTGTAGGAAAACACATCACGTAAAACTCATTGCAGTTTGCAAAACAGCATCTACTTTGGTCATTTACACACGGAGATCACCAGCGTATTTTGAAACAATCGGGCTGGCAGGACCCTGCCCGCCAATGCCAACATTTTCCCTCATGGATTGTCTGAAAGAAGACTAGTCTGATTGGAGTGTGGGGTGTGCAGCTGGGAAGCCGCGTACTCAGAGGAATCATCCCCCAGAGCCAAAACTCCACAGTCCTTGAAGAGATTTCTGGGCAGAAAATTATAAGGGCATCAGGAGAAGTCTGTGCAAAGAAAACCTCTGGGGTCTTGTCCAGTAACTAAATGGCCCCGTTCCAGGAAATCAGATGGATGCCTGTGCCCACCTCTCCCACCTACACCACATAACACTGCACATTTCCAAGCTGTTCCAGAAATGCAATGTTAGACAATTGTGAGAAAGTAAGTGTTTAACGAAGACAACAACCAGCAGTCTGTTCACTCCAGAGAGGTGACATCACTTAAATTGTACAAGAAACTGTGTCATTATCCCCAGGGCTCACAGGACGTATAAGAGTGGGCATATCAACCATGACATTGGAATGGGACTTTAAACTGATGAGTCCATATTATGTAGACACTGTCACAAGTGAACATCTTGGTTAGAAATGGGAATGGGGTATTTTGAACTGTTTATATCTTGTATTGCTAACCTATGTTAGCACGGTGGTGTGATATTCGGAGGGAGAAAATTTCATGTGCAAAAAATAAAGTATTCCAACTACAACAATCTGAAGAAGTCCTAATATCTGCAGGTATCCACAGGTGTTCCATTTGAGTCAAGTGAGAAGGTAGACAGCATATTTTTTGCATATTAGGTATATGAAAACATTTTACACTTCCACAAAGTAATCTGGTATATCCTGTTTTGTTAACATTTTTCTAATGCATGGGACTCTTCTTGGTCTTTCATTTTTCTGGTTTTGACAAAGGCTTGAGTAAAAGAAACCATTTCATTTCTACTTAATTCTATCGTAAAGAAAAAAAAAAAGAAGCCCAAGTGTGAAGATAAATAGCAAGGGACACCTGCTGTCAGTGTTGGGGACTAATAGGGAAGTGTGAGGACTGTGGCAGAGTGTGGTATGCCTCATTCAAATAAAGCCATGGTTATTCAGTCACAACAAATTGCTTCCATGTTGGAATGCAAGCCCAACGTTACCTGAGCTTTTATTTTTTTTTTAATATTTATTGTTTTAAAGAGAAGCCCCCCCAAATCTGGCTATTTCTGTAAAACCTCCAGATTCTTAAATATTTGCAACTGTTTTATCTTTCTTTCCCCCAATCACATATGCCAAGAAACACTGTCCCAAGGCAACACAGGAACTGAAAGTTTTCCACCTCCCAACTCTTCTCCTAGAGTGTTTTTGGGCAACCTGTCAGTGCTCCATAAATAACTGTTAACTAAAACCAGTAACTGCTTGCATGTGAAGACTTTCTGATCATCGCTGAGCAACGAAGCACTTTTACTGTTGGTACCCAGGAGAGGATTCCCTGTGGACGCAACATCACTGCAGTCTGCACCTTTGCAAAAGAACAAAACCTATTTGCCTGTAAGTGAGAGCCACTCCACAGCCTCAGCCCCATGAGTAGCACATTTCAAATAACACGGAACCTCATCTTGGCTACTATCGAATTTGCTGTATGCTGCTTTTACACTTTGGGGAGGCCCTTGCTCCCTTTTTCTCTCTTTCATTAATTCTCTCTCTTTGACTTCCCTTTGATTCTACTCTCAATGAGCTCCCCTACTCCTTCCCAGTCTCACCATTTCCAATCCCAGAAGCTTTCCCAATGTCTCACTTGGGGATGGCTTTAGAGGACTTAGTTACCTATACTCATTGCACACAGCAGATGCTGCACAATAGACAAAGATGGATCTCTTTTCCAAAAGAAAATGCGTCTTTGTATTTTTGCTTTTCAGCTGTTTTTTTTTTTTTTTTTTTTTTGGAGCTAGAGTCTGGCTCTGTTATCCGGGCTGGAGTGCAGTGGCATGATCTCGGCTCACAGCAACCTCTGCCGGTTCAAGCAATTCTCCTGTCTCAAAATCCTCCCTAGTAGCTGGGACACAGGTGCCCACCACCATGCCTGGCTAATTTTTTGTATTTTTAGTAGAGACGGGGTTTCACCATATTGGTCAGGCTGGTCTTGAACTCTTGACCTCAGGTGATCCGCCTGCCTCAGCCTCCCAAAGTGCTGAGGTTACAGCCACTGTGCCCAGATGAGCGGTTTCTTTATAATGTCTTCAGGTATAATTTTTTTCTCATATTTATACCACTGGTTTTTCCCATGCTCTCTGGAGTATAAGCTGATGGCTTTACCAAATTTGGAAAATTTTAGCTTTTATTCCTTAAAATCGTTTTTTGTCCCATTGTCTGTCTCTTGTCTCCATTCAGAAATCCAATTCTATGTATTTAAATGAATAGTCCCCATAAATCACTGAGGCTTTGTTCAATTCTTTTTTCAATATTTTTTTTTCTTCTTTCTGCTCCTCAGTTGTATTCTGCTCTATCTTCAAGTTAACTGATTTCTTTTCTTTCTTTTTTTTTCTTTTTCTTTTTTTTTTTTTTTTTTTTTTTTTTGAGACAGAGTTTCACTGTTGTTACCCAGGCTGGAGTGCAATGGCATGATCTCAGTTCACCGCAACCTCCGCCTTCTGGGTTCAAGCAATTCTCCTGCCTCAGCCTCCCATGTAGCTGGGACTACAGGCGCACACCACCATGCCCAGCTAATTTTTGTATTTTTAGTAGAGACGGGGTTTCACCTCATTGACCAGGATGGTCTTGATCTCTTGACCTCGTGATCCACCCGCCTCGGCCTCCCAAAGTGCTGGGATTATAGGCGTGAGCCACCGCGCCCGGCCGTTAACTGATTTCTTTATGCAGCATTTTACAACCTGATGTTTACATTTCAGATTCTGCACTCCCAGTTCCATTACACTGATGCGAAAGTAATTGCGGCTTTGCCCTTAATTTAGTGGCATTGATTAAATTAATGGCAAAGTCGCAATTACTTTTGAACCAACCTAACAGAATCTCAGCTTGGTTTCTGTTTATGGTTTTCATTTTATTTCTGACACTTCCCCTCTGCAAACGCATTATGCTCATCTTTTCCTGTACACCCTCCAATATTTCTAACAGTTATTTCAACGTCTTGTCTACTTTCATCCTAACATTTGAGTCATCTTGTAGTCCCTTTCTACTGACTGTTTTTTCTCCTAATCGGTGGTCAAAACATTTCCTTAAAAGAGTCAGAAAACAAATACTGTAGCCTCTGTAGGCCATATGGTCTCCGTTGAAAATGTCTAACCCTGTCATTGCAGCACAAAAGTAGCCACAGGCAAAATGGAACCAAACGGGAATGACTACATTCCAATGAAATAAGAATATTTACAGAAACAGGGAGCTGTCCCGCAAATGGTTTGCCAAACTGTGTCAGTCATTTTTTTCCTATTCTATGCATCTAGTATTTATTTATGTTTTCTTTTTTTTGAGACGAGATCTCACTCTGTCACACAGGCTGGAGTGCAGTGGCAAAATTATAACTCACTGCAGCCTAGACCTCCTGGCCTCAAACAATCCTCCTGCCCTAACCTCTTGAGTAGCTGAGACCAAAGGCATGTACCACTGTGCCCATCTAATTTTGTGTGTGTGTGTGTGTGTGTGTGTGTGTGTGTGTGTGTGTGTGTGTGTATATTGTAGAGAAGGGGTTTTACCATGATGCCCAGGCTGGTTTTGAACTCTTGGACCCAAGTGCTCCACTCACCTCGACCTCCCAAAGGGCTGGAATTACAGCTGTGAGCCACTACACTTGCCCATAGTGTTTATTTTTTATTGTGCTACTGGATATTGCAATTGTGTGAATTTCAATACACAGAATGAATTGTAGGGGGTCTAAATCATACTGTCTCTCTTTAAACGGTGGTTGAGTTTTGTTCTGGAAGCACTCAATTAACTCACATATGCTCTTGACCCTGTCAAGCTTATTTTTATGCTTTGTTGAAAGGTCTTCTTAGGATTTGTCTATAGTAACCAGGCATGCCCCTTACTACAGGGAAGGGATTGGCTGACATTTTCTGAAAAGAGCCAGATAGCAAAAAATTTAAGCTTTGCAGGTGAAATACAGTCTCGGCTACATATTATTAATCATTTTAAAAGAATTTTAATTGATTATAGGCTGTACAAAGACAACCCACAGCCAGATGTGGCCTGTAGAGCATAATTTGCTGACCCTTGACCTAGGATATACACTTTACTCCTCAAGTCTGATCTTTCTAAAGTCTGAACTGAAAGCCTACAACCTCCTCCTCCTCTACCTTGGCCTCCATGTCACAGTTAACCCTCCCTGTGAAGACTCACGGAGCCTGACTCTTTATGTAAGTGGCTTATGTCTCAGCCAAGAACTCAGGGCATGGAGACTTCTCCCTCCCACACACATCTGCCCTTTCTAGTAGCTGGCTCCACAAATCCCAGCTACCTCATTATCCCCAACTTCTAAGTTTTTTATCTCAGTGCAGCTATGTTCGAGATTTTTCTCCCAGGAATAAAACTGGGTCAACAGAGGGTTCATCTCACATGTCTCTAATTGTCTGTGAAGGATCACAACTCCTCACTGTTTGGTACCCATTGCCTGGAAAAGTATGCCTCATATATTTTGTCCAGTATCATAGTTGTTTATGGTACAAGTCATTTTGCCCCGGCCAAAAGGAGAAGCTCCTCAGACATATTCTGAAGGGCAGCTTTCTAAAATAGAGGTTATCTTTCCACCAAGTTACGTTGTTGGTGCAGACTACTTTCTTTCCTGGTATTCACAGTAAAAAACTGTAGTCACTGGTATTTGCAAACATGTATTATTATTTCGTTTCCACTATGTTATAGGCAGTATGAACTAGAATTATGAGTAAAATAAGCAGTGTCTTGGCCCTAAGGGGATTCCGTCTAAAGGGAGTGGGAAGACAGAAGAGTGAGAAACCACAACCAAGTAAACCAGAAAACAAACTGGTTAATAACAGATTGTGGGTGAGTGTAAGGAAGGCGATAAGCATTGTAATGAAGGTGACGAATGAACAGTAAGAGTAGCATTAATTAAGCCTGTAAAAGGTCACTCTGGCCCTAAGGAGTGAATAGAAGGTTGAGTGATCATAATTTATTCTCCAAACCAAGACTTTCTTGGGAAAGAAGGAAGTGATGTTAATAATTATACCAGGAGAACAGCTGTGACTATGATTGTTCCAGGTAACCCAAGATATATGTTTTCCTTAAAAGGGACTAAGACTAGAAAACAGGTCAGAGAGTTAGAATGCTTTTGGAATAATCTAGACAAGAAACCATGATGCCTTTGTGACAGAGAGAGAGTTTATGAGAGTGAATTGAGAGAGGAATTCACAGACTTGAGAGATATTAGGAATCACAACTCTAAAGGAAAGGGTAGAGGTGAAAAAGCTGTGGGAGTGAAGGGCAACAGCTGAGTTTGTCTCAAAAATTGAAGTAGGAGCTGTTATAAAGAGACATAACTAGGGAGGAAGACCGACCAGATTAATGGGAGGGGGTATGTGTGGAGGGTGCAGATGAGGAGTGTGAATCTGGGTATACGAACTTTAAGATGTCTAAATGGGCTGAGGGCAGTGGCTCATGTGTATAATCCTAGCATTTTGGGAGGCCAAGGCGGGTGCATCACCTGAGGTCAGGAGTTCGAGACTAGCCTGGTCAACACGGTTAAACCCCATCTCTACTACAAATACAAAAACTATCTGGGCATGGTGGTGTGCACGTGTAATCCCAGCTACTTGGGAGGCTGAGGCAGGAGAATCATTTGAACCTGGGAGGCAGAGGTTGCAGTGAGCCGAATTTTGCACCACTGCTCTCCAGCCTGGGTGATGGAGCGAAACTTCGTCTCAACAAAACAACAAAAGAAAAGAAACAAAACAAAACAAAAGATGTCTAAGTGATGTTTAAGTTAAAATAAACAGTAACCTCTTGCATGTAAGGACCTAGAACTCAAGTAGTATTTTAAAACTGGGCAAATAAATATACGTATAAATTACCCAGGTGATGTGTGTATCCACATGTGTATCCACACACATAAATATACGTCTGTGTATATAAATACAGATATGTAAGATATGTACATATATACACACACGGATATAAACATATATACATAAGTGTGTGTGTGTGTCTGTTCACACACATATATACATATATGGGCAAACCTGGGTTGGGGTCAGCCCAACACAAGTTTTTCGGCAGTGGGGAAACGCAACATAAATGCATGATCAAGTTGCAGTTGATTTCAAACCTAGTCAATAATCCAAGAATTAGCAGATACACACAATATAATATGTATGTAACACATACATATCCTTTAAATGATCTGCCACAGATTCTGCAGCTAGGAGGCCAAAAGGAGTAATAATACCTCATTCCATGTCAAACAAATAGTGTTTTCTTTTTCTTTGCCTTATAATTACATATATCTACCTTTCACACCACCTAATAGAATGTACAGCCCTTGACAGCAAGCCAGTACTATTTTCCTAGTGGTGCATATAGCATACGCTCAATAAAAGCTTTTACAATAATGTCATTGCTCTATGATACCAAAGTACCGGTATCAATCAGAATGGAAGCTTCAGGGTAGCAGCCGAGAAGCTCAGCTTGTAAGAAGTCGTAATGTGATAAGCCATATGGGACCCTCCTTTCTCAGGCTCTGAGTAAAGATAGGCTTGTGAAGGGCTACGCTGCTTTTTGAAGTTCATTTCTCTTAATGGCAAATGTAGCCTGAGGACAACTTGACAACCTGCCACTCTGGGCAAAACTGCATGCATTAAGGATTTTCCGGATTCCAAGCTGAGTCCTGCTTGCTAGCTCATGAAGCATTCCCCTACCCAGTAACCACAGCCTTGTCTGCGCTGGTTTTGCCACCCTTGGTCAGTTTGGTGTCTGTACAGGTAGGTTCCAATTTCTCAATCTGTACCACCTGAATGGCTAAGCAGAGGGGGTGGCTAAATCTCAATTCCTTAGTTAGAGGCCAGTTTTGGGAAACATTCTGGGCAGGATGCTCCTAGCTATTTAGAAAATTATTCTTCTGAAAGCTGTGCTCCCGGATCACTTCATGCCAAGGGAGATGGCTCTGCATTAGAACATTTAGGAGCAAATAAGCAAACCCGGGTTAATGAAAACCACTTAAACGTTAACTCGGCTATCTTGAAAAGAGTTCAATGTTTAATTCAGACATCTGTAAAAACATGCCTTCGGCATAAAGATGTCAAGACATACATGCAATCAAGATCAAGAATACACAACTCCCGAAAATAAGACTACAAAAATTGCCAAAAATATTTAAATCTCCAAGTTGTTATCAGCAGAATACTCTGTATGTGCATATATCTGTGTATGGGTGTATCTGAGGCAGACAAGCTTTCCAAAATCATGCCTCCATGTTCTCTATCCAGGAAAGTATCTATATTGTTAAAACCAACCTACAAATGAGAAACACACTGAGGCAAGCGCGAATGAGTGGAATGTACTCATTATAGCAAATATATCAGTGTCCTCACATATGGACAAGACAATGTGCTAGCAAAACCCTGTGCTCCGATCACCCAGTCAGCCCAGTGCAAGTTTTTTAACTGTTGGAAAATGCACCGTGAGTGCACGATCAAGCTTCAGTTGTTTTCAACCTCCTTCAATAATCAAATAATTGACATCCTCCAATAGCAGTGATGTACTGTGTAAAAGAGGGGAAAGAAGGGAAGGGCTAAAAGACAGATGACAAAGGATGATCATGAGAATATTCACTGATCAGAAAACCTTACTTCATGGAATTATTAGGCTATGGTGTCTCTCATTATGGTCAATGTACTATTTTAGTTTCAATTTCCCTGGAGGCAGAGTTGGGGTAAAATTTAAGTGCTGATTGTACATTTGAGAGTGATGTAAGCGAACACCATTGGGGAATGGAAACTGAGACATGGAAAGAAGGAAGACAATTAAGTTTTGCTAACACGCAAGTGCCCACAACGAGCAACTGGAGCTTAATCCCACTGATGAGTTCTGGGAAATGGCAGAACACACATCAATGCTGCCTCACCCACTCTAGAGTGTGAGAAGGCTGGGGCATGCGCCACCAAGTTCCCATTTATCCGAAGTTGAGCGCTTTTTCCAGTGCTGTTAATTCCCTGATGCTTCTTGCTTGCTCAGTCCATGAAAGGAACGTGTCCCATAGCCAGAAAAGCAGCCCTCATGAAGAGGTTCTGGATGAAAGCATGAGATCACGTCCTTTGCAAGGATCCGGATGAAACTGGAAGCCATTATCCTCAGTGAACTAACACAGGAAGAGAAAACTGAACATCGCATGTTCTCACTTCTAAGTGGGAGCAGAAGAATGAACACATGGAAACACAGAGGTGAACAACACACACACTGGGATCTCTCGGGAGAGACTGGTGAGAGGGTGTTAGGGGAAGCAGCCAATGCATGCTGGGCTTAATACCTAGGTGGTAGGTTGACAGGTGCAGCAAACCATCATGGCACACATTTACCTATGTAAGAAAGCTGCATATCCTGCACATGTACCCTGGAACTTAAAATAATAATGAAAAAATAAATAAAATGAATTGAAGAATTTTTAAAAAGAGGTTCATGTGTGTTTTTCATAGGCAGCCTTTGACATAAAGGAGTGAGTGACAAAATAAAACATCAGGGATCTGATACCATCTGCTACAGACATCTCCAAGAGTCTTTAGAACCATCCATTCACTCATTTGTGCATATGTTTTACTTAGCACTTAGGTGGCAAGTAGAAATGCTTCTTGTTTTAATAATTTTTACATTTCTACATTCACATTACCTTACTCGACACACTTCGTGAGTAGAAATCAACAGAACTAGTAGATAATAAAATAGCATCAAAGAGTCAGTGCTCTTATGGTAGACATTCCAAAAATACTTCTTTTGAAACAGCTGGACATAAATGGTGAAGCAATCAATGCCAACAGGGACTGTGAAAGAAGAGGTTCAAAAAACAGGTCCAGGTGATTCCTGTGCCAGTGGCCACCATGGGCTGCTTTGGATGGTGATTCTGAATGCTCTGGTCCCTGATCGTCCCAGAACACAAGTCAAATGTCTGCAGTGTCTGAACACACATGCAGAATTAGTCTACTTAGAGTGGGGACAGCATCTAAATAGTGCAACAGGGTTTGGGACCTGATGATCTCAGCTGGCTGTTCGATCTGTGTATGCTATGTTACATGGCAAACAGGATTTTGCATATGGAATTATGATATAGATATAGATCTTAAAAACAGGGAGATTATCCCTGATGATCTGGGTGGACCAAACATAATCATGTGAATCCTTAAAAGGAGGAGAGAAATCAGTCCGACAGATACAACAGAAGAAACAGGAGAGACTCAAACCACAAGAGTGGTTCGTTAAACCATGGCTGGCTTTAAAGATGGAGGAAGGAGCCAGGAATTAAAAAAAAAAATATATATATATATATATATATATGGCAGTCTCTAGTTGCTAGGAATTACCCTCAGCTCACAGCCAGTAAGAAAACAGGGACCTCAGTTCTTCCACTACAGGGAAATGGATTCTATCAGCAACCAGAATGAGGAAAAGAAAAAAAAAAAAAAAAAAAGATTCTCCCCAGAGCCTCCAAAAGAAACACAGCCTTGGCGACATTTCAAGTTCACTTCTGCGAGATTCATGTTGAAATTCTGACCTAAAGAACAGCAGAATAGTAAATTCAGATTCTACAAACCGCTATTTTTGTGGTAATTTGTTAGGGCAGTGATATAAAACTAATACAGATTTCAACATGAGTACCAACTCTGAACTAGTCATTTCAGCCGCCTGGAAGAACTCTGCTTACATTAAGCTTTCAACATCATCTTCTGGGTCTGGTCAGTTCTCAGGGTTCATGTCACAGGCATGGAAGGCTGGGGTTGCCACGCGAGTTCTCCCTCAGATATGCCTGGTATAAATTCTGTGTGTGTCCCTTCAGCTTAACTTATTATTTACTTACAATAGATACTCTCTGTGAGTAATCTCTTATTGTTTGTTAAAAGCATAAAGAGGTATTTCCATGTGTCTTTGGAATGAAAAATTCTACAGTTTTCATATACAAACCACCACGAGCAATGTGTTTTTAGAAAATAAATGGTCTGAGTCCAAACTAAGTAAATGGCCAGAGACAGAGGGATTCTGCCACTCACTGGCTGGGAAGATAGAGCTGACATCAAACATTCCTCTTGTTAAACCAAACCTTTGGGTTTTCTTTCCTTTTCTCCTTGGAAAACTGTGGTTTGCAAAGAAAAATGATTTCAACCACTGATTCACTCAATGACTGCAGGCCTGACTGTGGAGGGACCTTAAATTACAACACACAGATTTTTTTATTTTTATTTTTTTTATTTTTAGAGACGGGGTTTCACCATGTTGGTCAGGCTGCTCTTGAACTCCTGACCTCAGGTGATCCACCTGCCTCGGCCTCCCAAAATGCTGGGATTATAGGCTTGAGCCACCACGCCTGGCCTTGAACACATAGATTTCTATGATTGCTATTATAGTTCTGGAAAATTTTCCTATACTCTTAACAAAAATATTCCCTGCTTTATGAGTCAGGGTCAAGGAGGTAGATGTTGAAGAATTTAACTGGTAGCACCTAAAACTTTATACATAAAATACTCCACTCGTTTGGTAGCTATTTAAATATCTGTCTAACCAGGGAATGCATTTTCCAGATGTCATAGTTGGATCCTGCAAAGATTAGGACTCAAGGCTAGGTCTAACCCCAAAGTCCAAAGCAATGAAACACCATCTCTTTCTCATATCTTAGCCTCACAACGGGACTGATCGTTTTAACTGCTTTCTTCAAAGCAAGTGCATTCTTACCTTGAGGTAAGGCAATTCCAGTAGATATCGAGGTAGTGTACCATGTTTGCCAAAAGAAGTGAACATAGACCTGGGTTCAATTCTCAGCTCCACAATTAGCTATGGTCGTAACACTTAACCTCCCTTTATTTTTCCATAAATGTAAATTAAAGAGAATCTATGGACTAATATGTGAAATGCTTAGCATCTGTTTGTATCCAGGGACTACAGGCTTTCAGGTTCTTAAGCAAATACTACCAAACCATCTGAAGTGGCTTAGATGTGTGTAAAACTGTTTCCCCCCTTGGAATGACCGCAAGCATTTCAACTGGTTTTTTTGTTATTAATTTATTATTCTCTGGGTATAGAATTTTATACAGCTTACTGTGAGAAAAAAAAACACAAGGGTCATGGCCTCACACAGAAAGACACGTACCCCATGAGCTCACTTATATGTAGAGTCTGAAAAAATTAAGCTCATAAAAGCAAGAGTAGAATGGTAGTTACCAGAGGCTGGGAGGCTGGAGGATTTGAGAAAGGTTGGTAAAATAACACAAACTTCAATGACACAGGAATCAGTTCATAAGATCTACTGTGCAACATCCTGGCTACAGGTAATCATAGCGTACTGCTAAGAGCAAATTTTAACTATTCCACTCTAAAAATAAGATAAATATGTGAAGTCACACAATGCTAATTAGCTCGATGTAGCCATTCCACAATGTACACATATTAAAACATCATGCTGCGTACAATAATAATACACAATTTTTATTTGTCAATTAAAAAAAATAGTTTAAAAAGGAGTCAGTATCTTAGATGGAAGGTTTGCTGAAGAAGCAGCTTCAGGAAACCCCTGCAAAATGATGAAGCATGTAGACAGGCAACTAGGCACGGTGCACAAAGATGATGCTGTACAGGAGTGGGAAAAGTGGCATTCCATTCAAAACGAGACCCACACGTGAGGAAAGCAGATTATCTGACTCCATCAGATCATCTCTAAAAGGACCTCACAAGCACCTTCTACCTCTGGTGCAAGAAAGCTGGATAGAACCAAAATTTCTAAGTAAGCTTGGGGCACTAAACAATGAAATATTAGAAGACATTCTTCCAAACACCAGTTGCTTGCTCAAATGAGTCTCCATACAGAATTGGTCTCACAGGAGGCTGTAAACTCCAGAGATGAAACCAAGTAACACGCTGTGACTCACATATTCATCTGTTCCTTTCTCTGTCCATATTGACCAACAGAGGATTGCTGCGTCCATCTGATTTGTTGTACGTGATGGTGATCCACAAGAAGCCAAGAATATCATCCCGTACCCCAAGGGAGTCCAGTATTTCTTAAGTAAACAAGAAAAGGCACACATACGAGGACTCTCGTACCATCCCTGGATTAAAAGTGCATTTCAAGAGGGCAATAAGGTTCAGAACATGTAATTCAATCAGAGGTACCAATACACATCAGAATGAACTGTAATGTTTTGGGGGCTTTCGGTTAGTTGGTTGTTCATTTCCTTTCCATTTTAACAGCAACCTATTCAATCCTCATCTGACCTACATGTGTGTTTGCTGGGCTCTCATAACAAAGTACCATGAACCAGGGAAGTGAAACAAAAGAAATTTATTTTCCCAAAGTGCTAGAAGCCAGAAGTCTGAGACTCACATGTCAGGAGGGTTGGCTTCTTCTCAGACCATCCCACTTTGCCTTACAGGTGGTAATCTCCCTGCGGGTCACGTGGATTTCCCTTTGCACATGTCTGCGTTCTAATCTCCTCTTCTTAGAAGAACACCAGCCAGATGTGGTGGCTTATGCCTGTAAACCCAGTGCTTTCGGAGGCTGAGACGGGAAGATCACCTGAGGTGAGGAGTTGAAGACCAGCCTGGGCAACATGGCGAAACCCCAGCTCTAGTAAAAATACAAAAATTAGCTGGGTGTGGTGGTGGGCACCTGTAAACCCAGCTACTCAGGAGGCTGAGGCAGGAAAATCACTTGAACCTGGGAGGCAGAGATTGCAGTGAGCTGAGATCCTGCTACTGCACTCCAGCCTGGGCGGCAGAGGGAGACTCCAACTCAAAAAAAATAAAAGAACACTAGTCATATTGGATATCCATTTGATACTGATACAGAGCCTTTATCTGAGGGCTACTGGGTAGTCTGCTGTGGTCTGCAGGAATATCTTACTCCTACAGGGAAGAGAACAGCTCCAAAGACCCTGAAACACAGACCCCTCCTCCTGTACCTTCCTGCTCTCGATGACTCAGAACTGACCCAAGAAGATGTACAAATGTAGGTAAGCACCTAGCCCTACGTGTGTCCTGAACCAACAGCTCCTTTCTCTTAGCTGCCAATACATAAAGTCAGTGCCAATCCACAGAGGCATCAGGGAAGCATTGCAGGGTATGATGAAGACTTGGCTTTTAGCAAACCTTTAACCAAACTCTTGGCTCTGCAGTTCTCCAAGTTTAGCATATTTCCCCAGTGTGTCAGTAGGGATTCTTTGATCACAGGAAAAAGGGAATAGGTCTAACTTTAGACAAAAAAAAAAAAAAGTGATCGTTTGAATGAGATGAGGTAGCTTAAGGGATGGATAGATGGATAACCAGGCTTAAACGTAAAGGCAGGAATCAGGGTGAATCTGAGGTCTAGTCCTGGGAACTAAGTCTTCACTCAGTGTTGCCAGGATATCACCCCCAAAATGAATCAGCTCCAGGTTTTCAATCATGCTTGTGTTTTTTTCACCGTAGTTTGCATTATTGTATTCAGAGTCTCAGGAGAAAGAAGCCGATTGTCCTGCCTTGGCCATATCTACATCTGATGACTAGGGAAGGGTGTCTTGATTTATCACCCCTCCAAGACTATACACATGAAAGAGGAAATTTAAACCCAAAGAGAATAGCAAAGTACTAGCTCTCTTAGGTAGAAATATTTGTTGGCTGCAGACAACAAGGAAGTATGTGCTTGCTATACCCGCAATTCATCCACATAGAAGCACAGGCTAAATAGGGTTTATCTACGGCCAGGAAGGAGGACAGAAGCCTTTGCTATCTCATCAACATTTTTCTTAGGATCTTCTCGGATTTGTCTGTATCATCAGGAAGGAAGAGTTTCCTTCTCCTTCCTCATTCACACTCAAACTTGCCTCTTTCTACCTCCAACTAGAAGAAACTAGAGATGCCCTATTTATTTGCTTCCTGCCCTATTTCCCTTCCCTATCGAGTATTTTTTTTTCCTCCTGGAATGGTATTTAGGTCTCAAAGGAACAGAGCAGGAAGACAAGTCCTTGCTGAGGCATCCGTCACAGAAATGAAGAGTGGCTATGGCAAATTAAAATGTCAGCATTATTAGTGATTTGCTTGGAGCTGTTTGATACAGATTTAGCGATGAAGCAAGAAATGGGAATAGATTTGCCCTGGAAAGGGGCTTGATGACTGGGGATAATGGGCTAAATTAAAGCAAGGGAAAGGAAGAATGAATGTGAGGGCAAATATCCTAAATGTGATCACTTTTGAGTCTTCTCCAAATAAAGTGTTTAAATGCCTGGGGAGACTCCAAGAAAGAAGTAATTAACATATATGTGAATTATAAGATTCAGCATCAAAAATGAAGGAAGGTGGATACATGCACACTTCTTTATTTAATCATGTTTCACCATGAAGTTGGAGAAATGAAAATCTGTGAGTAGTTGGCTAATTTCTTGATCAGAATCAATCAAGAAGTTGCTTTCCTTGTGTTCATCAATTAATGTTCTTGCAAAGACTGGAGGACACAAGAGCTCTGTATGGAACAGGGCTTCTGAAGCCAACATTTTAAAAACATTTTAAGTGTATTTATGAATTTCTTATTTTAGTAGAAGAGCTTCCCTTCGGGATTATTTGCCTGAGTTCCTGCAGTTTCTAGAAGCAGAGAATTACTTTGGGGCAAACACCCTGTACTTGGAGAAAATCACAAAGGTGGGATCATCCGTTAAAGCAAGCAAACATCTGCCAGTATTTCTTCCTGCACACAAACACATACACAAACATACATGAAATCTCATCAACCATGAAGATCTCAGGCGTGCACCCTGAGGGTCCTCTCCACAAGTCACCACCTACCAGGATTTCTGCTAACCCCTCAGCTAATCACTAAAGCCTGGCTTTAGCTGATCATTTGGAATGTTAATGCAAAGAATGGTATTCACGCTTACAGAGGGATGCTTCTGAGGAAAGAACAATCCTGAGAAGGAAGTTATCAGACTTTTCTTAAGAAAGGGAAAAATTCTGGAATAGCTGAACAACAGTTTGCATAGGACAAGAATCAGGATGTATACAGGGAAATGTCACCCTCCTTGGGGAGTCCCAGAAATTACTTGCTGGGGGATCCAATAAAAAAGGATAAATTTGTTCTTCCATTATAGACAGATGGGGTTCTGAGTCATTAGGATTGGAACATAAAAATAAGCATAATTTTATTTTGCATTTCAAACCTTAGTTGTAGCTATGCTGTTCTTTAAAAGCCATTTCATTTGGGAATGGGAGAAGGAAATTAGCTGGAAGACTTTAAAGCAAAGAATCACTTTTAAAGTGATACAGAAATTCCTTCAATCTTTTGTTTTAATGTAAAATATATGAACGTGCATGCCTTTGTTGATCTTTGATGTGAGTCTAAAGTCTTTTCTTTAAGATTTCTCTGCCAATAAAAATCCCTCATTATCCTTCCCACATACACCTCACTAACATTTCAGTCACCAGCAGGGGTTGGCTAACTATGGCCCACTGGCTGGGCTTATAAATAAAGTTTTATTGAAACATAGCTGCAATCGTTCATTTTGTGTATGGCTGCTTTTCTGCTAAAACGGCAGTGCCGAGTGGTTGCAATGGAGACCCTATGGCTTCCAAATACCAAAAGAGTCACAATCTGGCTTTTCTTCAGAAAGAGTTTGCCAACTCCTGGTCTGTGGTATCAATTCTGGGTCTGAATAGAATGAAACGAGAGTGTCAAGACTCACTGAAAAGAATCTGACTGCAGAATCTTTCCAGATTTTGGAGGGTTTTATTCCCACTAATATTTTACAGTCCTCACACCCACAGCTAATCAAAGTAATTTTTGAATCTTGTTTTCATACATTTCCAAAGCATTTAACTTAGTTTTCATAGAAACAGCTCTTTTTCTTACTGCACTCATTTTTCATCAGTTTACATAACATTCCACTAAATAATGTAATTACAATAAAAAGTGCAGCTGGCAGAAGCAGCCCTGGGAACAAATACAACTGACTCTTGGCAAGCAGACACTGCAACGGGTGAAGAGAAAGGTAAACCTGTACAAAGCAGTCACTGCATAGGATGCCATGCACATCTGCCGATATGCTTTATAAAGAGATGGGACAGTATGTGTTAATCTAGTATATTCGGTAAGTGAAGGTCAATCAGGTAAGCTTCTTCTATTCATACCCTTTTACACAGCGTCTCTTGTTTCTTATATTCACCAGTTCCGCATTGGACATTTTTTGCCAATGGTTGTCAATGGTTATTTGACAAATGCAGGTCTTTGCCATCAGCCTGTGAGGTATAAGAGAGTAAGAACTATGCAAGGTTCAGTGTGTGTATGTTTATATATATATATATATATATATTTTTTTTTTTTTTTTTTTTTGAGACGGAGTTTCGCTCTTGTTACCCAGGCTGGAGTGCAATGGCGCCATCTCAGCTCGCTGCAACCTCCGCCTCCTGAGCTCAGGCAATTTTCCTGCCTCAGCCTCCTGAGTAGCTGGGAATACAGGCGTGCGCCACCATGCCCAGCTAATTTTTGTATTTTTAGTAGAGACGGAGTTTTGCCTTGTTGACCAGGATGGTCTCGATCTCTTGACCTCGTGATCCACCTGACTCGGCCTCCCAAAGTGCTGGGATTATAGGCGTGAGCCACTGCGCCTGGCCTCAATATATTATACCTATACTGCCTAGCACAGTGATTGGTATATGGTTGGTGCTAAAAAAAATATTTCTTGAATAAATTACTGAATGGAAGCAGGCATTTCTACAATGAACCATCCTAAAATTACAGTCAAGAAGAACACATGAATCTTGCGAGGTCTCACCAAGGAGTGGGGAGAAAGGGGCCTTACATTTTCCTCTGTGCTATCTAGGGAGCCACTAAGGAATGAAAAGTTAGGCTTCAAACGGCCGGAAAGTGTGAGACACGGTGGCGGGGAGGTCTCTCTGATTCTGATAGCTCAATTCTAAGGCAGTCGGGAAGTTTCATTATCTGATGTCCAGATGAAGGCAATGGGTTTAAGCCAAGATGATCATTAGCAATTTGCATTATGCAATCCACATCACTCTTATATCTAGCAGAAATGAAAAACTCGCTTCTAACTGGCAAATTAAATATTGATAATGCAGATCTGCTCTAAAACCTCCTTCACAAGGCGGTACCATGATTTGAGTATTTCTTTAAAAAAAAAAAAAAAAAATCAGTCATTCGTATTCCAGTATCACAATCCTTGTCATAACTGCGGGCAATCTGTAACACTATGAAGCTAATATTTATCTTTAAAGCAACTCATTTTTAACTTAAATAAATGGAACAATAAATGAAACATAGAATATAATGTGTGCCAAGGAAATTCTGTATTTCCACTGTAAATGGAAAACCGGTATCAATAGTCACATATAAAAGTTAATGAAAAAAAATCCATTAACAACCAACACTAATTAAGAACCTTTTCTATTTCAGACCACTTTTCTAACAACCTCACGTGCATTCATTATTTTCATATATTTTTGCATGCTAAAATAGACATAAAGACACGTGCATGTGCGCACACACATAACTTATGAAATTGGTGCAATGATTATCTCCACTATAAGGGTGAGGAATTTGAGACATGGAGGATTTAAGTAACTTCTACAGGACTACAAAGTGCTAAACTGCGAAGTCTAGATTTTATCTCAGTAGGCCTAGCTCCAGGCCCCCGATTCTTAACTACTATATTTTGCAAACAATGTTTTTAAAGTCCAAAAGCCTCTCTGGGGCTGTAGGCTTTCAGCCTGAGGCACACTCCCTTTCCCTTGAAAAGAAAGCTTAGAAAGTGTTAGAGCTCCGTTAAAGATACTTTCGTTTAAACTGGGAGCTTCTCATTGACATAAAAACGATTGAGAGAAAAGGGAAAGGGGAGTGACTTTCTCTCCATGTGATTTCCTCTTTCTTAAAGACTTAGTGTTTGCCTGAAAGCTGTGAATGAGATGCAGGGTTGGGTCTTTGTCTTTTATTTTGGGATATACTGAGCTAGCAGTTGGTGGTAGCACGTGTATTTTCCAGGATCCTTTGTTCAGCTCTGATACCCATGTTTCGAGAGCACAGCAGATATCTTTGGTGTTTTTTATTTGTATTTTTGAAACCAAGTCTCCCTCTGACACCCAGGCTAGAGTGCAACGGTGGCATCTATGCTCACTGCAGCCTCTGCCTCCTGAGACCAAGCAGTTCTCCTGCCTCATCCTCTGCAGTAGCGTGGACTACAGGCACCCATTACCACCATGCCCAACTAATTTTTGTATTTTTAGTAGACATGGGGTTTCCCCATGTTGGCCAGGCTGGTCTCGAACTCCTGACCTCAGGTGATCTGCCCACCTTGGCCTCCCAAAGTGCTGAAATGACAGGTGTGAGCCACTGCACCCTGCATCTTTGGTATTATTTACTCAGCTAGCAATGGTTCCTTTTCCCCAATAATGAAGTCTTCCCTCAAGAGCTGGTCCTGGGCAACTATGTTTATTCATACCACTTCCCTGGACAGATCCAACTGGCCCACAGTGAACAGCTGATCCAAACTAAGCCAATCAAACTCCTTTTCTGGGAATTTGTAACCATGATGCACCGACAGTCCCTATATTGGTGGAAAGTGATGTAGCATAAACCTTAGGGGCTAGAAGGTGTCGGGTGTACATAAAGGTAGAGGGAGTCTTTATCGTAAGAAAAATCCAGAGTGGACCCATAAAGAGAAACAAAGACAGGAAATAAGCAAGAGATATGGGAGCTCAGACAGCTTTTCCATTCTAAGCTCTGGTTCTTAGGAGGCCTGGTTGCATGCCTTTTCTGCTTAAGAAAGTCTGAATCTGTCTCTATTGTTTGCATTCCAAACAACCTTAACTGAGAGGTTGTTATCTCCTAAATACTTCACCATGCCATCGACTACAGAGTCTGCCCTTTGTGTTGTCTTAAATGTGGGGAGTTCAGTGGCAGTAGATACATGCTGTGTGTATTCTCATGCCTGATATTTCTAGGAGGAAGAGAAGTAATTATTGGGAATAATACTATATTAACAGTAGCTCACCCTGTTGACTATGAGACACATATTTTTTTTTTTGCACTGCTTTAAGTAAGTTGTTTTATCCAGTCACCAATCCTATGAGAAAGCTACTCTCATTTCACACATAGGTAAAGTCAAGCTCTGAGACACTAAGGAGCTGATATCCTTGTCTTGGAAAGGCTGGAATGCTCATTAACAGCATCTCTGGGCTGAGCTGGGTACTAAGGCACAGTACCCCATGCCTGCTGCCCACAGCTAATGCCGAGGGGATATGAGCATTTAACTGGGATCTGAACCTGGGTCCATAACCAGTGCTTCACCAGCCCTAACCACCATTCATACTACAGTATATTGACAACTATACTATCACTTTGCCATACCACAGATCAGTATTTGAATCCACAGAATAGAATCCAGCAGTCATGCCTTTGCCTACATAGTATTTTCTAACTAAACTTGTTAGTCAGCCCCCAAACCAACATCTAACACTCAAGCACAAAAGATCCCTTTGTAATAAAATATTTAATGAGTGCTCAGAAAAGTGGGCATTAGAATCTCCCACCTTATGACTATACAATCTCCCCCAACTGGTAGATTGCTCAGGGAAGCAAGAGGCTCCTGGGATAATTTATTTCTCTCTTAGTTGTTAATTTGTTCATCTGTTGGTTCAGATGCTGGAGAGGTAAATGTTGATAACTGGTTATGGTCGCTGCACAACTATCACCATAACCCGTGGGGATGCAGAAACAAGCTGGCGAATACAGCCCATGGACCAGGAGTGCTATCACAGATTCCACAATGAACACCTGTGACCATCTCACTGCAAGAATCCAGCCAATAATATGAATTATAAGCTCAGAAGAAGACTGAGTCTTCTCTAGATTAACAAACCTTGGGATTGAGGAATGAACACGTTTCCTGTTGTGTGGTTTGCTTAACAACTAAGAAACATGAGTAATCCCAATAGTTCTCTGAGAAGGGTAACCCTACTGTTGGGAGTAACTGGCTGATGTCCTTGCACTGGGAAGGGTAGGGGCCAGGAAGCTCGTCGATGGTATCTCTGGGCTGAGCTGGGTACAAGACACAATGCCCCATGCCTCCTTCCCACATCTAATGCTGAGGGGATATGAGCAAAGACTATATCCAGGGCAGTTTCAAATTACACAAGGCAAAATACAGAGACAGTGCCAAGATAAGTAGAAAAGTAGGTTAGGATGGGAGATGTGACCTGTGAGATTCAAGGCTGGCAGAGAAAGCATATGTGTCAAATTCCACAAACCAGAATTCACACAGTTGCTGAGCCCATAGATGTGGGATAAAAGGGAGTAACGAAAGGTACTGGCAGAAAACCAGCACCCTGACAGAGTGGATTCCTTTTGTGGCCGACTCCTCTGGGTGACTACACTGGAGCACATTCTCTGCTTCTTCCAGTTTAAGTAAATCCTGTTTTTGTTCAGGTAACAATGTGCCTAATCCTGGAAATGAGTCATAACTGCTGCAGCCAATTGCTGAGGTTCCAGTTCACCTTGCCAGTGATTGATGTAGAGACTGGCCAACGAGATCTAAGAGAATGGCTGCAGTGAAGGATTCTGGGAATAATTTTCCCCCAGTAAAATGCAAGAGCTATGAAGGAGAAGCTCCTCTTCTCCCTCCTTCTGATGAGCATGTTGCCCTGTGAGGACCGGAAATGGGGTAGATGGCCGCCATCTTGGAAGAAGGAAAGAAAGCCCAAGGGAAGCACAGGGATTCAAACCACTGCAATGATACAAAGAAATCTCTCAATCAACCCTGGAACTGCAAGCTGAAGAGTTAGTTATTGTTTTAAATAATGCTTAGCTTTTCTCTAACTCTTAGCTTTTCTACATCTCACAGATAATAACATCCTAACTTATAATACTGATATAATTTCAAGGGTATGTTCTACAACCAAAAGTGTTCTGTAGTCAGCTGAGTTAGAAAAAAGTTGTATATTATTTCCATCTCTTTGTATTTCACCTTTGCACATTAAAGGCTATGAGAAGTCCTGCAGTTAAAAAATAATAAACAATTTGGCCCTATTTTTTTAACATTGTAATTTCAAAAATTAATCATAGAATCCTTGTAAAGACGTTTCAATCTCTTAAAGGTATTAAGCACTTCATAGAGCATGTTTTGGAAAAATTAACTGAGGCTTCATAAGAAAAAGAAAGGAGATCTGAAAGATCAGCTGCTGGTCTTTAAGGCATTTAAAAGCATACATTCATTTAAAAAACAATTCCTACACAGTGTCAATAGACACAAACCAGAAAGGGCAGCTTTATCTTTCTGCATCATTTGCTGTTTCCAGGAGGCCAAGGAAAGGAATAAATTTTACAACTATCCACTTGCATCCTTGAATTCTGACAACAGAATGCACTAATGAAGCACCCTAAATGTGACAACATGGCCACAGTCCAGTCACCCTGGATAGCAAATCTTGAAATGCATTTTGATTGCTGTACCTAGGACACATTTTAATTGTGGCTTGCAGACAGATACCCTTCAACGATGTGGTAACTAAATAGATTTCTATTTTTCTTCCATTCTCTTTCTAAGAAAACAAAATGAGATTAAGGAAAATGCATTTCATTGAGATGGACAGGTATTCACATTTCAGTTATGAATTTCTTTTGGTAACCCTTAAAAATCTCCCCACACAAAAAAAAGTCACATTAATAAAGAAGGTTTTCTTTTGAGGTGGTGGAAGGGCTAACACAAGTGTGAAAGGAAAAGAGGGACAGAGGAGGAAAAAGAGATGGAAAGACAGAGGACAAAAACGAAGGCGGCAGAAGAAAATATCTACAGATGAGATTGCTACCAGTGCTTAGGGGTCTCCCAGAGGGAAATGCATGCCTGACTCACCTGGGAAGGAAAAAACACCATTGCACTCTCTTTGGTACTATTTAAATTTTGAACCCTATAAATGTGTGTGCCATTGACTCAAATGCATCCTCTATCATTTCAAAACATAAATTCATTTAGACAGCAAAAAATGCCCATCAACGATAGACTGGACAGGGAAAATGTGGCACATATGTACCATGGAATACTATGCTGCCATCAGAAACGATGAGTTCAGGTCCTTTGTACGGACATGGATGAACCTGGAAACCATCATTCTCAGCAAACTGACACAAGAACAGAAAATCAAACACCGCATGTTCTCACTCATAGGTGGGTGCTGAACAATGAGAACACATGGACACAGGGAGGGGAGAACTACACCCTGGAGTCTGTTGGGGGAATAGGGGAGGGACAGCGGGGAGGGAGGGAGTTGGGGAGAGATAGCATGGGGAGAAATGCCAGATATAGGTTATGGGGAGGAAGGCAGCAAATCACACTGCCATTTGTGTACCTATGAAACAGTCTTGCATGTTCTTCACATGTAAGCCAAAACCTAAAATGCAATTAAATTAAAACAAAAATGTAATTAGAAATAGAAATTTAGGTAAATGAAACTTTAAAGTGTTGTATTTTTTCCCTTAAATAAACTTTTATGATTTAGTATCTTGGAAAGAGACTCACATTAAAAAACAAAACAAAACAAAACAAACAAACAACAACAACAACAAAAAAAAAAAGCAAAAAACACGAGTATAAAAGCAACCGCAAACAAAGCAGTGGTTCCTGACGTTAGAAGCGGAGGTACTGGAGCCACACCTGGGACTCAGCTAAATGACCTGTTCTGTTAATACCAAGCCACTCCCTGAATCGATGTAACAGAGAAGAGAGTAACACTCACTCCTCTATGGGAAATAATCCCTCGAAATGCAAACAAGCACTTCACTACCTACTGTGTCTTTAACTTGCCAGGGCAGGCGTCATTTGCAATAGACATTTCAATGGTATCTTAATTCTCAGGAATTTATCAGGCACTCTTTCTCTTTATCTAGCTCTGACCTAGTTCTGGCCAGCGATGATCGTCCCCATCCAAACAGGAAGAGAAATCTGAAGTTGTAATACATTATTTAATAGGATGAACCAGTAATTCTGACTGCAGGAAAAAAAGCAATAAGAGAGTTCAGAAAAGCTTAAAACATCTTGAAGGCTGTTTCACGAAGAAAAGGGTCACAACTAATGCTGGCGCAGGTATTTGGGAGGAAAGTGAGTAGAGATGAGGGGTTAATAGAGAGAGGGCTGTGCTGAGATAGTACATAAAACAAATATGCATGAAAGAAACAGAAAACCTGAACTCACTTTCTGGGTTTCATGCACCTGGATTCTGTTGCCTGATGCCAACAGCAACTATGAAATGGAAGCAACTCTACAAATTATTGCCGTCATGAAACTATCATTAGGTAAATGATCTGAAAAGTTACAGGGCAGCGCAGGAAGGCATTAGTCTTGTTTAATAGATTATTCTTATTTATTAGCCATCTTTGGGCACAGTAGTTCCCCAAAGCCAAATTCCACTGTTGTAGTTTTAAAAGCAGCATATTTCTCTAATTTTTGTAACAATTTGAAAACATGGCTATAAGGCCCATTATCCAGTAGAAACGGCACATTTCTATTAGTGACATGAAAGAAAAACCAATTATAATTTAAATCTCATCCACCAAAAACATGAACTCACGTGAAAGAAAACAAATGGGGAGAAATCCCAGTGTTTCTTAAAATGCCATCCCCATACCAAGAAGAATGTCCACCGAGACACTCTGAAATCAGAACAATGTCACCAAGCTCCATTTATAAGCAAACATTCCCTCCACATCTAGGGAATACTTCTTACCCTGAAATACCTAAACACTAAGACAGTTTCACTTTTAAGTAGGAAAACAGAATATGAGGTTTAAATTTTTGTCTCCCTCTCCCAAATACACAAATGTCACCAAAACCAAGATGTCTATAGATAATGCAAACTCTCCTAGAAAACGCCCTTGACATATTCCTTGCTCACCCACCCCAGTCAACAGCCAAAGAGCATTTTAGCCACTCAGCAAAGAGCCTGGTATTCACATTAGGAAGGCAGCAAGCCATCCTCTTGACCTTTGTTATTACTTAGACCTCGTGTTGTACATAAAAAGAGTACAATGATGTCAAACAAATTCCAGAAGAGAAGTATTTATTGCTGAATCTAAATCAAAAAATCTATATCTACTATAATGGCACTTCAAAAGAAGATATACTGTATTTACCAGCTCAATCAATACTAAATTAGCTGGGATAAATATTTTCAACTCTACCAGACGAAGCCCGTTACTTAGAACCCGTGTCTTGGGAGAGACAAGGAAATTTTCCTTATCACACAAAAATGAGAATCAGGAAGCATTTTACAAGCAGGTGCACCTACCCTTAGCTGCTCTCTTTCACAATTCATCTGTTGTCTTGAAACCTACAAAGAAAAGAAATGAAGGGGGTAAGTCAGAACTGCTCTGTATCAGAAAAACATGAAAGAAAACACAAAGTTACTTTTAATTACTCAGCTCAAAGAAAACCCAGAATTAATTAATTATGCATTTAATATTTCTTGAGGTCTATATAGCCCAAGCTTCACTTGGAGTTTGATTGTATGATTCAGAAGCACAGTTAGGATAAGTCAAGAGACTGGAAACGAGATGAGGAGAGAAATGGAAGAGAATGGGTGGGAAGCAGCATCTGCCCAGGATGAGGGCAGCTCCCCTCTTGCATGAAACCCCTGACTTTGCCTAAAACCCTGCCTTGACCTATCTCACAGGTGCAGGAATGCCTCCATAAAAGCCCACTTGACGTGCTTGTGATAAGTCACTGGAAAACACACAGTGTCTTCTCCAATGTTTAGGGCCAGCAGCATGCCTTGGCAACTGGGTTACATTTTATGGTCCATTTCTAATCAGACAGTAGGAAGTCCCCACAGGACTGTGCTGGGGAGAATTCTGAGGTCAATCCTTCCATCAGAGGAAGAAACCCTAATTGGTTTCTGATATCTGCTATCAGATAGGAAAGGGGGTATTACGATACAGATGCTATGCTTTGATTATCTTTGCCCTACCCGCATGTTTTACTTAATGTCCAAGGATGCTTCTTAAGAGTACCCATGTAACTTATTATCCACACAAGAAAATACAAGTGGGTTAAGAAGGATGGGTAGAGGAGTATTACAAGATCATGCTAAGGCCACAGATACAAAGTAACACATGTAACACATACAAGGAAATTTGAGATACATGGTCATTCTGTCTGGGAGCTGGTGGACTCCACCTTGAACCAAAATAGTTAGGCTGAAATAAAATTTAGGTCTGCATTCACCTTTATTCTGCCTATTTCCAGTACTTTTTTTTTTAAACCAATGAAACAACTCCCGAATTCCAGCACCAGACAGTATACTGTAAGTTTCTGAAACATTTACTAAGGGATAGGGAGGTTTAGGAACCAACTTTTGATGTATATTTTATGCATTTTGTATAGGAAGTTTCTTCTGACTTTCTCTAAAACAAAAACTAGAATCTTTACCTGGTATGCACCAGAGCCCAAAATCTATAAGTTAGTGCTTTTCTATGCCCTGTAACCCAGAAATAATACCAGTAAGGGTAGCTCTTAAGAAAATAAGCAGAGAGACACACAAACGTTTATTTCCATGTCAATTAACAACAGCAATGTTTATAAAAAAGAAATTATAAATATGTATAATAATGGGAAAATTAAAAATAAATTATACTGATAGGATGGCATAACATCTACCATTTAGAAACACGGTTTTACACCTAGAGATATGAAAAATGCTCAAAAGACACCATTTAGTTTTTAAGAAAAGAAACCACAGAAATATACAATGTTATGGTTCCAATCTTGTATTAAAAATACAGTATAACAGATCATTAAATGAAAGGAAGGTAGGCCAGGCGTGGTTGCTCATGCCTATAAATCTCAGCACTTTGGGAGGCCAATGCAAGTGGATCACCTGAGGTCAGGAGTTCGAGACCAGCCTGGCCCAAAATACAAAAATTAGTTGGGCCTGGTGGTGGGCGCCTGTAATCCCAGCTACTCAGGAGGCTGAGGCAGGACAATCACTTGAACCCGGGAGGTGGAGGCTGCAAAGAGCTGAGGTCCTGCCACCACACTCCAGCCTGGCAACGGAGTAAGATTCCATCTCAGAAAGAAAAAAAAAAAGGAAGAAAAAAGAAGAAGAAAAAACTAAAGAGGAAAAGACTGAGATAAATATTCTAAAAGATTAAAAAGGAAAGTAGTACAATTCTATAAACATACAAAAAAGGCCCACATTGAATTACACACTTGAAATAGGTGACTTTATGTTACCTAAATTATGTCTCCACAAACTGTTAAAAAATGAAGTGGGGAAAATTCGCTGAGACGGAGAGAAATCACTGCCAGCGGACTAGGTTAAGGAAAGAGGACGAGTGGCTGCTTAGTGGGTATGGGGTTTCTATTTGGGGTGATAAAAATGTTCTCAAACTGGGTAATGATAGTTGCACAACATTGTGAATATACTTAAATGCCACTACAACATATATTTAAAAGTAGTGAAAATGGTAATTTTTATTTTATGTGTATTTTAACACAATAAAATAAATGAAGTGATGGTGAAGTTTCAGTTCTTGAAAAGATGTTGCGAAAACACTTCATCCTGTTTCCCCAAAGGAGCGCAGCCAGGTAATCTGTATAGAATGCATGGAGCAGCTACTCGAGATTGCTGAATATTAAATAGCGGCAAGTAGAGAGGGGATGAAAAAACACCACTGGTGGGAGGTTAATTACCACCTGCCACCACGGGTATCCCTTGGTGTAGAGGTACAAGGTAGCCAAGAGCTGAAAATCAGACACCCAGGCAAATAAAGACCCGGGAGATGCACCCTGGTTTTCTTCTGGGAATCAAGAAACAGGAAACTTAATGCTCAGAGAAGACAGGAAATCCCCATTGTTCTTTTGTTGTTGTTATTATTTCTTTTCAAAAGTTTATCCATCCTCTTATGTTGCGATCTGCAATCTCAGGGTAGTCTTCGCGTATGAACAACAGTGGCAAAGCAGTAACTGCACACAATTAACATCAACCACTGTGTTCCCAGGAGGCTGAGCGAATAATGCCCACCGTCCATTGCTTTTCTTTATTTCCTCTCTTGGCGCTCAATGCAGACTCAGATGAGAAGCACATGAACAGGGACATTAAAAACAAACAAAAACCCACCAGCTTTCTGGGTGGAGGACAAAAAATGGGGAACCCTAGAAAACAAATAGTACTTTGAGACTCCTGGAGAAAAAATAATTTGGGAAAATCACCTCCATACAGTATTTCTATAAACTCCCGCACTCACCTCTGTGCTCATGTGTGTATCTGACCCTAAAAAATTTCCGTAAGCTTTGAGAATTGAACTAAGGAACAGTACTGCCCATGTCATAGGTTGGATACATACATGGGACACACCCAGTATAACTGATATTGGAAACGACTCCACAGAAGAAAAGCAAGAGCTTTCAGCCTGAACCCAACAAGACTGACTGCTTGCTAAAACAAAAATATCAGTGACTTCCATGGGATTTAAACAAGACCTAGAGTTTCATAACACAATATTCAACATATCCAGGATACAAACCAAAATGACTTAACATACAAAGAACCAAGAAAATCTTAACTTGCATGGAAAAGACATTCACAGACACCAACATCAAGACAGCACAGACGGTGGAATTATCAAATAGACATTTAAAGGAAGCTGTTATAAAACTGCTCCTAGCCGGGTGCAGTGGCTCACTCCTGTAATCCCACAGCTCTGGAAGGCCAAGGCAGGTGAACCACGAAATCAAAGGATCGAGGTCATCCTTACAAACACGGTAAAATCCCGTCTCTACTGAAAATACAAAAATTAGCTGGGTGTCAAGGTGCACGCTTATAGTCCCAGCTACTAGGGACGATGAGGCAGGAGAATCACTTGAACCTGGGAGAAGGAGGGAGCAGTGAGCAGACCTCGCGCTACTGTATTCCAGCCTGGGTGACAGCGTGAGAGTCCATCTCAGAACAACAAACAAACAAAAAAACCAAAACCAAACCAACCAACCAAACAAACAAACAAAAAAAACGCTTGAAAGAGCAAGAAAAAATACGCTGAAAATAAATGAAAAAGAAATAAAAAGGGCCGGATGCGGTGGCTCACACCTGTAATCCCAGCACTTTGGGGGGCTGAGGTGGGTGGATCCCGAGGTCAAGAGATCGAGACCATCCTGGTCAACATGGTGAAACCCCGTCTCTACTAAAAATACAAAAAATTAGCTGGGCATGGTGGCGTGTGCCTGTAATCCCAGCTACTCAGGAGGCTGAGGCAGGAGAATTGCCTGAATCCAGAAGGCGGAGGCTGCGGTGAGCTGAGATCGTGCCATTGCACTCCAGCCTGGGTAACAAGAGTGAACCTCCGTCTCAAAAAAAAAAAAAGGAAAGAAAGAAAAAGATAGTGTTAGCAATGAAACAAAAGATATAAAGAACCAAGTGGAAATTTTACAACTGTAAAACAATAACTAAATCAAAAAAATAAAATAAAATCTCAGATAGGGTGCAGTGGCTCACACCTGTAATCCCAGCACTTTTGGAGGCCGAGGTGGGCAGATCACCAGAGGTCAGGAATTCAAGACCAGCCTGGCCAACATGGTGAAACCCTATCTCTACTAAAAATATAAAAATTAGCCAGGCATGGTGGCAGTCGCCTGTAATCCCAGCTACTTGGAAGGCTGAGGCAGGAGAATCACTTGAACCGGGGAGGGGGAGGTGGCAGTGAGCCAAGATCTCACCACTGCACTCTAGCGTGAGTGACAAGAATAAGACTTTGTCTCAAAATAAATAAATTAATTAAATCAGATTAAATTAAATTAATTTCACTGAATGAGTCCAAACACAAAATGAAGACAACAGAAGAAAAATTTATTGAATGTGAATACCTAAAAAATACCCAATCTAAACAAGAGAGATGAAAAAAAAAAAATGAAGACAAAAGAAAGAAAGAAAGAAACTCAGGGACTGTGGAACAATACCAAAAGGTACAACATTCATATTACTGAAATTCTAGAATATAAGGATAAAGGGTTCACTGCGGAAAAACTATTTTAAGAAAAAATGGCTGAAAACTTCCTACATTTGACCAAAGATATAAACACAGAATTTTGAGAAACTAAGACTTAAACTCAATGAAATTCACAGCCACATATATCATAATCAAATTGGTAAAACCTGAAATTAAAACACTGAAAACAGCCAGAGACAAACTTATAAGGGTGCAACAATTCACATAATTGTGGATTTAACACAAATAATCAAAGAAAACAAAACAGACAAAAATCCAGAGAAATCAAAAGAAAACAACACACAATTATTTAATTACTGAAAAAACAACTGTCAACTAAGAATACTAAATCCAATGAAAGCATCATTTAGAAATGAAGGTAAAATATGAAGGTAACTAAGAAAATTCCCTGCAGACAGACCTGCTCTAAAATAATTGTTACAGGAAAATTTCCAGAAACAGGAAATGTGATACCTGAAGGACACTGGAAACAACAAGAATGGAAGAACACTGGAAATGAAAATGTTAAACAAATGGGTAAATGTTAATAGGTGACTGGACTCTTGAGTTCATTAAAATGTGTTTCATGGCTTAAAGCAAAAAAAAAAAAAAGAAAGAAAGAAAAGAAAAAAAAGAAAGGAAAGAACAGAAAACTGCATGAAGAGCTTTTCAATTTATGGATACACAACAAATAAACAAAACAGCCTGGGTAACAAGAGTGAAACTCCATCTAAAAAAAAAAAAGAAAACCTAAAAAAACTGATATGCACCAAAACAATTATTAGAGTAACTATATCTATACACACACACCTTTACCTAAACTTCACACTTGACACAAAAAAAAGTCAAAATGGACCACACATCTACATGTGAAATATAAAACTAAATGGCAAATTCAATTAAAAGAGTAAGGGCAATACTTCCTTCTCAATGCTTTTTCATAGTTTTCAAATTATCCTTTGTGGCATGCAGGGCATTTATATATCAGAAAGTATTTTAATATCAGTACTTTGCAGAAGTATAGATGTTTTTAAAAATGTATAGTAAGGCCGGGCGCGGTGGCTCAAGCCTGTAATCCCAGCACTTTGGGAGGCCGAGGCAGGTGGATCACAAGGTCAAGATATCGAGACCATCCTGGTCAACATGATGAAACCCCGTCTCTACTAAAAATACAAAAAATTAGCTGAGCATGGTGGCGCGTGCCTGTAATCCCAGCTACTCAGGAGACTGAGGCAGGAGAATTGCCTGAACCCAGGAGGCAGAGGTTGCGGTGAGCCGAGATCACACCATTGCACTCCAGCCTGGGTAACAAGAGCGAAACTCCGTCTCAAAAAAAAAAAAAAAAAAAAAATGTATAGTAAGAGTCACAGCATTCATTTTCCTTAATAAAAAGTATATTTTATAACGAGATTAATATTTTTAACATCTGCCTTCAAATATTACAAAGATTTGCCAGACTCACAGAAGCACAATGTTGACATTTAAGGAACCAGGGAGCCTACTGACCGGTGCCATGTGAAATGACATCACATTATCATATTCCTATTGCAGACAGTATCAAATGCAAAACCCAATAGTAGCCACGGAAATAGCTATGCTGCCGTTCAAATGAAGCCGAGTAAGGAAAATGAGATTTGAGAATAAAGAAAAGGACATTTCAGGTAATCCCTGTAGTAGACATGTTTGTTTTTGCTGTGCTTATGTTTTCCTGCACAGCATCCCACATTGCTTTGCTTATTTTCTAGTGACAATATCCTGCTTCATTTTTTGGGTCATGCACCTTTTTCCATTTTATAACTTTTTTTTTTCCCCCGAGATGGAGTTTCACTCTTGTTACCCAGGCTGGAGTACAATGGCGCGATCTCGGCTCACCACAACCTCCACCTCCTGGGTTCAAGCAATTCTCCTGCCTCAGCCTCCCGTGTAGCTGGGATTACAGGTGTGCACCACCATGCCCAGCTAATTTTTGTATTTTTAGTAGAGACGGGGTTTCACTTTGTTGACCAGGATGGTTTCGATCTCTTGACCTCGTGATCCACCTGCCTCGGCCTCCCAAAGTGCTGGGATTACAGGCGTGAGCCACCGCGCCAGACCCTCCATTTTATAAATTACTAGTAAACTGTGCCACCACCATACTCTGCCTACTTCCAAACCCTTTGGTTAGAAGTGGGTGTCCTGGGACACTCGGAGAGTCAACTCAGTGACATACATATCTTATTAGTAAGGTGGCCAGTGACCTCCTCTCCTTTAAGTAGGCATCATCAAATGCAAATCCACGCTTTCCTCACATCTCCTTCCCCGAAGACAGAGCTGCCCGCCGTGCAAGATGGCAGAGTCCCATCATAGGTTGTGTGTTTCGGATGCAGCCTTGCTCATCAAACACCACCCCAAATAGAGTGTAACGGTGCTCGGAAGACTTACTCAGTTATTGCTGCAAGTAATGAGGCCTTTTTTTTTTTTGAGATGGAGTTTCGCTCTTGTTACCCAGACTGGAGTGCAATGGCACGATCTCAGCTCACCACAACCTCTGCCTCCTGGGTTCAAGCAATTCTCCTGCCTCAGCCTCCTGAGTAGCTAGGACTATAGGCACGCGCCACCATGCCCAGATAATTTTTGTATTTTTAGTAGAGACGGGGTTTCACCATGTTGACCAGGATGGTCTCGATCTCTTGACCTCATGATCCACCTGCCTCGGCCTCCCAAAGTGCTGGGATTACAGGCGTGAGCCAACGTGCCCGGCCGAGGCTCTTAAAAAATTTTCCTCATAACCATTATGGGAGAGGCTCTGGCGGGGCGGGGCGGAGGGGAGCGCAGTGGGGGGAAAGGCACCTGTAACTCCCTATTGTCTCTGATGAAGAAAGGCCCTACCTGTGCACTCTTTAAAAGCCAGCCTTGAAAAATATCTTAAATGTACACTTTATTAAATGTCATTTCATTTGGAAACTAGCATGTGATATTTTTTTTCTCCCATGGCAGTAATGCACAAAACCAATATATTTTATGGCCTAAATGAAAAAAAGGAAAGTAGAAGGTCGGGCGCTGCTCCTTTAAGATGCTTCCAGAATCAAATACCACTCTCGAAAGGGCTGCCAAGTAAGCACTTATGAAAGGTTAGAAACTGAAGCAATAAACTTCAGCATGAGACCCTTTGCTCTCCTGGTTGAATGGGATGTTTAATAGCAGGGATTCATCTTCCCATCTCCCATCTTCATTTAGCCATCGGGGCCAAAGATGCTTTCTCACACTCAGCCTTTTTCATCCTTCTTCTGACTTTGAGTTCTCTCTTATCAGTTCTCCCCACTTTACTCTGACCCTATTTCCAGTCTGAGTTTCCCTCCCACACATCATACTAGCTCTGCAAGAAATGGAACCGAGTCTTAGGTAGCTTACCTTTTCCAGAGATGAATACGATGTTTGCAATTCACCTGTTTACTCACGCATCCTTTCATAGTTAACTTTTTATCCACACACACATACACGTGCATATATACACACGCATATGTCAAGCACCTTGTGGAGGTCAGACACTGTCCTAGGTACCAGAATCCTAGGTACCTTGGAACTCACTTGTTTACTCATGCATCCCTTCATATGTATCTATTTATCCCCCAGGGCACATGCATATATACATACACATATCTCAAGCACCATCTGGATGTCAGACACTGTCCTAGGTACAAGAAATACAATAGCAAAGAAAGCCGCTGCAGCTATTATCTAGGTGGGGAAAACATGAGTCTATGGGCAATTACAATACAGAGAACATTTGTACAGAGAAAGTATAAGATGTGCTCACAGTACATTGGAGGTGGCCAAACTGTCTTGGAGAATTGGAAAAGGTGTTCGTGTATTTTGTTTTTGTTTTGTCTTTTAGACAATGTATCCAGGGGAAGAATGAAAAAAAAAATACATTCAGAGGAAAGGTGGGGGGATGTGTGAAAAGCTCAGTGAGATTATGGAAGTATAATAATTGAATATTGCAAAAATGTCAAGTGCAGGAGGGAACTGAGGAGAGATTAACTTGAATTGGGGAAAGTAGGAGTCAAAAGAAATAGAAGACACACAATAAATGAATGGATAAATAGATGTGCATTTTTTCATGTCTGCAATAACAGAATGTTGGAAAACCCAGTTTTCAGGACAATTGCGAATCACTTAGAAGGAAAGCACCAGACAAGTTTAGCAGCACAGAACTCAATAAATCAAATCAATTGGTAGCTGTGAGTATCTCAGCTTTGCTGTTTTTGTAATCATTATAAATTCTTCTGAAACAAGATGGCATTTTCCCGTAAACAAATGCCTCAGAGTACCTAAGGTGAGCCCTGCACTTTGCCTTTCCCTTGATGCATTTCAGGAATATGACACAGATTTGACATATGTACTCTGGGTCCTAACTGCCTAGCACCATGCTGATGGAATAGGATACACATCTAAACGACAGTTCCAACATTTTATTTAAAAAATAAAACTCGGGCTGGGCGCAGTGGCTCAAGCCTGTAATACCAGAACTTTGGGAGGCCAAGGAGAGTGGATCACGAGGTCAAGAGATCGAGACCATCTTGGTCAACATGGTAAAACTCCATCTCTACTAAAAATACAAAGAATGAGGTGGGCATGGTGGCACGTGCCTGTAATCCCAGGTACTCAGGAGGCTGAGGCAGGAGAATTGCCTGAATCTAGGAGGCGGAGGTTGCAGTGAGCCGAGATCGCGCCATTGCACTCCAGCCTGGGTAACAAGAGCGAAACTCCATCTCAAAATAAAATAAATAAAATAAAACTCAAAGAGAGGGGAGGAACAATGAATAAAATGAATATGATGGTACAGGGTCACATGTGATAGAAAAGAAAAAAAACAGGCTTCCAGGGGTACTCAAAGGAGAGGTACCAACCCAGCCTGCTGGAGGAGGGGAAGCAGTGGAGGAGAAAGAAGTCAGGTGTTAATGAAGGTGAGACCCTCTAACTGCTACTGAGTAAGTCAAGTTGGGTAGGCAGATCTCCCCAAGGATACAGAAACAAGATACTGCAAACGGCACAGTTGAAAGCAGGACAAAGGGAGGCAAGAACACCAGATTGGGGGGTAGAGAGTGGAAGTGAAGGTACTCTAGGGTTATAAAACATTCAGGTTTTGCTCAATTTTAACTATGCTGTTAGGAAAGTAATTGTTTTAATAACTATTTATTTATTTATTAGATGAAGTGTTACTATGTCGCCCAGGCTGGAGTACAGTGGTAAAACCTCAGCTCACTGCAACCTCCATCTCCCATATTCAAGCAATTCTCCTGCCTCAGCCTCCTGAGTACCTGGCATTCCAGGTGCCCGCCACCACGCCTGGCTAATTTTTGTATTTTTAGTAGAGTTGGGGTTTTGCCAGGTTGGCCAGGCTGGTCTCGAACTCCTGACCTCAAATGATCCACCCACCTGGGCCTCTCAAGGTGCTGCCATCACAGGCATGAGCCACCATGCCTTGCTTTAATCACTTTTCAGTAAAGTAAATTTCACACTAACAGTCATTAAAATGTATCCAGTATTAATAACATGTCATAAAGTGTGCTACACACTTAATGATGAGCTCTGTTCTCAGATCTGTGTAAGCCGCTACCAAATGATTTCATTCACTGTTTTGATTTTAGCTCCACTTTACAGGTGGAGAAACTGAAGCACAGACTGAGTGAATCCCTGAAACCATAAAGACAGAAAATATCCAAGAGGGAATTACCATCCAGATGGGTTGACTAGGGTTCCTCTCTGAATCACCGTTATACACAGCTTCCCCTGTCAGGGAAACTAACCAAAACCCTGAATACCTACCTTGTTAGCCCTTCTTCCCTGATCTGTGCCTCACCTGTCCTTAGCAGGGGCTCCTTAGCTACTCTGCCCTGACAAGATGCTGTTTACACACTTGTGTTTCTCTACAACAAGACATGCACTGACTGACTAGTGTTTTTTAATTCCATAAAACACAAAAATTTCTATACTTGGCTTCTTGAGGTAAGGACTGGTATAATTTCCACCAAATTAGATTTCTCAGGCTGAGCATGGTGGCTCATGCCTGTAATCCCAGCACTTTCAAAGGCTGAGGCAGGCAGATCATGAAGTCAGGAGTCCGAGACCAGCCTGGCCAACGTAATGAAACCCTGTCTCTACTGAAAATACAAAAAATTAGCTGGGTGTGGTGGCACATGCCTGTAATCCCAACTACTTGGGAGACTGAGGCAGGAGAATAGCTTGAACCCAGGAGGGGGAGGTTGTAGTGAGCCCATGAGATGAGATCATGCCATTGCACTCCAGCCCAGGCAACAGTGTGAGATCCCATCTCAAAAAAAAAAAAAAAAATTTGGTTTCTCTGATACCAAAACAATTGTCCCGTCTATAGATCCAGTTTTCTCCCCAGTGGAGACTGGAGGCTCAGAAATCAGAGTAGGTAAATCCAGTCCTTGCACACCACCTATGTAATGTTAGCCATGTTATATAACCTCTGCAGGCAATTTCCCCATGTGCACCAGAGAGGTAATTATGGTATCTGCATAGCCTCTAATTTTGTTGTGAGCATAATCTATTTGAATTACTAAGCAAAGCACTTAGCACATTTAAAAATTCAGCAAATACCAGCAGTTGGTATTCAAATTAATGTGACAGTCAGGAGGTTTTCACAAGAAGCACTGGGTCAAATGACTTGGGTCTAAATCCTGGCTTTGTTTCCCAAGAGGCCTTGTGGATTTGGCTAAATTAATGACACTTTTCAACTACCAGATTCCTTTTTAAGAAAGGAAATTACGAAGGCAACAGCTTCCCTGAAATTTTGAAAGGTTTGATATTATCTTTTTGAGAAGGGTGGATAAATGGGTGCTAACTGTTTGGAGGGGCAGCTGACAGTTGTCACAAGGCAGAATGTTCATTTCCTTTAATTCAATGGCTCCTCTTCTAGGAATCTCTTTAACAGAGTGTAAGGGTGAATGTGGAAATGAGGACAGTGCTCGTCATAGAAACGAACAGAAATGAGAAGAATGTCAATGCCCACAAGTAATGAAATGGTTAAAAGAATTGTAGTTCGGCCAGGTGCATGGCTTACACTTCTAATCCCAGCTGTTTAGGAGGCCTAGATGGGCGGGAGGGATCGCCTGAGGTCAGGAGTTCGAGAACAGCTTGACCAACATAGAGAAACCCCGCCTCTACTAAAAATAAAAAAAATCAGCCAAGCATGGTGGTGCATGCCTATAATCCCAGCTACTCGGGAGGCTGAGGCAGGAGAATCGCCTGAACTCGGGAGGTCGAGGTTGATGTGAGCCGAGATCATGCCACTGCACTCCAGCCTGGGTAACGAGAGCCGGACTCCATCTCAAAAAAAAAAAAAAGAATTGTAGTTCATCTATATTAGGGGTTGAAAACCTTTATCTTAAGAGCCAAATAGCAAATATATCGCACGTTGAAAGCCAGAGCCTCTCTGTCTTTGCTGCAGCTACTCGGCGTTCCCATTATGGTGAAAAAGCAGCCATTGACAATGTGTAAACAAATGGGTGCCACTTTATTCCAATAAAACTTTATTTACACAATCAGGCAGTGGGCTGCCTTTGGTCCATGGCCATAATTTGCAAAGCTTTGATCTGTATGGGACACTATGGCTCCATTAGAAATTGAGTGATTTAAAGAAGGATATCTATGATGGATAACAAAACCAAGTTAAACCATCTTTAACCTATAATCCATTCATGTTTACAAAGCTATGCATACACCCACACACACAAAAAATATCCATTTATCCATGGGAAACAGTCTGGAACGATAAACAACAAACTTCAAACAAAAGCACTAAAACAATGTCCTGAGAATCAGAGCAGTAATGGAGAAGGGAGGGGGGTGAAGCTGGTTTTCTCATTTTTGATCTCGGGTTCTGTTGTATCACTTCAACTTCTTGCAATGAGCATGCATCACTTTTATAAAACCATAGGCAGAACAGCCATAATAATATAACTTAAATGGCTGAGTTACAGGATTACTGTAATAATTAAATGAGATGTTATATGTAGAGCATCAGAGCCAAACCCTGCCTTGCATATAGAAAGTGTTTGATTAATGGTAGCTATAAAATAACTCCCCACAGCACCAAAAGAGTAAATGAGTGGCTATCCTTAGAAAAAAAGAAAGCTCCAATTCGGTAGAAATGAACATTACATATTTTTGTGTAGATTCTTTTCAGTACAAAGTAAAAGTACAAACATGAAACAGAGAGAGGTCAATTTGCCTAGTCTGCTTCTACAGTCTCATGTGAAATACGTATTAGATATCTGAGTTTATGAAGGCCTGAAATCTTTGAATATAATACAATCCGATAATCCAACACAGGGTTGTAATCATATCCATTGCTTTTTGCAAGTGTATCACACAATAAAGTGTGTCTTCTGATTCTAAGAAGACAAGATCTTTTATCTCAGATAAGCAAACACAGATCCCACCCCTGGTCACAGCAGTTGTTTCTTTTTGCCATAAGGGAGAAAAAAGTATGTTACAGTAGTAAGTGCTTAGGAGTCAGGAAAGGAAGTGAAAAATAATCAATTTAAAAAATAGAAACAAAAAGTTACAACAATTACTTAAGTCAGCCATGATTAATTAACTCAATTCTGGCTCATGTTACACAAATGAAAAAAAAAAATACACTTGAGAGCCCAACTTGGAGAATCCACCCAGCTCTCCCATGATATTTTCATCTTAACCTTGGGGAGGACCATTATCTGCTGCTAAAATGTTGTCTGGTTTGGAAAGGATGCCAGATTTGCAGGATTGAGGGAGACAGAGGAAAGAGCCTGACAAGGCTAACTACTAAGCAGAAAAAAAAAATAATGGATTTGTTGTTATATGTAAACTTGTACAATAAACCCAAATGCTGAAAGCTCAACATATTTAATTCATGGATAACAGTCCTTGAGAACACTCTACAGACCACATCCTAAAATCTCCAAACACTTAGTATTTTTAGCACTTGAATGACCTATGGAGAGATATCTTTCAGGCAGGACAAAACATTTAGCGAGCACTTCCTTTGCTGTTCCCTTAAAAAATCATACTGTTCGGTGATATTGGTACTAACATCAAGAGAATCACAGTTCTGGTTATAAGTCACAGGAGAGATTCAAGTGTTGGTTATCTGATTAAAGTGATCAGAGGCCAGAATGCCCACGGAACTCGAACAAACCTCAAATTACAGGTTTTAGAAGGTGTTTTCCAGGGAGGAAATGCTTTTCACACTTGCTCTGCTATGCACCCCACTTGGTAAAGACCCCATTATCAACAAAAGAAGTTCTCCTGGTCCAGGCATATGGATCAGTCAAATATTGAGCAAGATGTGGCAGCCATAAGCAGCACGTGGCCAAGATCCCCTTCGGCCTCCCACATCTGCTGTCTGAGAGAATGCAGTCTCGTGGAGTTGTTCATCTCAGGCTTGATGCTGGCCCTAAAATCAAAGGGCAGCCCCTGGCCATGAAGAGCCTGACTGGTCTGACACATGTAAGCACCTTTACAAGTTAAACCACAAAATGTCTCTGCATCTGATACCTTACAAGGTGGAAGAAACATATTGCCTATTATTTATTCTAATAATAAACCATTACCTTGGGCACATTTTTATTCTCCAGATTTAATAAGGTATTTTGTGAACCGAGGCAGAGGAGGGTTGGAGAAAACAATTGCAGTTATTACAAAGATGATTTCTATTTGTTTCAGCAGCAAAAGCAATCACCATTTCTTTCCTTCATAATCAAGGATTATAATTGCTCTCCTTCAACCCCATCCCAACCCCTTGCTCGGTCAAAGAAAATTCAAGCAATACTCACCAAAATGTCCTGGATAACTAAAAGGGCTGGCATGCTTCCCTGAACCGGTCTCCTGGGACCATCATTACCCTACAGCCAGGAAACTCTGACTGTGTAGAATGAGCATCTCAACAAAGATTTTCCCATCATCCCCCTCTCTATATCCAGAGGTGGGAAAGAGTGTGAAGGGGAGGGCAGGTGGGGGGATTTACATACCATTTGCATATCTCTACTTGGATAGAATATATGTTCAAGACATTTTCAAGTTAAGATGTTTTAACTGGACTTTTTTTTTTCTTTCTCATTGGATGTTATGGAGCTCTAATGATAATTTTATCAGAAGTTGATAATTTTATAATCTGCATCCCAATTAAATAGATTCAGCACAGACACATAGGCCATGGCCTTATCCGGGCAGTCATCTTGATCATATTAATTGAGAGACATTTGAGAGGCGTCTAAAATGCAGTGCTTAAGAGAACAAATTCTAAAGTCAGACTTCCAAGGTTCAAAGCTCAACTCAACTCCTTATTAGCTTTGGAACCTTGAACAAATTCCTTGCCTGGGTCTACCCATGTGTCCCACAGGGTCATCACATGATTTGAATGAGTTAATATTTGCAAAGCAATTAGAAGAGTGCCTATCACACACAAAGTACTATATAACATGACTTTTCAATACAAGAAAGTAAAGTGAATTCAGCAGTCCATTTGTGGTGGTGGTGGTGTGATTTTTCTTTTCTTAAGGTGACAGTGACTGGACCTGTCTCACCATAGGCTTAGATGATGAGCAGACAAAAATCACAGTTGTCAGAGGGGTATGAACCAGAGAGACTCAATCTTGAATAGGGGCTGGGTAAATTGAGGCTAAGACCTTGGGCATGGTGGCACATGCCAGTAATCCCAGCTACACAGGAGGCTGAGGCAGGAGAATTGCTCAAACTCAGGAGGCTGAGGCAGGAGAATTGCTCGAACCTAGGAAGTGGAGTTTGCAGTGAGCCAAGATCGCATCATTGCACTCCAGCCTGGGCGACAAGAGCGAAAACTCCACCTCAAGAAAAAAAAAAAAAATGAGGCTAAGACCTACTGGGCTGCATTTCCCAATGGCTAAGGCATTCTAAGTCACAGGATGAGACAGGAAGTCAGTACAAGATACAGGTCATAAGGACCTTGCTGATAAAATAGATTGCAGTAAAGAAGCCAGCTAAATCCCACCAAAACCAAGATGGCTACAGGAGTGACCTCTCACTGTCCTCACTGCTGCATTTCCACTGATGCCATGACAGTTTATAAAAGCCTTGGCAACATCAGGAAGTTACCCTACATCGTCTAAAAAGGGGAAGTATGAATAATCTACTCCTTGTTTAGCATACCATCAAGAAATAACCATAATAATGGGCAACCAGCAGCCCCAAAGGGCTCATCAGCCCCTCATCCACCCTATGAAGTAGCCATTCTGTTATTCCCCTTCTTTCTTAATAAACTTACTTTTACTTTACTCTATGGATTTCCCCTGAATTCTTTCTTGTGGGAGATCCAAGAACCCTCTCTTGGGATCGGGATCGGGACCCGCTTCCTATAACACACTGGTAGAAAACCAAAATTTTGAAAAGTGGCTGATGCTTCTGAAAGCTTTGTGCTGGAATACTAAAAGTCTACATCTACAGATTACAGAGAATGTCCAAAGAAATCAATCATGTAACAACTACAAGGCTATCACGAAAAAAAGAAAATGTCAAGGTGAACTAAGACCTGTGGGACCAATTTTCCAGATACGGAAATGGGGATAGAGGTCCCTCTCTCCTCTAAGGCACCCCAGGTCAACATCCCCAGGCTGTATTTCCATGCTATTCTGACTTTCACATCTGAAGAAATCTTCATGTAAGAGGTCTTTTCCATTGCTGATTTCTATGACTTTACAGAAGGTCGTTATTAAGAAATGGGCACAATTCTGTAGCTTGAGAAGCTTGAGGAGTATTCGTTTTCTAATTTTCCAGTTCAGTTGTCTGAAAGGGTTGGCTGGGTGGTGGTGGTGGTTGTTGCTCTGTGTGTGTGTGTGTGTGTGTGTGTGTGTGTTCACATTCTTCCTGGAAAGCTTAATGGAAGGAGTGATGGAAGTCATATGCTTCACACAAAACGAACTCTTAAACCCCAACTTAAGGAATTCTAACTGAAAGGACTGGATTCCCAAAAGTTCCGTAACAATGAGCAGGCATTCATGTTAATTGCCGGCAATTTAAAAGGAAAATCTAGGTCACCTGGCTGTTTGCTTGATCGTCATCAGTATTAATTAGAGGCCAGAAGTAATGACTGAGCTCAGAGAGCTCTTCAGATTTAAAATAATAATAATAATAAGCCAACAGTGCAGGGCTTTACCTTCAGAAAGAAAATATTTTCACAAGTATCGTTCGGGAAGAAACTGAGTGGGAAAATCTTGCAATTAAATTCTGCAAATGTGCTCTGAAACAATCCCAGGGGAAGTCTTATCTGTACTTAATATTCAAATAAATATTCTTATTGTGTGCAGTGCATTCGATAGGGTGCATTTTATTTAATTTAAGTATATAATGTGATACATATCATGAGGGATAATCACAGGGAACCGTGGAACCCTTTAACTTGGATAAATGGGCCAGCACTAGAGCTGGGTAAGGAAGGAAGCAGAGGGTGTGGAATCCCAAGTACAGTTTTCCCTTGGAGTATCTTGCAAGACCATAACACTGAGGACCAACAGCACTGGCATCACCTGGAAATTCATTACAAATGCAGTTTCCCAGAGGCTGGGTGCAGTGGCTCACACCTGTCATCCCAGCACTTTGGGAGGCCAAGACAGCTGGATGACCTAAGGTTACCAGTTTGACACCAGTGTGGCCAACATGGTAAAACCCTGTCTATACTAAAAACGCAAAAGTTAGCTGGACGAGGTGGTGGGCACCTGTAATCCCAGCTACTTGGGAGTCTGAGGCAGGAGAGTCAACTGAACCTGAGATGCAGAGCTTGCACTGAGCTAAGACTGAGCCACTGTACTCCAGCCTGGGTGATAGAGTGAGACTCCTATCTCAAAAACAAAACAAAACAAAACAAAAAAAAAACAAGAAAGAAATGTAGCATCTCAGACTCCACCCCAGACTAAGTTAATCAGAGTTTGCATTTTCCGAGACTGCTCCCCCAAGCCCCAGGTAATTCACAATAAATCTACAGGGGTAACTGATGTGAGGTTTCCCCACTAAGAGGCGAATCTCTGCTCTTCTACTCCCCAATAAGGAGGGCCCTCTGATAGCCTCGCTCATGTGTCTTCAATGCCATAGGTACAAAAACGTTGCCAGGGGTCTCCTACGGCTATTTCACAGAAGTGAAAACTTCAAGGCTCTCTAGGCAGCCTCATCTGCTCTTCCTGCTTCCCATCCGTCTTTCTCAAGTGCCCCAGAGATGGGCACACCCTTTCATCCAGCTGGAGCCCAGCAAGGAAGAAGCGGGGGGAAAAAGCAAAGGTCAGTGGCTCTCTTTATCCCCAGACCCCCTGGTGCATTGATTATCTCCAACCTCAGCCCCCTCTCCTCCAGCACCAACCTGGTCCCTTCCAGGCATGATCTAGCTTTCTGCCTTTTCATCCTACACTGACTTCTTACAGGGACCTTACCCAGGAGATACTCTCATTATCATTACCCCCTTAAACGGGTCAGAGGACTAAGATGTGGACAGGCTAAACAAGATCCCCCAAGGTAGGAAGAACCAGAGCCAGGGGTCAAACCCAGGAGATTGGAATCCACAGCCTCAATGAGAATCACTGAAACAAGGTGCTGTTTCTCCAGGGTTAGCACTCAAGCCTTATCTCCCCAGTGGAGACAAATCCAAGTATTCACTAAGTGTCTAATAATATGCCTTGCTTTTGTTTTATCTTTTTTTTTTTTTTTTGACAGTGTCTTGCTCTGTTACCCAGCCTGAAATGCAGCAGTGCAATTATAGCTCACTGCAGCTTCCACTTCCCAGGCTCAAATAATCCTCCTGCTCCAGCCTCCTGAGTAGCAGGGCCCACAGGCATGTGTCACTCTACGAAACTCTTTTTTTTTTTTTTTTTTTAAAAAGTAGAGATGACTTGCTATGTTACTCAGGCTGGTCTCTGGATCCTGGGCTCAAATGATCCTCCCACCTCAGGCTCCCAAAGTGCTGGGATTACAGGCCAGAGTCTCCACACCCAGACAATATGTCTTTCTATTGTTCAACAGAGAACCAAGCCCCATCCCAGCCTTCCTTTCTTACCTGCTTTTGATCGTTAGGTTGCCCCACAGGGAGCCATTCTCTGTGTTTAAAGTGGTCTTAAGCCTATCACCCATGATGTTCATCTGTGTCCTTTTAAATAAAGTTCACATTCACTGTTATTTTATTTTTTTGAGACTGAATCTCACTCTGTCCCCCAGGCTGGAGTGCAGTGGCACACTCAGTGCAACCTCCGCCTCCCGGGTTCAAAAGATTCTCCTGCCTCAGCCTCCCTAGCAGCAGAGACTACAGGTGTACACCATCACACTGGGCTAATTTTTGTATTTTTAGTAGAGACGAGGTTTCACCATGTTGGCTAGGCTGGTCTTGAACTCCTGACCTCTGGTGATCTACCCACCTCAGCCTCTCAAACTGCTAGGATTACAGGTGTGAACCACTGCGCCCATGCTGTTTTCAGGCTTTTAAGAAGGAGCTAAGGCAGGGGTGGCCTCCCTGTAATCCCTAAAATCAACACTTCCACCTCCTCCTCACCAGAACCTGCTCACTCTACTTCCCTTCTTCCCTTCGCTGTCTCATCTCCCCACTCAGCCTGACCTGAAGATGAGAGGAGAGGGTTGGCATTCCTTTCTCACCATCTGAAGGTAGGGTTAGTGTACAGTCTCAACACAGTAGGTGCTCCTGCTATTTCTGCTGAGTTGATTTCCAGCCATTTAGCTTTATTCCTGCTGACTCACATTGTCTGCAAAATTGAAGCGGATTTCCCACCAGCCAGGAGAGCCTCTTCCCTAAAGACAAACATGCTCTCAGCTGCAGCAATTTGAGAATCTGGAAGTTAGACACGTTTCCCACAGGGGCTATGCCGTGAGCCTGGAGACATCAAAGGCTTTGTTAGTTCAGGTAGACCCAAGGTGGGGGTGTCTTGCAGAGGGTAAAAGAAAAATTTGCCACCAGCAACAAAATAACAAGTGAAATTCAAGTATAAAACTACTTGAAAATCAACTATGTGCTCACTGGAATTATTAGATTATCATCTTTAATTCCATCAAGAAATTATTAGACAGCTTGGGTAGGAGAAGGGGATGAAAAATGCTCCCCTAACAAAAGAAAAAAAGAAAGAAAGAAAGAAAAAAGAAAAGAAAGAAATAGAGAAAGAAACAGCTATAGATGGGGAGATGTTCCCAGATAAGTTAACTAATCTGTAATTTGCTCACGACCATAGGTTTTAATTTTTTTTTTAGTTGAGATGGGATTTTTATTTGTTTCTTCAGATGAAGTGTTGCTCTATTACCCAAGTTGGGGTGCATTCTGATCTCGGCTCACTGCAACCTCCACTTCCCAGGTTCAAGCAATTCTTGTGCCTCAGCCACCCAAGTGGCTGGGACTACAGGCTCCTGCCACCATGCCCGCCCATTTATTTTTATTTTTTAGTAGAGATGGGGTTTCACCATGTTGGCCAGTCTGATCTCAAACTCCTGACCTCAAGTGATCCACCCGCCTTGGCCTCCCATAGTGCTGGGATTACAGGTGTGAGCCACCACACCCAGCCAAGATGGTATTTTTAAAAAATAATAATGAAACTCTGATTCTAAAGGGGGACAAGAGGAGACACTATAGTCATCCAGAAGTTGCCAGTAAATGCAAAGGAGAATCCACTTTCTTCCCCAGCTGGGAGCAAAGCCACGAAGCCATACTAACTTGTGCAACAAATGCTTTAAATAACAAGGAAGTCCATCCCAGCAACTTGGCTGCTTGAGAAAGCAACACCTCTGTAATTATGGCAATGAGGGAGAGATGAGTTAGAAGTCAAGGGAGTGGAGCTCGCTGTGGGTCCAGCAGGCCAGCAGGGACCACCTTGACCTACATGTGAACCAGGTCCCATGGGACACAAGCCATCTGCATCTTCTGTGTAGTGCTTAGAACATGGGATGCTATTTGCAGGCACAGAGTATAGTATTTAAGAGATCATAATAGATAGCATTTATAAAGTACTGGAGTATCTCACCAATCCCATCACCATTATCCAACACATCTGCCCAATGAGGTTGATATTGCCCCCAATAGTCATATAATCTGACTATTTGTTTTTGACATGGAGTTTCGCTCTTGTTACCCAGGCTGGAGTGCAATGGCACGATCTCGGCTCACCACAACCTCGCCTCCTGGGTTCAGGCAATTCTCCTGCCTCAGCCTCCTGAGTAGCTGGGACTATAGGCACGCGCCACCATGCCTAGCTAATTTTTTTTTGTATTTTTAGTAGAGATGGGGTTTCACCATGTTGACCAGGATGGTCTTGATCTCCTGACCTCGTGATCCATCCGCCTCGGCCTCCCAAAGTGCTGGGATTACAGGCTTGAGCCACCGCACCCGGCCGGCACCAATTTTCAATAATGTATTACTTTCCCACATACTTTTCTGATTATCTAAGCCATCATCCTCCACATTTCCCAGAAAGTGATCATACATGTGCCCAAAAGGATGTCCTTATTGACCGTTTTGCTGGAATTCACACATCATATGTCTACCCCATTTTCCGTATCTCCCACTCCAGCGAGAAGAAACGGCATCTGCTGGGTCTACGTTATGCCCAGTGAATGAACACATGAATCAAGTTATCAATCTTTCATCTTCAAGAAATCCATAAACCATGCTTTTCGTAATCTTGTCCAGACTCACGTGCAGGTCCGATGACATGGGACTTTAATCTCTGAAGAAGTGACCCACGAATGCTGGTTACATCACGAGACACTACCAGCCTACAGTTACAGGGTCTACCAGTTTCTTTGTTCTGTTTTGAAAATTAGAATATATCTGATATTTCCCCATTTCAAATCTCATAGCCTTCTGCTTTTTGCCACATATTGTCAATGATACTTAATGATCCCAGGTCCAAGTCGCTCTTCTGTTCGGGGATATTAGTCCAGGTAAAACACTTCGGCTTATGAAGAGCTGGCTCTCTCTTTACTCTGTTTCACCTACACTGACCTCAGTACCTAAACCAAGTCTGTCCAATCATGACTGAGGATGATTTTTCTTGACAGAGAAGACAAGAGCAAAAGAAGAACTGAAGACTTACGTTTCTTCCATGTGACATGTCAACTTTCTTCTGTCAGTGGCAAACAGCCTGCCAAGCTTTTCTGGCTCTTCTTAATCATACTTTTTTTTTTTTTTTCTTAGCCTTAGCATTACTAGAAACCTTTAGTTACATTCATTTGGAGATTGGGCTTCCAAACAGCATGCTTGCTGACACGGTCATTTAAACTTTATTTCAGAGACACTTGCAAACCTTCCTAGCAACACACAGCTGAGTGGCAGAGCTTGGATTCCCACTCGGATCCAAGAGACGCCCGCACTTTTTCTCATGAGCCATCCACATGTTGCTGGCTTTGCTGATCACCAACTTTCGGCTGTTTGATGGTTTCCTTACTCACATGACCAAACTCTATGCTCACATTAAATTTTCTAGGTACATCAATGAAGTCCTGAAATAATTCATAGTTGGTTCACATTTTCAAATATTCTCTGAAGTATTTCACAAATAGAAGTCACAACGATGTCTGCTTGAATTTCTTTTTCTTTTTTGAAATGGCATTTCCCTCTTGGTGCCCAGGCTGGAGTGGAATGGCGAGATCACGGCTCACCATAACCTCTGCCTCCCAGGTTCAAGTGATTCTCCTGCCTCAGCCTCCCGATTAGCTGGGATTACAGGCACGTGCCATCACGCCCAGCTACTTTGGTATTTTCAGTAGAGATGGGGTTTCTCCATGAAGAACCCATCATGATCAAGCATCAGTGAGAAAAATCCATCCCATCTAACTCCAGTCCTGAGCCGAGGCAGAGTAATTTCACAGAAGCCCATTTATACCAAGTCAGAGCATGAACTGTGTGCCAATTTGATTAGAAAATGGCTTACACGTAAAGCAAGCCCTGTCTATTATGGGGAAAGCTGGACTAATGAATCTTGGAAATGGAAGAGTCTATCTATCCTTCTTCAAATCTGTAAGCCAATTATTATATTGGATCTTGACTTTCAATATATCTGCAGGCTTCTAGGGAGTAAAACTGCCAAAGAACAGACAGATGAGAAACCACGTTTCTCGGGGCTGCAAACGCTGTTTCTGTGCTGGAGATTAAAAAGGGGCTTCCTTCCTTTTTGTCTTCTTTCCTTCCTTCCCGCCTTTCTTCCTTCTTCCTCTTTTCCCTCCTTCCTCCCTTCTTCTCTCCCTTCATTTCCTTCCTTCCTTTTCCTTTCCCCTTCCTCCTTCCTTCTCTTCTCTTTTCTTCCTCCCTGTCTCCCTCTCCTTCCTCCTGCCTTCCCTTTTTCTTACATCTTTCCTTCCCTTCTTTCTCACTTTCTTCTTGTCTGTTTAATATCAAAAAATGCAATCTGTATGTTACAAGTATAAAAGGAAAGGAAGCTATTCCTTTTCTTGGTGAAATCATATAATCTGACTATCCCTCTTCTGTCTAGAAACCTTCCTTGCCATGTCGTTAGCTGAGCAATGAAAGGTGGGCTTAGCGGGTTAAATTCTATGCATTCTTCCTGTTCCCTGGTTGTGTATACCTAAGTCCATTCGTCTTGGTCAGAGGAGAGTAAAACTAAGAGAAACCACAGCGAATGATTCAGAGAAAGCCCCAAAGCCAGACTACTCGTGTTTGCATCCCGGCTCTGCCTGACCTTAGACCAGTTACTTATGCAGCTTGCTCTCTCCTACTCCATCAGAAAAAAGGGGATGTGAATGAGGCTTAACTTAGAGTTTTTGATAGGCATAGATGAGATTACATCTAAAAAAATACTTTAAGCTGTTCCTGGCACAGAGACGGAATTCTATAACGCTTATTAAATAAAACAGACGTAACTAACTTATCTTAAAAGATTATCCATCCTCTCTGTTCATTTACTTATTGAACAAATATTTCTGAGTGTTTACTGTGTGCCAGAGAGTTCAATAAGATACAGCTCCTACCTTCAGGAAACACTCAGTCTTGTCAGCACGGTAGATTGTTCTTAGCACGGTAAGGCATAAAAAGTGTTTAGGGGCTGGGCACGGTGGCTCAAGCCTGTAATCCCAGCACTTTGGGAGGCCGAGGTGGGTGGATCATGAGGTCAAGAGAGCGAGACCATCCTGGTCAACATGGTGAAACCCTGTCTGTACTAAAAATACAAAAAAATTAGCTGGGCATGGTGGTGCGTGCCTGTAATCCCAGCTACTCAGGAGGCTTAGGCAGGAGAATTGCCTGAACCCAGGAGGCGGAGGTTGCGGTGAGCCAAAATCGTGCCATTGCACTCCAGCCTGGGTAACAGGAGTGAAACTCTGTCTCAAAAAAAAAAAAAGTGTTTAGGAGAGAGAGGTTCAGGAAAGGCCCTCCTCTCTCCTGCCAGACCTTCCCAGCAAGGGTCCTATTGTTGGGAGAGAATGGAGCAATGTGTGGGCTGTGGCTGAGGCACAGTTAGACCTCAAGGGGTGATGATGTCTGCTTCAGAGAGGACAAAGCACCCAGGCCCCTTGCAGCCCTCCTGGGAAGCCACCAGCTCCAGTTTTACTAGGCATGGCACAGGCTGCTCTTTGTAAAGCCTTCCCTTGCGACTACGAGACAGAGCTAGCTGACTTTAACGTCCAGATCAGCAGAGCCTCATGTAAACTTTCTCTAAACCTGATTTAAAGGTGGCACAGTGCCCTCTGGCAGCAGAAAGTTGAGACCTGGGAATTGGGTAGGGGAGGTGTGGAAGAAAGAGAATTCAGATGCCCCATAAGTCACTCGACCTGAGAGGTACAGGGGCAGTATATCTGCTTGATATTTCAGCTGGCTCCTGCCCAGGGGATCCAAGGCCTTTCCTCCTTCCCAGCACCTCTGTGCAGAAAGGCCATAGCCACCAGGAGAGGGGAGGGGGAGAGGCCAGAGGAAGGAGCTGTGATTGTGTATGTGTGTGAGACAGACAGAAAGAGAAGAGGAGGCACACTAGAAGTGTGAAAAAGATGAAAGAACAAGAAAAACAGACTCTAAATATTCAGAAATATAAGTGCTACCCTAAACTGTTCTTTATCCATTTAATTCTGCAATTTTGAAAACTTAATTGAATTCCTTTGCAAAACCCTTTCATCATAGACAGCCAAGTTAAGCTGTTAATTAAAAGACATTAAACATGGCCTGGTGGCAATCACCAAGCCTCCAAGTCATGCAGGGGAAAGGAAAAGCAGCAGCTTCATGGGTGCTGGTCTCCTGCCTCCCCAGAAGACACAGTCTCGATTTCCTTAGAGTGGGCCCTGAGAAGTTGGGTTAAGGGAGACCCCACGCAGAGGAAGGGCTTCTGGCTGCCATCTGCACCCTGGTCTGTGGCCATGGTCCTGCCCACACAGCAAGCACCCCAGCCTGGACACAGCGGCTGGGCTAGTCCTTTTTTCTTTTTGTTCCTTCTGCAGCTTGGTCCAGGGTCTGATCCCAAACCCAGTAAGTCCAGCCTACAGATACCTGCACCAGCCCATTCTAGACCTGGCTCTCTTTCCAGGCGAGACTGGAGCTCCCCATAAGGGTCCAGGCATCCCTCAATTCCAGACCTCTGCTTTCAAGCGGCTCCTCCTGGTTGCTGGGGCTTTTAATCCCTGGCCTAGGGGTTGCTTTTGGATGTGGCTGCTCCAGTTTGAATCCCTGCAGCGCCATCTGCTGGCCAACTCCTCTCAGTTCCTAGGATTCCCTGGGACGCCTGCTGCTCCTGCCCAGCTGGGACATCTGACCGGCGGCAGCAGCAGGCTGCAGAGGCTTGGCCCTCTCCAGAACCCCCGATGAAGAGATGCCCCACCAGGGCATGCCCAGGTCGCCTTGGCTGCGAGGCTGAGAAGCATGCAAATGCACACTACAGGATTTTAAGCCTTGGGACCCGGTATTTGTCACAGGTGATTGACCCAGGGCAACTCCATCTTGAATAGGGTCTGGGTAGAACAAGACTGAGACCTAATGGGCTGCATTCTTAGGTCAGCCATTCTAGGTCACAGGATGAGACTGGAAGTCAGCACAAGATACAGATGATAAAGGCCTTGCTGATAAAACAGGTTGCAGTAAAGAAGCTGGCAAAACCCCACCAAAACCAACATAATGACAAAAGAGACCTCTGGCCATCCTCACTGCTACACTCCCACCAGCACCATGACAGTTAACAAATACCAAGGCAACGTCAGGAAGTTACCTTATATGGTAGAAAAAGGATAGGCATGAATAATCCACCCCTTGTTTAGCGTATCATCAAGAAATAAAAAGTGGGAACCAGGGGCCATTCCTTTAATTCTCTACATTGTTGATAAACATGCTTTCACCTGACTCCACAAACGCGCCCTGAATTCTGGTCTTGCATGAGATCTGAGAACCCTCTCTTGGGGTTTGGATCCACCTCTCTTTCCTGGAACAGTTTCATCCCTGCTTCTTGCCTGGTGTGTGGCCTCTGAATGTCCTGTCTCTCTCTCGGACTCAGTGTCCTCTATAAAGTGAGGAGTGGAGCAAGGTGACTTCTAAGACCCTTCCAGCTGTAGCTTTCTGCCAGCCACGTGACTGCCAGCCCCGTGTGAGAACCATCGTGGGGTCCAGAGGGACTTGTGGGGATGGCTCTGAACTCAACCTTGAATGCACTTTCTGAAAGGCTTCGGACTCCAGCAAGAAGAGCAGGATGGAGTGCTGAGGAATTTGTGCCTGGGGCTCCTCCACTTATATCTAAGGGCCTGTAAGAAACAGAAGGCCTCCCTGAACTTCAAACAGTGGTGGTGGCAGAGGAGTGGCCACCCCGCAGTTACCCGCCCTAGTGTTTACAGAATAAGGAAGCATCTCTCTCACATCTACAAGGATTTTTTTGCACAAGGGCCTATAATTATTGTCTATTAAGAAGTGCATGAGAGAGAAGCTACGGATTATAAATTCATGGTAGATTATCTTTTAATGTTCCCCAAACAGAATAATAATTGCTAAAACTGCTTTGGGTATCGAGCTTCATTGCACTGAACTGCCCTCCAAGAACTATTATTTTTAAAAATCCCTTATGGTACCAGGACGGCACAGTGTCACCGAGCTGGGCTCTCCATAGTTGTCTCTGCCAAAGCCACCATGTCTCTGTATTCATGTCCAGAGCAGGGCATGAGTGCCAGTGCTGTAACTTAAGGTGCAATTTGTAAATGCTTCATTAATATTTATTAAATGATTAGATGCTTTTACAATCTTTAATATGACAATAGAAGGCACATCATTAAAATGCATTAGGAGCATATTCTGAGCAAGCCCTGCCTTAGCCTGCTGTTAGGAAATCCCCAGCTTCATGCTCCTCCTCCTAAATCCTTTCCCAAGATGTGATTATCAGGAGGATATGGAAACTTAAGTGGCTGTCTGATCAAAACATCCCCTAAGAGAGCGACAGATACGGCCCTCATGGGAATCGAAAGCAGGGAGTCTTCCTTGTTTTCAAGTCCCTTTCCAGTTTCTATATACTTAGATTCTGCAGGAAACAGTTACAGGGATGATGAACACATTTAACATCTGGGTGATTAAAAATGGCAGCCTGCTCCAGTATGCTCAGAAGGATTCTGAGGCTCCATCTGAGCTAAGTGGAAAGAACACAGTGATTGATAAGCGATGCCTGTTTGTGTGTACTGTAGAGTAAGTACCACCCATCTCTGATTGAGGACAACGGAGGTAACCTAGGCAGAGGAGTTCCAAGTTGTGCTGGGGCCTTCCTAGTGCTGGGATTACAGGCATGTGCCACTAAGCCTGGCTAATTTTTGTATTTTTAGTATAGATGGGTTTTCACTATGTTGGTCAGGCTGGTCTTAAACCCCTGGCATACCCAACTCAAGCTCATCATCATTATTACTATTTATTTTTTTTTTTTTTTTGAGATTGGGTCTCGCTCTGTCATCCAGGCTGGAGTGCAATGGCACCATCTCAGCTCACTGCCACCTCCATCTCCTGGGTTCAAGTGATTCTCCTGCCTCAGCCTCCCGAGTAGATGGGATTACATGCATGTACCACCATGCCCAGCTAACTTTTTTATTTTTAGTAGAGAGGGGGTTTCTCCATGTTGCCCAGGCTGGTCTGAAACTCCTGACCTCACACAACCTGTTGGTCTCAGCTGCTCAAAGTGACAGGATTACAGGCATGAGCCAACGTGCCCAGCCCATTCATTTCTTAAAGGTCATTACCTCCCTGCTCCTGCAGCCTCCCACTACCTGTTTTATTTCCTTTGAACCTACCCAGCTCTCTCCCACCTTGGTGCGTTTGCACAGGTTGGGCTCTTTGCATAGGATTCTCTTATCTCTACTCTTCAAAGGGTCATTCCTTCTAGTTTTCAAGCCTCAGATTAAATGCTACCTTCTGCAGAAGCACTTCACTACCCACTCTGTCTTTTTCCTGGCTGCATCTATTTAGTGACAAAGAATGAAGACTCAGCAGTGAGACAATGGGGTTCAAAAGCCTAGCTCTGCAGCATTCTAGCATTGGAGGATTCAAATTCTCTGCCTTTCAGCTTCCTTGGATACAAAATCAGGTCAACGACAAGAGACTTCGTTTCATGGATAAAATGAGCTAATATACGTAACATTAGGAAAGTGGCTGGCCCATACTAAGTACTTTGTTTTTCTCATTTTGCCTACTTACGTATTGCTTATTCTTTTACTGCTTTCATCTGCTGCATGTCAGCTCCATGGGCATGGGTCTAATATATCCAGAGCCTACTGTGGTGCCTGGCTCACAACAGATTCCCAATAAATATTAGCTGAGTTTTTTTTTTTTTTTTTTAATTAGTGTCTTCACTAGAGTTATCACGAATCAGCCCTAGTTCCTGATCTCATAGATCTGGAGTATAAAGAAAGAAAGAAAAATTTGACATTTCAAATCAACTCCATAAACTCAAAGAAAAAGAGGGTGATGTGGGACATGAATATATGCTCTGGGTTCAAGCTGACCTGACTTCGACTCCCACCTCTACCACCTTTAAGAATACGGGTTTGGGGCCAGGTGCAGTGGTGGTTCATGCCTGTACTTCCAGCAGTCTGGGAAACCAAGGTGGGTGGATCACCTGACATCAACAGTTCAAGACCAGCCTGGCCAACATGGTGAAACCCCATCTCTATGAAAGGATACAAAAATTAGCCAAGTACGTGCCTGTAGTCGCAACTACTCAGGAGACTGTGGTGGGTGGATCGTTTGAATCCAGGAGGCACAGGTTACAGCGAGCAGAGATCGCTCCACCGCACTCCAGCCTGGGTGACAGAGTGAGACCCTGTCTCAAAAACAAAATGAACAAACAAACAAAAACAAACAGGTTTTGGTAAATTAGAATGAAGATAACACTGCCTACCTTCAAGAATTAGAAATAATATATAAAAAGGCTCTTCAAGCAGCCTGGTACGTAGTAATGCTCAATAAATAAAAGCTGCTGCTGTTATATTAGCGTCATTTTTGTTATGTACAAAAAGCTTGGTAAATACAATGAGGGATACTTAATCCAGTCTGTACAAATAAATGGAGAGAAACGGGCCATGAATTGAAAAAATCAGAGTCAGCTGTCACCGCAGGATCCTGGATTGTCTCTCGTTGGTTTTCTAAGAACTCTGTGCACGGCCACCAGCCTGTGCAAGTCTTCAGGGAGGGTACGCGTTGGTACCCCAAGGGACCCTGCCAGCCTGGAGTTCAGCAACCTCCTGGAGTTTTCCCTGAGTCTGGGGAGAGTCCAACTTTGGACTCCTGAGCACCTTCCGGCAACCAAGACCCTGTCCTGTCTGAGAGAGATGCAGCAGGCTCTTCCCAACCTCCCCTCCTCTGACTAAGGCAGCAGGAGAGAGACCTGGATTCATAGTTACCTGCTCCACCATTTCACCCATGAGTCCTGCTTCTTATTCTTCTAAAACTACGTAAATACCTGTATGGTACATGCCCCAGGGTACTTTCTTCTAACTTCCTGTATAGTCCTGGTAATAAGACATGTTTTCCAGTCTCAAACCCTCCTCAACAAGGGCTCTGGAGTTTGAAAGCTCTGGGTTCAAATCCCACCTCTGTCACTTTCTGGCTACCAGCCTTTACTTAAAATATTATATGTAATCTTTTATTTTTTTTAGATGAACTCTTGCTCTGTCACCCAGGCTGGAATGCAACGGTGCAATTTCAGCTCACAGCAACCTCCTCCTCCCGGGTTCAAGCGATTCTCCTGCCTCAGCCTCTCGAGTAGCTGGGATTACAGGTGCCTGCCACTACACCTGGCTAATTTTTATATTTTTAGTAGAGACAAGGTTTTTACATTAGTTAGGCTGCTCTCAAACTCCTGACCTCAGGTGATCTGCTCTTCTCGGCCTCCTAAATTGCTGGGATTACAGGCATGAGCCACTGTGTCTGCCTGATACTTGATCTCTTTTAAGCCTGTTTTTATTTTTATTTTTAAGTAAGGTTTAATATTAGTGTAAAGGTAAGGCATGCATCATTTAAACTGGCAATTTTATATTTTAAATGTATTATGTAACAAATGTACACCTGAACCTTTCAAAGTATTTTTAAAAATTCGTTGTTACTATATTTATCTTTTTGTGAAATAATCAAGGCTGTACCATTTGATCAAAGTGATCTATTCCCATGACAAAGCATGGCACGACCCAAAACCTCCAGCAGAGGAAGGAATCCTGACACTGACACGCGCATCTGGACACTTGCCATTAGCCAGTAAGACAAAGTGGTATTTTCTTTGGTTTTGCTTTCTGATTCTAGGTGCTCAAGCTCCAGGGGAAAAAAAAAAAAAATCTAGCATGCTAAAGGAACATCAGTACAAGAAAAAAGGCAAGACGGGAGAAGCATTTAAACTCAGCCATATTCATTCACGTTTTCGTTTTATTCAGCTCGGCACATTCCTTCTCACCACGGCCCGCTGTGATGGTGACACTCTGAAGCCGATGGGCCTTAGGGACAGCTGCACACCAGAACTGACAGAGTGGCCTGGCCAAGCCCGTGCAGTCTTAGCCAAGGCCATTTCCACGTGCGTATCCAGGCCAAAATGAAACCACGGCTGGGTGTGGCAGCTCACGCCTGTAATTCTAGCACAGTGGGAGGCTGACAGAGGAGGATGGTTTCGGCTCAGGAGTTTGAGGCCAGCCTGGGTAATATAGAGAGACCCTATGTCTACAGAAAAACACAAAACTTGGCCAGTTGGGGTGGCATGCAACTGTAGTCCCAGCTACTAAGCAGGCAAAGGTGGGAGGATGGTTTGAGCACAGGAAGTCGAGGCTCCAGTAAGCTATGATTGCACCACTCTGCTCTGGCCTGAGTGACAGAAGGATCATCTGGGCCCAGGAGTTTCATAGTAGCCTGGGTGACACAATGAGGGACTGTCTCAAAAATACTGTTTTAATATTTTTTTAAAAAATTTAAAAAAGTAAAAATATAAAAATACATAATCTATTATACATTTTAAAATAGCTCACTTTAAAAATATATACCCTATATATTTTTAAATATTTTATAAAATAAAAAATATTTGATTTAAATAATTTAGTTTACTAAATATATTTAGATATATTTTAAATTATATAAAATATTTTAATTATATAAATTTTATTTTATAAAGTATTTATATTATATAAAATATACTAACACAAAACATATTTAAAAATAAAAACATTTTAAAATACATGATATACATATTAAAATACTCCAAATCTCTTAAATATTAGAAAGTAAATACATATGAATATGTAGATATAAAATAAAATGAGGCCAGGCACCGTGGCTCACACCTGTAATCCCAGCATTTTTGGAGGCTGAGGTGGGAGGATCACAAGGTCAAGGGATCAAGACCATCCTGGCCAAGATGGTGAAACCCTGTCTCTACTAAAAATACAGGAAAAAAAAAAAAAAAAGCTGGGCATGCTGGCACTTGCCTGTAGTCCCAGCTACTCGGGAGGCTGAGGGAGGAGAATTGCTTGAACCCAGGAGGTGGAGGCTGCAGTGAGCCAAGATTGTGCCACTGCACTCCAGCTTGGCAATGGAGCAGCAAGACTCTATCTCAAAAAAAAAGAAAAGAAAAGGAAACCAAGAGGACCTAAGTAGTAACCAAAAGAGGTGAAGGCTGATGCCACACATAAAGGAAATAATTTACTCAGCAACTAGCTGAACAGAGAGGTTTCCATTGCCCTTTGATGCTTCATTTATTCAACAATAAACAAGTTTTTCAAGAAGAAGTCTCGCTCTGTCACCCAGGCTGGAGTGCAGTGGCACTATCTGGGCTTATTGCAGCCTCTGGCTCTGGGATTCAAGCAATGCGCCTGCCTCAGCCTCCCAAGGAGCTGGGATAACAGGCACCCAGCACCACATCTGGCTAATTTCTGTATTTTTAGTAGAGAAGGGTTTCACCATGTTGGCCATGCTGCTCTGGAACTCCTGGCCTCAAGTGATTTGCCTGTCTTATCATCATAAAGTGCTGGATTACATGCATGAGCCTTCAAGTCCAGCCTCAAGAAAAATTCTTAAGCACTCGTGTAAGCCAGGCAGGGTGGTAGATACTGGGAACAGTACGGATGTGGGCGGGAATGCAGGGATTTCACTGAGCTGACAGTTCTCGGAGGGAAGGACATCTCCTCCTCCTCCTCCTCCTCCTCCTCTTTATGCAGTGTGATTACACAGGCAGTGTCCAATTGCATTTTCCCTTCTGTTAATACTTGCTCTCCACTCTTTGTGTGGACACGTCTGATCTTTCATTTGTTTTGAAAAAAACACAGATATTGTCCTAGATACCTCTTTGTTTTTTTAATAAACATTTTATTTTGAAAATCTTTTAGATTTACACGGAGATGTAAAGATAGCAAAAAAGAGTCCCCAGGTACCCTGCACCTGGCCTGAGACATCACAACTGTAGTAAATATTCTGGCAATGGAAGCAGGGAGGCCAGAGGATCTGGGAGGTTCACCTAACCTGGTCTAGAATACACTACAGTGGCCTTCCTGGAGGTAGCAGCATTTCATCAGAGACAAAAGGACGGCCAGAAAAAATGGAGTACTGTTGCAGGGGGGGAGAACAACACATGGAAAGGCCGGGAGGTGAAAGAAGAAAGGTTTACTTGAAACATACGCAAAAATGTCAGCAATGCCGGACCACAGATTGGGAGGTGTGCAAAGCAAGTAGAGAGAATCACATGTCAGGATTAAAGGGAAGTCAGGTGTGGGCAATTCCTTTTATAAGCTAAACCTGGTTGGCCAAACCCATCAACATGCAGCGTTTGAAACCAAGCATGTTCTCTTTAGCAAGAGACTCACTTCCTTACTTTTTTCTGGTCAAAGTCACACCTTTCCCAGTAATGATCTACCTGAGAACCACAGCTCTGATCATGTCATTCTAACTGTAAAATAAAACTACATATCCACAGCAACGATCATTTATCTGAACTGTAACGTAACTGAATATTGGCCGCACAGAGATCAGAGGAGTGAGAGGACTATGGGCTCAGAGGGTCAGGCAAGAGGGTTTTTGACAACGTAGCAAAAAGTACAAAATCTCTTAGGAAAAAATACAAGAGCATGAATGCACCCTCACACGGTCTCTCTCCCTCTCATACACACAAACACACACGCAGTTTCATGAAGTCCATGAATTCCAGTTAAAAGCTCTTACTCCAAAGAATTCATTTTGTATGAAAAACAGGATCCCTTTTTCCTAAACATCACTATTTTCCAAATCCACCTGATTTTCTTTTTCTCAAGCACCAGCATGATGAAATCTAAGTCAGGCAAATACACCAAATTATATTATTTCATAGTGTTCTTCAGGATAGAAAAAGGAAGGGTATCAAATAGAAGGGAAGTTATAACAATATGTAATTTTATGTAAAATAATTTTGTGTCCTAATAATTTTGAGAAATATTCCACAAGAATGGTTATTCAACTCAATCAGTATTTTCAACTCAATCTGTATCATTACTTCTTAGTCTTTACACACAGACAGACACACTTCTAAAAACCTACGAGTATTAAATGAATATTAAAAAGGAACAGTCTTCTCAGTTCTGAACAAAAATGCTTTTTCCCCTTTTCTTTTCTTATTTTATTCTTTTTGCTTTTTATTTTATTTATTTATTTATTTTGGAGAGATGGGGTCTCACTGTGTTGCCCAGGCTGGTCTTGAACTCCTGAGCTCAAGAGATCCTCCCACTCTGGCCTCCCAATGTGCTGGAATTGCAGGCATGAACCACTACACCCAGCCTAGAGTGGTACACTTTGTATTTCAAAAACAGAAGACAATGCTCATGAACACACACACACACACACACACACACACACACACAGGTTAAAGAAGCATACAGAAAGAAGTATCTAATTCTTTTTTTTTTTTTTTTTGAGATGGAGTTTCGCTCGTTACCCAGGCTGGAGTGCAATGGCGCATTCTCGGCTCACCGCAACCTCCGCCTCCTGGGTTCAAACGATTCTCCTGTCTCAGCCTTCCAATTAGCTGGGATTACAAGCATGTGCCACGATGCCTGGCTAATTTTTTTTGTATTTAGTAGAGATGGGGTTTCACTATGTTGGCCAGCATGGTCTCGATCTCTTGACGTCGTGATCCACCCGCCTCGGCCTCCCAAAGTGCTGGGATTACAGGCGTGAGTGGCCGAAGTATCTAATTCTTAATGGAGATGGCCTGAAATAATTCTTGGAGGTTAGGCTTCTTACTGAAACTGAAGATCTTGCCAAAAATGCTAGAAATCTCCTTGCATCAGGAGGAGCTGGGGGACATACCTAGAATGAGAGCCAGTAGAGACTCCCTTCCCCATCATGTACTGACCTGGAAGGATCCACCCAGGCACAGCTCATGGAAACTCAGCAAGGGGTTAAGACAGATTTCCAAATGGGCTTCATTTCATAAGACCTAGACACTCCACGGAGAGAAAACAGCCGGGTGTACGCTGGCTGGAGAAGCTGGCAGGGTCTGTTTTCAAATGTGAATGACAACCTCCTGAATGATACTGTGTAAAATTCCATTCCCTGAAGACGCCAAGTGCCTGAAGAGAAAGGGTGCATACCTAATTCACACGTCCCCGACAGTCTGCAAATACAGCATTCTGGTAACTGTCTTTTACCTCTCCATTCTTGCTAAGCCTCTAAGACTTCAATTCTCTCTGAATGAATGAATGCACAAATAAGTAAATAAATAAATAAACAGAAGAAAACACATAAGCACGTCATGAAATTCTTTTCCCAGAGGGTGATAATTCATCAGTATTTGTTTGGAAGTTGGCCTGTCAAAGGATTGTGAAAAGGTGAAGAGAAAAGCTATTGAACATCCAGAAAAGGAAAACCTTCCCTCGCCAAGGTCAAGTATATATCAGCCATGAGACAAAGCAACACTCATTTCAACCTGAGGCCACAATGTACCTTGACCCCAGCCTCATGAAAACAACAATTTGCAGTCGTCTATAAAACACTTGCTTTACTTTCTCTGTTCCGGTGACTTCTTCCAAACTCAGACTCCTGAGTTAGCAGTATCTGCCTATATTTTACAAGCATGTGTGTGCGTGTGAGTGTGTGCATTGCATGCTAAGGTTTGAGGCCAAGATTTATCTCACTCTCTGATGGCATTTTATCGTTATTAGAGAGCCATAAATTTCAGCTCCGTTAGCGCTGCATTTAAATATGCACCCGCCAAGATAGAAAGGTGCTGGATCTATAGTACGCTATAAATTTCCATTATTTGCCATCATTCTATACTTGGGCCCTGGCAGGGCCCAGCCGAGGCTGCACATTTTGTTTAGATAGCTCCTCTTCCCTGAAGGGAAACTTCACCAACACTTGAAGCAGATACGATTTGCTGGCCGCGACTCTGTTTGCACCTTAACAGCTGTTTTGCTTTTTTATTTAGAGAGAACAGGGTTGCCACCATCTGTCTTTTGAAAAATGAGTTCTGCTCACAGCAACATGGAACCATAAAAAAGGAGAAAGAGAGGCTGAAGGATGGAGGCAAAAGTCAAGACAGAAAGAGGGTCACTCAACCAGGAGATAAAAATAATGGTGAAACATTTACTGGTGGGGGGACACAAAACCAAAACAAATTTAATAAAATGCCAGTCAGGGATCTCAGGGTTGGTAAATGAGGGTGAAATGACAACAGAGAAGAAACGGTCTTAAGAGAAGAAACAGTCTTAAGTTTTCTCCAACAAGTGCTAGGAGAACCCAAATCACAATAACCTCACCTACAGGGTAAGCAAGTCCTGTCACCTACTCTGCTTACAGCTTCCTAAAACGGCCAAGTGAGGTAGATCGTTTAGTCAACTCCACTTCAGAGAAAAGAAAAATACTGTCATAGGCGTCAGTCAGATGTGGCTTCAAGTTCAGCCTTTCCATTTTCTGGTTTTGCAGCCTGTATCATGCCTGTTTCCATGTCCATCAAGTGAGGCATGTCTACCCAAGTGGAAGTATGGCTGAAAGAATTACATGAGATGAGGCCAGGACAGAGGCACACACCTGTAATCCCAGCATTTTGGGAGGTCGAGACAGGTAGACCACAAGATCAGGAGTTCAAGACTAGCCTGGCCAACATGGTGAAACCCTGTCTCTAGCAAAAATACAAAAATTAGCTTGGGCACGGTGGTTTGTGCCTGTAATCCCAGCTACTTGGGAGGCTGAGGCAGAACTGCTTGAACCAGGATTCAGTGGGGGCAGAGGTTGCAGTGAGTCAAGATCACACCACTGCACTCCAGCCTGGGCTACAAAGCTAGATTCGGTCTCAAAAAAAAAAAAGAAGGAAAGAGAAGAAAAGAATTACACGAGATAAGAATTACACGAGATGATATATGCAAAATGCTGTCTGCAACGCTTGGCACAGAGGTGTGCTGAATACACTTTGGCTATATCTGTTATCAAACCAGTTCAATGACTTATGTTAGATCTGAAAACAAGAAACACGAACGCAGATCCAGTTTGCAAAATTTAGTAGTCCAGTGGTTTAAGTATCTGAAAGCCATTTTCTAAAACTCTATAGGCTATCTTATACCATGACACAACATTAACTCTCAACCTTCTGGGACTTAGTATGGCAAAAGGAAATGCCTCACAAATACCACATGTCTAAGATAGATCCTGGGGATGACACAGGTCCTGTTCTGCATAATTACTCAGGGATACAGGTTGCTGGTGATGCCATGATCTCAACATAGAACTTCACATTCGCTGTGGCAAGGGTGAATGTGCACATTTTGGTTACACAGCTCTGCTTCCCTAAGGGGAAGTGCTTGCAGATCTTCTACTCACTCTTCTACCCTTTGTCCCAGAAATGATGAACTTCACTATACCCATAATTCATTGCAAGAACAAGCTTTAAGGTCTCACCTAACCACAGTGAGTGACTGGGAAGTGCAGTCTTTTCAAGAAGGAAACCCTATAACCACACAGCAACAGTTAATGGTGTTGTCTATCACACAAAATAATGGGCAAATTATGAATTAACTGAGTCTTTCCCCTTCATATACAAATTAGATTTCCCTGAAACATGTTGCTTACCTTTACAAATATAATTAAAGCCAAGAAAATTTGGTATTCCACAATTGCTTATTATGGATGAAAACTTCTCTCTACCCAAATAAAATGTTATTAATCGGAACAAAATTCTTTAAGAAAAAAAGATAAAATGTTATTAAAATGAATTAATGAGAATGGAATAAAACATGATAGAACTGTAAATAACTAGACCCCTATACATAAAAAAAAATTCAAATACTCCTTGTTTGCTGAAAAGAGCCATTTAAATAAGAAGAGATAAACCACAAATGGTGTCTAAGTGCTCTTAAATAAGCCAAAAGCTCAGAATAATGTGAACAGCTTTCTATCCAACGTAGTTCTGAAAATTAATTGATGTTTGATTTAGGACAGGGAAAAATACTTTTTCCTCTCCCCAGCCGCTGTCTGAACACAGTCAAGCCAAACTTTCTGCTCAGTGCCTTATACTCCAGGAGACTCAGATTCCATAAGTCTGTAATATAGCCCAAGTTTCCCTGTTTTTGCCAAGTCTGAGGTAATTCTGATGCCCAGCAAAGGCTGAGAAGCCAAGCTCCAGATCTTCTCCAAAGTCTAGGAGAACGATCTCAGGAATGTGAGTAGTTTCTGATTTGCCATCATATGCTCATCCACAGCCTCAGTGTCTATAATGATACTAATACCTTCACGGTGTCGTTGAATACATCTACTGCTGTCACCATGACGAACCCAGACCACTGACAGTGGGTAAGGAGAAAGAAAAAAGAGAGCAAGAAATGACCCTGGACTCTACCACTGACCCCAAAGTTGTGCTAACCCATAATGCAAGGAAAAGATAAACACAATCCCTGTGTTCATAAAGCATATAGCCTGGTAAAGGAAAAACTTAGTTTCTAGTTTATCACCCATTCTCTCCAGTTCAAGATTCAATTCTCATTACCTTGAAAGACTGAGAAGCAGGGCCAGGTGTAGTGCCTGATGCCTGCAATCCCAGCACTTTTTTTTTTTTGAGACAGAGTTTCGCTCTTGTTACCCAGACTGGAGTGCAATGGCGTGATCTCGGCTCACCGCAACCTCCACCTCCTGGGTTCAGGCAATTCTCCTGCCTCAACCTCCTGAGTAGCTGGGATTACAGGCACGTGCCACCATGCCCAGCTAGTTTTTTGTATTTTTAGTAGAGACGGGGTTTCACCATGTTGACCAGGATGGTCTCGATCTCTGGACCTTGTGATCCACCCGACTCGGCATCCCAAAGTGCTGGGATTACAGGCGTGAGCCACCACGCCTGGCCAATCCCAGCACTTTGATAGGCCAAGGCAGGCAGATCACGAGGTCAGGAGTTCAAGACCAGCCTGGCCAACATGGTGAAACCCTACCTCCACTAAAAATACAAAAAATTAGTCTGGCATAGTGGTGCATGCCTATCCTATACTCCCAGCCATTTCAGGAGGCTGAGGCAGAACTGCTTGAACCTGGAGGCAGAGGTTGCAGTGAGCTCAGATCATGTCACGGAACTCCAGCCTGGGCAACAGAACAAGGCTCCATCTAAATAAATAAATTAAAAACCCAGAAAGACTGAGAAGAATGAAATCCAGAGTATATTTTCCCAACCTTTTGCATTTATTTTTGCAAAGATAGTTATCCCACTTAAACTACAGTTTAAGGCCAGGTGTGCTGGTTCATGCCTGATATCCTAGCACTTTGGGAGGCTGAGGAAGGTGGATCACGTGAGGTCAGGAGTTTGAGACCAGCCTTTCCAACGTGGTGAAACCACCATCTTTACGAAAATAATAATGATAATAACAACATAGCCAGGGGTGGTGGTGCATGCCTGTAATCCTAGAAACCTGGGAGGCTGAGGTGGGAGAATTGCTTGAACCCCGGGAAGCTGATGATCCAGTGAGCTGAGATCATACCACTATGCACTCCAGCCTGGGTGACAGAGCAAGACTCCACCTCGAAAACAAACACAATCTTCAGTTTACACATCATTTGGACAGGTTTAGTTTCATTGGTCACAGTTTCAGCACCTTGGAAAGATCTTTTTAAACCATTTATTCTGTATACACAATTCCCTGTCCCAATAAATCTGTCATTCCAGTTACACTGTTTATTTATTTTTAACATACTGAGAGAATACTGTTACCTACTTGGTCCTGAAGTTCCATGAAACCTCCTCTTCCTTCTCTTATGGAGAATCTTGATGTAGGGAGCATAATATATAACATTATAGCCAGGTGCAGTGGCTCAAATCTGTAATCCCAGCCCTTTGGAAGGCTGAGCTAGGAGGATTGCTTGAAATCAGGAGCTCAAGAATGACCTGAGTAACATGGTGAGACCTAATCTCTATAATTTTTTTGAATACTTAACTGGGCATGGTGGTGCACACCTGCAATCCCAGTTACTTGGGAGGCTGAGGTGAGAGAATCACTTGAGCCTGGGTGTTTGAAGCTGCCATGAGCTGTGATTGTGCTGACGCAGTCCAGCCTGGGCAATAGACGAAAACAGAATTTATATATTTGTTAAGTTCATCCTCTCCAGTCCCTGATTCCAGGGAATATAACATTAGTAGTTACGCAGCAATGATAGGTTACATCAGAGTATCTCAACCTCAGCACTTATAACATCTTGACACAGATAATCTTTTGCTTCAGCAACTGTCCTATGTACTGGAGGATCCTGAGAGGCATGCCTTGACTCCACCTGCTAGATGCCAGCAGCACCCTCCTCCCAGCTGCAGTAAACAAACATGTCTCCAGACATCGTCACACGTTTTCTGTGTCAGAAAGTGGGCAACACTTCCCCCACCTGACAGGGATTGGTTTATATTTACTGCACACATAATATGAGCAAAACACTGAGTTAAGCTCCTAATACACCTTACTTCGTTGAATTATCTCAGCAATCCTATGTGAGCAGTGACTACAAGCATTTTCTGGCTAAAGGAATGAGGCTTAGAGAACTGAATGGCTCATTCTTAGTCACAAAGCCAATGAGCGTCAGAGCATTACACCACAAATTTATACATGGAATCTCTAACCCTCGGTGTAAAGACATTTGGAGATGAGACTTTGGAGAAGATAACACCATAAAAGTAAGATCCCTATACTTCGATTACTGCCCTTATAAGGAGAGGAAGAGCGAGATTACTTTCTGTCCCTCCACCTGTGCACATTGAGGAAAGGCCACTGAAGGCAGATTGAGAAGGTAGCCATCTGCCAGCCACAAAGAGAGCCCTCATCAAGACCTGAACCATCTTGGCACCCTGATCTTGGACTTCCAGTCTCCAGAATTATGAGAAAATAAGTATCTCTTGTTCAAGTCACCCACTCTATGGCATTTTGTTATGGCAGTCTGAACACAATAATATATCAGTTTGTTAGAATGGGTCAAAACTTGGCTGGGCATAGTGGTTCATGCCTGTAATCCCAGCACTTTGGGAGGCCAAGGTGGGCAGATCACCTGATGTTGGAAGTTTGAGACCAGCCTGACCAACATGGAGAAACCCTGTCTCTACTAAAAATGCAAAATTAGCCAGGCATGGTGGTGCATGCCTGTGATTCCAGCCACTTGGGAGTCTGAGGGGGGAGAATTGCTACAACCCAGGAGATGGAGGTTGCAGTGGGCTGAGATTGCGGCATTGCACTCTAGCGTGGACAACAAGAGCAACATTCTATCTCAAAGAAAAAAAACAAGAAATGGATCAAAACTTAATGGAAAACATGATTTCTCCTCCAACCCAGTGTGCACAGCTTCCCAGAAATAATAAAGCAAGTCACTCTGGCCTTCCTTTGCTGACCAAGTCAGCTTAAAATTAACTGCCCCATGATGAAGAAAATTCTGATGGATCTCACTTAGTTTTTCTGGGCACAACTCCTTTCCATGGTTTTGTTAATAGTATTTTGGAATCATGCTGTACCAGAGAGAAAGGAGATCAGAGATAAGGTGTTCTAACGTTCTTGTCTGTCTTGTTGTCTTTTCCAGGCAGCTGTTTACATGACTTGGGAAATGAGACAGATGTAACTTTCCATGTCAGGAGTGATTGATGGCTCCTTGCCTATGACACACCCATGTAGCCTCAGAAACCCACCTGAGGGATGAGTGGTTTCGTAGTTGAAAGGTGATAGAATTAAAGAGACTTAAGACTTTAGGTTTGTCACTAATAATTATGAGGCCTCACCTGCCAGGCATTCAGTCTGTCAGCTTCAGATCCTATATCTTTAAAATTGTGACAATTCCTTCTTTCTTGAAGAGTTATGGAAGACTTAAGAGAGTGAAACAAGAACACCCACAAAAGCTCCCGGCATTCAGTGATGGTCAATCAATGATAGTGATCATGGTCTCATCCTATATTCTAGATCTTTGCTGGATGGATTCTGGAGCTGTTTCTCATTGGCGATTCCCTATGTCTGGCCTAAAGTCCACTTATTATTTTGGAGGTCTGGATAATCTGATCTGACGTAGAGTGGCTGGCTTAGACCTCATTGATCAGAACACCACATCATGATCTACTCAGTCAACATAAGAGGATGAATGAAGGGCATGTCTACAGAGAGTTTTGTGCAGCAGATGGGGTGGAAAAGCATACAATACCACTCGAGCTAAGATCATCCACAGGCACCCCACTCCTTGATGGTCACAGTTTCAGCACCTTGGACAGATCCCATGATGGATATCACTGACCAAGAGCAACGTGGAAGGCCCAACCTGTTTTAACAAGACACAGCAACAATGGGCATTTGGGTTGATTCCAGGTCTTTGCTATTGTAAACAGTGCTGCAATGAACATTCGTGTACATGTGTCCTTATAGTAGAACGATTTATAGTCTTTTGGATATATACCCAGTAATGGGATTGCTGGGTCAAATGGAATTTCTATTTCTAAGGCCTTGAGAAATCGCCACACTGTCTTCCACAATGGTTGAACTAATTTACACTCCCACCAACAGTGTAAAAGTGTTCCTTTTTCTCCACATCCTCTCCAACATCTGTTGTCTCCAGATTTTTAGGGGAGTACTAAACACTGGGGTCTATTGGGGGGAAAAGGGGAGGGCCAGTGGGAGGGGGAGGTGGGGAGGGATAGCCTGGGGAGAAATGCCAAATGTGGGTGAAGGGGAGAAGAAAAGCAAAGCACACTGCCATGTGTGTACCTACGCAACTGTCTTGCATGCTCTGCTCATGTACCCCAAAACCTATAATCCAATAAAAAATTAAAAAAAAAAAAAAAAAAAAAAAAAAAAAAAAAAGACACAGCAACAAAGAGCCTGCCTGGTTTCAATCCCCATCTGCCACACTTGCGTTTTTTAAGACCTTGGCAAATCGCTTAAGCTTTCTAGGCTTCAGTTTCCTCTTCCGTGAAGTTAAAATGATGATAGCATCTTGACCTCAGAATCATTAAAAGAATTACATGAGTTAATGTTGCAAAAGCCCTTAGAACCTAAGCCCTGGAATGGTATGAGGGCTTCACAAATGACTGGCAATTATTGAAATCAAATAAATCCAAATCCTTCTGCAGTTTTTGACTCTTCAAATATATAAGACACAGCCTGAATACCTCTCTTCTTTCAATAATCCTTTCCCACCCAGAAAAAAAAAGTGCTTTCAATTAAAAGGCAAGGCAACGAATCAACTTAAAAACAAAGAACATACAAAATATAACAGGAAAGAACAGCTTAAGAAATTAATTTATCCTCTTTCCCAGGGCCTTGCTCTGACTCACTTTGATGGGAGAACTTCATCGGGACAACATCTTCTGCTCAAGAAAAGAGATGAGGGCTGGGCGCAGTGGCTTATGCATGTAATCCCAGCACTTTGGGAGGTGGAGGCAGAGGCAGACAGATGACCTGAGGCCAGGAGTTCGAGACCAGCCCTGCCAATATGATGAAAAGCTGTCCCTACTAAAAATACAAAAATTAGCCAGGCAGTGGTGGTGTGCACCTGCAATCCCAGTTACTCAGGAGGCTGAGGTATGAGAATCACTTGAACCCAGGAAGTGGAGGTTGCAGTATGCCAAGATCATGCCACTGCACTCTAGCCTAGGCAACAAAGAGTCTTAAAAAAAAAAAAAAAACAAAAACGAGAAGAGGGGAGATGTGATCAGTGCCTCTACCACCTTTTCCAACCCACGCCTCCCTCACTGGCCCCCAGATATCTAGCCACTGGGTTTGGTGGATGTTCATGAACTCTGTAAACTCTGAGAAGTCTCACTAGCCAATGCATATAATAATCACCAAGGTCTCGTCAGTGTGTGTCCTAGGGCGAGCGTCTGTACAGAAAGTCCAACCAGACTGGGTGTGAAGCTCACAATGCAAGTTTTCTCTTGTGTTCTCTAAGTGTTCATGAAAAGCAGTTTTCTCTTGTTTCTGGAGCATTTGCCATGTAACCCCAGGTTGTCTGTACATGTGAGCTGCAGGACTTAATAATGACACATATGTATAAGAGCTCCTCACAGTATTCACAGCCGATTAAGCCTCACCCCTCCTGGAATGATCACGTGCTTTGCAGCAAAGAATAGAGTTTACGCCCTTAGGCAAACCGTTATAGAAGTTAACTAAATTTGAATTCTCCCAGGTCCTCTTGAGTGCATTTTTTTTTTCTTACGAGTTCTCTGAGCTTCTATCAAGTCTAATTGATTTTTAGCACAGGAAGCCTTACCTCCCTGGATAGCTTTGGACCCTTTTTTCTTGTAGCCAATGGCAAAAGATCCATTTATAAATTAAACATGTTCACAGCTAAATGGCACCAAAATAGCCCAGGAATATTTTAATATTCAGAGTTTGCTTTGATTAAAATACAAACTTTTCACGTTAGCTGTAGGATTATTTTTCATGAGGCGGGCAGGTTACAGAGCTGAGCGCCACTTAATTTAGTGTTTAATCAGGAGAACTACTGTGGCATCAGGCTGATTAGGTTGGCTCAACTGCTGCCTGCTCAATTTTTCCCCATAATTGTGGGATATTTTTTATGGTGACAAGTGCCCAGACGGAGGAATTCCAATATGCTATACATCAGCTTCTCCATTATTGGATTAGCTGGATTTGGCATCATTACTGCTGCACTTTCATTCCTATCATTGATCGCTTCGTCCCTTCTATTTCACAATTAATGCAAGTCTGCTGGATTGATCAATCTTCTCCTGTGCCTTGGCCGCAGTCAATACATTCTTATGGCTGTGTGTTAGTGATCTGCAGGGTTTCTTGCAAGGCCTGAAACCCTTGGATTTGTCACTGTGGCGGGAGGTCTTTTTCATTTTAAAGTGCTTCTGATTGCATCATACAATTTGTCTTCAAATTATACATGTACAAAGAAAGAAAGAAGAAAAAAAGAATTAGTGAAACAGAAGGAAAGAGAAGAGGAAGGAAGAGGAAAGAAAGAAAGAAAGAAAGAAAGAAAGAAAGAAAGGAAGGAAGGAAGGAAGGAAGGAAGGAAGGAAGGAAGGAAGGAAGGAAAGAAGGAAGGAAGGAAAGGAGAAAGAGAGAGAGAAAAGAAAAGGAAGGAAGGAAGGAAGGGAGAGAGAGAAAGAAAACGAGAGGGAGGGAGAGAGGGAGGGAGGGAGGGAGAAAGGAGGGGGAAAGGAAGGCGGGAATTCATTGGCATAGTTGATAACCTTCAATCTTTTGAGTTATTACTCTTGTTTACTAAATTTTACTTACTTGTTTTTTCTTTTTTGAGACAAAGTCTTGCTCTGTCACCCAGAGTGGAGTGCAGAGATGTGATCTCAGCTCACTGCAACCTTTGCCTCCTGGGTTCAAGCAATTCTGCTGCCTCAGCCTCTCGAATATCTGGGATTACAGGAACGCCACTATGTCCCTCTACTTTTTGCATTTTTAATATAGACACAGTCTCACTACATTGGCCAGACTGGTCTCAAACTCTTGATCTTGTGATTCACCTGCCTCAGCCTCCCAAAGTGCTGGGATTACAGGCATGAGCCACCACACCTGGCCTAAAGTTTACTTTCTAAAACTTCATGCTATTCATTCAATACTCATTAAAGCCAATTCACCAAAAATATCATCCTGTTACATTTTCTTTGGTAACAGCTATTTCCATTATGTTGCGGATATATATATATTTTTTTTTCAGTGAGAACTTGCAAATGAAACAAGATAGGGCAACATGTGTAGGTATGGCTGAAAACTGGATCCAGGTTTGCTCTTAATTGAATGTACATAATGCTAAGTCGGGTAAGGGACACTATGCCCAGCATTACATTGTTTTTTTATTTTTGCTACCATTTCTGAAATCTCTTGCCATTTCATGTATTTCTCAGGGCACAGGTTATATTACAAGGCCCTGGCTAATAAGCCTGAGAAGATCATATGTAGATTCTTGCGCTCCCATGCTGATACTTCCTAATGCGAAGGTGTCAACTGGGTCGGCTACAGAAATGCAGAGGAGCATGCAGGCTTCACCGGCAGCAGCCTTACCTCATCCTCACAGTTTCTAAAGACTTGCATGTAGGGAACTGAGATCATTTACAAGGGAGTTTACCCTGATTGGTTAAGAAGTTAGCAACAAAAGTATATTCAAAGTCATGTTAAAGAGAAGGGCTTCCAAACAAGAAAGAGTAGAAATGTATCATATTGAAAGAAACATATTATATTGAAAGAATGACTTAAATGGTCAAAGATGGCTGGAGAATGGGAAGCTGTGTAACTATGTGCAGCAGGCAAAATTATGCCCTCCTTTCCCAAGATAGCGATGTCCTAATCCTCAGCACCTGTCAATGTGATGCGAGACACGACAAATAGAATTTAGTAGCTGTTAACAAAGGTGTGCACCTAAAAATAGGGAGAGGGGCTAGGTACAGTGGCTCATGCCTTTAATCACAGTACTTTGGGAGGCCGAGGTGGGTGGATCACGAGGTCAGGAGTTTAAGACCAGTCTGGCCAACTTGGCGAAACCCTGTCTCTTCTCAAAATACAAAAATTAACTGGGTGCTGTGGCAGCCACCTGTAATCCCAGCTACTAGGGAGGCTGAGGCAGGAGAATCACTTGAACCTGGGAGACAGAGGCTATAGTGAGCCGAGATTATGCCACTGCATTCCAGCCTGTGTGACAGACAGAGACTCCACCTCAAAAAAAAAAAAAAAAATTGGGAGATGATTCTGGATTATTGGGGAGAATCCCATCAAATCACAAAAGCCCTTAAAAACACAAGACTTTCTCCAGCTGCAATCAAGATGTGGGAGAAGAAGTCAATGAGATTTCAAGGGTGAGAAGCACTTGTACTGTTGTTGACTGAGATGGATGAGTCCACGTGTCAGAAAAGGACGGAAAAGACCCCCAGGAGCTAAGAGAAGCCCCTGTGCTGGCAGCCAGCAAGGAAATGGAGACCTCAGCTTTACGGCTGCAAGGAAAGAGATTCTGCTGACAACCTGAAGGAGTTTAGAAATGGACTCTTCTCAGCCCCTCCTGATCCGACTTCAAACAGCCAACACTGGCTTCAGCCTTAAGAAAAACCCACAGTGCAGAAACCAGTTGAGCCAACTAGATTCCCCATTCCTGTTAATTACCTTTCTAGACATAACCCAGAAACTTTTCTCTTTTTGTCCTTCAACAAGAAATACCAACTGTATTGGGATGTTTCCTTGTCATCCCTTTATTCTGTGGGTCACCTTAGTCTTCCTCCCCTCCCCTACAAAACTGTGAGATCACAGGTATTTGTTATTTGAAGCTGCCAAACGTGTGATAGTTCTGGAAGCAGAAGAAAACTAAGACTTTGAAAACATGGAAAAGACAAGACAGTGGGTCCATATGGGAAGGTGATCTGAAATGCAGAACAAAGTCTCAGACATGAAATGCCAGGGTTCAAAGTGTAGTTCCACTGCTTGGGAGTTGGGTGTCCTTGGCTAAATGACTTAACTTCGCTAAGTGTTCTCTTCTACACAGGCTTTATTTTTTTAAATGAAATTAATGGCCAGGCACAGTGGCTTACGCCTGTAGTCTCAGCACTTTGGGGGGCCAAGGAAGTAAGATCACTTGAGCCCAGGAGTTCAAGACCAGCACGAGCATCAGAGGGAGACCTTGTCTCTACAAAACCTGAAACCCATCCAGGTGTGGTGGTTCCCAAATGTAGTCCTACTACTTAAGAGGCTGAGATGGGAGGATTGCTTGAGCCCAGGGGTTCCAGGCTGCAGTGAACTATGATCACAACACTGCACTCCAGCCTGATCAACAGAAACTTTGTTTTGAAAAAAAATTTTTTTAAACGACATTACCCATGCCCTCTAGGCAAAAATATTTAACAGCACACCTGTATTTGAACAAGGTAGGGTTTATTTCCTGTTGCAAGGGAGAACATATGCTATGAAGAACCACAGAGGACGTCAGTAAGTTGTCAGGGACAACTTCTTAGAGGATTTGTCTTTGTGTTACGTGACCCTGAGTAGGGTTCCAAGAAGTGGGGCTTTTCTCTGAATTCGATGCTGTTAGAAAGTGGAGCTATTATGTCACTGGTTATCTTCCCAACTCTTTGTTGTTGTTTTTTGCGATGGAATTTCGCTCTTGTTACCCAGCCTGGAATGCAATTGGGCGATCTCGGCTCACCGCAACCTCCGCCTCCTGGGTTCAGGCAATTCTCCTGCCTCACTCAGCCTCCTAAGTAGCTGGAATTACAGGCACGCACCACCATGCCCAGCTAATTTTTTGTATTTTTAGTAGAGACGGGGTTTCACCATGTTGACCAGGATGGTCTCGATCTCTTGACCTCATGACCCACCCGCCTCAGCCTCCCAAAGTGCTGGGATTACAGGCGTGAGCAACCACGCCTGGCATCTTCCCAACTCTTACCCAGAAGAAGGAAAGAATTTAGTGAAGCGAAAGCTGTAGTTGGTTAGGAAGCAGCCGTCACTCTCATGAACCAGAAGAGGAAGATGACCTGGTCATTCTGTGATTTTGGGCAAGGTCATCTAGTGGTCTTGTCTTGTCCTGACCCACCACAGTCCTGAGATAACCTTGTCTGATGCTGACATTCTATGAAATTGTTGTGTTCAACGGGACAACATCAAACTCTATCTGTGAGTGTCAGCCGGCTCTGACCAACACCAAGCTGTTACTGATAGGAAAGCAGCTCCTGGAAGATCCTATTTTTCGAGATAAAAAATATAAAATACTTACCCTAGTGCCAACCTTGATTTACTTGCCATTCCTGGGTTCCTTCTCCCCATTCCTGTCAATCACCTTTCTAGACATCACCCAGAAACTTTTCTCATTTTGTCCTTCAACAAGAAACACTAACAGTAGTGGGATGTTTCCTTGCCATCCCTCTATTCTATGGGTCAACTTAGTCTTCCTCCCCGTAAGCAAGCAAGAACACAGTCTCACGCAAAGGGAGGAAGATGACTGGAATGCAAGCAAAGAATCTTTAGATTCTCTTGAAAGGTCAGGGGAAGGCCATTAGCACACATCTTTTCCTACTGTATGTCCTACACACAACAAATGTGAGGATATGTGTTCGTTTTGTTTTGTTTTGAGATGGAATCTTACTCGTCACCCGGGGGGAGTGCAATGACACAATCTCAGCTGCCTGCAACTTCTGCCTCCTGGGTTCAAGCAATGCTCCTGCCTCAGCCTCCCAAGGAGGTAGGATTACAGGGGCCCATCACCATGTCCTGCTAACTTTCTGTATTTTTAGTAGAGATGGGGTTTTGCCATGTTGGCCAGGCTGGTCTCAAACTCCTGACCTCAAGTGATCCACCCACATTGGCCTCACAAACTGCTGGGATTATAGGCATGAGCCACTGTGCCTAGTCTGTTTGTTCAAGGATTCAACCTGTTCTGTCCCAACAGGTTCCAACAACCAGCCCAGCGCTTGTAGAGACACGTGGATTAGGTTATATTAATCTGGTGCAGCCAACCCTTGGTTTCTCACAGCTACCTCACCTTTCTTTAATACCCGCTTGCCATACGTCTTTCTGGTTATAACCTGGCTTTTGCATATTTTCCCTATGTAGAAACAATGTGGCTAGGCATGGTGGGTCAAGCCTCTAATCCCAGCACTCTGGGAAGCCAAGGCGGGTGGATCACGAGGTCAGGAGATGGAGACCACCCTGGCCAACATGGTGAAACCCCGTCTCTACTAAAAAGATTAAAAAATTAGCCGGGCATGGTGACACATGCCTGTAATCCCAGCTACTTAGGAGGCTGAGGTAGGGAAATTGCTTGAACCCGGGTGGCAGAGGTTACAGTGAGCCGAGATCATGCCACTGTACTCCAGCCTGGGCGACAGAGCAAGACTCTGTCTCAAAAAAAAGAATGCTCAGACAGTGGGATACAAGTTTTGAGCTTTTCAGGAAAACGGCTCTAAACACCATTAAATAGAGATTCATTATATTAATAAATCTTGGATTCAGAGCTAGGATGTGTCTATGACAAAGATATCTCTCTCTCAGAGTGCTGGTATACCAAGTCACTGACCCTCCAATCCTGCGTGGAATCCAGGCTATGGTGACTTTGTCAGAGCCAAATATTGAGCAGCTGGGGTCTGTGTGAGTAAATAAAGGAGGGGGACAAAGGATCTGATCCCAAAGTGTCTTCCTTTCTATCCTGATGTTGAGGCATTTAATAACACACCAATACAACCTTAGGTATCCGAATTGAGTTGATTTAATCTAATTAATGTATAGTTTTATGCATAAGATTCAAAAACATGTTCTATTAAGCACAAAACTGATTTCTAGTGCTCACACTGGCAGCGCAGACACTGAAATCAGAATGATACAGAAAAGCTGTCAAGGCACCTGTGCAAAGATGGCAAGCAAACTCATGAGGTGTTACATTTTTCTATTTCACCCTCCCCCACTGCCCAGATGGGGAACACTGGGAGAACAGGTGTTTTTCAAGGGAAAGCAGATAAATTTATTGATACCTCTTCTAATGATCATTTCACTGATCCGGTGATAGCCAATTGACCAAATAACCAATTCTCTGAAAATCATGAGTGCTTGCAATTTACCAGTAGAATCTGGACAAGGAACTGTCCTTTAGTCTCATCTCAAGACGTTCTATTAATAAAAGCAGGCTTGATATGCACACCATGTTTTTTTCTTCTACAACATACTAATTTAATCATATTCTTGGTATTTAATAATTATAGCAGCAAGGGAACTTTCCCATATTACTTTGATGCTGTATGTATCAACCTTTGAGTCTATAGCCAATAAAACTTTCCTTGAAGTCTTTAGTTACTCTCTGCAGGTATTGTAATACCTGGCTTCAACCCCAGGTTGTATTTTATTCTTAAAGTGTGTAAATACAGATTCCTGAGAGCAGGATTTCACAGGGGTTCAGAAACCCCCCTTTATTATCGATCTTGGCTCACTGCAACCTCCATCTCACTGCAAGAGATTCTCCTGCCTTAGCCTCCCAAGCTAAGTTGAGACCACAGGTGTGTGCCACCATGCCCGGCTAATTTTTGTATTTTCAGTGAAGATGGGGTGTCATGATGTTGGCCAAAATGATCTCGATCTCTTGACCTCATGATCTGTCTGCCTTGACCTCCCAAAGTGCTGGAATTAAACATGTGAGCCACCAGGCCCTACCCAGAAGCTCATTTTAAAACGATTTGTCTAGCATCTTTCATTCTTCTTTAAACCTATTTCATGCAGTGCTCCTGCAAAACGATTCTGTGTAAAGCATGACCTGATTGTATTACCTTTCTTTAGGAAACGAAACACAATGGGGTGGGGAGGGCAGGGGAAGATGATCAAGATCCACTTACAGTTTGCAGAAAATAACTGTAACAAAAGTTTGACCTCATCTACCTTCCGATATTCTCCACATTTTCTAACTCCCTAACTTTCCGGCCAGTGTTATTCTAACGTCTAGCCGTATCTTAACATGCTGAGTACATTAGGATATTGACAGGAAGTCCTATTAGCCTAATTTCCCTTTATGATACAGCATCTACCACAACACATTCCTCAGACAAAGCCGACATTCAGGAAATGTATTTTAAGCCACCCACTGCTATTGAAAATACTTTAAATGATCTTTGAAAATCTCATTCTTGTTGGGAAAATAGAAAACCTTCATATTAGACAGGGCAATTACACAGAGCATGTGTAAACACACATGCTCACACACATGCACACAGACAAAATCGCTTTAGAGGATAAAAGGAAATATATTGGCTCACATGCTTGCAAAGTTCCAAAGCAGGTCGATTAACCATGCACCACTGTATCCAGGACCTCAAGAGACAGCATCAAGATTTTTTTCTTTCCAAATTTCTTAGATCGTGTGTCTGTAAATTGACAGGTGGATGGCCACCATAATTCTACACTCACCTAAGAAGACCAACAATCCATGAGAAACAAATAATTTCTCCATACAGTCCAAGAGCAAAGTCCCACAGAAACCTATCAACAGTCTACCTGATCATGTACCCATCTCCAAAGCAACCACGCCCAGGGACACTGGTCACTCTAAATGCCACGAGTTTACTGATGTGCTCGGTCTATGCACACGAACAGACTCCAGAAGAACAAAAGAGAACTGCTCTCCTATTGTGGGGACCCATGCTTACTACGGGGACTCCCCGCTTACTAAGGAAAGGTGAGACAAGTGGGGAATAGAGTTAAAATGGTAATAATATACACAAAATCTAACTGAGCTGCCTCCTGGTTCTGAAAAGCTTCTATAGAGCAATAATAGAGGCTAGGCATGGTGGTTTATGCCTTTAATCCCAGAACTTTGGGAGGCTGAGATGGGTGGATGACTTGAGGTCAGGAGTTTGAGACCAGCCTGGCCAACATGGTGAAACCCCATCGCTATTAAAAGTACAAAAACTAGCCAGGCATGGTGGAACATTCCTGCAATCCCAGCTACTTGGGAGGCTTAGGTAGGAGCATCCCTTGAACCCAGGAGGCAGAGGTTGCGGTGAGCCAAGAACATGGCACAGCACTCCAGCCTGGGTGACAGAGCGAGATTCCATCTCGAAATATATATATAGAGAGAGTCAGGGCCAGGGTGGGAAATACATAAATTGACCAGGAACACCTTATCATCTCACAAAGGAAGGAAGCTCTCTGCCTGGACAAGGAGACAACAGAGAGAGGTTCCCACTGCTCAATGATCGAGCTTCAGAATGGACATTAAGAATGATGATTAGTCACCTTTGGAATATGCAAGCAAACTAACTGAAACTAATTTGAAAACTGGAAAAACAAAACAAAGGAAGATGCATATACCTTATTTTTCTCATATGAACTATATCTTGGAGTAAACAAAGAATTAGTAAAAGATTTCTCTGTAGAAGTATTCTACCTAATAAATGAAAAAGGAGTGATGGTCATGATTGTTAGTGATTGGTAAAAATCTCCAAAAAGGACATCAAGAAAGAAAGGCACTATGTGCTTCTTAATGAAAGTACACAAGAACATTTATTACATGCTTTTGCCAAATACAAAACTGAACAAAAATCTCATCACACTTGTGCTTTAACCACCAGTTGACAGAAAATATAAAGAAGAGAAAATTCAATTAGTAAATCCAGGCCGTGTAGAGACTCTTCAATAAAAATGACCCAGTGTCCTCAACAGATTGCAAACAGTGAGTTGGAGGTGGCACAAATATAATAAAATGAACTTCAGATATGTATTCACTAATTGTAACTTCTGACGTATCAATCAGGTTTCAACTTCTAATAAATAAGAAAACTTAAAAAATGTGTAAGATGTGGAAGCATTCCCTTTGAAATCTGGCACTAGACAAGGATGCCCTCTCTCACCACTCCTATTCAATATAGTACCGGAAGTCCTAGCCGGAGCAATCAGGCAAGAAAAAGAAATAAAGGGTATTCAATTAGAAAAGGAGGAAATCAAATTGTCTCTATTTGCAGACGACATGATAGTATACCTAGAAGACCCCATCATCTCAGCCCAAAATCTCCTGAAACTGATAAGCAACTTCAGCAAAATCTCAGGATACAAAATCAATGTGCAAAAATCACAAGCATTCCTACATACCAATGACAGACTTAAAGAGAGCCAAATCAAGAATGAACTGCCATTCACAATGGCTACAAAGAGAATAAAATACCTAGGAATACAACTAACAAGGAACGTAAAGGACCTCTTCAAGGAGAGCTACAAACCACTGCTCAACTAAATAAGAGAGGACACAAACAGATGGAGAAACATTCCATGTTCATGGTTAGGAAGAATCAATATCGTGAAAATGGCCATACTGCCCAAAGTAATTTAGAGATTCAATGCTATCCCTATCAAGCTACTAAGGACCTTCTTCACAAAACTGGAAACCACCACCTTAAACTTCATATGGAACCAAAAGAGAGCCCGCATAGCCAAGTCAATTCTAAGCAAAAAGAACAAAGCAGGAGGCACCACACTACTGGATTTCAAACTATACTATAAGGCTACAGTAATCAAAACAGCATGGTACTGGTACCAAAACAGAGATATAGACCAATGGAACAAAACAGAGGCCTCGGAGGCAACCAAACATATCTACAACCATCCGATCTTTGACAAACCTGACAAAAACAAGCAATGAGGAAATGATTCCCTGTTTAATAAATGGTGTTGAAAAAACTAGCTAGCCATGTGCAGAAAGCAGAAACTGCACCCCTTTCTGACACCTTACAGTAAAATTAACTCCAGATGGATTAAAGACTTAAACATAAGACCTAACACCATAAAAACCCTAGAAGAAAATCTAGGCAAAACCATTCAGGACATAGGAGTAGGCAAGGACTTCATGACCAAAACACCAACAGCATTGGCAACAAAAGCCAAAATAGACAAATGGGACCTAATCAAACTCCACAGCTTCTGCACGGCAAAACAAACAGTCATTAGAGTGAATCGGCAACCAACAGAATGGGAAAAAATTTTTGTAGTTTACCCATCTGACAAAGGGCTGATATCCAGAATTTACAAAGAACTAAAACAGATTTACAAGAAAAACAAGCCCATTCAAAAGTGGGCACAGGATATGAACAGACACTTTACAAAAGAAGACATACATGAGGCCAAAAACATATGAAAAAATGCTCATCATCACTGGTCATTAGAGAAATGTAAATCAAAACTACATTGATATCTCAATGTAGATATCAACCATCTCATGCCAGTTAGAATGGCGATCATTAAAAAATCTGGAGACAACAGATGCTGGAGAGGATGTGGAGAAATAGGAACACTTTTACACTGTTGGTGGGAGTGTAAATTAGTTCAACCATTGTGGAAGACAGTGTGGCGATTCCCCAAGGACCTAGAAATAGAAATTCCATTTGACCCAGCAATCCCATTACTGGGTATATATCCAAAGGGTTATAAATCATTCTACTATAAGGACACATGCACAGGAATGTTCACTGCAGCACTGTTTACAATAGCAAAGACCTGGAACCAACCCAAATGCCTATTGATGATAGACTGGAAAGGGAAAATGTGGCACATATACACCATGGAATATTATGCAGCCATCAAAAACGATGAGTTCGTGTTCTTTGTAAGGACATGGATGAACCTTGAGACCATCATTCTCAGCAAACTGACACAAGAACAGAAAATGAAATACCGCATGTTCTCACTCATAGGCAGGTGCTGAACAATGAGAACACATAGACACAGGGAGGGGAGCACCACACACTGGGGTCTGTTGGGGGAAATAGGGGAGGGACAGCTGCGGATGGAGAGTTGGGGAGAGAGAGCATGGGGAGAAATGTCAGATATAGGTGAAGGGGAGAAAGGTAGCAAATCACACTGCCAAGTGTGTACCTATGCAACTGTCTTGCATGTTCTTCACATGTACCCCAAAACCTAAAATGCAATAAGAAATGTGTAAGATGATCAGGTAGACTAGAATACTGACAGAATGCTTGGTTATATTGAGAGATCAGTGCTAATTTCAAGCCATAATAATGCCAATACCAATACGTTTTTCCTTTGAGAATCCTTCTATAATTTTAAGTACTGAAACATTTAAAAATAATGAGATGTTTGAACACTTAAAGAATCACTGCTTTTTTGAGGCGGGGGGATGGGGAGTCACTCTGTTGCCCAGGCTGGGGTGCAATGGCACAATCTTAGCTAACTGCAACCGCCACCTGATGGGTTCAAGCAATTCTCCTGCCTCAGCTTCCCAAGTAGCTGAAATTACAAGTGTCTGTTACCACACCGGGCTAATTTTTGTATTTTTTAATAAAGACAGGGGTTCAACATGTTGGCCAACCTGGTCTCGAACTCCTGACCTCAAATGATCTGCCCACCTCACCCTCCCAAAGTGCTGCGATTACAGGTGTGAGGCACCATGTCTAGCCCCTTGCTAATTTTAAAGGCATAATAATATTAATGATAAGACAGTTCTTTTCAAAAGAATTCTCATTTTTCTAATATACATACTGATATGTTTAATAAGAATAGTGTATTTTGGATTTGCTTCAAAATACTGATGGGGAAGAGAGAGGAAGATTGAAGCGCAAAAGCAACAAGTTTGGCCACATTTTGGCAGCTGTTGAAACTTGGAGCAGGGCATATGACGAGGAGCAGTATACTGTAATTTCTAATTTTGTGTATGTTTGAAAATTTTTCATAATCAAACCAGTTTAAAACCACTACTAAAAAAAAAAAAAAAAACAGTATGCTCCAGACTGGGTGACAGAGCAAGACTCCATCTCAAATAAAAAATAAAAGTAAATAAATAAATAAATAAATAAATAAAAATTCAGAATGAAATTAAGTATCACCAAATCACTCTGCCCCACCAATGGTTCTGGAGTAAACATGTAGCTCCTGGCCAGGCACACTGACTCACGCCTGTAATCCCAGCACTTCTGAAAGCCAAGGCAGGTGAATCACTTGAGCCAGGAGTTACAGACCAGCCTGATCAACACAGTGAGACCTACTCTCTAAAAAAGTTAATAAATAAAATAAATTTAAAAGGCTGGGCATGGTGACTGTAATCCCAGCACTTTGGGAGACTGAGGTGAGTGGATCACCTGAGGTCAGGAGTTCAAGACCAGCCTGACCAGCATGGTGAAACCCCATCTCTACTAAAAATACAAAAATTAGCCAGGTGTGGTGGCAGGCGCCTGTAATCCCAGCTGCTCAGGATGCTGAGGCCAGAGAATTGCTTGAACTTGGGAGGCAGAGGTTGCAGCAAGCCAAGATGGTGCCACTGCACTCTAGCCTAGGAGACAGAGACTCAGACTCAAAAATAAATAAATAAGTCAATTAATTAATTAAGAAAAGAAGAAACATAATTCCATTATTAGCGGGTATCTTGTAAAATGCTTAGGAGGAACTTTAGACTGGAGGCTGTAATAAAATACCCCTCCTACTCTTTCAAAAAATGCTGGTATGTTAAGTTTTCTGTACAAGACAACCTATAGCCATCATCAAACATCCTTCATTCCTGGAATAGTCTGAGAGAAAAAAAAACACAAAATGTGAAACGGAATTGCAATTATGAGACACAAAACAGCAACAGGAGCTGTTAATCACAACGATATAACTGAATTAAAAACCTCTTTTGGTTCTTCAAGATGACCAGCTGTTCTCACCTGGAACTTTCTGTCTCTTGCTCCTGGTAGGGCCAATGCATGGCCAAGAGCTGTGACATCATCTGATGCCTTGTCTAACACAATTACCCACATCCCCAACCCATTCTGTATCTCACGGGCTTCATTTTTCCCCCTTCGGATTAGTTTTCACCATATGTACTATCTTCCTGTCTCTTGGTTTCATGTGTAAACACTTGAACCCAATGGCAGAAACTAGTGAGCGTCATTCACCCTTCAGTATCCTCTCTCAGGCCAGTTTCTACATCCCCATAGCCTTTAGGAATATGTGGCAACAAATATTTGAACATATAAATGCTTCAAAGTCAGATCACTACTAATCCACCAAATGAATTGATTTGGATGCCTTGGTTTCACACTAAGTGAAGAAATAGATCATTATATACTAATTATGCTACTGTAGATAAACATAATGTACATTTATATTTATATTTATTTCTTCTAAATCTCGGCATCTCCTACCTTGATTTTTTTAGTTTTTATTTAATTAATTAATTTATTTTTTGAGACGAGGTTTCGCTCTTGATACCTAGGCTGGAGTGCAATGGCGAGATCTCGGCTCACTGCAACTTCCGCCTCCTGGGTTCAGGCAATTCTCCTGCCTCAGCCTCCTGAGTAGCTGGGATTACAGGCACGCGCCACCATGCCCAGCTAATTTTTTGTATCTTTAGTAGAGACGGGGTTTCACCATGTTGACCAGGATGGTCTTGATCTCTTGACCTCGTGATCCACCCGCCTCGGCCTCCCAAAGTGCTGGGATTACAGGCTTGAGCCACCACGCCCAGCCCTCCTACCTTGATTTTTAACAAAAGAACAGCACTTATCTTCAATTTCAGATTCTTTTTCTTTATTTTGTTAGGACTGGTAAGCAGTTTAGTTGAAACTATTAAGAAATATAATACTAAAATAGACATGAGAATTGTTTTTACCTTTTCTAAGAGCTTGCATGAAGTACACAACCTACAAACAATTAAATCAATGTTCTGATAACTCTCTCCTGCTATTATTAGAAGACAAGTTATTTGCCCTTAGAGAGCAAGAAACCCTACCTCAGAGAAACAGGGATTTGAGTGGTTTGTAGTTGTTAGAACAACAAAGTTAGCATTCAATTAAGTTCCATTACAAGATTTATGCTAATCATTAACCAAAAGTTGTCTTCTGTTCAGTTTCAGGAAATTGAACAATACCCTGACGGAGAGAAAGACCCTTTAAAAATTAAGCAATAATTATGGTATGTTTGCAAACTGCAGCCTATCTTTTGTAGCTTAAATTTCTTGGCGGTGCAATTTGCATACACATTAAACTCTGTGGGAAATTGGAAAGCAATTCAGAATTCAACAATTAAAAGATACAAATTAAAATTGTTAACATTAACTTAAAGTTTATTGCTGGTGCAATGCTCTTGGATATAAATGAACTCTGATCAAGCAGCCATTTCTCTCTTGGAAGTTCAACATATTTTCAACTTAGGTTGACAACTGCACCTTTAAGACATTAGTTTTGCTGATACCACTTCCTACTGATAAATATGCAAATTTAACAAATATACACATGGATTCATAGCAGATCTTTTTATATTAGAAGGAGAAGTTGAGTCTAATCACTCTGGTCTTAGAAAGGACTTACCATCTCTTAAACACCTTAAAATTATTTGGTGGAAATGGTAAGGTAATTCTCTGTTTAATCTCAGCCAAGAGAAATGACAACTATTGAAAATTCTCACTTTGGCGGCAAAACACAGTCAACATAACAAAAGGTACTTTCTGCTTTCATGATTTTTCATCGTCTGCAAGACACTTATAAACATGTACATATAAATATAAATATATATACACACACATGTATGTATAAAGCTGATGAGGAAATCTGCAATGCTGCCTAGAAGTTTTCTTGATAATATATTAAAAACTCTCTAGTCTGATTTCCTGGATGCAGAGCTCAGTTCCATCAGCTCCTAGCTCTGTGACTACACATGTGTTATTCTTTAAGCCTCTGAGTCTAATAATAATGACACAAATCAACTCATAGAACGGCTATGAAAAGCGCGTGAGGAAAAAATTACATCCCTGTATCGGACATAAAGAAAAGTGCTCAAGAACTACAAAGCATTATTTGTGTCAAGTACTGCATTACCGATTCAGTCCCAGTCCTGCCACTCACTAGCTATGTGACCCAAACTAATTAGCTTCTTCCAGCCTCATTGTCCCCATTGGCAAAATGAGAATACAGTGCCTACAGCATGAAGTCACTGGGCTAGTAGATGAGTTAAATTGTTTTTCTTTCCTTTTTTTTCTACTCATTTATTTATCAATCTTTTTCTTTCTTTTTGAGTTAAATATTTGTAAAGCACTTACAATAATAATTAGAATGTATGCAAGCCCTGCTTATGTATTTTCAAGTAATAAACATGCATGTCTACATAGAAGGATGAATATAGGTATCTGGACATATACACATGCACACATATATATGTTTATATGTATACATACACTTACATGCACGAAACCAGAGAACGGCAGAAAAAGACTGTCCAAGTATAAAATTTAAAAATCCTAGTATGGGCCGGGCACGGTGGCTCACACCTATAATCCCAGCACTTTGGGAGGCCGAGGTAGGTGGATCATGAGGTCAAGAGATCGAGACCATCCTGGTCAACATGGTGAAACCCTGTCTCTACTCAAAATACAAAAATTAGCTGGGCATGGTGGCGCGTGCCTGTAGTCCCAGCTACTCGGGAGGCTGAGGCAGGAGAATTGCCTGAACCCAGAAGGCGGAGGTTGCAGTGAGCCGAGATAGTACCATTGCACTCCAGTCTGGGTAACAACAGCGAAACTCCGTCACACACACACAAAAAAAATCCTAGTATGATTTCAGTGTTATTCTAGAGATATTCAATATCACCGTATTCATATGCATTTAAAAGCAAATTATATCAAGCTTTCTTATATTTAGAATGCCTAGGAAATCAGAGAAATGATTTATTGGGAACTGCCATGTTATTTTAGATGACCAAGTTTCAGAGAATCGGGATACAATCAAATGTTCCTGACATGAAAACTAATGGAATATACTTGGATCACTGATGATCCTTCCAGATGCCCCAGGGCCATCAACATGGGGCCCAATTATCAAGGTAAGTGAAGAAGTTTAGATTTGTATGCTATATATACTTCCAGTGGGAAAAGGTGATTAGGGACTAGAAAGTTTCTGACTCACAGGAACTAGGTTATTTTCTCCTATATATGTTTTCTAATAATTCTGTGGTTCTTACGTAGGAGAATGGAGAGAATCAAATACTCACTGAGTTATACAACCTGAAGCAATTTCAAGTGTCAGTACCTCTAGCTTTCACCTCAAAGCCTTTCTCCCCACCCCCGCTACAAATAAGACTTTTTATTTGCCATTACTATAAGGCTGAACTTAAAAACATGGAATGCTTCACGAATTTGTGTATCATCCTTGCTCAGGGGCCATGCTAGTCTTCTCTGTATCATTCCAATTTTGGTTTATGTGCTGCCAAGGCGAGTACTTTTTTTTTTTTTTTTTTTGAGATGGAGTCTCACTCTATGGCCCAGGCTGGAGTGCAGTGGTCCAATCTCGGCTCACTGCAACCTCTATGCTCCCAGGCTCAAGCGATTCTCATGCCTCAGACTCCTGAGTATCTAGGATTACAAGTGTGCACACCACCACATCCGGATAACGTGTGTATTTTTAGTAGAGACAGGGTTTCATCATGTTGCCCATACTGGTCTTAAACTCCTGACCTCAGGTGATCCACCCACCTTGGTCTTTCAAAGTGCTGGGATTACAGGCAGGAGCCACCGTACCCATCCTCAAAGCCTTTCTGTTCTATCACCACCAGCATGATTATTAGCTTGGGAATTTTAAAACACCCTATAGGTCTATAACATGTCACAATAATAAAATGAAAAATACAACCCCAGCCAGTTGACCACATACAAAACAGCATCACCACTTCCAACATACACACAGACAGACAGACACACACACACACACACACACACACACACACACACACTCAGAGCTACTTTCAGATCATGGTCATTTTATAATCAATATAGGTCTCACCAATGCAAATCGTATGCTCTAATTAATTGATCACATGACATCCAATCCCCATTATGTAAAGTCACACTGTAGGAGATATGTCCATAACAAGAGAATTGAGATATTAGCCTAAACTACAGGTGTCAGATAACAGACTACGGTTGCTCTGAATTTTTTATTTTCCACTTAACCCCAGAGTTTTAGTCACAATAATTAGCCAGCATATACATGGCACATACATATCCATATACACACATATGCAAACACATTTTTAAATACAAGAGCCAATACACACACACACACACACACACACACACACACACACACACGATGCAAGAATCGCATGCCCAATTAGGGATATGTTCTGATAGAAATATCCAAGTTAATTTGGAATTTTGTTTTGATAACATCTTACCCTGCGTCTACCATCAAAAGTGGATTTTTATTAGTCTCTGAAAGCAAATGGCTTCCATGCAATTTGGTTGGTAACATATATAAATGTTTCAAGCATAACAAAATAACGTATTTCAGAAAAAACTGAGGAATATGATAGCTTTAGGACTTTCGGAATGAAACCAGGATCCTTTCGGGTGGAGAGGCATAAAAGAGATTAAGTGGACGGCACTTTCTTTGAATTATTGATGTAATCAGAACACTAGCAGATACACAGCATCATTCTTCCCGGTGCTGGACCCAACATGAAATTTTAGCTGGGTTTTGGCTTCTTTTGCTTCCATTAAAAAGTGCAAGAAAACCGGTCACTTGTTGTTTACCTAAAAAAGATGAAGTTTCTTAACAGTTCTTAGCATGGCATTAAAAGGAGATAGCTGGGGGTGGTTGTCACAATTGTGAGCCTGAAGGACATGCACTATTCATGTGTTAAGTTCAACTCCGTGTGTTTTCAACACCTGGAACTTTAAGATCATTAGACTCCAGACACTTACATCTAACCCCGCATTTAAGATGGAGATGGCTTCATTAGGTTGGAATGCAGAATTCTATTAGATAAAATTGTGCTCTCCGTAGCTTAACCTTAGAGTGCTAATGCAGTCTTTTCCTCCTCCTAATTCTGCAGACTGGAAAGGAGCTTCCTGTGGCTCCCCAATCCTGCCAATACCCCAAGCCCAATTCCCAGACTCCCCTCATCACGGGCAGATATCATTTCAACAGATGTCAGCAACCGCTACAGTGCATTTAGGGCTATTGGTTAAATTCCCGCGGGGAAGGTGGATTGGAGAAATTCAGCCAGTAATTAAACCACATACTTCTTCTAAAGCCGCCTCTACCCCTCTTCCCTGCATAATCTCTCTGCCTTGCATCAAATCATTTAGGCACTTATTGGCTACAATCAATACAATATGAGATACATTAATTTTGTCCCTGAGAGACTTTCGGGGAAGAGGTGGTATTGCTTCACAAGCATTTTGGAGTGTTCAAGCAAGCATACTATCAAACGTAGCAGTACAGTTTCCATGCTCTAGGCTGGCAGATTGATGGTCTCCCCTGCCCCATGCCCACGGAGCTGGGCTGCTGCCAAACGTACGCAAATTAGATTGGAGCAAGAAACATTAAATATATTACCTAACGCACACAAATGCTAAATAGTGCAAATCACGGTGAAGAAGGGGCCCAGCTGAGTGGAATTTTAACAATTAAACTCAAGTCTCTCCATATGTTTCTGCACTACTCATGCCTTGCTATGCAGAACAAAATTACAAAGGGGAAAAGACCTTTCACCAGCTTTCCTGATCACAGATTCGGTTTCTTCAACGCCAAAGGATGGCTTCCCCCACCCCTCCTCCCCATTCTGGCTGATCCCTCAGGCTGCACTGCGTTTGGAATATGCTCTACAAATCCTGAACACAAGCCAATAAATTCATTATGGAAAAGCGCTAAATGAATATTCGCCCTATTCATTAGTTTCTAATACTACTGACATTTATTATTATTTTTTGAGGTCCTGATTCTCAGAAGGCTCATTTGAACAACAAACCTGACTCCCATGAAGGTGTGTGTAGGGTCCTCTCTACAGTAGCAACAGGTCACAGCATAGCCATCAATACCATTCAGCCTCAAATGATTTTATTGGACAAGTGGGGCAAAGAAAAGAAAGTCAGTGATACCCTTCAGTCTATCTATGGATCCTACAGAGAACCAAAGATGAATGCAGTGGACTAACAAAAGAAATTAGGGAGTAACTGTGAGGACCAGGCTCCCGCTGTGAAATTAAAATCTATAAGAAATTCAAACAAAAACCATTCCCAGTGTCAGCCTCCCGGCTTCATATGTAAAGCAAAGAAGTAAGTAGCAAGAAGGATTCTGCATTTTACAATGAAATCCATTAAAGTTTCTCATTAGCCGGGTGCAGTGGCTGACGCCTGTAATCCCAGCACTTTGGGAGGCTGAGGCAGGAGGCTCATGAGGTCAGGATTTCAAGACCAGTCTGACCAATATGGTGAAACACTGTTTCTACTAAAAATACAAAGAAAAAAAGTTAGCTGGCCATGGTGGCACAGGCTTGTAGTCCCACCTACTCAGGAGGCTGAGACATGAGAATCGCCTGAACCCGGAAAGCAGAGGTTGCAGCGAGCTGAGACTGCGTCACTGCACTCCAGCCTGGGTGACAGAGTGAGCCTCTGTCTTAAAAAAATAAAAATAATAATTTATCATTAATGATACCCTGCTTGGGCAATCGACACTGAATATAATGATATATCACATATCGTTTCTTTTCTTTTGGAAAGGAAAGGAATCAGGCTTTCTGGGCAATGGCCATTAGTCTGGTCATGATACACAATGAATTCTAGATACAAGTGACCTTGGGCAGATCATGGGACCTCTTGGACTTATGCCATCTTTTCTGTAAAATCATTAGCTGGTTTCTGAAGCCCTCTGTGGCTCTAACAGAATATGGTCCAAGTTACGAAACTTTTATCCCTAGCTTCCTTCTTAGCTAGTCTTTAAGTCCTTTACGTACATAGGAATCACTTCAGGGTTTTGTTTCAAATGCAGTTTCCTTTAACACCACAGAGAAATACCACAGCTACGGAGGAACCCAAGCCGACCTATGTAGGGATGAACAAGATACGTAAGAAACTCCTAGGCTATATGCAGTGGTTCACAACTGTAATCCCAGCACTTTGGGAGGTCGAGGCAGGGAGGATCACCTGAAGTTAGGAGTTTGAGACTAGCATAGCCAACATGGTCAAGCCTTGTCTCTACTAAAAGCAAAAAAAATTAGCTGGGCACGGGGGTAAGGCACCCATAATCCCAGCTACTTGGGAGGCTGAGAATTGCTTGAAGCCAGGAGGTGGAGGTTGCAGTGAGCCAAGGTCGTGCCACTGCACTCCAGCCTGAGCGATGAGCGAGACTCCATTTCAAAAAAAAATTAGCTGGGAGGGACGGTACGCACATGTAATCCCAGCTATTTGGGAGGCTGAGGCTGAGGCAGAGGTTGCAGTAAGCTGAGATAGCACCACTGCACTCTGGCCTCGGTGACAGAACAAGGCTTGGTCTCAAAAACAATAAATAAACAAATAGAAAAAATAAAACAGGTAACGCTCATTTAAACAATATATTTAACCCAACATGTTATCATAACAGGCAATCGACTTTCTAAAAAGTCTCAATGAGCTATTTAACACACTTTCATGTACTAGGTCTTTGAAATCCAGCCTATGTATTACACTTGCTCAATAGTCATAAGTAAGCAATAGCTACCACAGGGGATAGTGAGATTATAGAACATTTTCATCATCACAGGAAACTCCACTAGACTGCACTGGGCTATAGGGCTTTGGTGAGAGGAGAAAGTCCTGCCTAGAAGAAATCAGCAGGAAAATGCAAATTTGTTTCCCAAAATTTAGGGGGAGATTTACTATGAGGACGCCATTAAATCTGTGGGGTGCTTCTCTTTGAAACGTGTTTTGTTATGTATTCCAATGTTCTTACTGCTCTGTGGATCCACATTGACTCTTGGCTTTACCCTTTACTGGCTGTGTGATTTCGGGTAAAGAAAGAATGGTCTTTCCATATCTAATTTTTTCACCAGGAACATAACCCTGATGAAGACTGAACGAGATTCCTAAATTATTATTCAGTCTTATTGAGAATTTTATTTCTAGAATAAGACTATGCAAGGACAGACCGCCTAGCTGGCACTTAGTGAACGCAGGTTTCCTTTGGGTGTCTTTCTAGCCATCATCAACATTTCAGTTCTGACCTGAACAGGGATAAAATGTGGCTGCTTTGAGATGCCCTCCCAATGAAGCCGCATTTCCACATCTCTTCTGTCATGGCACAGACCAGTCATCCCAACAGCCGTAGAAGGTTTGTTCTCATGCTCCTCCCCTCTGCTAGATGCAGGAGGCACTCAACAGGTGAATAAACTATGGTCATGTATTTGGATGAGTTTCTACTGCCAAGTTCACATTTCTAGATTGTCAGCTGGAGGTCAGTGCAGCCCTCATGAGCTGTATTTCAGCGAAATGGAAATTCCTTCTATGAACAAGACTGTAGGTATGTCTGTGCACCTGTGCCCACCTATGCTTATGTGTAGTTGTGCCCATGTATATGAGTAGGTTTACAATGTGTGGGGCGTGCCTGGGTGTGTGCATGTGTGTGTGTGTGTGTGTGTGTGTGTGTGTCTTAAAAGTTTTCTGTTACTGTCCTGAGATGCTCAGTGGCTGAGGAAGTAACCTGGGCCTGGCATCAGAAACCGCAGGAGCAGTGAGATTTTAGGCAAACTGCCCATTCTCTCTTGTTCTCTACTTCCTCATTGAAAACCTTGGGGGCTGAACCAGATGATCCCTAAGATTCCATCCAGCTAGAATATTCCATGATTCAATAAATCTGTGCATAACCAGGGCCAAGGTTTTCATTCTTGTTATCATGGGTAATCAACACTTGGCAAAACACTTCAGTCCTCTATCAAAATGCTGTTCTCTTATTGAGCTCCCATGATTAAGCCTACTACACCCACACAAGACGGTGATAAATGGAAGCTGCTAACAGATCGCTTGGATGATGCCCAGGAAGAGGGCAGGCTTTCCACAAGGCCTCATTTGCAAGTTTCATTCCACTCAGAATTGACTCACCAACCGACGCTGAAAACATAATAAATGGCATTCAAAAGCCTGGGTAGAGAATGCAGGCGGGGTGGGCAAGCGAACAAGGAGTAGATCAGCTAATATTTCAGGTCCCTCTGCATCTTGAGATTCTAGCATTCAGCTAAGGCAGGATTTATTATAACAAATCACCAACCAACACATGTGAAACATACAGGCACCTGCCATATAGTGTGTTCGATTATTTTCTTAAAGGCAAGTGAAGAAGGCAGGTGGCATCCAGATGACCTTCTTTCTTGTCAGGAAAGGGTGCACTTAAACAATGTGCATGGCCAGGCATGGTGGCCCACACCTGTAATCCCAGCACTCTGGGAGGCTGGGGCAGGCAGATCACCTGAGGTCAGGAGTTCAAGACCACCCTGGCCAACATGATGAAACACTGTCTATACTAAAAATACAATAATTAGCTGAGCATGGCCATGCATGCCTGTAGTCCAAGCTACTTAGGAGCCTGGGTCAGGAGAATCACTTGAATCCAGGAGGTGGAGGTGGCAGTGAGCCGAGATCACACTATACTGCAGCCTGGGGGACAAGACTAAACTCCATCTCAAAAAAAAAAAAAATAAAACAAAAAAGGATTTGCAAAAAGAAAGAGAGAAGAAATGGAAAAGAGAGAGTGAGGATGAGCAAATGCAGTCAAAATATTTAGTATTAAAAACCGGTGATTCTGGGCCAGGCCCAGTGGCTCATGCCTGTCATACCAGCACTTTGGGAAGCCAAGGCAGGTGCATCAGTTGAGCCCAGGAGCTCAAAGCCTGGGGCTGGACATGGTGGCTCACACCTGTAATACCAGCACTTTGGGAGGCCACAAAGCAGGTGGATCACTTGTCAGAAGTTCGAGACCAGCCTGGCCAACATAGTGAAACCCCATGTCCACTAAAAGCAGAACAATTAGTCAGGTATGGTGGCAGATGCCTGTAGTCCCAGCTACTCAGGAGGCTGCAGCAGGATAATTGTTTAAACCCAGGGGCAGAGGTTGCAGTGAGCTGAAATCACGCCACTGCCCTACAGCCTGGCTGACAGAGTGAGACTCTATCTCAAAAATAATTGCAATAAAAAACTACCTGGGCAATATGATAAGACCCCATCTCTACCAACACACACACACACACACACACACACACAGGTTGGGTGTGGTGGCATATGCCTGTAGTCCCACGTACTCTGAGGCTAAGGTGGGTGGGAGGAGGGCTTGAGCCTGGGAGATGGAGGTTGCCATAAGTTGGAATCATGCCACTGCACTCCAACCTGGATGACAGAGTGAGACCCTGTCTCAACAAAATGAATGAGGACTGGTGTGGTGGCTCACGCCTGTACTCCCAAAACTGTGGGAGGCTGAGGCAGGTGGATCACCTGAGATCAGGAGTTCAAGACTAGACTGGCCAACATGGTGGAACCTTGTGTCTACAAAAATGTAAAAATTAGCCAGGCATGTAGACGGGTGCCTGTAATCCCAGCCAATCCCAGGCTGAGGAGGAAAAATCGCTTGAACCCGGGAGGTGGAGGTTGCAGTGAGCTAAGATCATGCCATTGCACTCTAGCCTGGGTGACAGAGCGAGACTCTGTCTCAAATAAAGAAAGAAATAAGTAAATAAGTAAATAAATTGGTAAATCTGGTAGAAGTATATGAGGATTATTGTACCACTCTTACATTTTCCCACAAGTTTAGAATTTTTCAAAATAAGTTGAAAAAATGTTGCACATTTTCAAAAGGACAAATGAAATTTAAAAATTGCAAAGAAGCAGATTCTCTAAAGGAAGTTCCTGCAAGACATTTTATGAAAAGAAAAAAAATTGCATTGGTCCAGGAAGTTTGGAAAGTGCTTTATTCTATACTGCTCCCATGGAGATTTAAAAATCACATTCATCTGCAAATGAAAGGCATGGAAAAGTCCTGAAAACAAAATCTGTCTTTTTGGTTTGTTTTGAGATGGAGTCTCACGCTCACCAGGTTGGAGTGCCGTGGCAGCACCTCACATGAATGCAACCTCCACTTCCCAGGTTCAAGCAATTCTCGTGCCTCAGCCTCCTGAGGAGCTGGTATTACAGGCACCTGCCACCACGCCTGGCTAATTTTTTGTGTTTTTAGTAGAGATCGGGTTTTATCATGTTGGTCAGACTCTTCTCGAACTCCTGGCTGCGAATGATCCATCCACCTAGGCTTCCTGAAGTGCTGGGATTATGGGCGTAAGCCACTGCTCCCGGCCCTGTCCAATCTTTTTAACTCAGTATTTCCCACATGTGGTGTTCTTTAATTTTTTAAGAGATGGAGACTAGCTATGCTGCCCAGGCTAGACTGAGAACACATGAGCTGAAGCAGTCCTCCTGCCTAAGCCTCCTGAGTCACCCTGCCCAGCCGTACCTATTTATAAGACCATATTCCTTTTGTGTATGTACACACAGTAGCGTCAATTAACCTATCATAAAATTAATCTTTCAAAATTAATTGAAATACATGTAAAAACACAAGGTATATTCTGTACCAATATGTAATGTGTAGCCCAGAAAAGCAGAGAAAAAAAAATATATATATATGATTAAAATAGAATCTGATTGCATGTTTTAAATCACACCATGTTACAGAAGGGCAGAGAAAAGAAAAAGAAAAGGGATTAGGGAAAGGGAAAGGGAGAAAGAGTAATTTGTGCCTAGTGGAAAACAGTGGCAATACTTTATCCTAAACAGATGCCTGGAAATTTCCTGAGTCTTGAGAGGTGATATCCAAAGGAACTCACTCACTGGGATCTGGCCAGCACTGCCATGGTATTTCTCCCTGGGTTTTTCAAGGAACCCTCCCTTCTGATTTTTCACTTTCCCCATGGTACATTTATAAGTAAAGAAGGCATGTACATGGTAGACTCACTAGGCAAAGCTAAGATTTTGTCCAGAATAAATATTCCATCATTCGATGAATCCAGAACTCACTGGCTGCTGCGTCATTCTAATTTCATGACTACTAATGGTGAGGAGGCTCTAGGCTGCAAGTGACAAAACCTGCCTAACAGTGACTTTATCCATAGGGATATCTATTGTTTTCCCGATGACGTGTCGGACTGGAGATAGACCCAGGCTGGTGAGGTTGCTCAGCAGTGCCAGCAGCAAGCAGGCTTTTTCACACATATCCTGGGTCACATGGATACCATCATTTCACAGATCAAGGAGTCGGTCCAATTTCTCTGAGTCACACAGGTAGTAAAGGAGGATCCAGGATTTTAAACCCAGTAAAATGCAGAGACTGCTCTTAAAAGACATTACTGCATGCTGGGAGTCACACACCTTGTCCAAGAGTACTCTCTCCACGTGGCAGCACACGTGGGCCCGGCGGACAGCCCGAGGTCTTGTCCACCGGGCATCACCTACCATCACTAGGCACCAGCAGTGCATGCACCTTACAGCAGCCACCTAGCTTGTACCACAGCACACACACTTCTGAGCAGAGGAGCAGAACTTCAAGCCTAGAGATGCAGCACTGTTTTCCCAGGAACCCACAGATTGCCTCTTCTCCCAAGAGATTTATAATTAAGCTTGCAAAAAATTAAGAAATTAATATAAAAGTTGCCATGTTGCCAATGCTTTTATGATAACTTTAATTTACTAGAAACATGTTCACACCACCATTGGGGAGTGAGTGCTATGCAGAATTGCTTACATTGCTCTTATAAGCTAAAGTAAGCGCTTCCTTTTCATCTTCCATAATCCTATTAAAAAAAAATAGCCAGCAAGTCGGTGAACCAGAAGCAGCAAATAGATAATTATATCACTCTCGATATTCCCCCACCCCGGCATTTCCAAAGACCCCCCTCCATAATTCTATACTTCCCCAATAATTTATTTACAGGCAAAGAAGTGATGGACTAAACTGAGTGGACAGACAACTGTACATCATTCTAATTAAGTTACTAGTGATTCCAAATAGCTCTGCAATCATCAACAGGATAAACTGGGTGACAGTGTCAGAGGATGGGGACTTTCCAAGGAAAGGGTGGAGGCTTGGTGTGCTCTCCCTGCTAGGGAGCTGCCAGTGGAACAGTTAGGAGTTTCGGTATCTGGAAAACTGTAACTCATGTCCCAGCATGGCCACTTCCCAATAATGTGGTGTTAGTTAAATTACCAAAATGCTCCAAGCCTCAGTTCCACATCTTTCATTCTTTTTTTTTTTTCCTTTTTTTTGAGACAGAGTGTCACTCTGTTGCCCAGGCTGGAGTGCAATGATGCTATCTCGACTCACCACAACCTCTGCCTCCTAGGTTCAAGTGATTCTCCCTTCTTCAGCCTCTCAAGTACCTGGGATTACAGGCACCAGCTACCACATCCAACTAATTTTTTTATTTTTTAGTACAGACGGGGTCTTACCATGTTGGCCAGGTTGTTCTTGAACTCCTGATCTCAGGTATCTACCTACCTTGGCCTTCCAAAGTGCTGGGATTACAGGCATGAGCCACTGTGCCTGGCCAATTCTACACCTTTGAAAATGAGACAACAGTAAATCTACCTCTTACATTTAGAGTGAATTTCAATATGACAATGTACATGAAAGGGCTTTGCAAGTGTTCAACTCAAGGTAACTACGATCTGGAACTATTAATAGGGAGAGTCCCTCAATAAGATGATGAAGTGATGGTGAGGCCATCTGAGACTATTCCAGGATCCATCCCGTCAATGGCTCTGGTTAGAAGGAGCTTATTGCAATGGAAGGACTTAACTACAGGTGACTGATGCTGCAGGATCGGAGCCCTGACGCTGGAATGACACAGCGTTCTCACTAATAAAACCGACAAAAGTCAAAATGACACGCTGGCCAACAATGGCAAAAGGTTTCTGCAAAGATCCAAATGGAGTCATGTAGGTGAATCTCTGTTGCCTGGAAGTGGTTTTCATATTGAAAGGGGCCACATCTCTCCCTGCGTACTGGACGGTCAGCCACGGGACCATTCTCAGGTTTCTCAAACTGGATGTGAGAGAATACACAATCCAATGCGATAAACAAGGGCAACTCTGGAGCACTAATTTGGTTCGGTCATCGGGGTCAGAGGCACATTCTTCTTATATAAACCAACATGTGTATATCAGGAAAAACAACAAATTTTACATAAATTGGTAAGGTAAAATGTGAGAGTTCAAAGAAATTGTATTAAACACTGTTTGGGGCTTATTCATATTCTCATGTGCCACTAAAAAGTTCTATTATAATAGAAAGACATATGCATGTGTATGTTCACTGCAGCACTGTTCACAATAGCGAAGACATGGAATCAACCCAAATGCCCTTCAATGTAGACTGGAAGATATGTCTTGGCTGTGTCCCCACCCAAATCTCATCTTGACGGGTAGCTCCCATAATGCCTATGGGAGGGACCTGTGGGAGGTAACTGAATCATGGGGGCTGGTCTCTCACATGCTGTTCTCATGATAATGAGTCTCATGAGAGCTGATGGTTTTATAAAGGAGAATTCCCCTTCACAAACTCTCTGGCCTGCCACCATTTAAGATGCAACTTTGCTCCTCCTCTGCCTTCTGCCACAATTGTGAGGCAACCCCCACCATGTGGAACTGTCAGTCAATTGAGGCTTTTTCCTTTATGAATTACCCAGTCTCAGGTATGTCTATTATCAGTATGAGAACAGACTAATACACTGGATAAAGAAAATGTGGTTCATATATACCGCAGAACACTATGCATCCGTCAAAAAGAATAAGATGATGTCCTTTTCAGAAACAAGGATGGAGCTGGCGGCCAGACACAGAAAATCAAATATCACATGTTCTTAAAGTGGGAGCTAAACAATGAGAACACATGGATATATAGAGGGGGACAACACATGCTGGGGCCTCTTGGGGGGTGAAAGGTGGGAGAGGATCACAAAAAATAACAAACGGAAACCAGGCTTCATACCTGGGTGATGACATAATCTGAACCACACATCCCCATGACACAAGCTTACCTGTGTAACAAACCTGCACATGTACCTGACAATTTAAAACCAAAAAAAAAAAAAAAAAGAGTTCACTTAATTGGAAAAGCACTGAATCTCATCATTCCTGACCTGTTTTGTTTTGTTTTCAGACAGAGTCTTGCTCTGTCATCCAGGCTGGGGTGCCGTGTTATGATTTCAGCTGACTGCAACCTCCACTTCCCAGGTTCAAGTGATTCTCATGCCTCAGCTTCCCCAGTAGTTGGAATTACAGGCATGTGCCACCATGCCCAGCTGATTTTTGTATTTTTAGTAAAGACAGGGTTTTTCCATATTAGCCAGACTGGTTTCAAACCCCTGACCTCAAGTGATTCACCTGGCTTGGCCTCCCAAAGTGCTAAGATTACAGACACGAGCTGCTGTACGTGGTCTATTCCTCAACATTTTCTTCCCATATATAAATCTGGCCCCCTTTGATGATATTCCTCTCTCCAAATTCTCTCCAGCGCAGTCAGAATTTTAGCCCTGTTGTGTTTCTTCCTTGAGAAATATTATTATCTTCTGATAATTGGAGTTTTCAAAAAAAAAAACCTGCCACTTCAATTTTATTAAAGCTGTGTTTCGACACCCGGTTTTGAATTCTTGTGCCAAACATTAGCTTGGAAAACATTTCTCTGGTCGTGGGTAACCAGTGCGCCTAGGAACCCAAACAAACACTGGAAGAGTTTGAATGCAAGAAGACAAATTTTTTGTTTTTGTGAATGTACCTTTCTCTGTTTGAAAATGGCAAGTAAGCTCTGACGAAGGAAAAAGAAAAGATTTAAAAAGAAAAGTAACGGTTACCTGTTAGTCCTCATCTGGAACAAAAAACTAACAGGTGGCTGGGCGTGGTGAATCACGCCTGTAATCCCAGCACTTTGGGAGGCTGAGGCGGGCGGATCACGAGGTCACGAGATCGAGACCATCCTGGCCAACATGGTGAAACTTCATCTCTACTAAAAATACAAAAATAAGCCGGATGTGGTAGCATGCGCCTGCAGTATCAGCTACTTGGGAGGCTGAGGCAGGAGAATCGATCACTTGAACCTGAAAGGCAGAGGCTGCAGTGAGCTGAGATCCGGTCTCTGAACTCCAGCCTGGTGAACAGAGTGAGACTCTGTGTCATAAAAAAACAAAACAACAACTAAAAACTAGTAGGTAATATTTAACGGAAGAACTAATGTTAGTATCATAAACACACACACATGACACAGCACATTTATACAGGAAAGAAAATTTTGCAATCACTTTTCAAGTTATTTCAGCTACAAATGCTTTTGGATGCAAATAAGAGAAATCCCAACTGCAGAGCCTTCAGTGAAGGGGAATTAATGTCCTCATGTGACAGAAGTCCAGTCTGTGCTATCACTGTCCTGCTATACTCTAACGTCAGAGTCAAGGTCCCACGTGGCTATTATGGAATTCTTTAGCCCCACTGTTCAAACTATAATGACACAGTTAAGGCTTGGAAGGAGAAAGGGTGTGAGAAGGCAGCCACTCCGTCAGGAAAAGGAAAGGTTTCCCAGAGACCTCTCAGAAACCGGCAGTTCCATCTCTGACAAGGTCTTGTCCATGGCCACACCTAGCTGCACAGGATATCACAAAGCGAACACGTCACTGAGCCTAAGTGCACGTGGCATTTTTGTAAGCAGGAGAAAAGAGTGAATTACCCACCGAGACAATTTTGCATTTCTTAGGAAAACCTCCATCCAGTGTTTAGGAGGAATGATCAGAGCCATCAATATTTATAAGCATAATAATGCCTCACATATTTATGTTCTCTTGAAACATAAATGATTTCTCCAACCCAAGGGAACGTTCTGGGCTCCCCAAACTGTAATTGGAGGAGTCACACCCCTGTACAGTGCTGCAATCCTGCTGTCTCATCTTTTAGGAAAACACTGCTGTATCCCATTGACAGTATTGATTTTAATTAAGCACAACAGAGAGCCCCTCGATCAACAGAAAGGTACTGAGGGGAGAACAGAAGCTGTACATCACTGTAATTTCTTCTCTTCAAAGGACTTTCTTCGACTTTAATTTAGTGAGTCTGTCACACATGAACGTTGCTCAGATTCAGCTAATGTTTCCATCATGACACCAAGAGCTACCCGCCACTGAATGCTATTATATTCCATGTGTTTAATTAGATGGGGGATTTACCATTTTACTGTATTTTACTCTTAGTCACCTTTTAAAGGGGGGAAACTTGAGACTTGAAGATTTAAATAACCTTTCAACTTTCCTAACACTGTCAACACTAGAGCCAAGACTTTTTTTTTTGAGACGGAATTTTGCTCGTTACCCAGGCTGGAGTCCAATGGCGCGATCTCGGCTCACCGCAACCTCCGACTCCTGGGTTCAGGCAATTCTCCTGCCTCAGCCTCCTGTGTAGCTGGGATGACAGGCAAGTGCCACCGTGCCCAGCTAATTTTTTGTATTTTTTTAGTAGAGACGGGGTTTCACCATGTTGACCAGGATGGTCTCGATCTCTTGACCTGGTGATCCACCCGCCTCAGCCTCCCAAAGTGCTGGGATTACAGGCTTGAGCCACCGTGCCCAGCCAGAGCCAAGATTTTAATTCAGGTCTGATTCTTGGTACACTCTGAGCCCCTAACCATCACACTGAACACAGACAATCTATTTTATACAGATTCTAGCTTTCAGAATAACCTTTGCATGATCTCCTTTTCTCAGAAGTTATACCTGGATATCAGAAAGAGCCAACACTTTCCCTGTCTTGTACAGGTGGCAGACCGGGTTCTCTGCTGAGATGTGTGTGGTCCCCAGGCCTCTGTGCCCTTCCAACGTACAATCTGCAGCCTCTGAAAGCATCATCAGGGCACAATGCAAGGAAGCAGTTCTATGCGAAGTAGGCAGAAAGCATTTCCTACCCGACACAGGCAATATATTGCAGCCACAGAGCATGAGCTCCAGAATGAGGCTATTGGGATTGAAATCTGGGATTTGAATCCTCCTTCCAAACCTCCTCCGAGATTTACGGCATCCTGATTCCCTCTGCAAAACCTCAGCTTCCAAGTCCAAACAATAGGGACAACGAAATCATCTGAGGTCATTGAAAGGATTACAAGACAAAATACGTGGGAAGTCGGGTACTATATGACCCACCTGGTAATACCTAGAATACAGAAAAGAAAAGAGCCAGGGGTTCTATGATCACAGACAGTTACTTGACTTTTTTTTTTGAGACAGAGTTTCGCTCTTGTTACCCAGGCTGGAGTGCCATGGCGCGATCTCAGCTCACCGCAACCTCCGCCTCCTGGGTTCAGGCAATTCTCCTGCCTCAGCCTCCCGAGTAGCTGGGATTACAGGCACGTGCCTCCATGCCCAGCTATTTTTTGTATATATTTTTTTTTTAATAGAGACAGGGTTTCACCATGTTGACCAGGATAGTCTCGATCTCTTGACCCCGTGATCCACCCGCCTCGGCCTCCCAAAGTGCTGGGATTACAGGCGTGAGCCACTGTGCCCGGCCTTACTTGACTTCTATGAACCTCAGTTTCCCTTTATGTAAAATGGACATAATAATACAACCTACCTGTTATGAAAATGTAGTAACTAAACACTCATCAAGGGTTTTTAACTATTCTTCCAGATATCATGCGCTCAGTGAGGTAGCTGTCATTATGGTCATCAATTACATCTAATTCTAAAGACCAGCCAAAAATAAAGCACCAGAAAAAAAGAAACCCAGTTTATTGCACAGTACCACAATAAAGACATTTAGAACATCTATAAAGTACAAAGCAATGCTCTCCAAAGCTAGAAACTCGTTTTTCAAGAAGCATTTCAAACTGCAACAGAGGGCACAGCCAAGCCTGGCTAATTACCTGCACTGCCGTATGCCATGGGGCCCAGGGCATCACGCCCTGCTGTTGTGTTCAGGGCTGGAGCCTGCAAAGTCAGCTGTAATTGACACCCACATGAAACAGGGGCACGGGGGAGGTGAGAGAGAGGGCGGGGCTTGGAGGACCCAGAAAATAAAGACACAAGAATGCTGAGTGTTTTTCAAAGATACACTCAGCTACATTGGAGGAGAAGGTTTGCTTTTATTATTTATTCATTTATTTATTTTTCTGGGGAGGCTGGAAGCAGCAGTTTCGTCTTGGGATCTCCCTGGAGAGTCCCCTCAGCTCACAGACCAGATTGAGAAGCAGCTTTTCAAGATATTGCAAACAAGCCTCTAGTGCCTGCAATCCTTTCTTTTTCTTTCTCAAAGACATGGCCTTTATTCAGCATACCCCCACCACCCACAATTTCAATTCATTTCAAGCAATATTCACCAAGCACTAATGTGTCTGGCACTGAGTTAGCTCCTCGGCCAAGGAGATGACCAGCCACAGGCCTGCCCCTGAAAAGCTTAGAGTCCACAGGAATCCCTCTGTCCTGAGTTAGGAACCACAGGTGCAGGTGTGTCAAAGTGTCAGAGGCACTGGAACCAGAGTGACTCCATTCTGAGTGAGGGCCAGGAAAATGAGGCCGGGACTTGCTGAGCTGCATTCTCAGAAAGTTAGGCATTCCTAGCCTCTAGATGTTTATGTCTAAGGAAACAAATTAATAATGTTTGCTAAACACACCCAGACTAGGAGGTAGCCAGATGTCCCTAAATCTGTCGAACAAAGGCATTCCTAACTTTGCTTTAAAGATAATATCAACCAGGTGTACTGGCTCACGCTTGTAATCCCAGCACTTTGGGAGGCTGGGATGGGTGGATCATGAGGTCAAGAGATCAAGACCATCCTGGTCTCTACTAAAAAAAAAAAAAAATTAGCGGCATGTGGTGGGGCGAGACTGTAGTCCCAGCTATTTGGGAGGCTGAGGCAGGAGAATCGCTTGAATCCAGGACAGAGGTTGCAGTGAGCCACGATCACGCCACTGCACTTCAGCCTGGAGTCAAAGAGAGACTCTGTCTCAAATAATATTATCGATTCTTGCAAAATACAGTAGTTAAGAAAAGTAATCCTTTATCACAAACCCTTGTAGCAGAGCATATGTCCCCAAGATCTTTTTTATCCTGTATAAGCATTAGATCCAGGGTAGATGCCTCCTTCCTCGTACTTTCGGGAACACCCTACTCTGTCTATGGAACAGCCGTTCTCTCACCACTTCACTTTCCTAATAAACTTGCTTTTACTTTGCACTGCAGACTCACCCTGGATTCTATCCTGCACAAGATCCAGGAACCCTCTTTTGGGGTCTGAATTAGGACCCCTTTTCTGTAAGAAATCAATAGCCATAAATATATAAACCATGCTTGCCCCTGGAAACTGGATTCTGAAAATAATATCAGTTTCATGTATTCCTGGGAAGAAGAATGAGTTTGTTGGAACCAGGATAGAGGAGAAAGTTCCAGAGTGGCCTCTAAAGCCAGAATGCCTGTGTTGAAATTCCTGTTCTCAGTATAGCTGAGTTTCTTAACTGCCCTGTGCCCGCTTCCCTATAATGATGCTTATATAAGGACTCCTGAGATAACTCCCGTAGAAATCATAAAAAATAAGCACTTAGTCAATGCTAGCTTCTTGTTTTGTTTTTTCTTGAGATGGAGTCTTACTCTGTTGCCCAGGCTAGAGTGCAGTGGCATAATCTCGTTCACTGCAACCTCTGCCTCCTGGGTTCAAGCGATTCACCTCCCTCCACCTCCCAAGCAGCTGGGATTACAAGCACCCACCACTAGGCCTGGCTAATTTTTGTATTTTCAGTACAAATGGGATTTCACCATGTTGGCCAGGCTGATCTCGAACTCCTAACCTCAAGTGATCCAGCTGCCTCAGCTTCCCAAAGTGCTAGGACTACAAGTGTGCACCACGACATCCAGTTAGTTTAATTTTTATTACTATTACTACCATTACTATTGTCCTTATCTATTCACTCAGGAAGCTCCTAATTACCCACAAAGTACACTTCCGGGGTTATAGGAGTAGAAAACTTTCAATCTAGGACCATATGAGCAGTGCTAATCATAAACTGATGTTTCAAGGGAAGAGATCTATGAACTTGGACTGAAATTCTGATCATATGGCTCAGTGTTCTCAACCACCAAGTGGGAAAAACAAAGCTGATCAGTTTTCTCCCAAGTGCTGTCAACATATGGACATGCCTATAATCCAGCACTTCAGGAGGCTGAGGTGGGTGGATCACCTGAGGTCAGGGGTTTGAGACCAGCCTGGCCAACATAGTGAAATACTGTCTCTACTACAAATACAAAATTTACCCAGGTATGGTGACACATGCCTGTAATCCCAGTACTCAGGAGGCTGAGGCAGGGGAACCACTTGAACCCGTGAGACAGAGGTTGCAGTGAACTGATATTGTGCCACTGCACTCCAGTCTGGGCAACAGAGCAAGACTCTCTCTCAAAAAAAAAAAAAAAAAAAAAAAAAAAAGGAACGTGATTTCTGTCTCCAGCAACTGGACTGTTATTTCCCAAAATGGCATGACATGCCTCTCTGTGTTCAAATGGGCTAAAACTATCCCCCGTTAAGCAAAGACATGGAATCAACTCAAATGCCCAGCAATGACAGACTGGATTTAAAAAAATGTGGTACATATACACCATGGAATACTATGCAGCCACAAAAAGGAATCAGATCATGTCCCTTGGAGGGACATGGATGAAGCTGGAAGCCATCATCCTCAGCAAACCAACGCAGGAAGAGAAAACCAAATACTCCATGTTCTCACTTAAAAGTAGGAGCTGAACAATGAGAACACAAGGACACAGAAAGGGAGCCTATTGAGGGATGCTGGGGAAGACCATTAGGGAAAAAAGCTAATGTCTTCTGGGCTTATACCTTGGTGATAGGCTGATAGGCACAGCAAACCACCATGGCACACGTTTACCCATGTAACAAACCTGCACATCCTGCACATGTACCCTGGAACTTAAAACAAAATTAAATAAAAATTTAAAACTACCCATGAGTGGGTAACACAAGTGCAGTTATGTTCTCCAAAACTTAAAAGTGACTATGACACACAAGATGCAACACACTGGGCTCAAAAATCCCAAATGGGTTTATTTCTCAGTCAATGGTCCAGCTTTTAAAAAAATGTTTCTTTGATAACTGTCAAAAACAATAGAAAGTCCTCACCATTTACAATATCTATCTCACAATTCCCCTGGGAAGAAAGAAATAAACAGACTCTCCAAATAGAAGCTGAAAAACCAACGTTGAGCTTCTGCTAGAAATAGGAGCATTTCGGCAAAAGAAAATTCCTGGTTGCATCCACAACAGTCTAATACTTGCACTTAATTCTGTTGCTATCACTGGGAAAAATGCTTTCTGATGACTGATGTGTTATTATCTCTTAGAGTTGAATTATCTCTGAAATGCCAACCATTATAATAAGTGCTGCTTTTGTCTGACAACAAAGCTGAGCTTTATTTTGTCTGCACAGCATATAAGGAAATGCAGCAACTTGATTTCAAGTACTTACTGTTAATCATTGACTCCATTAATAGGGAAACACCCCTTAAACCCACCCCAACACACACACACACACACACACACACACACACACTCTCTCTCTCTCTCTCTCTCTTTCAAAGCTGATGACCTCGTCTCTATTTTTTTTTAATTTCATTTATTTGTTTATTTTTGCAGACAGACTCTTGCTGTTTCCCAGGCTGGAGTGCAGTGGTGCAGTCTTGGTTCACTGCAAGCTCTGCCTCCCAGGTTCAAGTGGTTCTCCTGTCTCAGCCTCCTGAGTAGCTGGGATTACAGGTGTGCACGACCACACCTGGATAATTTTGTATTTTTAGTAGAGAAGAGGGCTTCACCATGTTGGCCAGGCTGGTCTTGAACTCCTGACCTCACATGATCCACCTGTCTTGGCCTTCCAAAGTGCTGAGATTACAGGTGTGAGCCACCATGCCAGCCCTCAATGTAACTCCTTTTTAAGGAAAAAAAAAGTCCCTGACCCTCTCTGTCCCCCTCTTCTCTCTGAATCACTTCACAGCAAAACTTGTGTGTGGTGATTGCTTGTAGCACAGGCCCTGTGCTCATTTATATTCTCCAGCATCTCCAGTCTCCCCAGTTCCCACCTGCCAGCCCACTGAGGCTGCTGATGTAAAGGGGACTCCTGTAAGAGACACTTCTCTGCTCTTCTCCTTCAATCCTCTTTCCCTCACCCTCCATGCCTGACATAAGCAAGACTGGGGACACTCTACTTAAGCAACATCTTCCCAATCTCTCCAATCCATCCACCCTCCCACACCTCTGCTAACAACACGCTAGCCCCAACCACAAGGATCTCTATCCAGGACTATTGCAACAGCTTCCTAATTGGAATGGATTCCCAACCAATTCCTAATTGGAATCTTTGACTCCATTCTCAACCCCCAATCAGTACTCCCTATTCCATGTAACAGCTGGTGATCTTTTAATAATGTAACCTGGGAACACATTTCATTTGCTCAAAACTCTCCAGTGGTTTAAACACACACACACATACACACACACACAGACACACACACACACACACACACACACACACACTTTGTATTGCAACCTGAAGGGCTCTGCACTGTGTGACCCAACAGCCCCTCCAAACCCGTCTTACACCACCCTCCGCTTTCTGCTCCCCAAAAAAGCAAACACGCTTCCCACTTCAGGCTGAGTCACCTGTTCCTGCTTCGTGGATTGCTCTTCCATGGATGTTTCCGTGGCTGACATGTCCTTGCCTTCCTCTCTCAGCTTATATATGAATCCCTAACGTCTTCTAGAGGAATCCTATCCCCATAACAACTCAGCTGCTCTTTAGCACACCTCTTTCTATATTTTAAAATCGCTGTATAGCAAATACCTTTTCCCAATTATTTCCTTCCTATGTATTAGCGGGCCCACTCATTTGTCAAATGTCTGTCTTCCTCCCCCAGGTTGTAAGTGCCATCCAATCAGGAAATGAATCTGTCCTGTTCATCACTATGTCTTCGGCAGATTAGATAATATGGTACTCAAGAAATATTTGTTGTAGGAAACTGTTAAACATTCTATCATCAAGCAAGGCCAGGAGGAAATGGGTTTTTGCTTTTTTGGTCTTTGTTTTAACAGAGTCTTGCTCTTTCACCCAGGATGGAGCGTGCAGTGGCATCATCATAGCTCAGTTCGGTCTCGAACTCCTAGATTCAAATCATCTTCCTGCTTTAGCCTCCCAAGTAGAAGGAACCGTCGGTGTGTGCCACCACGACGAGTTAATTTTTATTAAATGGGGTCTTACTATGATCCCCGGGTTCATAAGGACTTCATATAAAATAACATGTGTCTTTACTGTGTGACATTTACGTCTGTGGGAAATCTATGACAGACTACTGCTCAGCTGACACGACATTGCATACCCAGCAATTAGTATAATGTTTCACACATGGCCGACACTCAGAATTAGGGCTAGAACCAGGGTGAGGCACACCACTGAAGGGGGCGCCAGAGAGCTCAGCGATCAACATACATTACCTTATTTTTATTTGAGTCAGGGTCTGGCTGTATTGCCCAGGCTGGAGGGCAGTGGCACAATCTCAGCTCACTGCAACCTCCGCCAGGCTCAAGCCATCCTCCTACCTCAGCCTCCAGAGTAGCTGGGACTACAGCCGTGCACCATCATGGCCAACTAATTTTTCTATTTTTTGTAGAGACAGGGGTCTCACTTTGTTGCCCAGAGAGGTCTCGAACCCCTGAGCTCAACTGAGTCACCAACCTTGACCTCCCCCGCAAGTGCTGGGATCACAGGCAGGAGCCACCACATCCGGCCACCTTATTTAAATGAAATGTTTTACAAAATCAAAATTAATTAATGTGAAATATGCACCACGAACAAAATATCTGAATTTTCAAGTTAAATATGGGATCACTGCATGACCGTGCCTCCCTCGATCACCCTAATCCTGACCCTATACTAAATAGGATTGGTTGAGTAATTGCCTCGGCATTTTTACAATTCATGATCTCCAAGTTCTTCGCAAGAACTTCCTTATCATCCTCACATGACAGGTGAAGGCACTGGGAATGCAGTGAGAAGAGAAGTTCAGTTACCAATTTTGGGGTCAGACAGCTAAAAGTGGTCTGAATGACTTCACACAGAGTCCTCTTAACCGACGCATTAGGAGTCTCTCCCCTATACGTGGTCTTAACACCTCGTGGATGGGAAGTGTATTAACCACAGGAGAAAAAAATGCGTGAAATTCTAACATTCTGACTTTGCTCAGATATCTTCCTTTCCTCAAAGTACACATCCTGAGCCCCCACTAATCGGGTCATTGTGGGAGTGGAACTTTCCTCTAATGAGCTTATTATGTGAATCCTGACACACAGCCAAGAGTCAAGAGTAGCCTTCAGCTGCCAGAAGACCCACAGGTTTTGTTAAAAAAAAAAAACATGGATTAACACATTCTGAGCTAATGAAGGTAATCAGCCACTTTACAGAGTACTAGGTAAAGAGGATGGAGATGAGGCCAGCTGCCATAAGAACAGGAGTCAGTGTGTGTACTCCATGGCTGGCTGGCTCCTTGTGAGTTTCTTTGAGTCCTGTGGGATGTGGCATGTTGTGTAAATGCAAACTGAAACTGAAAGGATGTGAGGAATCCATCATTTGCACCCTCACGTCATACTGAGATCTTCCCTGCCATGCTTCCTCTTCTAAATCTTTATGACTGCTCTCAGGAAACAGCAATGGGAGAACTTTAGCCCAGGCAGGGAGAAGCCTGGGTGGCTTGGTCAGGACAGGGGCACCTTCTCATTTCAGCTGCTTGAGATGAGCTCAGGAAAAAGATTTATTAAAATGCCTGATGAAGGGGGAAAAGGAAGTGAAGAAGAAAGAAGGATAAGAAATGAAGTGTTTTCATCATTTCCATCGCTGCTAATTTCACCAGGCTGCTTTTCAAATATCCTGTCTCCAAGTGACAGCTTGCCTGGGGGTCTTTGCTGAGTTAAAGGCGCCAATCCGAGAAAAGCCGGTTAGTCACTCTGAACTGAAAAGGGAGCTAAAGCACACCCAGGCAGAGGGGCTTCCCACCCTGAGGCCGAGTTAAGTGGAGACGTCCATGTGAGATTGCAAGCTCAGAGCCAAAGATCCATTCCAGTGGTTCTCACAGGCATCCCGGGGTCATACCCAAGCACCTCCCAGCCCTGTGAGTCTGCATGGCTTCCTAACAGGAGCAGAGACCGTACCTTCCGCTGTCATCAGCAGAACTGCCAACCTCTCTCCCGGAGCGTTTTTATCCTTCTGGCACCCGGGGCAGCTGAACAGTTGGTGGGAGGAATTGGAGCAGTTATTTGGGGCGTCTTTTTTCAGACTGACAACCCAATTCTTCAGAAGGTATGTCTGCTGGTTTCTAAACCCTCTCTCCTTACATTCTTAGCTTCAGGACTGGGTCACCTGCTGCCTCCCACACATTCCCCAGGGCCCCACAGCTGCACGGGCATATGGGCACAAACAATTAAAGAAGGCCCATTTGACCAAGGACGTACCATGTCCAATATCTTGAACCAGCCTCTAAGAAGAGCAAGAGAATTCCTGAACACATACTTCGCTGTTCAACAGCAAAGCAAGCTTAGCACTGAGGGGCAGAGGGAACCAGAGAAGCCAATGAAATGTAAAAACATGTAGAAGAAACACATTTGCAGGTCAGTCTATTGAGCAAATGAGAGGGTTCCTGTTTTCCTTCAGAAATACATCTCAAATCTATCCACTGCTCCCATCCTAATCCTAGCTCCAAATCTCATTACTTTTTGTAACTGGCTTCAAATGGATTTCCCATGAGCCTTCAGGTTTCTGTAATCTGCTTCTCTTCTAAAAAAACATGAGAGCCAACCCTACTGCAGGCAGATGTCTGGATGCGTGAATAGACAGATACATAGATAAATAATGGATGAATGAATCAACAGTGGATGTGCGAATGTACATGTGGACATACAGATGAAGAAATGAATGAACAGACAGATGGTGGCTGAATGTACAGGCAATAGATGATGGATGGATGAAGAGATGATGGACGAATGTATAGATGGAACACGGATGTGTGACTGTGTAGAAACAAGGATAGATGATGAATGGATGAATGTGTAAATAGATAAGTAGGAGGTGGATGAATGAATGTATAGATGAATGGAATGATGGGTGCGTGTATGTATACACAGATGGATGGATGGATGGAGGATGGATGCATGTACAGACAGATAAGCAGATAGGTAGATACAGAGATAAAAGACAGATGTACCAATAATAGATGGATGCACGTATATATAGGCAAACACATAATAGGTAGGCAGATGGATGGACAGATGGAGATATGAATAAACAGACAGATACAGGGATGGATGGATGGATGGATGGATGGATGGATGGGTGGATGGGTGGATGGGTGGATGGGTGGGTGGGTGGGTGGGTGGATGGGTGGATGGGTGGATGGATGGGTGGGTGGGTGGGTGGGTGGGTGGATGGATGGATGGATGGATGGGTGGGTGGATGGGTGGGTGGATGGGTGGGTGGATAGATGGGTGGGTGGATGGATGGATGGATGGATGGGTGGGTGGGTGGGTGGATGGATGGATGGATGGATGGGTGGGTGGGTGGGTGGATGGATGGATGGGTGGGTGGATGGGAGGGTGGATGGATGGATGGGTGGGTGGGTGGGTGGATGGATGGATGGGTGGGTGGATGGATGGATGGGTGGGTGGGTGGGTGGGTGGGTGGGTGGATGGGTGGGTGGGTGGGTGGGTGGGTGGATGGATGGGTGGGTGGGTGGGTGGGTGGGTGGATGGGTGGGTAGGTGGGTGGGTGGATGGGTGGGTGGGTGGGTGGATGGATGGGTGGGTAGGTGGATGGATGGATGGGTGGATGGGTGGGTGGATGGGTGGATGGCTGGGTGGATGGGTGGGTGGGTGGCTGGGTGGCTGGGTGGGTGGAGACAGTCAAGCAGGCAGGCAGAGTCACAGTGACTCCTCATCACGGCTATAATTTAGATCAATTTCACTTTGCTTCAGCCCAACTTGCACTATCTCATCCCTAAAATCAGCATCACCCCAGCTGACCTCTTGGTCTGTGATCCCACGTTCTTCAGTCCACTGGTCTTATTTTTAACTAATCCATCTTCCATTCTTTGTCAAAATCATCATATAACTCGATCCACCTCTCTCAGTCTTCCCCGTCCACCCCTCTTGCCCCACAACGAGCTACTTTAATCCTGCTCTGTGGATGGCAGAATAACTCTGCCCCTCCACCTTGCCCAGGGACCTTTGGAATGATACCGTTAGGACCATGTACCCTTCCTCCCAGCTACCCTGCCATGACTAATTTACTGTTTGTCTTACAGACTAGACTGTGTGTGCTCTGAGAGCCAGAACCTACTCTCCTTCACTTCCATTTTATCCTCAGTGCCTGCAGGAGTGCCCGGGCAAGTGCGAGGCTCATTTTATACTCCTTGGTCCTGGATGTGGCATTGTCTGAGAAGCTGGGACAGACAGGAAGGTGGCTGGCTCAAAGAGATAGGAGGCCTCTGGTCTGAGTGTGAACATCTGGCTGGGTGTGATGGCTCAGACCTGTAATCCCAGCACTTTGGGAGGCCAAGGTGGGCGAATCACAATGTCAAGAGTTCGAGACAAGCCTAGGCAATATGGCGAAACCCTGTCTCTACTAAAAATACAAAAATTAACTGGGCATGGTGGCAGATGCCTGTAGTTCCAGCTACTTGGGAGACTGAGGCAGGAGAATCACTTAAACCTGGGAGGCGGAGGTTGCAGTGAGCTGAGATGACGCCACTGCATTCTATCCTGGGTGAAAGAGCAAGACTCCATCTCAAAAAAAGAAGAGTGTAGATGTCTGATTTTAGTGGATCCATGCCTTCCATGTTTTTAAGCCCCTGATCTATGGTTGAGAATCCCCTGATAGAGTAAAAATCACTGCCCTCCAAGTCCAGGTTCTTATTTCTAAGATAAGAAAACATATCTCAGATTTTCTCTGAAATAATCCATTCTGAGCATTTACTCCTCATTCCTAAGCCCTAAGTGAATCCATTAAAAACCTGGCACTGGATCCCGATGCTAAATGCCAACTCTGCTACTATTTCCCTGCATTTGCTTGGGCAAACAACCTCCGTGTGACCCAGTCCTCATCCCAATGGAGTGTGATAGCACCTATTTCAGCGCGGACTAAATGAGTGACTAATCAACAGGACAGAAGTGAGTATTTGCTATGCAGAAAGCACCCCAGGATAAGAAACGTGATTATGATCATTTCCATTTGGAGCCAATTCCATCTACTTTTTAAAATTCAGATAATATAGTCAGTGGACTCCTGTTTCCCAGAACTCAATGAAAATTGGCTTTGTCAGCCAGATGGGGTGGCCCACGCCTGAAATCCCAGCACTTTGGGAGGCCAAGGCAGGCAGATCACTTGAGTTCAGGAGTTTGACATCAGCCTGGCCAACATGGTAAAACCCCGTCTCTACCAAAAATACAAAAATTAGCTGCGTGTGGTGGCATACACCTGTAGTCCCAACTACTAGGGAGGCTGAGGTAGGAGAATCACTTGAACCCAGGAGGCTGCAGTGAGCTGAGATCACTGCACTGCACTGCACTGCAGCTTGGGCAAGAGAGCGAGACTCCGTTCCAAAAAAAAGAAAAAAATTGCATTTGTCTATGTTTGGTCATTCTAGTCCTGAACTGTCCATTTTTTTATACCCAAATGACTAAAAAGCAATGCTTTCCTTTTCATTAGTGATTTCCACCACCCACCTCCCCCAGAACCTCCCACCAGGGCAATCTGCCACAGTACTGTTGTCCTTGGCCCCAAGGACCAGGGATGCAGAGTCTAGATAAGCCCACCTCATGCCCCAGGAAGAAGCTACATAACACTCCCAGCCCCAGACTGGAGGGAAGGAGTAGAACCTAGAGATAATAAAGAAACAATCCTAATCATTTCCACCATCATTAATCAAGCACGTAGGATAGGCCGCACTCCGAGCTACGTGCCTGGCGTCTGTTATCTCCTTTAATCCTCAGGGGGGGGATTAGCCTGATTTAAGTGAGGGAGGAGGTTAAGTAGTGACTGGCCCAGGGTCACACAGCAAGGAGCTGGGAGCAGGGATTTCAACCAGGCTCTTTCAGACAAAGGCCTTTCTTAGCATTAAGCTTTTTCAAACAGCTCTGCTGAGAAGTTCTTGAAGGCTGTGTAACAGGAATTGCAGGGACAGGTGCTTGTGGACTTCGCCTCATCAGAGACACCCTTTGTTCTTTCAGCTTTTGCAATTCCTTGGAGAGGGAGAATGTGTCAATCAAAATGTATTTTTTTTTCCTTCAAATCGACGCTATTTTTTAGAGCAGTATTAGGTTCACAGCAAACTCAGCAAATGTACAGATTCCCCATATACCCTCGCTGGCCCCACAGGGGCATAGCTTCACCTTAACAAAACCCCTTACCAGAGGCGCAATTTGTTACAATTGATAACGCAATACTCGGACACATCACTATCACCCAACGCACATAGTTTTCATTAAAGTCCACACTTGAGGTTGTATATTATGTGGCTTTAGACCAATGTTCAATGACATAAATCCACCATTACAGTGTCACACAGAGTACTTTCACTATCCTGAAAATCCTCTTCGCTGTCTAGTACAGAGCCTCACACCTGTAATCCCGGCACTTTGGGAAGCTGAGGCAGGTGGATCACCTGAGGTCACGAGTTTGAGACCATCCTGGCAACATGGTGAAATGCCATCTCTACCAAAAATACAAAAATAAGCCAGGGGTGGTGGTGTCTGCCTGTAATCCCAGCTACTCAGGAGGTTGAGGCAGGAGAACTGCCTGGTTCTGGAGACAGAGGTTACAGCGAGCCGCTGCACTCCAGCCTGGGTTACAGAGCAAGACTCCATGTTGGAAAACAAAACAAAAATATATAAACAAGACCTCTATGCTCTGCCTATTCATCCCTCCCTCCCTCATAAACACTGGCACCCCCGGATCTTTTCACTGTCTCCATGGTTTTGTCTTTCCAGAAAGCCCTATCGTTGAAATCCTACAGAACACAGCCAAAATGTACGTTTTACGTTGCAAGTGAGTCATTCACTCTTCTGCAAACAAGTCAGATCCTTGAAGATATATCCCATTACTGACAGGTGCTTCAGACAGCACAAGATAAGTTGTTACCAACCATTTGGTAGAAGTCCAATGACACATATTTCGAGTCTTTTTTAAAAATTCTAAATACAGAGCTGGGATTTCATTCCCATTGTCTCAAAGCTGAAAACCCCAATTATAAAAAACAAAACAAAACAAAACAAAAAAACAGTCATTACTGAAAGATCCTAAGATGGGTTAGCTTTTTGGCCACACAATTGCTGCTTTTGATGCTTCCTCTTTACAGAAAATTATGGCATGAAGGACTCTGAAAAATCTAGGGGTGCTAGGCTTGGATGGCAATTACCAGCCAGAACTCAAGGGAGTCCTGGACCCAGAGGTGGGTCTCAGACTTCCTCAGTACAGGAGAGGGAAGGTGGGCCTGGATCAATTGGTCTGGGCATTGCACACAGTGATTGTGCTTCAAATCCAAGGTTTACAAAGCTGATTCTTGCCTGGGAGTCAGTTTTTTCTCCTTTGCCATGTGAACTGCTGAGTGATCTGAGCAAGATCCAACAACCCACCCCCATCACCCCAAACCGCCCCATTCCAAGGCTCATTTTCTCTCTTTTCTTTTTTTCCCCCTGAGACAGGGACTCATTCTGTCACCCAAGCTGGAGTGCAGTGGCATGATCACAGCTCACTGCAACCTCAACCTCCTGGACTCAAGTGATCTTTCCACCTCAGCCTCCCAAGTAGCTGGGACCACCCACACACGCCACTGCTCCTAATTTTTTGCTATTTGTAGAGGCACAAGTTTTGCTGTTATTGCCCAGGCTGGTCTTGAACTCCTGAGCTCAAGCAATCTGCTTACTTTAGCCTCCTAAAGTGCTGGGATTATAGGTAGGCGGGAGCTCCTGGCTCCAAGCCTCATGTTAACATGTTGAACTGAATGATCTCTAAGGTGCTTTTGAGCTCTGAGCTTCTGAAGTAAAAGAAATGATGCCATGGACACACAGCGGCTGGATTAGTGCAGGCTCCTTTATCCGGGGGAAATGTAATTTATGTAACAGAAAAAGGTGTGCAGGTTGTAGTGGGTTGAATTCATCTCCTAAAAAGGTAAGTCCAAGTCCTAACTCCTGCTACGGGTGAATGTGTAGGATCTCTGCAGATGTCATTATGCTAAAGATCTCAAAATGAGACTGTCCTGAATTTGGGGTGAGCCAATGACTAGTATCTTTGCAAGAGGTAAGAGAGGGGGGTTTGACACACACCTGAGAAGGAAGGCCATGTGCAAACAGGCAGAGATTGGAGTCATTCTGCCACAAACCAGGGAGCATCTGGAAGAAGGAAGGAGGGATTCTCCTATCAGGAGGAAATATGGTGCTGGATACACAGGCTGATTTTTGGATTTCTGACCTTCAGAATCACGACAGTGTCAGAGGCCTTCAAGCCAGAGCAATTCCATCTTGAATAAGGGTTGGGTAAAATGAGGCTGAGACCTACTGGGTGACATTCCCATGAGGTTAGGCATTCTTAGTCCAGGACGTGATGGAAAGTTGGCGTAAGATACAGGTCATGACCCTGATGATAAAACAGGCTGTGGTTGAAGAAGCCAGGTAAAACCCACCAAAACCAAGATGGAAATGAAAGTGACCTCTGGTTTGCTCTCACTGCTCATTATACATTAATTAGAATGTATCAGCATGCTAAAGGACACTCTCACTAGTGCCAGGACAATTTAAAAATGCCATGCAACATTCAGAAGTTACCCTATATGGCCTAAAGGTGAGGGAGGAACCTCCGCTCCAGGACAAGTCCCTACCTCTTTCCCAGAAAACTCATGAGTAATTCTCCCCTTGTTTAGCATATAATCAAGAAATAACCATAAAAATCGCCAACCAGCAGCTCTCAGAGCCACTCTGCCTCTAGAGTAGCCATTCATTTGTTTCTTCCCTCCTCTAATGAACTTCCTTTCACTTTAGGGACTCACTCTGAATTCTTTCCTGTGCAAATTCCACGAATCCTCCATTGGGATCTGGATCGGACCCCTTCCCGGTAACAAAAGGAACAATCTTTGCTGTTTTAAGTTGCTAAGTTCATAGCAATTTGTTACAGCAGTGCTGGGAAATTACTAGAGTTTGAACACGGTTTGGAGGGGACCCAGGGACCGAGGGGCTACACTTCTATGGCCGGGACTCTGTCTCCATTGCTCAGCTCTCCTCTCCTCTGGTGGGGTCTCCCCAAGTGCTAAGAAAATGGCCATGAGCATCTCAGGGATATCCTACCAGCTTACTACCTCATGCATTTAATCTTTCCTTCTTTTTTGAGATGGCATCTCCTTTGTTGCCCAGATTGGAGTGCAATGGCACGGTCTTGGCTCACTGCAACCTCCACCTCCTGGGGTCAAGCGACTCTCCTGCCTCAGCCTCCCTAATAGCTGGGATTACAGGAGCCCTCACCACACCCAGCTATTTTTCATATTTTTAGTACAGACAGGGTTTCACCATATTGCCCAGGCTGGTCTCAAACTCCTGACCTCGTGATCCGCCCGCCTCAACCTCCCAAAGTGCTGGGATTACAGGCCTGAGCCACTGCACCTGGCCCTCAGGCATTTAATCTCTTTTGACCTCGCCTGGGTCATGCACCCATTCCCGAGCCAATCTCTACAGTCAGGGATGTGCTGATTGAAGAGGTCAGCGTCTGAGTTCCACCTCCTCCTTCAGTAGTGAGAGGTGTAGACAGCACAGAGAGCGGGCCCACCAGGGAAACAAGATGCTGGTCACGCAAGACTATGTTCTCTCTCCAGAACAGGGGGAGGAAGGAGGAAAGGCAGGAAGAGAGAAAGGTGTGAGCCCCTTCTGCAGGGTTGGGAAGGAGGTGACGAGGATAGAGGGGAACAGATACCAAAAAGAGGTGGCTCCTGAAGAGTTGTTCCCAGACCAAATCCGGGGGTGGGCTGCTTATTCTTGCAGCCCAATAATTAGATGCAGATGAACTGGGAGAGAAGGGAGTTTATTTCAGTAACTGGGTACAGGGAGAAGGCCTGGGAAATATCACCAGACCAACTCAAAATGAGAAAGTTTTCCAGATCTTATATACCTTCTAAGTTGTACGTCTACGTCTAAGTGTACATTCGTCTAAAGACATAAGTGGGCTGGCCGTGGTGGTGGTGGCTCGTGCCTGCAATTCCAGCACTTTGGGAGGCCAAGGCAGGCAGATTGCCTGAGGTCAGGAGTTCAAGACCAGCCTGGCCAACATGGCGAAACCTTGTCTCTACTAAAAGTAGAAAAAAAATTAGCTGGGCATGGTGGCAGGTGCCTGTAATCCCAGCTATTCAGGAGGCTGAGACAGGAGAATCACTTGAACCCGGGAGGCAGAGGTTGTATTGAGCCCAGATCATGCCACTGCACTCCAGCCTGGGAGACACAGCAGGACTCCATTTCAAAAAAAAAAAAAAAAAAGACAAACAATTAACATCTAATCTATAACTAAACTCTGAGTCCTTAAGACCTTCCTCTGGAGCCTCAGTGAACTAACTTAATCTAAATGGGTCCAGGTACTGGGGTGATCACCTTTATCTTGTCTCCTGCTAAATCATGGAGGTTTGGGGAGTTCCTTCAGACCTCCAAAAAAACTTGTTTGTGGAGGCCTGAGGAGTTTCTTCAGGCCCCCAATAAAACTTGTTTAATCCTAAGTGGGTCATGTTAAGAATTCCTTCATTATCTTGTCATGCTTCAAGGCCCAGGAAAGGCCTGGCAAAACTGTTTTTTTTTTTTTTTTTCATTCCAGCCTTTGTATAAGGGGATTGGCTCTCTAAGCAGTTACTTATTTTGGCGATGGAGTTTTGCTCTTGTCGCCCAGGCTAGAGTGCAATGGCACTATCTCGGCTCACTGCAACCTCCACCTCCCAGGTTTAAGCGATTCTCCTGTCTCAGCCTCCTGAGTAGCTTGGATTACAGAGGCCCACCATCACACCTGGCTAATTTCTGTACTTTTGGTAGAGATAGGGTTTCACAACATTGGCCAGGCTGGTCTCGAACTCCTGACCTCAGGTGATCCCCCTGCCTCAGTTCCCCAAAGTGCTGAGATTACAGCTGTGAGCCACTGAGCCTGGCCTCAGCTTTTAATATTGAAGGTAACCACTCAGTCAGTGCTGAAACACTTGTCATGGAGGCCTGCCTCTTCAGCCGTTAGGGAGACCTGGCCGGCCACAGAGTCACTGAGACCTGCATCCAAATGCACACAGAATTAGTGAGAGAGGGGAAAATAAAAAAAAACACTCCAATAAGATCAGGCCTAGAAACAAGACTTTATTTCAACTTCTGCCTTCATCCCTGCTGTGGTAAGCTTCAAGTACAATTCTTAACCCACAAAACGACTTTCTGAAAATCCATTCAAATCTGACAGTTATCAGATGTATTGGAAAGAATAGTTTTTGAGAGATTAAAAACAAAGAAAGTTTAATATGCCTGCACTGGCTCCCTCCTCATAAACATGGCCTCACAGAATCTGCCCATCCCCTGAGCTTAGCGAGGAGAGGTACTTTTTAAGTACAATCTGAAACCGAGCAAGTATTTCACAGACAAAAATGCCCCAGCTTTCCAGTCCACCGTATTCTGAAAAGGTGGATTTTAATTTCTGAAAAGACAAAGCCGATAGAAAAAGAAAATGCATATCTTCATGCACTTAAGAACTATAATATTACTTAGATGGCGAAGTTTTATTCTGAAAAATGACTGTCAGTTATGATTAATATTCTCCTTATAATTAATTCAAAATCTTATTAAAATCAAACTTTTATAACTTTACATATAACCATGCTGCCTATGTCAGGACGGAGAATACGCCATGTCATTAATTTTACCTGTATCGTTTCTCAGTTCTCAAAAAAAAAAAAAAAAGGTAATAAAAGATACCTCCTTGAAAATCAGCAATGCTGGGCCACCCTCATCTCCATAATGACACAATTTCCAATTCACGCCTCATTTTCATTAATGTTTCTGCCCATAAATTTTTAAGCATATGATAAAAAATTTCTGAAGCGGCATAAAACTAACATGAAGAGGGAGTTCATTAGCATGTGACCCTAATTAGAAATTCCATATTAACTTCCCATTTCTACTTGTGCATAGCCAATAGCACCACATCTCCACTCGAAGCGTGCGTTCCCATTGTTGAGAGGAAATACTCCTTTTGCTTAATTCCTGGGCTTTATTTTTTTCAAACAATCCATATGTTTCCTCTGTTATTGAGTAAGTCAACAGACAACTGTATCACAGAACGCCTTTTGTGTCACAAATTACCCGGAAGAATTGTGAGCAGGTCCTTGCCCAATGCTTTATTAATGATACCAGATCATAAAAAGGGGGGGGGAAATATGCTGACTCTGTCTCTTTTCTAATGTTGGGTGATAAAAATGCTACTTCAGGATTCAGAAGGTTAAGTTCTAATGTGTATTTTGAATAGAGTGTGTTGGAATAATTGCCTCATAAAGCAAAGCATTGCCCAGCCTGCTAATGGCTGCATAGTGCAGGGCTCAGCAAAGACAGTCAAGCTTACTGGAAAAAATGCTGTGCCTCAACTTTTGTAGCCCTCCCATATGAAGTTAACTTTCCCCTCCCCTTGCTTTTCAAAAAAGGTATAAAATCTCGTCGCCCATTTTTGCAGCTCAGACAAGCTGCTGCTGTGAACATCCATGAGAGTTAGTTTCTGAAGACGGCTCCGTGATGAACCACGCCTCCTGGTAGCCTCACCCCCGTAGCGTCCCTTCCCACGCTGTGTTGGAGCCAGTCCTGTGTAACCAAGAGAGTATGCTGGAAGTGGTGCTGTGTGACTTCTGAGGCTAGTTCAGAGATGTCCTGCAGGGAAAGGCGAGGTGCCATTTAAGGGCTCTGACTCATCTGCAACTGTCATGCTATGAGAAAGCCCAGGCTAACTACACAGGAGGCTATGTGGAAAGACAGACGCTGCTGGGCGCGGTGGCTCACGGCTGTAATCCCAGCACTTTGGGAGGCAGAGGCGGGTGGATCACGAGTTAAGGAGTTCAAGACCAACCTGGCAAAGATGGTGCAACCCCATCTCTACTAAAAATACAAAAAAAAAAAAAAAAAATCAGCTGGGCGTGGTGGCAGCCACCTGTAATCACAGCTACTCAGGAGGCTGATGCCGAGAATTGCTTGAAGCAGGGAAGCAGAGGTTGCAGTGAGCCAGGATCACACCACTGCACTCCAGCCTGGGCAACAGAGCCAGACTTCATCTCAAAACAAAAACAAACAAAAAGTGATGCCAGGCCTTTCCCAAAGTCTCCCAGAGGCATTGGAACCAGAGCAACTCCATCTTGAATAAGGGCTGGGTGACATAAGGCTGAGACCTGCTGGGCTGCTTTCCCATGAGGTTAAGGCATTCTGAATCACAGGATGAGACAGGTCAGCACATGATATAGATCATAAAAACCTTGCTGATAAAATAGGTTGCAGTAAAGAAGCCAAACCCACCAAAACGAAGACGATGAGGAGAGTGACCTCTGGCTGTCCTCACTGCTACACTCTTCCCAGCGCCATGACAGTGTACAGATGCCATAGCAACATCAGGAAGTTACCTTATATGGTCTAAAAAGTGGAGGCATGTGTAAGTCACCCCTTGTTTAGTATATAAACAAGAAATAAACATAAAAATGGGCAACCAGCAGCCTTGCGATGCTCTGCCTATGGAATATGCCTATTCTTATTCCTTTACTTTCTTAATAAACTTGCTTTTACTTTACTCTGCAGACTCGCCCTGAATTCTTTCTTGTGTGAGATCCAAGAGCCCTCTCTTGGGGTCTGGATCGGGACCCCTTCCCAGTAACACAACTAGCCCAGATGCCAGACAAATGAGGGAAAAAGTCACCTTGAACACCCAGCCCATCCAAATCCTGGGATAACTCCAGCCCCAGCTGCTCTCTGTCTGCAACCACATGAGATACCCCAAGCGATATCTACCCATCTGTGCCTGGTCAAATCACAAGACCATCGAAGATGGTATTAAATTGTTTTCTAAAGACATTAGGCTGAGCAAATGCCTTTGATATGATGAAATAGATAACAGGAACAGCAGCAGCTATAAACAGAAGGCACAAGAAGAAAAGACATGTTGTATATTTGAACCACTCACTCCTCTGTCTCCCACACCTGAGCAAAGTCAAGAGCCAGAATTGCCCCCATTGGCCCTTAGTCTTCAATTCTCCTTCCCCTCTCCATGTGAACTCCTAAATTACAGTCTTCAGTGCCATCTTCCTGAAAAGCAGTTGACAAAGCCCAGCATGTAGCTTACTCTTGAGAAATACAAGTGTTTGCCGGAAGAACACGGAGCCTGCTCATTCCCCCTGCGTCCAGTCTTGACACTGACAAGCACCAACACTGTAGGACGTGGGGGAATAATTCATGTAGGAGATGACAAATGGGGAACCCTTAGCAAGACTCTCTAAAAACTCCCTTCACCCAGCTCCTTGAGCCCCACTCTTCACAGTGAGTCCTCCCATGCCTGTCTGCAGGATAGCCTGTGTGGTACTCCATCTCCATTCTCACCCTTCCCTCATTCCATCTTTTCCCAGGGTTAGCAATCTGTCCTGGTCCCATTTACAACTCCAGCAGCTGCGGCCCTCACTCAGACGTGCAAGACAAAGGAAGGTAACTCAATACAAAAATCAGTCCTCATTCTCAATTAAAAAAAAAAAGTGATGGAGACCAGGCACGTTGGCTCACGCCTGCGGTACCAGCACTTTGGGAGGCTGGGGTGATTGGATATCTTGAGGTCAGAAGTTTGAGGCCAGCCTGACCCACATGGTAAAAACCCTATCTCCACTAAAAATACAAAAGCTTAGCCAGGAGTGGTGACGTGCCCCTATAATCCCAGCAACTCAGGAGGCTGAGGCAGGGGAATCGCTGGAACCCAGGAGGTAGAGGTTGCCAGTGGGCTGTGAGTCCCAGGCTCAAGTGATCCTCCCACCTCAACCTTCCTAATAGCTAGGGCTACAGGCATAAGCCACCATGCCCAACTAATGTTTTGTACTTTTTTTTTTTTTTTGGAGAGATGGGGTTTCGCCATGTTGCCCAAGCTTGTCTCGAACTCCTGGGCTCAAGCAATTCACCTGCCTCAGCCTCCCAAAGTCCTGAGATTCTAGGTGTAAGCCACCACATGTGGCCTTCATATTCAATTTGATTCTTAAAACAGCCTTGTAAGGTTTAGAATAAGTAGCTTTCTTTAAGTGAAGACATATGAACTGACAGAAAAAAGACAACTTTCCCAAGTTTATAAAGTTGTTAAGCCACAGAAATGAGGTTCGAATCCTTCTACCTGCCTCCAAAGTGGGTGTTCAAGTCAGGTCATGGTTTAAGACCCTCTGGAGAGCAGGTTCTCTCGGGCTCTGCTGCCCATACCTATGGGCAGCCTTGGGCAAGTGCACTTGTAAGAGAGCCCCTAAATGAATCAGCCCGATGTTGGAAAACTGCCCTTGAAAACTCGTGCCTCTTTTGCCTCAGTTTCTCCATCTATAGAATGAGGAAGCTGAGTGAGGTTATTCTTGCGGATGCTGACAGTGCAAAAGATCCAGGATCATAATTAATATAGCACTGAGGTGGACGATGAGTGAGGACAGGCAACATGTATTTTATCCCAACTACCCCCTTTTTATTAAAACAAACAAATGTTTCAACAAAATTATGTTTTAAACTGAGTTTTATTCCTGCTTGATAATTTATAGTTGTGTAATTTTTAAAATGCCAATCATTAAATGCAAAAGAGTGACACATCTATGCATGCCGGAACTACTAATGGATGGAAGACTATTATTTCAACTATAAATCAGCTCCTCAGACCTTAAAATGCTATAAATAAGCAAGTCTCACTGTCAAAATTGGCGACATGACCCAAATCACTATCCTGATTTATTACATAGCACCTATGAAATCAACACTCCGTTGATTTGCCACTTTCTTTTTACATACATATGTGAATAACTTTTTGACATCAAAATAAATCATAACTACTGGATCTAAAAATATAACTTCAAATACGCCTGCAAAGGTGACTGGCACCTTACGTGTTGTCTGCTATATTGCATTAGAGCCTCGTTGACAGAGAAGTTTTATTTCTCTCTTGTCAATGGAGGGGTATCTGCACTTGGCTCAGTACCTTGTCTTGACATCTGCATAAGACCCATCAGATTTGTAAAACTGTAAACGCTTTTTAAAAGCACAGGTAACAACTCTGTCATGAAAGAGACGCAATTAGTAACAACAACAAAACTTTCTGTAAGCAACTGGCTTTGGCCTCCAATGGGCAAAGACAGATTCAGCTCAGCTATCCAGCAGTTATTCTTCTCGGTTGTGAATATGAGCTGCAACTAGTTTGAAATTTTTATGCTCAAAGACAAGCCTATAAAACCCATCAACACCCATTATGTATTATATATATACACATATATATATATATATATAATATATATTTTTTTACATGTGTGTATGTATAAATACCATACACATATGAGGATGGGCGCCAATAATCCCAACACTTTGGGAGGCTGAGGTAAGTGGATCACTTGAGGTCAGGAGTTCGAGATCAGGCTGGCCAACATGGTGAAACCCTCTCTCCACTACAAATACAAAAAAGTACAGATTACAGGTGGTGGCGCACCTCTGTAATCCCAGCTACTTGGGAGGCTGAGGCAGAAGAATCGCTTGAACCCAGGAGGTAAAGGTAGCAGTGAGCCGACACTGCGCCGTTCCACCCAGCCTGGGTGACGGAGCAAGACTGTTCTAAAAACAACAGTAATGAAGAAGACGTGTTTATGGGGGAAGAGTGTGATCTCTATGTCATTAAGTTGTGCTGTGGAAAGAGCCTCCATAAATTTCCTGTTTCAGAGTAGTTCTGTCTTATTTCTGTTCTATGTGTTTGAACTTAAGGTTTTTTTTTTTTTTGAGATGGAGTCTTTCTGTGTCGCCAGGCTGGACTGCAGTGGCGCAATCTCAGCTCACTGCAACCTCCACCTCCTGGTTCAAGCGATTCTTCTGCCCCACCTCTCAAGTAGCTGGGACCACAGGCACGCGCCACCACGCCCGGCTAATTATTGTATTTTTAGGAGAGACGGGGTTTCACCACATTAGCCAGGATGGTCTCGATCTCTTGACCTCGTGATCTGCCCACCTCGGCCTCCCAAAGTGCTGGGATTACAGACGTGAGCCACTGCGCCCGGCTGAACTTAAGATTTTATTTGATTAAAGAGTACTATAGGTGACAGGACTGAGAGCACAGGACATACATCCAGCTGAGCAAAACCTAACGGAATGATCCTATTTTTCTATTTTTCCTCCAATTGAAAAAGGCATTCTTCAATTTCCTCCAATTGAAGAACACACCTAAGTTCTACTCAGTCGGAGACCTTCCAGCTTCTTTTGTTTTTATATTTATGGCCTGGTCTCTCCATCTGCAATATAGAAATAATAATGCCTAGTATACACTGACAAGCTAGGTAAAGACGTACAGTTCTACCAATAATTTTTTCTTACTTTTTCTTTGAATTTTTTGTGAGTCGTGCTCTCTTGCCCAGACTGTAGTCCAGTGGCTAGATCACAGTGCAGTGTAGCCTTGACCTTCCGGGCTCAAGCGTTTCTCCCAGCTCAGCCTCCCAGGTAGCTGGTACTACAGGTGTACATGACCACATCTGGTGAATTTTTTGTAGAGACGGGGTCTTAGTATGTTGCCCAGACTGGTACCAAACTCCTGGGCTCAATCGGTCCTGTGCTGGGATTACAGGTGTCAGTCACCATGCCCGACCTCGTTTAGTATCTAACAGGTCTAAGTTAACTACTTTGTCAAAACCGGAGCTTCATCTTTTTTCACACACAAGAGTTTTACCTTTAGTTTGTTCCTTTAGAACCAGAAATCTACAGAAATGAGGTGGGGAAAAGGTCCTATTTTCTTTTGTCTTAGACACATCTCTCAGAGTGCCTCGTTGAGGCTTCACAATGACTGCGTGCGCTGGACAGCACACCCAGGGGAATATTAAATGAAGGAATAAACAACTGTCTTCAGAAAGATAAAGGTACATGCATCTGGACCAGCCTTGTATAAAAAACCATCTTTTTCCACAGTGGACACAATAATCTTTCCTATTAGTATGCCATTTGGTCATGTTGCCACACCCCCATCAAGAGGTCAGGTGTTTCAGAGCGAAACCTCGTCTCTACTAAGTACACAAAAATTTGCTGACCACAGTGGCACATGCCTGTCATCCCAGCTACTTGGGAGGCTGGGGCAGGAGAACTGCTTGAACTCAAGAGGTGGAGGTTGCAGTGAGACGAGATCTCACCACTGCACTCTAGTCTGGGCGACAGAGGGAGATTCCTTCCCAAAGGAAAAAAAGAAGGAGAAGTCTGGAGTCTCTCCTTGAACTTGGGTGGACATTATGTGTCTGACTCACTGAATCCATGAGGTAAAAGTGATACTAGACTTACTTATGAATGCTGACTACTCTGAAATCACTATGAGAAAAGACCATGTGGAGAGATGAGTACCAGGTGAGAGAGATCTTAGTAGTCCCCAATGTTCCTGCTCCTACTTTTAGAGTCTTCCCAGCCCAGACTTCTGAGTGAAAATCCACCCCAGACTCAGCCACTATGTAACAATATGAAAGGTCCTGATAAAGTGAGCTGACTCTATCACCAGATTCATAAGTAAATAAATGCATGTTGTTTCACTGGGGTGATTTATTAGACAGCAGGAGTTAGCTGGAATACCTTCAGATAGTAATGACAATGACCCCAGTTTGCAGCCTACAGGCAGCTGAAAATGACCTCCCAGAAAGATGGGGGACTACTACGTTTCATTCACTCACATGCCTCTTCTCAAATGGTTAAGAAAAAAAAGTTATGCAGAGCCTCTTGGCTCACACCGGCAGTCCCGGTACTTTGGGAGGCCAAGGTTGGAGGATCCCAAGAGCTCAGGAGTTCAAGACCAGCCTGGGCAACACAGGGAGACCCTGTATCTACAAAAAAAATAAGATAAAATAGCTGGGCATGGTGCCTTTAGTCCCAGCTACTCGGGAGGCTGAGGTGGGAGGACCGCTGGAGCCTGGGAGTTTGAGGCTGCAGTGAGCAGCTGAGATCACACCACTGCACTCCAGCCTGGGTGACAGAGCAAGGCTCTGTGTCAAAAAAAAAAAAAAAAAAATTAAATTAAAAAATATTGTGCTCAGGGAAGCAGCTACCTAAGAAGTGATCATGCCACTCCACTCCAGCCTGAGAGACAGAGCAACACCCTATGTCAAAAAAAAGAAAGAAAGAGAGAGAGCGTGAGCGAGTGCTGAGGTAGGTAATAGGAGTCCATTAGCATCTGTTGTGATAGAACCTTCTGTCACAATAGTAAGTGAACGTCCCCTACCCATGTTATATGGCCCCAAATCTTCTCCCTTTCCCAGCAATGTTCTCCTGAGCAACTAACTTTTATCATTCTTCAACTCATCCCGAAACTAACCTCTTCACACATCCTTGAGAGAGATTTAGAGGCCCTACATAAGGCACACAGCACCTGGATATATATTGTATTATCTTAATGCTATGGAAAGAAGTCTCCTAACTCACATTCACTTCTAAGCCTGGAAATAATTGCCAAATGCAACTTCTATTTGTTCAGCTTCAATCCAATTCAAGTCATCAAACATTTATCAAACAGCTACTCTGTGCCAGGCATTGGGGAGACAAACTGCTGAGTCATTACCCTGTTCTCAGTGTGCATGCCGGTGGAGTGAGGAGTGGGTGGTGGGCAGAGAGACAGATGTCCTCCACACAAGTAACTGATTCAGTGGGATAAAGCAATGGCTGTGTGCATGGGGCTATGAGAGGCAGAGGGGAGCGTTGTTCTGTAAAGACAAAGATTGTGCTGGCAAGGCATGGCGGCTCATGCCTGTAATCCCGGCATTTTGGGAGGCTGAGGTGGGTGGATCACGTAAGGTCAGGAGTTTGAGACCAGCCTTGCTAACATGATGGAACCCCATCACTACTTAAATAAATAAATAAATAAAATACGAAAATTAGCTGGGCATGGTGGTGTATGCCTGTAATCCCAGCTACTCGGGAGGCTGGGGCAGGAGAATGGCTTGAACCCAGGCGGTGGAGGTTGCAGTGAGCCAAGATCACACCACTGCACTCCAGCCTGGGTGACAGAGCAAGGCTCTGTGTCAAAAACAAAAAAAAAAATTAAATTAAAAAATATTGTGCTCAGGGAAGCAGCTACCTAAGAAGAAGATGAAGACAGCTTTTCTTTTTTTTTTTTTTTTTGAGACAGTCTCACTCTGTCACCAGGCTGGAGCTTAGTGGCGTGATCTCAGCTCACTGCAACCTCCAACTCTCCAGTGCAAGGAATTCTCCTGCCTCAGCCTCCAGAGTAGATGGTACTACAGGTGTACGCCACCATGCCCAGCTAATTTTTGTATTTGTAGTAGAGACGGGGTTTCACCATGGTCTCAGTCTCTAGGATGGTCATCTCTTGACTTGTGATCCACCCACTTCGGCTTCCCAAAGAGCTGTGGTTACAGGTGTGAGCCACTGCACCTGGCCTGAACACAGCTTTAAAGGGAGAATAACTCAGCAGCAGAGCAGCATAGAATTGCATTCTGTCCAGGTGAAGGGAGGTCCTATTCACAGAAAAAAAAAAAAAAAATCAGAAGAAACTGGACAATTCCCGGAACTGAACTGTGTCTCTTAAAAATTCCTAGTTGCTGTCCTAACTCCTAACATGACTATATGTGAAGAAAGGGCCTGAGAGGAGGTAACTAATATCTAAAGAGGACATAAGACCGGGGTTTTAATCTGACTGCCATTTTTATACAAAAAGAGATATCCGAGACACATGTATACACAGAGAAAAGGCCAAGTGAGGACACACTCAGAAGACGGTTGTCAGAAAACCAGGGAGAGAGGCCAAGAAGAGACTGAACCTACCCACACTGTGACTTTAGATTTCCAGCCCCCAGAAGGCTAAGAAAATAAATCTGTGTTGCTGAAGTCACCCAGCCTGGGGTATTTTGTTATGGTGTCCCTGGCCAGCTAATAAACCAGGGAATGAGTAAAAACCATCGACAAAGCCTGTTTCAATGAGGAGAAGGAACAAAAGGTGAGGAAAGATTGAAAACCAACCAGTACATGTCTTTCTTCTCCCCTTATGGGTTTGTTTTGTGAAATCGAGCCTGTCCCTCGATGAAGGTGCTTCTTACAGGCTTCTTTCTCTATCCTGGAATATATCTTTGGTAGCTTTTATTCTAGACGTTAGACTTTTCAGGTGGGGGGCGGGTAAAGAGCATCAGTTACATATCCCTATCCATGTTTTAAAAAAATCAATAATTACATTTCAGAGGATAAAGGGAACCTTGATGGGAGCTTTGTCCTTACTCTCTATTTTACAAATCACACTCCATAGAGTCGAATTTCTATTCTTAATCCAGAATCCCTTCCTTTGAGAAAATGTCTCAAACTATCCCATTCCAAAGCAACCCCACTCATCCATACAAGGCAGGATGGTAACTCTCCCCTCCCTCACTGACAGTCAGAGTATGTTGTCCCTCCGGTCACTGTAATTGGTTCACAGACAGACAGAAGACTCACGCCACAAATCAGATCGCCTCTCTACGATCTATGCTACAATGATCAGAAAACACACTTCCTCTTCTGGATTGTATGGGCCTTTTTTTGTTGAAGGGAGCAGTGAAAATTTTAAAAAATAGAGAGTCAAATGATGGAGGAGGGAGTTTCTGGTAAGACTGAGACAACACCAGGCGTGGTGGCTCAAGCCTGTAATTCCAGCACTTTGAGAGGCCAAGGTGAGCAGATGATTTGAAGTCAGGAGTTCAAAACCAGCCTGGCGAAGATGGTGAAATTCCATCTCTATTAAAATACAAAAATTAGCCAAGAGTGGTGGTGGGTGCCTGTAGTCCCAGCTATTTGGGAGGCTGAGGCAGGAGAATCGCTTGAACCCAGGAGGCAGAGGATGCAGTGAGTCAAGACTGTGCCACTGTACTCTAACCTGGGAGACAGAATAAGACTCACTCTCGATTAGAAAAAAAAAAAGAAAGAAAAAAGAAAGAAAAAGACATGTGGCCTAAGAATGCTAGAGTTTGTTTCTATTACGTGGCTTTACACTGAGAAAGTAGATTTATTTTGTTTGTTTTAAATTCAATTTCTTTTTCCTCTTTGAGACGTGGTCTCATTATGTTGCCTAGGCTGGTCTTGAATGCCTGAGCTGAAGCAGTCCTCCCGCCTCAGCCTCCCAAATTGCTGGGATTACAGGCATGAGCCACCATGCCTGGTTGAAAAGTACGTTCATATTTGTATTGTTTTCCACTCCTTCTCAAACCCCAGAAGAAAATGAGGAAATGTAGGCCAGGCCACAGTGGCTCACACCTGTAATCCCAGCACTTGGGAAAATGAAGGCAGGTGGACCACCTGAGGTCAGGAGTTTGAGACCAACATAGCCAACATGATGAGACCGCATCTCTATTCAAAAAATAATAAAAAAATTAGCCAGGCGTGGTGGCAAGTGCCTGTAGTCCCAGCTACTTGGGAGGCAGAGGCAGGAGAATGGCTTGAACCCATGAGGTGGAAGTTGCAGTGAGGCAAGATTGCACCACCGCACTGCAGCCCGGGCGACAGAGCGAGACTCCGCCTCCAGAAAAAAACAAAAAGAACCTGAGAAAATGTGATCAAACAGCTAAACTAGAAAGCCACCTAAGGAAATGTTTTTAAACAGATTTCAGGAACTAAGGCTCAGAGAAGTTACAAAGCTTGCCCAAAGAGATCATGACGGAGCAGAACGTGAATCCACTCTTTCTGGTCCCAGGAAAAGTTCTCCTTCTATGCGAGGCAGGAGGCGACAAGCCGCAAGGAAGAGCAACCAGAACCCAGGTCCATTCATGTTTCAGGAGGACTCCTCTCATCGCACATCTCCTTGCGCTCTGTTTGTGTGTTCCTCCATCCTTCCCGAGAACATATGTTCTCAGCCGGTTGAGATAAGGCCAGCTGAAGCTAGTCTCCATTCTCCCATCTGTTCCTTCTCTGAGGAAACCAGGGAGAGAGGTTATGATTCAAAAGACTCAGGCCCCCAGGTGTTTTCATCATAGTATGTCTTACGGACCATTAAAGCACACCCCGCCTGTGAGAAAGGTGACCTTACTTCAAAACAAAGGTGAAAAATAGAAAAATCAGAGTTTTTGACTCGTCATTTTGGCCAATTCCTAAAAGACCACCATAAACTGCACCCTTCACACCAAGAGTTGCAATCCTGGCCAGTGATTTGCTGGACATTCATCATGTGACAGGTTATGTGCTAAGAGTTTAACAGATCTTATCTAATTAAATCCTCTTAACTATTCGCTGAGAGAGCACTGACCTCCTCTCTATTACAGACGAGGAGCCTGAGGCAAGGAGAGAGGTGAAGTCGCTTGCTCAAGTCAACATAGCTAGGGAAGCTGACAGGCTGGGATTCAGATGCAGCCTCAAAAAGCCAAGTAATAACTTTTGAAAGGTTTCTGGGCTAGCTGTGGTGACTCATCCCTATAATCCCAGCACATGGGGAGGCCAAGGCAGGAGGATTGCCTGAAGTTCAGAAAATGGAGACCAGCCTTGGGCAACACAGTAAGACCTTGTCTCTACAAAAAATTTAAAAAATAATTAGCTGGGCAGAGTGGAGTTGAGTCTAGAGTCCTAGCTAATTGGGAGACTCAGGCAGGAGGATCACTTGAGCCCAGGAGTTTGACAGTGAAGTGAATTGTGACTGCACCACTGCAATCCAGCCTGGGCGACTGATGGAGACCCTGAATCCTCTTACCTTCCCCCTGCCAACAAAAGGAAAAAAAGATTCTTGGAGAACATATTTTAAATAAAAGAAGATTCTTAGAAAACACCAGTAGGGCTTGGAGATGTAAATCAAGGAGGAGAAAGCAGGCTATGCACCAAGTCCATTTCCCAGCCAGTTACCACTGCGGGTAAGAGCTTCTTTTCAGCAGAGAACTCAGGGATTAAGTGTGGAGCTTACTTTATGGCACACATAAGCAACGTAGAGCCAGTACAAGGCCAGCTGGCCAGACCTGGCCCACTGAGTATTTTTATAAATAAAGTTTTATTGGAACACAGCCACACCCATATGTTATTATCTATGGCTGTTTTTGCGCTACAAGGGTATAGTTGAACAGCTATCACAGAGACCATATGGCACCTCCATCCTAAAATATTGACTATATCTGGTCCTTTACTGAAAACACTTGCCAACCCCTAATCTTAAGGAAAACATGGTTATTTATAAAGGAAATCCTGAGTTACCCATTGGAGGCTGCTGGGGAAAGGGTGCTTTAATTCCCTGGCATTTCCAGTGAAATATCTGTGTACGCAGATGGGGCTCCAGAAAGACCTCAGGCCAAAAGACACCTGTGGAAGTTGAGCCAGATGCCTTTAAATGGTAAATGCCCCCAGTTTTGTTGGGATGGAGGGCAGTGATATGATCTCAGCTTACTGCAACCTTTGCCTCCTAGGTTCAGGCGATTCCCCCGTCTCAGCCTCCCAAGCAGCTGGGATTACAGGTGCCCAGCACCACACTCAGCTAAGTTTTGTATTTTTAGTACAGATGGGGTTTCACCATGTTGCCCAGGCTGGTCTCGAACTCCTGATCTCAGGTAATCTGCTTGCCTTGACCTCCCAAAATGCTGGAATTACAGGTGTGAGCCACCGAGCCAAGCCAGCACCAGCAGATTCTGTTATAAAAATCAACTTCAAAGGTAGAAACTGGTGGCCCATGGGTCACAGATTTGTTTAACTCGGTCATGTAGTGTTTTCCAGAAGTGAGAACTATATTTCTCATTTTTTAAAAAAATCAGAATATCCATGTTTTCTTTAAAATGATAAAATCTGGCACCATTGGATCTCCATTCCTGTAGAGCCATCTAGAATCGGCACAGGTTGTTCAGACCAGCAATAGCCCACGTTTGACTGATAACATTAACTGCCTGGCCCCAGGTAAGCATCTGCGTTCGAGACCCCTCGGTGTACACATTATCACCCTCATATTAGGCTAAGAGAGGTTACATGACTTGCCCGAGGACATGTGACCATTAAGTGGCTGAGCTGGAACTTTGCTGCCAATTTGCTTTCCTAAGCAGTCTGAGGTCACAGCCCTTTCTTCCCCATACTCTCATCCCTATGTACTGTGCCCCTTCCTTGGTGTGACCCCAGCAAAGGGACTCTGGGTGCAGAGCTGGCCCCTGCTCTGTCTTCACAAAGCCTGAATAATACATTAGAACACGGGACGCAGAATGTTAAGATAAGAATAAGTGCTGCTGAAAGTCGCGACCCTTCTCACCCAGGAGGAGAAAAGAGTACTCCAGACAGCAGCCAGCCACTTTGCAGGCTGCCTTCATTCTTCCAGACAGAAGAGCTGAGAGCTGCAACTTCACAGCTACCCAGAAATCAGCCATCACCAATCAACTGGAGTTGCTAATTGGATTCTGATGAATCATTCCCACAGCGCTCCGTTCCTCAGGTTCTTCTCTAGTTTGCATGGATGTGATACCCCGCTACAGGGTACTATGGCAACAGGAGTCATGACTTCAAACGATCTGCCCAACTCTGCCTCCCAAACTGCTGGGATTACAGGTGTGAGCTATCGAACCCAGCCTGTCCCAGCTACCTGGGAGGCTGAAGTGGGAGGACTACTTCACAATAGGCATTTAAGGCTACAGTGAACTGTGATTGCACTATTGCACTGCACTCCAGCTGGGAAACAGAGTAAAAAAGAAAAAAAAAAAGGTCATCCTTACCTGTGAGGTCCTCCAATAGAGCAAGTATGAGTTCATCTGCCTTCTACCTCTTGCTTGCTATAGTTACCAGATTTTCAGATCTACGAAGCCGAATCCAGTCTCTCTCTGCCCATCCATTCTTCCTAACCATCAGTTCTATTTCTATAACATATCTGCTTTATAAACAAACCCATTCTTACAACATGCAACAGGTATGAAGGGCGGAAAAGGGGTGTAATTGAGGAGGTAGAGTCCTTGATGGAATTTCAAGTCTGTTGATGGACAGGTGCAAGGACCTTCAGGAAACTCCCCAGCATGGTCCCCTTACTAGGAAGAAAGAAGGGATCAAAAGTTTACGGCGCTTTAATAGAATGTTAGAGGACTCTGGTGTATATTTCAAACTACAGATTTCCTCATTTTCCAAGTGAGAAAACTGAGCTTCCACATGGCTAATTATCTTTCTGAAAGCCATAGAGAAGGAAGGAAGGGAGGGAGGGAGGGAAGATGGGAGGGAGGGAGGCAGACAAAGCAAAGCTCATTTGAACCCGGTTCTATCTGGCTCCACAACCTGGGAGCTTCCTATGATATTACGCTCCCTCATATACCATTTCTTCCACTGATGAGACAGCAACAGCAGCCACTTTTTTTTGAGACAGACTTTCGCTCTTGTTGCCCAGGCTGCAGTGCAATGGTGCAGACTTAGATTTAGAGGAATCTCATTCAAAGTACATAGAATTGTTCTTCTCCTCATCAGTATTTACCTAAATCATCACTGTCATCACTCACACATCTATTTTTGCTGTGTGGGCAGACAGAAGATTAAAGGAGCTTCAGCTAGTCCTGAATTGTTGGGTTCCTGGATTTGTTGGAGGGCAAATGGGCATTGTGGTTTGAGCTGTTACTCTTAAGCATCTCACAAAACCTAGCTTGGTCAGAGCAACTCACAGCAGCCCCTTCCCATATGGGATCCAACAAGGACTCACACCCAAGCCCCTCTGATAGCCACAGGTAACCTATCTGTGCCTATTTATCTATTGGTTTTATTTTTTAGATGGAGTCTTACTCTGTCACCCAGACCGGAGTGCAGTGGTGTAACCCTGGCTCACTGCAAGCTCTGTCTCCTAGGATCAAGTGATTCTCCTGCCTCAGCCTCCTGAGTAGCTGGGATTACTGGCAACTGACACCACGCCCAACTAATTTTTGTAATTTTAGTAGGGACAGGGTTTCACCATGTTGGCCAGTTTGACTTGTGCCTTTTTGAATTGATATGGATAGTGTAACTTACACAAACTTTAGATAGCACCCAAGCCATTTCTACCATCTCATTTAAATCACAGTTGCGATTAAATTATCTATTTAAGAAATGAAACTCAGTAACAGTAAATTACAAAGAGACTTAATGTTTATCTTTCACCATCTATATGAAATCTTTTTAATCAAAAATTCTAGTCCAGCAAAATGGCTCACATCTGTAATCCCAGAACTTTGGGAGACTGAGGCAGGCTGATCACTTGAGGCCAGGAGTTCAAGACCAGCCTGGCCAATATGGCCAAGCCCCATCTCTACCAAAATTACAAAAATTAGCCAGGAATGGTAGCACATGCCTGTAATCCCAGCTACTCAGATGGGTGAGGCATGAGAATCACTTGAACTTGGCAGGCAGAGGTTACAGTAAACTGAAATTGCTCCCACTGACCTCTAGCCTGGGTGACAAAGCAACACTCTTGTCTCAAAATAAAAAAAAGAAACACTGTGAAACTGTTTAATTCTGTGCCAAGCAGAGCACAGTCATTAATCCAGATAATTATAGATGTCTACTATATGAAGCTACCTGAACCTTTGGACCAAGTTACACATTATTTGAGCCTCTAGGTAATTTATTTAGTTGTCATTTCAAGAAAACTTGGCCCCAAATGATGACTCCTGATACACTCAAGTCTGCAATATTTGAGGAGTGAGGAAACTGCTATGATTTTCATATATCTCATTTCAAAACTGAATAGTTAAAACATATTTCCCTTCCATGAAAAGTGCGTGTCAGTAGTTAGGAGGCCTGGGTTCTAATTTCAATGATGCCATTAATTAACGGTGTGACCTTGGCAGGTTGCTAAGTTTTTCTGGGCCACTGTTTCTTCAGGAGTAAACTGACAGGAAAAGAACAAAACCCCCTCCAGTGTTAATGTCCCAGACTTCGTCACATGTCAAGGTAGATCTCTAAGACGAGTGACTTTCGATGATAGACTGGATTGGGAAAATGTGGCACATATACACCATGGAATATTATGCAGCAATCAGAAATGATGAGTTTGTGTCGTTTGTAGGGACATGGATGAATCTGGAGAACATCATTCTCAGCAAACTGACACAAGAACAGAAAATGAAACACTGCATATTCTCACTCATAGGCGGGTGATGAAAAATGAGAACACATGGACACAGGGAGGGGAGTACTACACACTGGGGTCTATTGGGGGGAATAGGGGAGGGACAGTGGTGGGGGGGAGCTGGAGGGATAGCCTGGGGAGAAATGCCAAATGTGGGTGAAGGGGAGAAAGGAAGCAAAACACACTGCCATGTGTGTACCTATGCAACTGTATTGCATGTTCTGCACATGTACCCCAAAACCAAAAATGCAATAAAAAAATTAAAAAAAAAAAGATGAGTGACTGCAAGAAGAGTTATAGTGCATTCCTGGAAAAAATCTCCAATCCCCATTTTTTATTTTATTATATTTTTTGAAACTGAGTCTCGCTCTCCCACCCAGGCTGGAGTACAGTGGTGCAATCTCGGCTCACTGCAACCTTTGCCTCCTGGATTCAAGTGATTCTCCTGCCTAAGCCTCCTGAGAAACTGGGATTTTAGGCACAGCCACCATGTAAGGTAATTTTTGGATTTTTAGTAGAGACAGCATTTCACCATGAGGGCCAGGCTAGTTTCAAACCCCTGACCTCAAGTGATCTGCTGGCCTTGGCCTCCCAAAGTGCTGGGATTACAGGCGTGAGCCACTGCCCCCAGCCTCTATTCCCCATTTTCTGCCCTTTAACCTAGAGTGCCCTCCTATAAATAGTCCAGCTAAATCCACCACACATAGCCAGAGGGAAAAGAAAGTGAAAAGAAAAAGAATTAAAAAAACAGCAATTGAATGCCTGGTAATGCTAGAATGTTAGGCATCTACCTTATTTAATCCTTATTAATTTTGTGGATAAGACTCAGAAATTTTAGATACCACTAACAAGAAAAAGGATGGCAGGAATACCAAAAATAACAACAACAGCAATGGTAACAGTTACATTTTTGCAACCCTTACTATTTTCCAGGTAACGTTTTACGTGCTTTGTTCACTGAACCTTCTTGCCGACAAAAGGCTTTGGTTTCAATTGACATTTTCACTTTCTTTGAGAAGATACCAAAAAATAGAATGGCTAAAGATTTGCCCAAGATTATTATATTTGCAACCTACCTGATAGTTATAGGACAATGAGCTAATCTGGACAATGATAGATTATATTCTACACCAGAAAAGTAAATCCATACTTTTTTTTAAACAATGAATTTGAGTAGTTCAAAATACCTATAGGTACACTCTGTTTTTAAAGGTATTTGATTGCAGTTGTTTTCCAGCAAGTTAGCAGAAACTGAGGGTATCAATATCACAATTGGCTCCCATTTCTACAGAGTTGTGTAAACCAGAAATACAATTCTAAGGTCCCCCAACCATCTGAATGGACCCCTCCTCTCAGCCAGGGTATTCCAAAGTTGACCTCAAAAACTGATTCAGGTTATGGCAGGAATGCCTCATGATACCCTCCTCCCTTTTGGAATTCAGGAAAAGCCAACCAGAATTTAATCAGTACAGATCTTACGTCTGAGGAGAAACATTTAAATCTGTTCTCTCTGCAGCCTGCTACCTGGAGGCTTCATCCAAATGATAAAACTCTGGCCTCCAAAACCCCCTATCCTAACCCAGGCCTTCCTTTCTATCAGTAATAACTCTTTTAATCAATTGCCAATAACGTGGAAGCCCACCCCACCATAGCCCCTGCTTCCCATTGTCCTACCTTTCCAGACTAAACCAATGGAAATCTTACATGTATTTGATCCATGCCTCATGTCTACCCAAAAGGTACAAAAATAGGCTGTGCCCTGACCACCGTGGGTATGTGTTCTAAAAATCTCCTGATGGCTGTGTCACTCAGAATAAATCTCTTCCAAGTTTTACAGAGTTTGACTCTTTTCATTGACAGATGAACGGTCAACACATAGAAAATTCAAAAAAAAAAAAAAGTCCATAGTAATAAGACTTTCCTATAAGAAATACACTACTTTTCATGGCTTCTATTAGCCAAATTCATTGGCCAGATATTTCTTTCAGAAATGTCCACTTTACAGTTATTATCTTTTAGAAATACACATTAAAATAGCAACAAAGAAAATTATCTGCTTCCAAAGATCCAGGGTGCATGTGTGGTGGTTGTGGGGGGACGTGGGGATGAAGGTAAAAAGGAAATGGGGTTGGTCTTGAGTTGGCAATTGTTGAATCTGGGTGATGAGTACCCAGGGATTCGTTATACAATTCTAATTTCTTATAGACATAGTTGATTTTTCCAGAAAAAAAAAATTTAGAAAAAAATTTATCATTTTCAAAATATTTTAAAGGTACAGTTATTGGCTGGTGAGTCTTAAACATTTCAGAGACCAGCTTTTAAAATAAACTCTTTCTGAGCATTCGGAAAGAACCTCTTTAAAGAGGCAACAATTTTATCTGCTTTGAATTACCAATACAGCATGGAATTATCCTACCTCTAGCTGTATGAGTTCTTGTTTTAATATTAATCGAATGCTGTCCTCTCTCAGCCTTAGTTTTATATCTATGAAATAGGGGTCATAGTCATAATTACCTTATGGTGCTTCTGTGAATATTTTATAGGGATGTCAAGTGCTTAGGCTGGAGTATACAGGAAACAATTAAGCAATGAAAAAAATGTAGTCCTTAATATCCTCCCCAGAGCATTTTATGTTTCTGGATACATAGTAGGGAGTCAATTAGTCAATGTCGGATGAAGGAAGAGAGTAATGATAATGGGAGAGGCGCTAATAAAACATATCCAATTAGGTGTTATCAGAATCTCACAAAGTCACCAAAAAGTTTTTGTTTATTTGTGGTTTGTGCCTATGCTCATTGAGAGTTGGTTCAACAACTTGGTGATTAAAACAAATATCTTGCATCTCCAACAAATTTAGTGGCATAAAACGGAAGGCAATTACTCAACTCTGATTTAGGCTTAATATGCAGCATCCCTTAATTTATTCTAATTTAATATTCAAAAGGATATCCTTAAGGTAATATCTTTGCACAGCTCGCAATGACTGCAACACAGTAAATTAAGGCCAGCATCCATCAAGTGCACAGGAGCTGAACCCCTGGAGCAGAAAGCGAACCTCGGATCTAAGGAAATGCCCGCAGTCAGCCTGATGCAGGCAAAACACTCCTGTGCATTGAGAAGACACCCTCTTGCCATTATCCAAACTTAGCTCATTAACCCCCAGATATGCAATCAGTGCCTGAGCATAAGCAAAGCAGACATATTTACACATCGGCGCAGATTGGTCCCCAGTCACACAAACCCAAGGGTTCCATTAGCAACCGATGTGGAGGCTAGCATGCCTCCTGTTCAGGATCTAGACCACAGGTATCCTGGCTCAGGATAAACTCTGCGGCATGCCTTAGAGACAGGCACGCTCTGTGCTTGACAGCCCACCTCGCCTCTACAAGGCATTTTCTATTCTTCTGATTAAAACAAGGAAGATGTCTCACTTAGCTACCACGCTGATTCTCAAACCTGCTAATCGCCCTTTGAATAAGACAGGTTGCATTTAGGAATAAGATGTCAGCAAAGTATGCAGGGGAGTGTGTGCTTGTGTGTACATGCACAATGGGGATAAGTTACGCATTTTTGAATATTCAAGGACGACAGATTTTGACTGCAAATACTACTGAAGGCGTGAGCTATCTACTGCCATGAGACAAATTACTCTGAAATGTAATGGCTTAAGACAACAATAATCACATATTACTGTATGAGAAAACTGACAGAGAGAGAGAGATTTCCTTTTTGAAATCTAGTCTTGGAAGTCACATGATACTGCTTCTGCTACATTCTATTGTATTCACGGGGAGGGAGATGAAGCTCTACTTTTTGAAGGGAAACCACCAAAGAACTTGCAGACACCGTCTGAAGCCTCCACTCTGAACATCTGCTGTATGCAGGAACCATGCTAAGCACATTACTTCTGCTGCCTCCCCCAATTCTGAACATATACTCTGAGCTATGATTATTATTATCCCACTTTGATGATGAGAAAATTAGACCAGATAGCCATATGGCTCAAGATCACTAAATTAGTTCCTGTAAATAAACGTTTTTCTATTTTTGTTTGTTCTTATTTTTTTGAGATGGAGTCTCACCGTCACCCAGGCTGGAGTGCAGTGGCACGATCTTGGCTCACTGCAGCAACCTCTGCCTACCGGGCTTAAGTAATCCTTCTATCTCAGCCTCCCAAGTTGCAAATGCCACCATGACCACCTAATTTTTGCCATTTTTGGTAGAGACAGGGTTTCACCACGTTGCCCAGGCTGTTCTCAAACTCCTGAGATCAAGCGATCTGCCAGCCTTGGCCTCCCAAAGTGCTGGGATGGCAGGCGGGAGCCTCCATGCCCAGCCTAAAGTAGTCTTTCAAGTGATGGCAAAAGCACAGCCCCTCTCTCTGAGATCCCACTGAACTGAGCAAAGAGCCTTACAGCCTTTTTTCTTTAAGAAAAAGTCTCAAGATTTAGCCAGATGTGGTGGTGCGTACCTGTAACTCTAGCTACTCAAAAGGCTGAGGCAGGAGAATCACATGAGCCTAGGAGGTGGTGGTTGCAGTGAGCCGAGATTGTGCCACTGCACTCCAGCCTGAGCAGCAACAACAGCAAAACTCTGCCTCAAGAGAAAAAAGAAAAAGGAAAATCTTGAGATTGTTATTTTTAACTCCCACACATGAGAATATGGTACTTGTCTTTCTGTGCTGGAATTATTTCACTTAACACAGTGACCTTCAGTCTCCTCTATGTTGCTGCCAATGACATGACTTTCTTCTCTTTTTAAACGATTCCTTCTTTTTATGGCCAAATAGTATTCCACTGCAAACATGTACCACATTTTCTTTATCCATTCACCCACTGATGGACAGTTAGCTGGATGCCTCTTCTTGGCTGTTGTGAATAGTGCTGCAGTACACAGCGGGGGTGCAGGTATCCCTTCGAAATCCTGATCAGGACATACTATCTGCATGTAAAGAATACTCACATGTATTCCATAAATACATAAAATATTCTGTATCCATAAAACAATAAAAAGAAAAACATCACAAAAAAGACAATCACAAGAGCAATAGCTCCAGTCCTGTCTAAAGAGTTGCTTTCACAGTGACTCAAGTTACTGCTCTGTAGTTCCATAGCAAGAGTCCACAGACCAGGTCCTGGAGCTAGACACTAGGTAGGTGAGCATGTACTGTTAGGAACACTCTTTGTACCAGAAGACCAGGAAGTTCCCTGTCTCACTGTGGGTGGCAGAAGGGCACCTCCAACTGCCTCTGCAATGCTGCTGTCATACACCTCAAGGAATCTCGGATGGCACCTCTAGCCCAGCGCACCAGTGTGTTCCCTCCTGACCCCTGCCTGGTAGGCTGAGAGGATGAGCATTAACTCTAGTGACAGTTACTCTGACTTTTCAGTATCATGCTGTGTCTTTTTTTTTTAAGCACCCAAACACCAGTATTTTTGTTCAATAACTTTGTTTTGACAAAAAAAATTATAAAATCCCAATTCCTGATCTCTTAAGATGAGGAGAGGTAAATACTGCATGGAAATTTTGGATACAGAAGATGAACTCACTTAAAAGGTATTCTGACCCTACTTCTTCCCCACCCCTTTTAACTCTTCCCAATTTTTGTTTTTGCTTTTTTTTTTTTTTTGATACAGAGTTTCGCTTTGTCCCTCAGGCTGGAGTGCAGTGGTACGATCTTGGCCCACGGCAACCTCTGCCTCCCTGTTTCAATCAATTCTCCTGTCTCAGCCCCCAGAGTACCTGGGATTACAGTCATCTGCCACCATACCGGGGTAATTTTTGTATTTTGAGTAGAGACAGTGTTTCACCATATTGGCAAGGCTGGTCTCGAACTCTTGACTTCAGGTGATCTGCCCACCTCAGCCTCCCAAACAGCTGGGATTGATTACAGGGATGAGCCACTGTACATGGCCAGGATGGCTATTATTTTTGAAAACTGAATGTAAGTGCTGGCAAGGATGTGGAGGAATTGGAACGCTTGTGTACTGCTAATGGAAATGCAAAATGTTGCAGTGCTATGGAAAAGAGTATAGTGGTTCCCCCCAAAAAATCATAAATTACCATATGATCCATCAATTTCACTTGTGGCTATATACTCAAGACAACGGAAAGCAGGGATTCTGACAGATACTGTACACCCGTGCTCATGGCATAATTATTCACAGTAGCTGAAGCATGGAAGGAACCCACGTGTCCATCAATGGATGGAGGGGTAAGAAAAATGTGGTTTATATATACAATGCAATATTATTCATCCTTAGAAAAAAATCTTGTCACATGACATAGATGAACCTTGAGGTTATGATGGTGAGTGAAATAAACCAGTAACAAAAAGACAAATATTAGATGATTCCACTCACAGGAGGTATTAGAATAGTGAAATTCATAAAGACACAAAGTAGAATAGTGGTTGCCAGAGGCTGGGTGGGAGGCAGGATGGGAGTTATGTTTAATGGATACAGAGTTTCAGTTTTACAAGATGAATAATGTTCTAGAGATGAATAGTGGCCACGGTTACACAACCATGTGACTGTATTTAATGCCTCCAAACTGCAATAAAGAAAGTTAAAATGGTAAATTTTACATTATATATACATGTATATATATATATTTTTTTTCTTTTTGAGACCGAGTTTCACTCTTGTTACCCAGGTTGGAGTGCAATGGCGCAATCTCGGCTCACCACAACCTCCGCCTCCTGGGTTCAAGCAATTCTCCTGCCTCAGCCTCCCGAGTAGCTGGGATTACAGGCACGCGCCACCGTGCCCAGCTAATTTTTTGTATTTTCAGTAGAGATGGGGTTTCACCATGTTGACCAGGATGGTCTCGATCTCTTGACCTCGTGATCCACCCGCCTCGGCCTCCCAAAGTGCTGGGATTACAGGCTTGAGCCACCGTGCCCGGCCCCATTATATATATTTTACACAACTCAGAAACAAATTTAACAAAAAGAGAGTTATGTGAAGTTGAAACATGTGTCTGAGCACTTTAGTATCCAGTGCAACTATCCAAGACAGATGCCTAGGGCTGCTGGTTTGGACAGTCTGCGGACAGGCCCATTGGAGGCAGAACTGAGGCCAGATACCCACAGCCATCACTAACTTCCCTGCCACATGGGTGAAACACTTGAAAGCAGATCCTCCTAAGGATGTACTTGACAAAGGAGTGCTAGGGTTTTAATGCTTCCTCCAAAACTCAGGTTGAAATTTAATTGCCAATTTAGTAGTACTGAAAGGTGGGGCCTTCAAGAGGTGATCTAGGCCCAGCATGGTGGCTTATGCATGTAATCCCAGCACTTTGGGAAACTGAGGCAGGTGGATCACCTGAAGTCCGGCGTTTCAGACCAGCCTAACCAACATGGTGAAACCTCATCTCTACTAAACATACAAAAAAATTAGCTGTGTGTGGTGGCATGTGCCTATTATTCCAGCTACTTGGGAGGCTGAGACAGGGAGATTGCTCGAACATAGGAGGTAGAGATTATGGTGAACTGAGATCATGTCATTGCACTCTAGCCTGGGTGACAGAGTGAGACTCCATCTCAAAAAAACAAAACACAACAAAACAAGAACAGAAAAGGAGGTGATCAGGTCATGAAGGCTCTGCCCTCATGAACGGATTATTGCAGGAGTGGGTTAGTTACCTCAGGAGTGAGTGAATTTTCACTGGAGTGGGTTAGTTAATCATGGGAGTGGATTCCTGATTAAAGGATGAGTTCAGCCCCCTGGTTCTCTTGCTCACTCCCCACCTCCTCCTTCTCTCCTGTGCTTCTACTATGTGATGCCTTCCACCATGCCCTCATCAGACACAGGTGCCATCCTCTTGGACTTCCGAGCCTCCAGAATCACAGTCGAATAAACTCATTTTTCTTTGTAAATTACCCACTTTGCAGCATTCTGTGATAGCAGCATGAAACAGACCACAACAAAGAGCTTTACACAAGCAAAAGTGTGGGCGAGACCCACCAACTGGAAGCAGTCTGACTCTGAGTTTGTGAGTCTCTCATTCGTTTCCTCATCTCTGCAACAGGGATAGAAAGGGGCAAAGACAAAGCACCCTGGTGGTTGGGGGGTGGGATTTGTCTTTGTTGTAAGGTGGCAGGGAGTGTGACTTGACCAAGTCCTTGAGTGAACAAATTGGCAAGATGTCCCCGGCCTTAAAACAAGCATCCTCATTGACACAATTCCACTTCTAGGATTATGCCCTGCAGAAACGCCTCTCTTATTTTTTAATAGCACCAAAGAGAAAAAAAAACAAACAAACCCTAAATGCCCATCAGTAGAGTATAGGTTAAAAATGTTATGCTGTATCTGTACAGTGAAATACTAGTAAGGAAAGGCCAATGTGTTCTGAATTTCTTTTAAAACCACAACTCTTGCAATATAAAATCAATAAACATTTATTCAGTATCTGCTTTGCTAAATGTTACGCATACAGCAATGAAAAACAAGACAACAAATCCTAATTTCTACATTCAAACAGTTTACAATCCAGAAAGGAGAAAATAGGACATAAGAGTGTGTGTGTGTGTGTGTGTGTGTGTGTGTGTGTCTGTGTGGATACATATACAGATATAAATATACATACAAAAACACACACACAGAAGACTTGGTTAGGGTAAGAGGGCAGGGAGTATTGGATAGGAACATGCTACTGCAGTTAAGATTGATCCAGAACGTTCTCTTACAAGAAGACATCTGCTCATAGACTGAAGGAAATGAGAAAACCGTGTAGCTTTCTGAGGGAGGACCAAATGGCCAATAAACGTATAAAAAGATTTTAACCCCACTTAAAAAATGGGAAATTAGGCAAGAAACAGTGGCTAACACCTGTAAACCCAACACGTTGGGAGGCCAAGGTGGACAGATCACCTGAGATCAGGAGTTCAAGACCAGCCTGGCCAACATGGTAAATTTCTGTCTCTACTAAAAATTCCGAAATTATCCGGGCACGATGACAGGTGCCTGTAATCCAAGCTACTTTGGAGGCTGAGGCATGAGAATCACTCGAACCTGAGAGGCAGAGGTTGCAGTGAGCCAAGATCATGCCACTACTTCAGCCTGAGCAACAGAGTGAGACTCCTACTCAACAAAAAAAAAGAAAAAAATAGCTATTCTGATGCGTGCAAGGTGGTATCTCATTGTGACTTTGATTTGCACTTCTCTGATAATTACTCAGCTGATGTTGAGTATCTTCTTATGTGCATATTGTCCATTTGCATGTCTCTTTTGGGAAAATGTCTATTCACATCCTTTGCTCGGTTTAGAAGCAGGTTGTTTGCTTTTCTGTGGTTTTTAGGAGCTCTCGGTATCTTCTCAATATTAATCCCTTGTCAGAGACGGGACAGTATCTCTTCTCTTCATTCCTATAGAACAGACGGAGGAGCTGACATGCAGCCTCTCATCATTCAAGAGCAGGCAGAGTGAAGCATCATAACCAGCAGGGCTCATGTGCTTTGAGACAGAAGGGATAAGCAAGGATGTTGAAAGAAGACAGAGATTTCACTCTGTTTTTCCTGTTACTTCTTGGACAGGTTGGCAAGCTTCATTCTGATTCCTGAGAAACTACGGGGTAAGAAACGCACAGTGGGCGTTTTCCTTCTACACGTTTTCTGTCCTCCATCATCAGGGCTAAGGCAGTGTTTTTTAAATGTAGGTCAGGATGAAAAGAGATTTAACTTTTAATGTTTGAATTAAAACAGCATGAGCAACTTCTTTGAATACAATAAAAAAAGCTACAGGATATTCCCTGAAACAATCATTTCTAACTATTTTCCTCTGCATTTCATAAATAATAAATGTGGTAAAAAAATAACCCTGTAGTAACACATTCTCTAATACACTAGTTATGCAAGCTGGATATAGCTCCAAGAATCCCTAAATGTGAGAAAAATTGAATTTGGTGGTACTTTTTTTAAGCTAAAAATTAAATTTCCCCGGCCCCATGCAGACCTGTTCCCTCCCAGCTTTAGTCATAACTGGATTTTTAAGCCTTCTGAAAACACTGTGGTTTGCAATAAAGCAAAGCAATGTGTCAAAAACTGCTTAGAATACAGAAAAGCATGCTTCTGATATATACCAGAGAACTGCTGTTTACCTGGTAGAGGCTTCGATATTGCTTGTGGATGTCATTTTGACAATGGTGACTTGCACTGGGACTCTAACTTTGCCTATATTCACATTATGAATTAAAAAAAACAAGCCAGATCCCTCTTCCAGAGCTTCCCTAGTTTCCTACCTCTAATTCAACCCTTAAAAACATCTTCTTTTTCTCTGTGATAAAGGGTAGAATCCAAGCAGTTAAGAACACGATTGGCTTCCAAGAGTAGAATGTGTTTGCTCCGAAGGTAGCAGGGTGTCCAGGTGAAGGGACGCGTTTAATAAAGTATTGAAGAGTTGCAATGTGGGTCCGTGAATAAAACACTAGATTGGGGATTGGGACAAACACGCTGTTTTCCTGGCGTCTTCCGAACTGGCTCACGTCTGCTCCCCTGGAAGCCAAGCATGCGTGTGCATGAACGACTCTAGCACTGTGAACACATCTCTACTTCCCAACGACATGAGATGACATCTGCTTTGGGGACCTGATGCCCAGATATCTGACAACTGATGCTCTACTGGGCTCCATTTCTAAGTTTCTGTTGTGATGATGGTGGCTGTGGTGGTGGTGGTTTTAAGTGGCTGATTTTTTGGGTGTGTTATTTTTCTTTCTGTGTGTGCGTATGTGTTTTCAGAGCGGAAAGAAAGCAAGCAATTTGAAATGATGAAACACACATACACATGCAACCGCTGACTGGCAGACATTAGAGTCTTTTCCTTACCACTCTGACCTCCCAGTTCTTCAATCATTTGAGGGCTACTTTTGAAGAATCCCACATGAACGCAAGGCTGCTAGAGATCTTGGGAGCTACAGGGTAACTGTCCAACACATTGCTGATCCCAAGGAATTTATAATTTCCTTGGGCCAACAAGGTTACCCTGGATAAAATGATTAGAGAAGACAAGACAGTGCATAATTAACGCATTAAAGCAGTCTTATTTCTGAGTTCAAGGCTCTTTCCTCAAGCATGTCCTGAGCTCTTTGCTGCCAGCTCACCCCTTCATTATCTTGCAACAGCCTCTGCTCCCAAAGTGCCCTTTGTTGGCCCCAGAAATCAGGACTCTCTTTTCCTCTTTTCTTCCCCGCCCTCCTTGCCCCGTCTTCTTCCAGATCTCCTTCGTCCCTGATCCGATGGTTCACAACCCTGGCTGTGAGCTTTCCAAAATCTAGATGCCCAGGGATCCTCAGACCAATTAAATCAGAATCTTCGGGGGCAGTACCCAGACATCCATCTTTTCTAACACTCCCCATGCTATGCCAATGTGCAGCCAATGCTGAAAACCCCATTCACACACACTAAGAATCGTGCCATCTGCTGAAGGGACCGAAGGCAAAACAAAGTAAACCAGCAGCTCTCGGTCATCTGGGGCTTCAACCCAAACTGGGGAAATTATAAATCTAGAGGAGCTGGGGCTAGGAGCGGGGAGCCAGCAGCAGCAGAACAGCAGCTCAGTGGGAAATTTTGGGGAACTGCAACTACCTTCAAGATTATGACCAGTGCCATTATATGCCATTATATTATATTTAGTATTTATATGAAGTTTAGCATATGCTATTATTATCTGTACACACTTGAAATCTGTTTTGAGATCCACATTTTCTGTTTCCTTTAGAGTTAGGCTTCTGGCTCTTCAGGATAGTGGCTCAACTCAGCAGAACAAACACTAATCAGGAGATTTTAGGTTCCAGACCTTCACAGGGCACTGACTTACAGAGAGAATAAGCGCAACCACAGGACCCTAAAATCTACTCTCCTGAAGGGAAGCAGGTGATGTTGACATTGTCACTATCATCCAAAATGCAACAGAGGTCTATGAAGCTCTTACTAAATGTCAGGCACTTTTTCAGGCACCCAGGAAACAGCAATGAATGAAGAAAAAAAAATGCTCACGTGGAGCTTCCATCTATATGGAAAGAAAGGAAACATTTTTGAAAATGATTATCAGCCAGTTAACACAAGACTGTTCAGAGCATTTTTTTTTTTTTTTTTTGTGACAGAGTGTCCCTCTGTTACCCAGGTTGGAGTGCAGTGATCTTGGCTCACTGCAATTTCCACCTCCTGGGTTCAAGCGATTCTGGTGCCTCAGCCTTCTAAGTAGCTGGGACTAGGTGTGTGTCACCATGCCTGGCTAATTTTTGTATTTTCAGTAGAGATGGAAACCAGCAGCTTCAGCAGGACCTGAGGATTAGTTAAAAAAGCAAATCCTAAAGCCCCACCCAGATCTAACAATTCAGAACTTGTGGGGGTGGGGCCCCTCAAACTCTCTAGGGGATTAAACCATCTACGGGAAGCTAATGTAACCTCAAGCTTGAGGTCCATATGTATAGGAAAAGAATCCATGGTAGATGGATTCACCTATCGAAGGGTTAACAACATTGAGTGGTGGATTAGCAACTGCTTGAGGAAGCTGGCTGAGAAGCTGGCAGAGGCTTGGCTAAGGGAAGGAGGAGCAACTGAATTCCAGCAAGGACAGCAAAACTCAGGCCCTGCGGGCTGTTTTTTTGTTTATTGTGTATTGGCATGAGACAGAATGATCAAAAAGATAATTTTAAGAACTCAAGAGACCCAGAAGAAGCCTTTCGAAGTTCAGTCTCCAAGATGCCTGTTCTCTTTCACCAGTTCTTAAAGGAATTAAGGGGGACAAAAGCTAAGTGGAATTTTTACCTTAACCATGCACAGATGTTTTTTCGGCCTGCAAAGCTGGGTCTTCTGCACCTTCAACACAAACGGAGAGGAGAGCCCCAGCATGCAACTCGAATTATCTTTCAAAGGCAGCGCCCGCAGGATTGCTCCTTACAATTTTCCAGAAAGCCTCTCCCTGGCCTGCAGCCCATAAGGCCACGGCAAATGTCATTAACTTAATCAACCTGCTGAACCTAATATCTACAGCTGAACACTGAGCAGAGCAGGGGAAATTCTGAGGTTAGCTGTGTGGTAAGGATCCCAACATATCTTCCTCAGGCAGGTCCCCTGTGGCACAAATCAGTGTATCCAGTCACTGCCAATTTTTTTTTTTTTTTTTTTTTTTTGAGATGGAGTCTCACTCTGTTGCCCAGGCTGCAATGCAGTGGTGCCATCTCGGCTCACTGTAACCCCCACTTCCTGGGTTCAAGGGAGTCTCCTGCCTCTGCTCTGGAGTTGCCTGGATTACAGGCATATGTCACCATGCCTGGCTAATTTTTTGTATTTGTATTTTTATTATTTTTTGAGATGGAGTCTCGCTCAGCCACCCAGGCTGGAGTGCAATGGCATGATCTTGGCTCACTGCAACCTCTGCCTCCCAGGTTCAAGTGATTCTCCTGCCTCAGCCTCCTGAGTAGCTGGGATGACAGGCATGAACCACCACACCCAGTTAATTTTTGTATTTTTAGTAGAGACGGGGTTTCACCATGTTGGTCAGGCTGGTCTCAAACTCCTGACCTCCTGATCCACCTGCCTCAGCCTCCCAATGTGCTGAGATTATAAGTGTGAGCCACCGTGCCCAGGATATTTTCTATTTTTAGTAGAAACGGGGTTTCACCGTGTTGGTCAGGCTGGTCTCCAACTCCTGACCTCAAGCGATCGGCACACCGTGGCCTCCCATAGTGCTGGGATGAAAGGCATCAGCCACCATGCCCAACCAGCAAATTGAGGTTTTGGAGTATAACCAAAGCAGAGACATCAGGGTTGACACGGTTTCCAGGACTATAGACTTAAAGATGAGTTTAGGTGATTAAAATAAATAAATTAAATGCAAAAGTAAATAGACAAAACAAAATTACACAGAGAATTGTAATTAGTTGTTTTTTTTTTTTTTAAATCATATAAACTTGCAAGGAACTCACCAAAGGTAATTTCATCAGGCTTATTTTATCATATTTCTAAATATCATGCCTACCTGGGGGATTTCCCATTCTTTACCTCTCCGTGTTTGGGTGTTTAAAATCAACTTCGACATGTTTACTATCAAATACTTGCTCAAATATCAAGCTCTTAACACACTCCAGGTCCTATTCTAAGCCCTTTGTAGTCACTGTCTTATTTATTGATGTCCCCAAATATGTATGGATTGCCTACTCTATGCAACTAGGCTGACTGCTAGAGCTATGTCAGTGAACAAAATGCATCAAAATCCCTGCTGTCCTGAGACTTACATTTACACTGGGGCAGGGAGGGTAAGACAATACATAAATCAACGTGGAGTCCACTGGTCACATTAAAAAGGACAGGCCCATTACAGTGGCTCACTCCTGTAATCCCAACACTTTGGGAGGTGAAGGTGGGTGAATCGCCTGAGGTCAGGAGTTCAAGACCAGCCTAATCACAGGGCCAAACCCCGACTCTACAAAAATTAGCTGGGCATAGTAGTGTGCACCTATAATCCCAGCTCCTTCAGAGGCCAAGGCAGGACTGCACTCCAGCCTAGGCAACAGAGTGAGACCCCATCTCAGAAAAAAAAAAAAAAAAAAAAAAGATATAGGTGGGAATATTTTATCATGTTAAGAACAAGAGGTAGGTACTTGCATCTCATAATTTTGTAGGTGAGGAAATGGGGGCTTGGTGAAACACTTTAGATGTTTGTCCCCTCTAAGTCTCATGTTGAAATGTGATCCCCAACACTGAAGGTCAGCCTGGAGGACAATATCTGAGTCATGGAGGTGGCTCCCTCATGAATGACCTACCATCCCCTTAGTGATGAGTGAGCTGTCACTCTGTTAGTTCACATGAGATTTGGTTGTTTAGAGAAGCCTGGCACCTCCTCCCCTCTCTCTTGCTCCCTCTCTTGTCTGTTCCTCTCCTGCCCAATGTGCCTTCCATGATTAATTAAAGCTCCCTGAGGCCTCACCAGAAGCCAAGCAGATGCCGGAGTCATCACTGCACTGCCTGCAGAACTGCGTGCCAAATAAACCTCTTTTCTTTATAAATCACCCAGTCTCAAGTATTTCTCTTCTTTTTTTGGAGACCGAGACTTGCTCTGTCACCCAGGCTGGAGTGCAGTGTCACTATCTCTGCTCACTGCAACCTCTGCTTCCCAGGTAGAAGTGATTCTCCTGCCTCAGTCTCCCATGTAGCTGAGACTACAGGTATGTACCTCCACACCTGGCTAGTTTTTTTGTATTTTTAGTAGAGACAGGGGTTCAACATGTTGGCCAGCCTGGTCTTGAACTCCTAACCTCAAGTGATCAGCCCACCTCAAGCCTCCAAAGTGCTGGGAATACAGCCACCGTACCTGACCTTCAGGTATTCCTGTATAGCAATGCGGTAGGGACCACACTCAGAGACGTTCAATCACTTGCCTAAAGCTTCATGCTAGCAGGTGGCAAAGCCTTTATTTGAATCAAAAATACAACGCCTAACTATTAATTAAGCTTTGATGCCTGTGCTCCTGACCACTTTCCTGACCTTCTACTGCCTTAAAGCCCAGAAGGGGGCAGTTAGGGGGTAAAAAGTAAAGGGTATGTCGTTATATCTGATACCTCTTCTATGCTCCCCTGCTGAATCACTCTCCATCTCATTCCACAATGCTCTCTGCCCTGGAAGATGGTCAGCCATCGTTAACACCATATCACATCTTTTTATTTATTGATTTATTTTTGAAAATGAATCTTGTTCCATCACCCAGGGTGGACTGCAATGGCATGATCTTCACTCACCGCATCCTCTACCTCCCAGTTTCCAGTGATCCTCCTGCCTCAGCCTCCTGAGGAGCTGGCACTGCGGGTGTGCACCACCAAGCCTGCTAGTTTGTGAACTATTTGTAAAGATGGGGTTTCACCATGTGGACCAGGCTGGTCTTGAACTCCTGACCTCAGGTGATCCTTCCACCTGGGCCTCCCTTAGTGCTGGGATTATAGGTATGAGCCACCGCACCCGGCCAGGAGACCACATCTTCTAGCAGTCTGTGTAGCTGGGCCAATGAAGAGTTCAGATAAGCAACTAGAAGCCAGGAGCAGGGGCCAGGGTATTTATTCTAAGACTCACATTGGACCAGCCGCTTTCCTGCCTCCTTTGGAATTCTAGAAGTCACTTTCCCTCATGGCCCTCCAGGCTTAAGGGTGATAACAGCTTTTGTATAAATAGCCCTGGGCCCCAAACTGTCTCTGACTTGCTTATATGCTGCCCACAGATTTATAAGTAGCTTGTATATTAAATGCACCTTACACCATCTGATTTGGGTATGTTCTTGTTAGTCATTATCAACAATAACCAAAAGGAAATAGAGACATATAGACCCCCCTTGTTTAAGGCTTCCCAAAGTACACCTAGAATTGAAAGTGCTAACTGTGACGTGCTCTGTAGCACCACCACCACGGAATCCCTCCTGTGACGAACCACCACCACGGAATCCCTCCTGTGACAAACCACCACCACGGAATCCCTCCTGTGACGAACCACCACCACGGAATCCCTCCTGTGACGAACCACCACCACGGAATCCCTCCTGTGACGAACCACCACCACGGAATCCCTCCTGTGACGAACCACCACCACGGAATCCCTCCTGTGACGAACCACCACCACGGAATCCCTCCTGTGACGAACCACCACCACGGAATCCCTCCTGTGACGAACCACCACCATGGAATCCCTCCTGTGATGAGCCACCACCACGGAATCCCTCCCATGATGAACGCTGATTTCCTGATTTATTACTCAGAGTCACCATATAATAGGGCAATTACTGGAAAATGTTTAAAATCTCAGAAGGCTTTCTAATTTTTCGAGTAGTGGATGCACTGAGACCCAAAACATGGCCTGTTTCCTGTCCCCTCACCTAGCTTAGAGTTGGCTGTACATTTCACATTCGACAGCCAGCAAGTAAAAGAATCACACGTTCATTTATTCCTTCAAAAACAAGCCAACTCTCTCCTGGGAATCAAAACACAGAAGCAGGACAATAAAGGATTTTAAATGTGGAAAAACACAGCAAGGAAAATGAGCTAAAAGATTAGCAACAACCCACAAATTCAGGAAGAGGCAAGACAGCCTAAGGTACTCACTGCAGAGAGGGAAAAGCAGCAGCCACTGCTGTGCCGGTTGGCAGGTGTTCTTTGCTGGGCTTGCAAAGGGCTGCAGCGTAAGAGACACGCAATTTCCAATGAACACTTGGAACCAAAAGCCAGCGCTTTCCAACTTCGGAATCAGTTATGGTTTACAACAGTGTAGGATACACAGGTCTTTCTGAGATCGACGCCACTGCCTCAGACCTCTCCACCATAGCAAGAACCACTGAACTGCACCTACCCTACAGACTGTATTTCACATCCTCTCCCAGGTGTAAGGTGCCCCTGAAGTTGTACAGGGAACAGCCTGTGTGAAGAAAATTATAGATCCTAAAATCACAGCAGTGATTAGTCATTCCAGCTGCCAGTTCATAACAGCAGTTACATACATTAAATATCCAAAAGGTGTTAGGCACTGTGCTAGTTTTGTGTATATTGTAATTTATACAATATTTCAGTGGTGCACAGATGCTAAGTGACCATCAATGATCCCTGACTTCTGTGTTCACATCCTTGCATAATCTCCTCGTCTTCATTATGGGTAGACCTGGGACTTGCTTCCAACCAAAGGAATACAACAGAAGTGATGGAAAGTTACATGGTGGAAAGTTCGTGTGTGTGTGTGTGTGTTTACAACATACATCTTCATGTGTGTGTATATACACACACAATGTTCATATGTATGAACATTAACACTGTAACTTTCTATCACCTTTGCCACACTGTCTATTGATTGAAAGCAATCCCAGGAAACATATATACACACACACACACATTATATAATTTACATATAGACATAAATATTCTTTCTCCACTGCGTCAAGAGGCAGGCTGCCAGGTTTTGAAAGGACCTATGGAGAAGGCCATGTAGGAAGGAACTATGGGTGACCTCTGAAAGCTGAACACAGCCTCTAGGAGGTGAACATGGCCTCTGGCCAACAGTCCGCAAGAATCCAACAATGTCAGACTTAACAGTCACAGGAAATAAATTGTGTCAACAAACTGGGTGATCCTGGAAGAAAATCCACCCTCAGTTGAGCCTCTAAATAAGAACGCCACCCACCTGACATCTTCATTGCAGCCATGTGACAGCTTGAACAAAGCACACAGCTAAACTGTATCAAACTTCTAACCCACAGACATTGGGAGAAAACAAATGTGTGCTACTTTAAATTGCTAAGTGTGTTTGTAATTTGTAACACAGAATAGAAAAGTCATGCATTTAGTTAAGATTAATATCACCATTTCCTAAATGAAGAGATGTTAGCTTGGGGTTATTAGGAAACTTACCAACTGTCAAGTGACAGCTAGTGAATGGTTTAGGAGCTGGAACCAACACCTGCGGACTCCAAAGTCAGTGGACTTCACCACGACCACTTGGGATACTGTGACCCAGTCAAAGAATGGCAACTTCATCCAGTAACCATAGAATTGATTCTCTGACGGTCATTATGTAATAACCTACCCTGGGCTAGCATAACTGACTCCATTTTAGCTGGAAACTCCAACCTGGCTTCCCCTCCTTACCACACAGCCCCTTTGGTTGCATAACTGGGTTATGTTGCACTTAGAAGCATTGAAGCATACTGTTCTTAACCCTTGTAACCACTCCTGCTTGACATACCTCCACTCTCCTATTGTTAGAAACAGTGTCCCTTTGATCACTGTGTAGAAGGAGCCTGATCACCACCCCCCATCCCACTTCTTGGTAACTGTATGGAAATTACCTGTGTCTGCAGCCTCTTCCTCTAACCTGCTTTTCTGCTTCTGTAAAATTCTGCTTCAGCTCCCTTACCTAAATCAAGGTATAAAAGATAAACAGGCCCCGTCCTCGGGGCTGAGAAAATTTTGAGCGTTAGCCGTCTCTCAGTTGCCAGCAAATGAATAAAGGACTCTTAATTTGGAACTCAGAGCGTGGCACGTTCCTTCTAACCTGCTCGGTTACAACAATTACAGACTAGTCCATTAGCGTCCCCCAACAAGATATGTCCAAGTCCTACTCCCTGATACCTGTGAATGTGACTAACTGGAAAAAAAGTTTTTGGAGGTGCTGTAATGGAGTTACGAATCTCAAGGTAAAAATCATCAGAATTCAGGAAGACACCCATAAAGACAGGGAAAAAGGCCATAGGCAGATGGATGGAAAGGTTGCAGTGAGGCAGCCACAAGCCAAGGGATGCCAGTGATTGCCCGGATCCACAAGCAACTAGGGAAGAGGCATGGAACGTATTCTCCCTCAAAACTTCCAGAAGGAACTAATGACTGCACATCTTGATTTCACACTTCCAGGTCCCCAAACAGTAAAAGAATCAATTTCTGTTGCTTCAAGCCTGCCACTAGGTGGGCATTTGCTATGGCAGCCTTTGGGAATTACAAGAATCTCCGTGGCCTCAGTGCCTCCTTGATGTCTAGGACACATCTAACTTTTTATTATCAACTTAAGCCATTTACATGTTGAAGCAAGAAAAACAGTGGAAGGGACTCCAGTTTCATGCAGAAGAGAGGAGATTGCATCACGACCATATCAACAGTGATCTTGACTAAAAGCAGAGCTGTCATTTGATCCCACAATCCCACTACTGGGTATCTTCCAAGGGAAATAGGTCATACGAAAAAGACATGTGCATACCCATATTTATAGCAATTTGCAGTTGCAAAAATATGGAACCAAACTAAATGCCCATCAACCAACGAATGGATAAAGAAAAACTGGTGTAACTACACCACGGAATAGGAGTCAGTCATAAAGTGGAACAAAATAATGGCCTTTGCAGCAACTCGGATAGAGTTGAAGGCCATTACTCTTAGTAACTCAGTAATGGAAAACCAAATACCACATATTCTCCTTATCAGGAAGAGCTAAGCTATGAGCATGCAAAGACATGAGAATGATATAAATGGACTCTGGGGACTCAGAGGGGTAGAGTGGGAAGCGGGTGAGGAGAAAAGACTATAAATTGGGTAGAGTGTACACTGTCCAGGTAATGGGTGCACCAAAAGCTCACAAAGCAACACTGAAGAATTCATCCATGTAACAAACACCACTTGTTCTCCTGAAACTACTGAAACAATGATGATGAACAAGAAAAGGGTGACATTAGCCAAGTCACTCAGCCTCTGGGGAATTTTTCTCCTTATCTATAATGTACATTATCAGTCCTGATTACAGCGTCTTATGGATCTGGAATCAATCTGGATTTTTCTCTCTCCATCAATAAAAAGGATGGAATCTCCAGTCATTTGTTTGAAGACACCAGGGTTTCTCATAAAACAAGTTTCAGGCCACAGGAAGTAGAGAAATGTCAGAGTAGGTTCTGGATCTCTCTTAGGATTTCACGGCTCCAATCCCAGGTCTACTCTCTATGAGTGTGTGATGGTGAGAAGTTTACTAAAAAACAAAAACAAAACAAAACAAAACATCTCCATATTTCAGTGTGCGGGAGCTTGATTTTATTTTTTGGTCTGTAAACTGCAGCTAATAGAACCTGAACTGCAGAGTTATTTGAGGAATTAATTCCGAGAAACTGGTACATGTAAACTACAGGATATACAGGAACTGGTCAATAAACACCAGCTGTTGTTATGTTTTTATTTTATTTTGAGAAAGAGTCTTGCTCTGTCGCCCAGCCTAGAGTGCAGTGGTACAATCTCAGCTCACTGCAACCCCTGCTTCTTGGGTTCAAGCGATTCTCTTGCCTGAGTCTCCTAAGTAGCTGGGGTTACGGCACCCCCCCCACACCATGCCCAGCTAAGTTGTTTTTTTTTTTTTTTTGTATTTTTAGTAGAGATGGGGTTTCCCCATTTTGGCCAGGCTGGTCTCGAACTTCTGACCCCGTGATGCACCCTCATTGGCCTCCAGAAGTGCTGGGATTACAGGCATGGACCACTGAGCCCAGTTAGCTGTTATTAAATAGAGACATGGTGTTTGAAATAGGATACCCTATAACTAGAGGACCTTCACTTTCCTCCCCACCACCACTTTCTTCTCCATCTTTTACATCAGATAAGGACCAAGCCTGCATCTGTTGCACTGAAAATACCTGTTTATTGACTAGAAGTGCTTGTGTTCAATGTGCATGCATCTTCTTGTGTCCACGATTAATTATTAAGCACAGTATCAATGTGAGACTGCTGCTTCCTGTCACCTGCCTTTGGAGGGCAGAGAGTCAGTCATTTTTTCTCTGAAATGACCACAGATCTGCCCATTGGGCAGGACGCTCCGTGACAAGCCACCACATTTACACTGAGAAGGGTATGAGATTTGGGGAAGATAAATAAATAATTCACGTTTATGTCCCTAGTTACTTATTCTTAAAATGATGCCTCTGGGTATCAGGAGGGAATTACAACATGAAAGTTATGAATTAGGGCCCAGGCAGACATTTATTTAATTAGCAACTAATTTGAATGGATTTAAGATGGTTTTACTCTGCATGTATGAAGTCTTCCTACAGTCACAGTTTAAAAACATTAGTGGGTCCCAGAATCACCCGGGTAGCTTGTTAAAAAATTCAGAAACACTGGCACCAAGCCCAGTTGGTCTGATTCCGCAAGCCTCGGATGGAGTCCCCAGATGTGCTTTTCTTTTTTTTTTTTTAAATACAGAGTTTTTCTCTGTTGCCCAGGCTAGAGTTCAGTGGTACAATCTCAGCTCACTGTAACCTCTGCCTCCCGGCTTCAAGTGATTCTCCTGCCTCAGACTCCTGAGCAGCTGGGACTACAGGCATGTGCCACCACACCCAACTAATTTTTGTATTTTTAGTAGAGACGGGGTTTTACCATGTTGGCCAGGCTGGTCTCAAACTCCTGACCTCAGGTGATTCACCTGCCTAAGCATCCCAAAGTGTTGGGATTACAGGCGTTACCTACCACAACCAGCCAGCCCCAAATGTGCATTTTTAAAAAATTTTTAAGTGGCTCTCCTATAGGCTACCCTGAGATTCAGGATGAGGAAGAACACCCTAAAGGGAATCAATCCCAGGACTCCATGATCCCTCTTTTGACTTGTGTCAGTTTCTTGGTATTTTTCCAGGAATCCTGAAAAAGGATGTCTCTCCCAGGGCCTTGTTCTTTAAGAGGTAGCTGAAGAACCCGGCTTGGTGGCTTATGTCTGTAATTCCAGCACTTTCGGAGGCCAAGGCGGGCAGATCACGAGGTCAAAAGATCGAGACCATCCTCGCCAACATGGTGAAACCCCATCTCTACCAAAAAATACAAAAATTAGCTGGGTGTGGTGGTGGGTGCCTATAGTCCCAGCTACTTGGGAGGCTGAGGCAGGAGAATCACTTGAATGTAGGAGGTGGAGGTTGCAGTGAGCCGAGATCGTGCCACTGCACTCTGGCCTGTGCAACCTGGTAACAGAGAGAGAGACTATCTCAAAAAAAAAAAAAAAAAAAAAAAAAAAGCAGCTGAAGATCTGCTACTGAGATCCAGGGAGGAAGACAGTAAGCCCTGAGGATAGGAAGTATGTCCACTTGGAATGCCAAGGTTCCCATCGAAGCAAGGTGGAAGAGCCTGCTCAACACAGAGTGCACAGACCCTGCTTCAAGAAGAGCAAATGGTATTCCGCATATCTTAACTCTCGCTTGGGTGAAGAAGGCAGGGAGGGAGCCTGTGTCAGAGCTTCCTCTCTTTCATTTCAGAAGAAGGAGGCACTTAGAAAAATCAACACTATTAGCATTGATCTTCTTTTGGAACAGAGTATCTCTACCAACTCTCTTCCTTTCAGATTTAAAGAAGGCAGAGACAGAAATGGATACATTCCCCAAATGAAACACATCCAGAGCAAAAGCACTTGTGAATTTCTTTATAAGCTAAAGAGCTACACTCAAGTTCAGAAACTCATTTCATGTATGATCCCATATACTGGGTTCACCAGACAGGGTTAGTAGCTAACAGTGCCATCCTCCATTCAGTGTTTGGTTACAAATGAGTCTCCAACAATAGCTGGGGCAGACTCTTGGCACTGAGACTGGGAACCAAGGTGGCCACTGGGATTTTCTATTTTAAACACAAATTAAGAACAGAGACGCAGTTCACTCTTTACTTGAAATGTTGAAAAAACATCATTTGCAGCCTGGACACAGTGGCTTACACCTGGAATCCCAGCACTTTGGGAAGCTGAGGCAGGTGGATTACCTGAGGTCAAGAGTTTGAGACCAGCCTGGTCAACATGGTGAAACCCCATCTTTACTGAAACTACAAAAATTAGATGGGCATGGTGGCATGCACCTGTAATCCCAGCTTCTCAAGGAGGCTGAGGCATGAAAACTGCTTGCACACCTGGAAGGCGGAGGTTGCACTGAGCTGAGATCCTGTCACTGCAATCCAGCCTGGGCAACAGAGCAAGATTCCATCTCACAGAGAAAACAAAAAAACCAAAAACAACCAAGATCAAGGTGCAAATTCAAATTTCAAAGTTTGAACTCATCTTTCAAAGATGGGACAAATTTAAATGGGGAATAGAAAAAAGCTGGAAGGAACAGAGCTTATCCAAGAGTTTATAAGTACGAACGGGCATAACTGGGGCCAGTTAGAGGTGAGAGGATGACCAGGAAAGGTCGTGGTAACCATCCAGAGAAACACGAGCCAGACTGGGTGACAGCGTTGCAGGATGCAAGGCCTTACAAGTGCGTAAGTCACGATGGTTCACAGTATTTCTTAAATTGCGGTTTATGTGTCACTAATGGTCCTGGAGGTGGCAGAAGAATGACAATTTAAAAAACAACTAAAATTGCTATTTACTTCATTAACCAAAGTTGCATTAGACCCCTTACCCAGCAATTTTACAGCTAGGGGTATATTCAAGAGAAATGAAAACCTACATGCACACCCCACGCACAAAGGTCCGCAGAAGCAGACTCACAATAGCCAAGAGGCAGACACAACCCGAACTTCCATCAACAGATGAACAAACCGTGATATCCTGTGCAAACAAGAGTGACTCCATCTTGGATGCTAATCTGCCATACTGACTTCTGATTAGTTCCAGCCCCGTGAATGCCTCCCAGTTCCTACTTTATTTCCAGTCCTTAGTACAACAACGTGTAAACTTAGATCATTCTTGGCTGTACAGGAGGGTTGCCTTTAGTCGTCTTGTACAGAGTACTTGTGACCTCTCCCTAAGGTATATGGCTTTGGTTCTAAGGAGTAGCAGAGTGGAATTCTGTCTTGCTGGCACCCAAGGCAGCTGTCTTTCAGCTTCCCTAGTAAAACGCCCTTTAATGCCACACTGGATTTTTCTGCCTTGTACTTTGGTTTCTCAGCAACTTCAGCACATGAGGACCACTCTGCATATACAGCCCTTTCATGGAACATGTCCACGTCACGAGGATTCTTCAACTATAAAAAGGAATGAAGGCTGGGCATAGCGACTCACACCTCTAATCGCAGCCCTTTGGGAGGCCGAGGCAGGCAGATCAGTTGTGTCCAGGTGTTTGAGAGCAGCATGGGCAACATGGCAAAACCCTGTCTCTACAAAAAGTACAAAAATGAGCCAGGTGTGGTGGTGCATGCGTGTGGTCCCAGCTACTCGGAAAGCTGAGGAGGGAGGATCATTCGAGTCTCGGAGGCAGCTGTTCCAGTGAGTTCAGACTGTGCCACTGCATTCCAGCCTCACGATAGAGCCAGACCTTGTCCCACAACCCCCACAAAGAAAGAAAAAGCAAAAATTAACCACGTGTGGTATGTGGCGGTGGTGCATGCCTACGGTACCTACTCAGGAAGCTGAGGTGGGAGGACTGCTTGAGCCCAGGAGGTTGAAGCTGCAGTGAGCTAAGACTGTGACACTGTATCCCAGACCAGGTGACAGAGCGAGACCCTGCCCAGAAAAAAACTCTGAGGCAAGCTACAATGTGGAAGAACCGTGAAACCATCATGCTGAGTGAAAGAAGGCATACACAACCGGTACAACTCTTTACAGGAAACACCCAGAAGAGGCACATTTACAGAGACAGGAAGTAGAGGAGAGATTACCCCAAGAATGGAGGGAGAGGAGAAATGAGAGTGGTCATGATGTGATGAGTAGGGGCTGCTCTTCTGGGGTGAGGAAGATGTTTTACAACAAGACAAAAGCAGTGATGGCACCACAGGGTGAATGCTCCACACACCCCTGAACTCCACACAACCCTGAACTGTACACTTTAAAATGGTTAATTAGAAGTTATGTATATTTCATCTGAATTGATTGATTGATTGCATTAGTCTCACTCTGTCACCCAGCCTGGACTGCAGTGGCACAGTCATGGCTTACCGTAGCCTTGACTTTCTAGGCTCAAGTGATCCTCTCATCTCAGCCTCATGCACAGCTAGGACTACAGGGGTGCATGTGCCACCATGCCTGGCTAATTTTTGTATTTTTGGTAAAAACGAGGTTTTGCCATATTACACAGGCTGGTCTCCAACTCCTGAGCTCAGGGGATCCGCCCACCACGGCCTCCCAAAGTGCTCGGATTACAGGCAGGAGCCGCTGTGCCCAACATCTGATTTTTTTAAAAAGAGATTTTGGGCTGGGTGCAGTGGCTCGCATCAGTAATCCCAACACTTTGGGAGGCCAAGGAGGATGCATCGCTTGAGGCCAGGAGTTCGAGTCCAGCCTGGCCAACATGGCGAAACCTTATCTCTACTAAAAATATAAAAATTTAACCAGGCATGGTGGTATGTGCCTGTAGTCCCAGCTACTCAGGAGGCTGAAGCGGAAGGATCACCTGAACCCAAGAGGCGGAGGTTGCCGTGACCTGAGATCATGCCACTGTACTCTAGCCTGGGTGACAGAGCAAGACACTGTCTCAAAAAAAAAGGGGGTGGGGTGGGGACTTAGAAAAAAAGGTTATTGTTTAGATTTAGGCTAAGTAGGAAGTCATTTGTTTATGAAATAATTTTTTTAAAGTTATCAAGGAAATAAGGTAACATGCTATGCCTATTTGTTAAACAGTATAGATGTGACAAGCTTGGGAAGCTGTGTGCTTCCTTTCGCAACCGTAGAGCAAGCTGCTTCCCTGCAGAAAGGAACCACAGATAGCTCTCTAGTCCGAGACACCAAGAGTGGAAATCATCCCTGGACCTTCTTTGAAGGAATTAGGAGAAATGCTGAGGACCAGGGGCCTCATCCAGCTCCTGAGGACTTCATCCAGGGGCCTCATCCCAGGAGAACAAGGAGTGAGTCTCCAGGAGCCTGATGAAAGCTGCAGCTCAGCCCCAGCGTCTTGACCCCAAGTCTGGGGAGCACAGCTCTGCCACTAATTAGCTGGAGGACCTTGGGTGAGTTCTCCGTGTGCAGTTCACACATTAGTCAACAGAGGAATTTTCTGCAGCCTTCATGTACAGATGAGCAAAGCCGACCCTCACCACCCCAGGCCCGCTTGCTGCCTGGCAATACCACCGTAATAAAAACAGTATGCAAGTACTACCCCACTTATTACTCCAACAATCATGTGAGTAAGGGCTGTCTCAATCCTATCCATCTATGTTGTGTTTTGTTTTTCAAACAGGGTCTCGCTCTGCTGCCCAGGTTGGAGTGCAATGTTGCAATCTTGGCTCACCACAGCCTTGAACTCCTGGGCTCCAGCGATCCTGTCACTTCAGCCTCCTTTCTTCAGCCTTCAAAGTAGCTGGGACCACAGGTGCAGCTAATTAGCACCATGCCAGGCTAATTTTTAGATTCTTTGTACAGAAGGCATATTGCTGTGTCGCCTTGGCTCATCTCGAACTCCTGGGCTCAAACAATGCTCCAGCCTCAGCCTCCCGAAGTGCTGGGATTACAGGCATGAGCCAATGCTCCTGGCCTTGATCTCTCTTTCTCTCCCTTTTTCTTTTTTTTTTCAGAGCTGAAAAAGGAAATCCAGAGAGATTCTCACTTGCCAAGGGTGGCTAAGGCAGGAGGTGCAGCTTAGACACCTAGGTCTGTGTTTTTATTGATGTAAAAGTACCTCCTTGTTTATTGCTGTCTTTTCTCCTCTCTCCTCCTCTTTTAACTTCTAGATTCTGAATCATAAAAAGTAGATCACTTACCAGCCGACCCTGTAATTTAAGCTGGGACACACTGGACTAGATTCCACTTAAAGGTCCCTCCTAGCCTAGAAATGATGATGATGATGATGATGATTTTCTTTTTCTTTTGTTCTACAATATGCAGCCAACATTCCATCAAGGAATAAATATGCTAAACTCGGTGAGGTATTTTAGAAGGAAATTATGATCTGGTCTGAAATCAGGAATGCACTTATTATGTTCGTATTTCCTTCACAGCAGCATGCAGAGACATCAGTCCAAATATTTTAGCACCAGATAGATGAGACATAAAACAGAAGATGGGTTTCCAACTCGGGCTGCAACACTGTTTTTTGCTTAATGCTTCTGGCCACGTCGAGTAGAACATTCTCATCAAATGCAATGTACACATGAGCTGGGGAGTATAAATCATCCATAATTATAATATCCTTCACCCCAAGAGGCCTTTAGTGTTTCCTTTATAAAAGTTACACAGTTGAGACCGACACCTTGCTAATAGATTGGCCCTCCCTGAAAATACAATTATGCCACATGCAGGGCTGGGAAGTAGTTTTGCATGCCTGCTGTCACTGCGTGTTTCAGACTCAACAGCCTGCCACGACGGACTTAACTGCTGGCTGCCCAGAAGCTCGGCTAGGAGAGCAGGCAGGGGAGGACAGAGCCTGCCCCAGGTACGCATGGAGCCAGGTCCACCAAGGACTTCTTGGAGAACCACTTGCTGCCCAAAGAATCTGGGGCCCTCAGGGCTTAACTTGCTTTTGGAAAGGCTTGGGGATGCTGCTGACTTCTAACTTCTCCTTCAAGGGATACTCTGAATCCTATCGTGCTCGGTGCTTGGTGCTGGGCATGTGGCACTGCAGATACAGGCCAAGGGTTGCAGGGGTGTGAGGGAGGCTGATGGCAACATGTGTAGGGTCTGGTGGGAGATCCAATGTCAAAGATGCTAGCTTGCAAGAACAGACAGCAGCCGCTCCTGGCCTGGGCCGCACGTTCACAGGGAGGTTTAAATAAGACCATCCTCCTTAGCCCCGAGTGAATCTTCTGCAAAGCATCGCACAGGCTGTAATTACGGAAATGAAGTAAAAGTGCTACTTTATTACAGTTAAATACATGGACAGATAATCATTTCAGAAACTCTGATTTTGCATTTTTAAAAATGCTTTTTAAGTAACACACAGGGAAAAGGAGAACAAAACAAAACAGGCTTTCTTTGCCTCCCAGAGACCTGGCAGGTGGAAAAAGGTTGTTCCCATCATAGTTTTCCTGCCTGGGCCATCTTTCCAGGTTCTTTTCTACCCATCAGAAGCCCATCCTCACCTGGCAGATATGGGAAGCTGAATATAAGGCACAGTGGTGGCTAACAGGCAGATGAGGTGAGATCTTGCCCAAGATCCCCTGAGGACCAAGAACGGGGAGCTGTAGTCTGGGCGTGGTGGCTCATGCCAGTAATCCCAGCACTTTGGGAAGTAGTAGCAGGAGGATTGATCACTTGAGCTCAGGAGTTCTAAACCGGCCTGGCCGATATGGCAATCCTCCCCCGCATCTCTACCAAAAATGAAAAAAATTAGCTGGGCATGCTAGTGCACATCTGTAATCTCAGCCACCTGGGAGGCTGAGGCATGAGAATCATTTGAACTCAAGAGGAAAGGTTGCAGTGAACTGAGATTGCACCACTGCACTCCAACCTGAATGGCGTGAGAAGTGCCTCCAAAAAAAAAAAAAAAAAAAAAAAAAAAAAAAAAAAAAAAAAACGTGGTAGGGAGCTCTACCCAATGCTCTCAGGGGTGGCTTAGCTTCAAAGAGAAAGTAAGGTCTGACCTCAATGTGGAGACTCTAGGATATAAAATTTCCAGGTACTTTTGTGGGATGCAATTTGTCATTCCTTGATTTGACTAGAAACTCTTTGCAAGCAAGAATTTAAACCATGTTCACGCCCAGTTTATGCCTGTAATACCAGCATTTAGGGAGGTCGAGGCAGGAGGATCGCTAGAGCTCAGGAGTTCAGGTCCAGTCTGGGCAATATAGTAGGACCAAGTCTTCCTTAAAAAAATAAAATAAAATAAAAATTAGCCAGGTGGGTGTGGAGGCATGTGCCTATAGTCCCAGCTACTCAGGAGGCTGAGATGGGAGGCTTGAGCCCAGGAGGTTGGGGCTGCAGTGAGCTATGATCATGCCACTGTACTCCAAACCTGGATGACACAGTGAGACAGACGACAGAAAAGAAAAGAAAGAACAGAAAAGAAAAGGAGGGGAGGGGAGTGGAATGGAGAGAAAAAATGGGAGAGAGGAAAAAAAGAAAGAAAGAGAGAGAGAGAAAGGGAAAGAAAGCAAAGAGAATGAAGAAGTAAAAGAAAAGAAGAAAAGAACTTAAGCCGAAACTTAAGTAGGACGTTAGCATAGTTATCTTCGCCCACCCAGAATCCTGCAATCTCATCTACGGGAGCCCTAGGGTTGGAAAGGATCCTGAGAATTCTGTGCTCATACAGAACAGACACCTCATCTCAGTAGCCCTGTGGTTCTCAAAATGTACCCTCCCCACCCCGAGATCCACATCACCTGGAAAGTCACTACAAATGTAAATTACAAAGCTCAGGCCCAGAGCTACTGAGTCAGAAAATGGGATGGGAGCAGCAAGCTGCGTTTTAACAAGGCCAGCAGGGGCTTCCGATGCGCCCTCAAGCTTGAGACACTCCACATTAGAGAGATCACTCCACGTGGGAATTTCGGTTTCAGATTATTTACCTCATTCTGCATGGCATGCAAAGAGAAATCAAACATCAACTTGTGAAATACTAGCAATGATCAACGACGACGCTAAAACAAGCAACAGCACATTTATTCACACGAAGAAAACTTCTCTCTAGAAGAAATGGTCCACAAAAGAGGAATCTTTGAAGAATGGACCTCAACCTATGTAACATCTTTATTCTTGTTCTTCCTACTCCCGAGCCTCAAAGTATTGGTGGACCAAGTATTTCCCAAATCTTACACTGTATCTTCTACATCTGGCCATATCTGAAGACCCTCTATACTATGATATACTCAATGACTTTTCATAAAATCACTTTACTTAGATTTTTTAAAAGTAAATTCATTTGCTGAAAAAGGAGAAAAAAATAGTTCTTTTCCGTAAGTGGAAACAGAAGTATTTGCTGTAGGTATGCATGGTAAATTAAGTACAATAAATTAAAAAAAAAAAAAAAAAACAGTTAAAATAGCAGGTAAAAAGAGTTGCCTGTCTGCTACACATTGAGCTTTGTTTCCAGCAAAGGGTGTTGCAGCCCTAAGTCCTACGATCTGTGAATGCGTCCTTTTTGGAAAGAGAGTCTTTATAGAGGTAACCAAATTAAGTCATTATGGGACATAGTTCAATTTGACTGGCGTCATCATAAAAAGGGGAACTTCGGACACCAAGGGACAGACATGCTTATAGGGAGAACATGTGCAGGTGAAGGCAGAGATCAGACTGATACAGCTGTAAGCGAAGCAATACCATGCATCACCAGCAACCCCCAGAAACCAGGGGAGAGGCATGGGACAGATCCCTCCTCCCAGCCCTTAGAAGAAATCAACTCTGCAGACTCCCTGATCTCAGCCTTCTGGTCTCCCCAAGTGTGAGACAACACATTTCCTTTGCCAAAGACCCCCAGTTTGTGGGATTTCGTTATAGCAGTTCTAGGAAACTAACACACCACCCAAGGTCCTCTCCTTCCTCCTTTTTTTTTTTTTGAGATGGAGTTTCACTCTTGTTGTCCAGCCTGCTGGAGTGTGATGACATGATCTTGGCTCACTGCAACCTCCGCCTACCAGATCCAAGCGTTTCTCCTGCCTCAGCCTCCCGAGTAGCTGGGATTATAGGCGCCCGCCACAATGCCCAGCTGATTGTTGTATTTTTAGTAGAAATGGGGTTTGACCATGATGACCAAGCTGGTCTCGAACTCCTGACCTCAAGTGATCCACCCGCCTCAGGCTCCCAAAGTGCTGAGATTCCAGGTGTGAGCCACCCTGCCCGACCCTCCTTCCTCTTTACTAACAGAGATGAGCAAGGAACACAAAGGTATAAAGACTAGCACCAAACTGAGGCGTTCTCCTGGACAGAAGCTTAGAAATAGCAAAGTCAGCTTAAAAGGAAACCGCCTTCTCATTCTGAGATGTAGGATCTGATGCTTCCACTCTGTTACCTTCTCAGGCCTTCTCTCCCCCACTTCAGGAAATGCTGTTTTAGAGCCACACTGCTGGCTCTGAAGTTGAGAAGAACCATAAGCCCTGTAATCCAGGTAGCCTCTAGAAACCGGCAAAGGCAGGAAACTGTATTCCAGAAAACTGGAAGAAATGCAGCTCTGCTGAGGTTTTGGTTTGACCCCAGTAAGGACCATTTTGGACTTCTGACCTCCAGAACTACAAGAAAACACATTTGTGTTGTTTGAGCAATCAACACGATGGAGGGTGGGGGGGAATGACCCAGCCAGGCATGGAGGTGGGGGAATGACCCAGCCAGGCATGGAGGTGGGGGAATGACCCAGCCAGGCATGGAGGGTGGGGGGGATGGCCCAGCCAGGCATGGAGGGTGGGGGGGGATGGCCCAGCCAGGCATGGAGGGTGGGGGGGGATGACCCAGCCAGGCATGGAGGGTGGGGGGGAATGACCCAGCCAGGCATGGAGGGTGGGGGGGAATGACCCAGCCAGGCATGGAGGGTGGGGGGGAATGACCCAGCCAGGCATGGAGGGTGGGGGGGAATGACCCAGCCAGGCATGGAGGGTGGGGGGGATGACCCAGCCAGGCATGGAGGGTGGGGGGGGATGACCCAGCCAGGCATGGAGGGTGGGGGGGAATGACCCAGCCAGGCATGGAGGTGGGGGAATGACCCAGCCAGGCATGGAGGGTGGGGGGGAATGACCCAGCCAGGCATGGAGGTGGGGGAATGACCCAGCCAGGCATGGAGGTGGGGGAATGACCCAGCCAGGCATGGAGGGTGGGGGGGAATGACCCAGCCAGGCATGGAGGGTGGGGGGAATGACCCAGCCAGGCATGGAGGGTGGGGGGGAATGACCCAGCCAGGCATGGAGGGTGGGGGGGAATGACCCAGCCAGGCATGGAGGGTGGGGGGGATGACCCAGCCAGGCATGGAGGGTGGGGAGGAATGACCCAGCCAGGCATGGAGGGTGGGGGAATGACCCAGCCAGGCATGGAGGTGGGGGAATGACCCAGCCAGGCATGGAGGTGGGGGAATGACCCAGCCAGGAATGGAACGGGGTCCTTGATTTCACCCCAGCATTGAGCCTGGGGACAGAATTTTTGAGATGAAGTCAAAGCTCTCCTCTTTGTGTGTATGTATGGACAGCGAACAGGATGGCAGCGTGGGAGCGGGGAATGGAAAAGACACTGGCTCTCTTTGCCTCTGAAAAGATCCTCTGTGCCCAACTGCCAACATGACTCTGGAAGTTTGGAGAAAATGCACCAAGTGCAAATGCAAATTAGTCACCTCATGAGACTCCTCTTAGGATTTCTCTTTTCCCATTTTCTGCTTGAGTCTGCTTTTTCTCCTTCCTGGAGTCCCATCAAATCCCTGCCAGTGTGCCCAATCTCTCTGCAGTCTCCCAAGGTCTTTGGCTGCCAGGGTGGAATGTCCGTACACGACATCCCTTCCTTGGAAACCTGTAGCCTCCAGAGGTAAGAGTAATGAACAGGAGGTAAACAAACCAAACAAATGCCACCTTCCTGTAAAGAGAGATCTGCCTGTGGAGCACTATGAGAAGTCAGAAATGGCTCATGAAGTTTGCTAAGCAAACAAAAAGCAAATCCTGCCCAAACAGAATTAGCCAAGGAACCGACGTGTAGACAAATGCAGTCACACAAGGGTGGTCTGGGCAGACAGCCCCGACGGCACACTCTGCTTTACATCAAAAGAAGACCGTCGGCCGGAGATAATAAGGAAAGAATCACACTTGGGAGAAAATAACACAAATAAAAGCAGAAACCGGTAGCAGTCACTGTCACAGCCACAAGTTAGCAGGCATGTTCCATGCATTAGGCATACAGGACTCCTCGTCCCTAGCCTCACCCGGTAACTTCTCCATCCCATTTTGCAGAAGACAGAACAGGCTTGGGGAGGTTCCAGGTCCCCTGCAAGGCCACACAGCTTCTAGGTGGCAGAGCCTGAATGTGAATGCATGTTTGCTATAGATAAAGCCACCACACAGATGGAATGCCTTTAGAGAGTGTGAGAGACAGAATCTTGTCCCCTGCCAAAGATTCCTGCATTGTAATATCTGGAACTTCTGAATACGTCACCTCGCCTGGCAAAAGAACCTTTGCTGATGTAATTAAGGATCTTGAAATGGAAGAATTCCCTGGATTATCCAGGTGGACCTAAGGTAACCACCAAGTGCCTTATAAGAGGATGAACAGAGAAGGAGGTGTAAGGCTGGAAGCCGGGACCAGAGTCTGAAGGCCACACCGCTGGCTGTGAAGATGAAAAGGGCCATCAGCCATAATCTGGGTGGCCTCTAGAAAGCGGCAAAGACAGAAAACTGCATTCTCTTATAAAACTTCCAAAAGAAAGGCAACCCCCCTGACCTGTTCGTTTTACTCCCCTAAGACCCATTTTGGACCTCTGACCTCCAGAATTGCAAGAAAATACCTCTCTGTTTTCAATTGCCCCTAAATTGGTGATCATTTGTAATAGCAATAATAAGAGCCTCCTACAGAAACGGAGGTCTAAGCACGTTCAGAAGCAGAAGAATGGAGCCCCCAGAGAGAGTGTGTTGGGGGGAAGCACGCATCATGCCAAATCATCGTAGCAGCTACACTCATGAATGCTTAGCATGTGCCTAGCACTGTTCTTTTTTTTTTTTTTTTTTTTGAGACAGAGTCTTGCTCTGTCACCCAGGCTGGAGTGCAGTGAGTGAAGTGATCTCGGCTCACTACAACCTCCATACCCTGGGTTCAAGCAATTCTCCTGCCTCAATCCCTCAAGTAGCTGGGACTACAGGCGTGTGCCACCATGCTCAGCTAATTTTTGTGTTTTTAGCAGAGACAGGGTTTCCCCATGTTGGCCAGGATGGTCTCAATCTTGACTTCATGATCCCCCTGCCTCGGCCTCCCAAAGTGCGGGGATTACAGGTGTGAGCCACCGCGCCCAGCCACAATTGCTGCACAAGCTCATTTAGTCCCCACAACAACCTTGTGAGGCCAGCACAACCATCACCTCCATTTATCAATGGAGTAGCTGGGCACAGAGACACTAAGCACTTAGTCCCAGATTATACAGAGTCAACGAGGTGAGCAAGGATTGAAGACAAAGCTTTCTGACCCTGGAGCCTGTCCTCCTCACCCCAACTGGACCGTGCATGGATGATTAGAGCATCGTATTTCTGGAAGAAACAGGATAGGATTCATTAACCATTTCCAAGTAAGTAACACAAGTTCAGCTTGATGCCAGGCACATGGCTAAGACATAGTTGGCACTCTTAAAAGTAGCTTGAGCTGGGTACAGTGGCTCCCGCCTGTAATCTGAGCACTTTGAAAGGCCGAGGTGGGTGGATCATCTGAAGTCAGGAGTTTAAGACCAGCCTGGTCAACACAGTGAAACCCCATCTCTACTAAGAATACAAAAAAAATTAGCTGGGTGTGGTGGCGCACACCTGTGGTCCCAGCTACTTGGGAGGCTGAGGCAGGAGAATTGCTTGAATCTGGGAGGTGGAGGTCACAGTGAGCTGAGACAGTGCCACAGCATTCCAGCCTGGGTGACAGGGCAAGATTCCATCTCAAGGAAAAAACAAACAAAACACACACACACACACACACAACATAAGTTTGGGAGGGGAACCTGATAAGTGAGTTGTCAGCTATAACCTGGAAATATCTTCCTGGAGAACTGAGTGTGCCATGGGGACATTCTAGAAGAGGTCACACCAGAGTCCACAGGTGTCAGTGGCAAATCTGAGGTTCCTGGGAAAAAGGAGAAGGCAGGCAGATGGACCCACATCGGGGTTAGAAGAGTCCAAAGACAGAGGAACTTGGATGAGCAAGACAGGCCCGAGGCGTGGTCAGAGGCTGGATGTGCAGGCCTGCTGGGGCTGCAGGAGAGGATGCCCAAAAGGCTGGAGGAAAGAAGATCAGATGCCAGATCTCAGGCAATGCCCTGCTGAGCAGAGATAACAGATGCAAGCTGCAGGGCTGGAAAGAAGTAAACTGTAAGGAACTGAATTGTTTCCCCGCAAAACATGTGTCTGTCCTAAGCCCCAGTAGCTGTGAATGTGACCTTGTTTGGAAATAAGGTCTCTGCAGAAGAGCAAGTTAAGATGAAGACGTTTGGGTAGACCCTAACCCATTATGACCATGTCCTTACTGAAAGGGGAAGTACATACACAGAGACACCCATGCTCAAGGGGAGAGCGCTATGTAACCACACGGGCAGAGACCGAGGTGATGTATCTACAAGTCAGGAGCTCCCATGACTGGCAGCAAACCATCAGAAACCGGCCAGGCGCGGTGGTGACTCATGCCTGTAATCCCAGCAGTTTGGGAGGCCTTGGAAGTGGGTGGAATACCTCTGATCAGGAGTCTGGGATCAGCCTGGCCAACCTGGTGAAACCCCATCTCAACTAAAAATTCAAAATATTAGCCGGGCACGGTGGTGCATGCCTGTAATCCCAGTTACTAGGGAGGCCGAGGTAGGACAATCGCTTGAACCTGGGAAGCCGAGGTTGCAGTGAGCTGAGATCAGGTCACTGCACTCCAGCCTGGGCAACAGGAGCGAAATTCCAATGCAAAACAGACAAAAAACCCAGAAGCTAAGAGAGAGGCATAGGACAGATTCTCTCTCACCATTTCCAGAAGGAACCAACCCTGCTGGCATCTTCATCTCAGACTTTCAGCTTCCAGAATATAAGATGATATATTCCTGTTAATGAAACCACCTCGTGTGTACTTCTTTCTTAGACTAGCGCTGGCAAACCAACATGGATACAGTCCTTCTCTCAAGGAGAGCTCAGTGCACTATTTCCCCAAGCAAAGCCCTGGGCACTGGGAACAGTGAGGAGATAAATCCGTAGAGATGACTCTCACTGTCAGCACTACAAACGCTTGGCTTTGGGGGCCATCCTGGGTACTGGAGGGTGTTTAGCAGCATCCCTGGCCCCTGGCCCATGGATGCCAGGAGAACACACTCCCCTGCCAAGTTGTAAAGCACAAAGATGTGTACAGACATTGCAAAATGCCCACCGGGGAACAAAATTACCCTGGCTGAGAATCCTTGGAATACAGAAATGACAAGGAGATAATAAACAATTATTATTTTTTTTTTCCAGTTTAGTTCTGCAAGCCAAGTATGGTGGCTCAGGCTGGTAATCCCAGCGCTTTGGGAGGCCCAGGCAGGTGAATCACTTGGGGTCAGGAGTTTGAGACCAGCCTGGCCAACATGGTGAAATGCCATCTCTATAAAAATACAGAGCCGGGCATGGTAGCTGGTGCCTGTAGTCCCAGCTACTAAGGAGGCTGAGGCAGAAGAATTCCTTGAACCCAGGAGGCGGAGGTTGCAGTGAGTTGAGATTGCGCCACTGCACTCCAGCCTGTGTGACAGAGCAAGACTCTGCTCAAAAAGAGTAGTTCTGTAAATATTCGTGGAGCACCCAGTCTACTCTGAGCTAGGCTCTTTGTCAGTACCAAGAGTTCAGAGATGAAGAAAGGGTTATGCTGCCCCCAAGATACTCCAAGCCCGTCAGGATTTACCGCAAACACTAGCAGCATAGCCCTTGTTTCTGACTTGACAAAGAACAAAGCCACAAAGGAAAGTTTCTGGAGATTAGAGTCTGGTTATATAAACTAACCTGTTTTTTTTTAATGCACACAGTGTTATTTCAAATTACTTCAATACAAAGTCCCATTTCCACAGGCCAGGGGCTATTTTGCCATAATTTTCTTCCAGCATTGTTTATCCTGTATTTTTTATGAGTTTCGGTGTTATTACCGAGTTTTCAACAATCATTAGGTAGTGCCTGAGACATAATTGAATACAATTTTATTACCCCAGCCAACAGACATAAATATTTAATCCTTCTGCTCAGCATGACAATGTATATTTTGGGGGGCTAATAAATTGCTTTTTGGGGTTGCCCATAGGATGAGCACCTTCTGCAAATCTGCTCTGATGTTTTCTCCAACGCGCTATTCAATACATCAACACTGCTTGCAGCATTGAGGCATTATTATTTTTTTTTAATGATAAAGCAAAGCATTCCATCCAAGACAAAGTAGCAGGTGGAGCTGGGCTCACTGTTCCTGATTCTACTGGGCATTTTGCCCAACAAGAGCAAGACACAGGATTTCTCCAGAATGCTGGAGAGGGACCCTGCAGCCTGACACCTATCAAAGCTCACCTTGGAAACACAACGGCAGAAGGAAGTTGGTGTCACTACAGAGAAAGCCTGTGGATACCCACCTCACCTCCAGGGATCAGAGAGATTCAGGGAATAAACATATAGCCCTCAGCTACTAATAGCATAATGCCAAGGAAGCACGTTTGCTAGGTAGGACCAGCTCAGTCTGTCGGTTGAAAATATCATTTCCATCCATGTCATGCGAACTTGCCTCAGGCATTTGAGAAATTCTTTCTAATATGGATGATTACTGTGCTGTCTTTTTTTCCCTTTTCGGTGGTGATGGTGGGGACAATGTTGTTAAGGGGGGAAATTTTGAATAAACAAAAGTCCAATCTACTAGCTATGTGATTTGACAGGGTAACCAAACATCTAACCTTTTTTGTTTTTTCAGATAGTGTCCAACAGAGTTGTCCTGTTGTCCTGGCTGAAATGCAGTAGCATGATCTCAGATCACTGCAACCTCCGCCTCTTAGGTTCAAGCCATTCTCCTGCCTGAGAAGCTGGGACTACAAGTGTCTGCTATGAGGCACAGCTAATTTTTACATTTTTAGTAGAGATGGAGTTTTGCCATGTGGGCCCTGCTGGTCTTGAACTCCCACCCTCAGGTGATCCACCTGCCTCTGCCTCCCAAAGTGCTAGGATTACAGGTATGCCCACTGTGCCTAGCCCTTTTTTTCTTTCTTTCTTTCTTTTTTTTTTTTTTTTAACAGTTACAGAGACTGTTAGCTAGGAAGAAATGGCTAAAGAACAAGCGCTATTCAGAAAAGAAATGGATAAAGAAAAAAGCGCTTGAACACCCTGCCCAATTGTGAAATGCTAATGCTGCAAAATAGTCTTGTTGGATTTTTCTTAACACTGACTCCCAGGGAAGAAAGTTACACCGAGTTTATTAAGTAATTCGATTTTGTACCACTTGAAAAATTCCTCAAACTCTTTTACCATACTAACAAGCACAGCACCTCTGACAGACTGGCTGCCAGGGAGGCTTCATCCCCACTGCTTTTGTTTATCCAGCAAATGGTAGTTTTGTTGTCTGAAGGAATTGGGAACAGGGGAATTTGTAGAAAAGTGTAATAGAGAGAAACTTCACCCAAAGCAGAACAAGACAACTCTCTAACAAAATCAGCCACTTTGACTTCATTCTCTACCAGCTTTCTACAAAAACCAGCAGCACGGGCAAATGAACAGGTCTTCCCAGCAGGTGCAAGGCAAGGGTCCCTGTGAGAAGAAAACACCAAAGAGAAACCCACAGCAAAAGCAGCTGCTTCCCCAAACAGTCCACAGATCGAATGCAAATGACTTTTGTTTTTTTTCTGAAAGGGTCTCGCTCTGTCGCCCCGGCTGGAGTGCAATGGCGTGATCTCAGCTCACTCCAACCTCTGCCTCCTGGGTTCAAGCAATTTTCCTGCCTCAGCTTTCCCAGTAGCTGGGATAACAGGCACGTGCCACCCCACCTGGCTCATTTTTGTATTTTGAGTGGAGAGGGGGTTTCACCAAGTTGGCCAGGTTGCTCTCGAACTCCTGATCTCAAGTGTTCTGCCCGCCTGTGCCTCCCAAAGTGCGGCAATTCCAGCACAAGCCAGCGCACCAGCCTAAAGAGGGATATGTTTCATAAGCCTCCCACTCGTGCCTCACAGAGAACGGATGTAACACAAGTCCCTGAGAATGGCAGTCTAGAACATACATGTGTATCAATAGTGCATGCAGTGTGTCAAGACGGAGCTTAAACACACACACAGCTTTCATTTCTCTTTAGAAACAATCAAAGAATGATCTGTACTGTTGGGTGTGTGGGTGGCTAATAAGAGCATCTGCCTTTCTGCACGTGATAAGGCCTCATGGGGGTAGCTTATCTCTGTACAACCTCAGGTGGGGGCAATTGTAGGCTGTGTTTTGTGACCATGTGGTCACTCCCTGGGATGTGGACCTTGGATTTGTAGATTTGTACCTCTAAATGGTGCCAGCCTCCTTTAATTAGTAAACATCCTCCCTGGCAGTTTGATCTAGAAGCTGTTTGCTCCCAGCTTCACTGCCCTTTCCAAGTGACGAGCTGCATCCCTCTACAGCCCGCCTGTTGGGGATGCAATTGCTTCCCTCCTCCAGCTAAGCAGTGGCAGCTCTGAAAGGCCCTCAACCCTCTGCTTCTCACTTCTTCTCTTTCAGGTCCTATTAGTCCTCCCAGTGCTTGCTCTGCTGCCCTTGAACATTTTCTAAAAGGCATCTCTTTTTTTTAATGCCTTAGATAAAGAGAACACCTGCTCATCCAAAGGACAGTCCCCAGGGGCATTTATACAGTTTGTCTGAAACCTCCCACCAGTTTCAGAGATAAGTTATTGTGGAGTATCTTTCTGGAATTCACTCGAAGCTCACATCCCACTGAAGTAAAATACACATCATGTATTTATTTTACAGGCACCTGATGACCACTAGACACTGGAGAATTCAAAGCCAGATAAGCAACGAGGGTAGAGTTTAGAGATCTTTTGTCATTTTTTTTTCCTTTTGTTTTGAGATGGAGCCTTGCTCTGTCACCCAGCTGGAGTGCAGTGATGTGAATTTGGCTCACTGCAATCTCCACCTCTTGGGTTCAAATGAGTCGCCTGCCTCAGCCTCCTGAGCAGTTGGAACTATAGGTGCACACCACCATGCTCAGCCTAAAGTAAAATTTTTGTACTTTTAGTAGAGACTGGCCAGGCTGGTCTCGAACTCCTGACCTCATGATCCACCCACCTCAGCCTCCCAAAGTGCTGGAATTGCAGGCATGAGCCACCACACCTTGCAACACCACCTTTTCTTCTTGGGTCTTCTCAGTATATTTAGGAAGACTTTCCTCTTGATAACTCCAGATATTCACTTGTTTGACAAACTTGAAATTACTGACAGAGTTTTGCCATGAATTCCCTATCAACTAACAGTTTTCCATTTCAGTTGTAAGGAACACCGTGCAAACAAACATGGGGCTTCAGTAGATAAACTGGGAGTCACACAGAATTCCACAGGTTGATTTCCAAAACATCAAGAACCACATGAGGTAGAACAATGAATATCCCAAGTACCAAAAGCACCACTTACCAAGTTCCAGCACTCTGGGTTTCCAGTATGACACCTGATTTTATGTAGACAAATACATGCTGACATCAAGTATGCAACTTTGTATTTCCGTATGTCAGGTAAAGTACAACCTTAAGCACATTCTGAATAATTCATTCAGGCAAAGGTCTGATAAACAGATGTCTGTAATGCAATAGTTCTGAAGGTGCCATTTTTCTGACATAAAAAAAAAAAATCCCTGCTTAAAAGCCAGATGGCAAATAAACCCCAGTTCATCACTTAGGCTCGCACGGGAACTCCAGAACATTTTTCATCAATTCCCACTTTATATTTAACACAGTAAATATAACAGTGAAGTATTATGTCTCTTCCTTCTCAATCCATCTCATCCATGAGTGTTAATCTCTGCTGGGTCTGAAGCAGTATTTACTTCAAATAAGCAAACGAGCTTCCATGCAACAAATTATCTCTTTGCAGAAACAACAGAAAATTCTGTATGCTCAACTGTTTTTCCTTATTGAATGTTGCCAGAAACGGATTTTGCAAAAATGTCTATTTTTTCCCCCCTCAGCCTCTCGCAGCATAATTGAGGACTTGAGCATTCCATTACATAAACAGAAGTCTTCTCTGGATTTGCTTAACTAGACATGAACTTGCTGCCATTCTGCATCGAGAGTCAGGGGCTAAGGATGAGTAGCAGAAGCAGACCCAGGCCAGGCACCCTTTGACCTCTTGGGCTCTGGGTTACCGTCTTCTCCAATGGTAGTAGAAATGTCCTGTTCACTGTCTTGAAATTGAACCCTTGGCCTCGCTAGGTGGGGCATTTCCAGGTTGAAACTTCTCTTGACTTGCAGTATTGCTAAAATGAGCCCAGGGAGATGGATGGGCTGACAGACAAGGTCAATAAGTGATTCAGCCCTCACTGGACTGAAGTCGGATCTTTCCTCTCTACTTTCTTCTTCCCTTATCTTCCTCCTTACATGTTTATTGAATATCTATGTTAGACGCTAGGATGGGAGACATGAATGAGACAGTCTAACGGGGAGCACAGCCTGTCGACAGGAAATTTACAATACTGGGTTAGAGGCACAACTGAGAGGTAGAGGGGACAAGCTGCGAACACAGCACCTGGCTCCACATAACGTCGGTGAATGGGAGGAAAGTCAGGGATTCTTTCTAGTTCTAATGAACGTTATGGGAACCTCTTAAATTGCATTCATGCGTTCAACAAATATTTTCATAGCATTTACCATGTGCAAAATGCTGGGGATATAGCAATTAACAAGACATACATAGCTTTCTGCATTCATGGAGCTCACATGATAAAGACAGACATACTCAACAACCATAACGTGTTATGTGGAATATTAGGAATGGCTCTGTGTGCTGTGAAGGAAGGGGAGAGGGTCTTACATGTAGATAGAAGATCCCAGTTTACACAACAGATAGGAAAGGCATCATGGAGAAAAACAACAACAACAACAACAAAAAACATTGATTCTGAGACCTGAGAAAGGAATAACGACGTCGGTGGGGTGAAGTCAAGAAGGGTAGAACTCCAGGCAGAGGGAGTTGCTGTGACTCTTAGCACACTGCTAGAAAGAGAAAAGACTAAAAAGGCTCTGAAATCATGAGTAAGGGGAGAAGCAGAAGAGTGCTCAGAGAGGGGCACACAGAGGTCCTAAGAGCAACTGGAAGCCAACACCAGTTTTAAGTGGGGGACAGGGGAGTGGCAGCATGACTAGATTCATTTTAAGAAGATCTTTTTCCTTGATGAGAGTATAGATGGAGATTATAGAAGGATACACAGAAGATTTTGTGATAGCGCCAGTGAGAGATGAGGGAAACTTTGAGCAGAATATCCGTGGATGAACTAGAGAAATAAACCAATTGAGTATGAATTTTATGATGGGATGTTTGAACCTGCTTAAATAACAAGTGAATTATTCACAGATACATTCCAATTCATCACATAGGCTCAGCATAAAAACAGGAACGGTAACACCACCATCAACAGCAGTAACAAAAGAAAAACTCAAACCTTTCATGTGCCAGGACCCGTTCTAAACATTTTATGAGTATTAACTCATTTAACCCCCTTGACAACCCTAGAAGTTGATGTTATGAGCATCCTCATGGTATAAACAAGGACGTGGAAGCACAGAAGGGCAAATTAACCTTGATCAGAGCCACCCAGCTATTAAGGCTAAACATAGTTCAAATGCGTAGGGTCAGAACATGGGCAAAACAATCTCTTTCATAGTTAACGTCACACCTGGACACGGCCTAGTATTATTTACTTACAAAACACTACTGCCTGCCTTTGGTTTCCTCTTGCAACAAAAAGGTTTATATACTTCACATCTATAAATATGATGTATTTCATTCAAGTAAATGTTGAGAGATAGTACAAGATGCAACCACCATGCACTGAGCCCCCACAGGTGAGGCAATTTGTAGAGATAATTCCAACTGATGCTTGATGAGGTAGGAACGAGTATTCTCCCCATTTCAAAGATGAGAAAATTGAGGCTGACAGCATTCAGTAGCTGTGCTCAAAATCTCAGATGGCGAGAGATGGAGTTGAAACCTACAACCAGGTGTGTCTGAATACAAACTCATTCCTTTCTCCCCAAGATGGTACAGTAAGAGACAATTCGGCGCTCCTGACAGCCCAACCAAAGGCCCTGAACTGCTAATTGACGATGCAAAGACGGTAACGCATTCACGCTTGGTGAGAATTGGAAGCTGAGAGGGCCTTGACGCCCAGGCAGAAGAAAAGTGCCTGTTGCTAATAAAAGATGGAATGCAAGAAAACCCACAAACATGCACATGCATACACACATGTATTATACACACACATGGACATACATGTATTACAATCACACACACGCACATGCATACACACATGTATTATACATACGTACACATGGACACACATGTATTACAATCACACACGCGCACATGCATACACACATGTATTATACATACACATGGACACACATGTATTACAATCACACACACATGCATACATGCATTATACATACACATGCTTGCATAAACACAAACATACCCACACATGCATACACACATGTATTATACACACGCATGGACACACATGTATTACAATTACACACACGCACATACATGCATGCATTATACACATACTTGCATAAACAAACATACCCACACATACACATGTATCATACACACACTATACATGCATACACAAATGTAACATATACATATGCACACACACGCATGCACATGCATATGCACATTTACATACATGCATTATATATGCATACCCACACATATGCACATATCATACCACATACCCACACAAATGCACAAATATACACACACTGACACATGTAATATACACACATGCATGCACACATTGTACATACATACCCACACATACACACATATCATACACAGACATGTATTATGCACACATACACACTAATACACAATACACACACGTATTGCATGCACATGCACATGATGCACACACATGGATACATTATACATACACTTGCACGCATACATTATACAGACATACCCACATACACACGTATCATACATACACGTATTATATAAACACACATACATACAACCACGCAGACACATGTATTATACATATACAGTACACACACGTGTACACCTATTATATACACGGACTTGCATATACAGACATACCTACACATACACATATATCAAACCACTTATACACACAAACACACGTAATGCATGCACACACAGAGGCATGTTATATATATGCACATGTGTACACATGTATTATACACACATACACATGTATACACATACACACATACACATGTATACACACGTGTACACACGCAGAGCTGCAGTATCTCTTTAGGAAATCCTCCAGTATTTTAAACATAACCTATTTCTCGCTATGTTCTTCCCACGGAAGTGAGAACTTTGTGTACTGTGTAACTGACAGAACTCATGTCCTGTTTCCTTTGTGTCTGCACTTTGTTTTTCAGTTTGTTGCAATAAATCTTTAATATGGATTGAATTATGAATCTTAAATAATTGATAGACCTGATTCCAAATGCTTACAACCACAGCCATATAACGAGCGGAAATGTCAGAGGCTGGGCTGCACTCAATACCCTCACATTCTTCAGCGTTCACCTCTGACTCCTCTCCTCATCCCGCTCCATCAAAGGGGAAGCTATGCTCTGAGAGGTCATGACGGGGCAGGGAGCAGAGGGCAGCTTGATGATGGCTGGTGATCACAGCTGGAGTCACAGCTTGATGCAGAAGGGGCGGCCATGGGTGCAGACTCCACAATGGACTGGGAACGTTCTTAATGCCGTTGGCTACAACCGCAATTATTATGCATGATTTGGCAAAATGGAGATTGGTCCTGAACATGCTGTGGAATTTATTCATTTGCCTCATTTTTATGGAATGACTGCCAAGTATCAGGCATGATATGAACACCGAGAAAAAGCAAAAACCTGGTCTGGTCTCTTGTCCATGTAGAGCCTGTAGTTTAGTAGGGTTACAGAACTTAAAAAAACAAGTACAACGTAACACAAATGTCGGATTTGTATTAAACCCTGCGAAGGGAAAGAAGTGGTAATTTGAGTACCTATAATGTGGGGATCCAACCCGCTTAGACACAGAGGGTGGCCGGTGTCCGAGAGATGGAAAGAGCTCTAGGGAACTGGGGACATGGTATGAAGGGATACAGACAGACAATAGGCTTGGAAACTGCAGGGATATCTAAGCCATGTTAAGAACTTGGTTTTTTTTTGGAGACGGAATCTTGCTGTGTTGCCCAGGCTGGAGTGCAGTGGTGTGATATCGGCCCACTGCAACCTCCACCTCCTGGGTTCAACCTATTCTCTTGCCTCAGCCTCCTCAGTAGCTGGGACTACAGATGCATGCCACAACAGCCATCTCATTTTTGTATTTCAGTAGAAATGGAATTTCAGGCTGGTCGCAAACTCCTGACCTCAAGTGATGGGCCTTCCTCGGGTTCCCAAAGTGCTGGGATTACAGGCATGAGCCACCATGCCCAGCCTGGACTTGGCCACTTTCTCAAGTGCACTGGGAAGCTAAACCATGTTTTAGTCTGTGTCGGGACATGCCCCAGTCAACGAAAATGTTTTCTATTGTATCTCAGAAGATACGAAGTAGACTTTTGGGAAACAGTCAACCTGGGTTCGAATTTTCACTCTACACCCACTGTGTCAGCCTGGGCAAGCTATTTTTCAGCAGTAGTTTGCTTATGTGTCAAATAGGAATAGCCCCACTTGTCGCTCCCTTCCTCAAGTGCTGTCAGCATTCAGGAAGGTGTGGAGAGCTCAGGGCTGGGCACATGCAGCTCTGTACAGGTGTGCCCCTGCTGCTGCTGCTGTGATCAATGACAGCTCTTTAGATGGGCTGTCAGCTGCATTCTGAGTTGTGGGAGACTTTCTTTGCTTTCTTTCACCAAATGCATTTTTTAAAAAAAAAAGTCACCTAAATTCCCTAATCATTTCTCACCACTCTTCCACTGATCTTTATATTACCTGCAATCTGCTTTCTGTCCTATAAACTCATCGGAGCCTATGATCTAAAATGCTGCCAGAGCCCATGTACATTTGCTGATCTGCACTCTCTTGGGAGCAATCCACAGACCTGGCATTGAGAGAGCGTAATTTACCGGGCACTTTTCTAACACAACGACCACAGCAGCACTTACACGGCACCGCTGATGCCCAAACACTGTTCTAAGTGCGTCTGAAACGCCATCTCAAGATTACACAGGAGAGAATGAGATCCTGTCACTTGCAGCGACATAGATGGAACTGAAGCTCATTATGTTAAGTGAAGTAAACCAGGCAGAAAGACAAACATCCTATGTTCTCACTTTGTGGGACGCAAAAGTCAAAACAATTGAACTCATGGACATAAAGAATAGAAGGACAGTTACCAGAGGGTGCGAGAGCGCAAAGCAGAGATGGTTGATGAGTACAAAAAAAATAAGATAAAATGAGTAAGATATACCATATGATTGTATAACAAGGTGACCACACTCAGCAGTAATTGTGTATTTAAAAATAAAGCTTTTTTTTTTTTTCTTTTTGAGACAGAGGCTCAAAACCTATAGTGCAGTAGTGGTATCTCGGCTCACCACAACTCTCGCCTCCCAGGTTCAAGCGATTCTCCTGCCTCAGCCTCCAGAGTAGCTGGAATTACAGGCACCCACCACCAGTGCCAGCTAATTTTAGTAGTTTTAACAGAGATGGGGTTTCAGCATGTTGACCAGGTTGGGATCTATCTCCAGACCTCAGGTGGTGTCCTGCCTCAGCCTCCCAATCCAACAGATACCCCATTCTTCATGATATGATTATTTTGCAATGCATGCCTATCTCAAAACATCTTTGATAACTCCAGAAATATATACACCTACTGTGTACCCACCATAATTAAAAAAAAAATCATTTTACAAAAAGATTACGTAAGAGGATGGGTACCATGATGATCTTCATTTTACACATGCTAACCCTGACCCCAAGAGATTTAAGGAAATTGCTCCAAGTCTCACATTGGGTAAGTAGCAGAGGTGGAATTTCAACCCGTCTTAGGCCTCGCCCCTCATGGTTCAAATGTAACCCACTTTTGCGCGTTCTCATGAGTATCCTTTAATATTCCATTATTTCTTCTGTCAGGTACTTTTGCCTCCTTTCCACAAAACACTGGCTTTATCGAGGATATATAACTCTACAACTCTTTCTCCTCTTCTTCCTCCTTTTAAAAACTTTTCTGAACAAAGATCCTCCTTCTTCTCAATCATGTGCAGTTGCCTTGTAGAGGTCATGGGAGGGATGGACAGCTTGTTCTCCAGTAGGGAATGGACATATATATTAGTAACAACTAATGGCTGAGGCAGAGGGACAGGGTAGACCAGTTAGTTCTCCTATCCATCCCGAGTCCCATTTCATAGCTAGTAAATCACCATTAATGGGACCAGTTTGATATATATTTTTAGAGTTGTCCAGGGGATTCTGGGAATCAGGAAGCACTGGGGATATGTATTTGGTCTCTGGGGTTTGGACTTGTTCTTTGATTCCTCTATCATCTTAAAGTAGAGGATTTTGGGGCCGGGCGCAGTGGCTCAAGCCTGTAATTCCAGCACTTTGGGAGGCCGAGGCGGGTGGATCACGAGGTCAAGAGATCGAAGCCATCCTGGTCAACAAGGTGAAACCCTGTCTCTACTAAAAATACAAAAAATTAGCTGGACATGGTGGTGCACGCCTGTAATCCCAGCTACTCAGGAGGCTGAGGCAGGAGAATTGCCTGAACCCAGGAGGCGGAGGTTGCGGTGAGCCGAGATCGCGCCATTGCACTCCAGCCTGGGTAACAAGAGCGAAACTCCATCTCAAAAAAAAAAAAAAAAAAAAAAGTAGAGGATTTTGTTAAGATAGACCTTTTTTGATGTGGTGCTTCTCTGAACTGAACTTCTATAGAAGAGAGGACCAGACTTTACTTCTTTATGTCATTAGATTATTTTAGTTTTCTCAAGATGTATTTATGTATAGCCAGAGTTAATAGAAGGATTAACCAGACTGACATTGTTTAGTGGTAATTTTCAGAGTCTCTGTTGGTTCTTGAAGGGCGTATGTTGCAAATTCTAGACAGAAAACATTTGGAGACAGCGAGACATTTAATTTTAGCTGAGAGAACCACATGTTACTTACGAAACATCCGTTTGAGAACTGTGGCAGAGAATTAAACCCGACATGTCTTATTCTGGACTACTACCTAAACTAATAAACAAAATAACATTACAAACACAGGGAAAATGGCTTTTAAAGATAACATGAAAAATGAACTAAACTGATGCAATCTGGTAGTAACTATTTCACAAAATTTTAACTCATAAATATTTTAGTGAGGTTGTGGGTCTCAGTTTATTATTTATTTTTCTCTAGCCTGCTGTTATAAAGTGAGAGAAATGGTCAGTTTAGAAGTGTCATGAAATTGCCCTGAGAACCCCAAATGGGGCAAGTGTTTTCAGAAATACTTCCCGTTTAGGGCACACACTTTGGAAGTACCTCTAGTTCGGATGCAGAGAGGGTGTGAACAGAAACAAGAAACACATTCCCAGGACTCCAACCAAGAGAGGACAAAAGCACAAGTTCGGGAAGGAGCTCTCAGAGTTGGAGAAGAGCTGCCACTGGGGCTGAATGAAGCAAAAGAAGATCCTTCCCTTCACCCATCCACAAGGCTGACTGTCCAACGCATGCGTAACACAGGGCTATCTAGGGGATCTCAAATGCACATCAGACCGCCCCTTGGAAATAGAGACATATTATGAAATCGTGTTGAAATAACCAGTGCTGTCTGTGACAGAAAATGCAAAAATGATGGATAGGATGATTACTTGGAAGGAAGAAAAAGGAGGAGAGACAGACAGAAAAGACAGATAAGCAGCAATTATCTATCATTTTCTCTATCAATCTTCTATGTATGTTTGTATCTATCTGTCTACCTCTCAGTCGATCGATCCAGTATCTATGTATCTACCTACCTACCTAGTATTATCCAAGGGGAGAAAACCCATATAAAGAGCTGTTTTTGAATATGAGAAGACATCACAACACCTGGTTAACTATCACATTCTCTCTGTGTTCATTCTCTGGGTCAGCTTGCTCCCTCTAAGTATGACAGCTGACCCTATCAGACTACCTAAACTATTTCCCAAACAGTTCATTCTACTGGCCCAGCAGTATTAAGCGTATCTGTGTTAGTGATTATACATTTTAGATACCTTTAAAGAGTACTTCACACCAGATGATACACGCATTTTGGTCTTCATGATAAACGCAAACGAAAGTTCATGAGAAATTACAATGAAAATATATTTTAGTTTCCACACTGATGAAGTGCAGCTCTGACCTGTTGTCCTCGTTGTGTCTTTATATAAAAACTGGAGAGGAGAAAGCTGAGGTTCTTTGTGGTTTAAATTCACTTTGGGCCTCATGGACTTGGTTTGATTTGGAACTCTACTCTCTAAGCTCAGCATAGATGCCTGGCTGTTGATACTAACAAGGGAGCTCTCCATCATACAGCTACTCTAGTTCAGGTTTCAAAGAAAGATCTTTGGATGAATCAGGCAGTTTCTGTAAAGGCATGGTGCAGGGATAAAGAAAGGCTTCTTTTTATCTTGTGCTTTTGTGACACGATCGTGTATTTTTAGATGACCTATATGAATTTTATCTCCAGGGGCCTTCTTACCCTACACCCAATAATTTAAGATAAGAAACCAAACTTTGCACGGTGTTCTTCTGGGAGAATACGTGTTCCGTCCATAGTCATTTGCTTCCCCATGAGCTTGTCTATTTCCTGTAAACTCGCCCCACTGCCTACAGAACAGGGTGAGAGCGCGGATTTGAAGGCAGTCGTTCTGCAGAGGGTGAGCCCCTGAAAATGGAATCCAGGAGGCCCAAGCGAGGGGGCAGTCTTTTACGAGTTACTTGAAAGATCATGTTTTCGGTTGGTGCAAAAGTAACTGTGGTGTTGACAATTAAAAGTAATTGTAGTCTTTGCAATGAAAAACAAAGGTATTTCAGGGCAAAAGTAGGCGCCAGCGCCACAGGCAACAAAGGCTGAGGAACAAAGACTGGGAGTGAGTGTTGAGAAATGAGCAGAGACAGAAATGAGGCAGGTGAGGGGGGCACAGAAGACCCTGAAGCAGAATAGAGAGACAGAGACAGAGAGGCTTTGAGGATGTGCATCTCTGACATTTCTGCTTCTTAGCCAATTCCTAGTACAATCTTGGCTCACTGCAACCTTCATTCCCCAGGTTCAAGTGATCCTTCTACCTCAGCCTCCTGAGTTGCTAGGATTACAGGTATGCGCCTCCATGCCCAGCTAATTTTTGTATTTTTACTAGAGTCAGGGTTTCACTATGTTGTCCAGGTTGGTCTCGAATGCCTGACCTCAAGAGATCAACCTCCCAAAGTGCTGGGATTATAGATGTGAGCCCCCAGTGCATGGCCTGAGTCTTTGGATATTCTAAGATATTTTGAGTCTACTTAAAATAACCTCCTTTTCAACTGAGGTATTTTTAGAGAGATCCAGTACCTTACAATCAAAGAGCCTTGTCTAAAATACATTTGTTACAAAGTGTTACCGTCAAAAACTTAAAGAAATGATGGAGAAATGATGGGGGTTTTGCTTGGCCAAAGGTCATTCACTTTGCACAGAATTACCAAGGAAGAGAGGGCAAAGGAGGTCTCCAATCAGCAACCAAGGGGCTTAAGAACCTGACTAAGAGTCAATTTGCTATAAAGAAATGAAGAAATGTCATCTACGTCGTCCACCTGGAAACTTTACACCAGTACAATAGCAAATTCTAAGGAGGCAACACAGAAGATTACTTTTTTCAGGTTATCAGTAAGCAGGCTCAAAATGCAAATGGTTAATACGAGCAGTCATAGCTCCTTACCAGAAAATCGACTCCCTGGAAAGAAAGGAAAGAAAAGAAGGAGCAGGGATTTTTTTAAGTCTTCCTGGCCTTACTGTCCACTAAGCAGGTGTCCCGGCATCACAGGCCGACCCTACCCTAGGCTGTCTCAACCTCCACTCTATTTTGGGAAGCAGGAATTTGCTGAGACGTTAGACTGAAGATAGACTGCACCTCCATGGAGTTCTGCCTTTCACGTGCCGATGAATAAAAGTAACTGTTAAGTATGTTCAAGGAAATCATTGCATTAACAATTTGTTAAAACTTGCAGCGATTAAGCAAGGAAGCGAACGCGGCCAACTTCAGTGATTTGGAACGATGGTGCTGAGGAACACTACGCCCCAAGCACTGGAAAAAATTAACTGTCACAAACTAATGAATAAGGCAGGATTGGGGGGTTTCTGTAGCTGATCTCTCTCTCTGTCTCTCTCACACACACACACTGTGTGTGTGTGTGTGTGTGTGTGTGTGTGTGTGTGTGTGTGTGTGTGTGTGTTTACCAATATGGTAGTGTTAGGTAGAAAAGGCAAATGGGTTTCTACATTTTCAGAATTGGGCAGACCTATATTTAATGCCTGTATGTTATATCGACTAGCAAGTTGATTAACTACTCTAAGTTTCATTTTCTTCATTACAGATAATGTAGCCCATCTTTCTAAGTTGCTGTAAACAGCAGTTCTTACAGATATAAAATGCTAGCAGGATTCCTGGCTTATATTGTACAATCTGTAGCTTCTATGAATACTGTAGCCAGCATTATTGATAATAAAAATGGATACACTGGCACCTGTAACGGAACGCATCAGTGTGCTCTAATTGAAAGTCACTAATGAATAAATGGATGTTGAAATGATCCCTGGTGTCAGCCATTATCAAAGGATGGGGGACACAAAGGGAAACCAGATGCAAGTACTGTCCTGGGAAAGTTCATAGTCTTCAAGGGGCCAAAACAAAGGAACCAGGTGAGTCCAGACAAATTCTAGAGAACACTTAGAGTCACAGGCAAACAAGAGTCTGTTCACATGTCTCACTTCAGCCTCACTTCATACCCTTCCCTTCATCCCTCCTATTTAGAGCTCTACCGAGTTGCTAAGTGTTCTTTTCACCCACATAAACGGTTCCAGTTACTTCTCACACAGGACAGAGAGTGGGTGGAGTAGGTTAAAAAAGTTTAAATCAGAAGGTGACAGTGAGTATAGGCACTCTCCTTTGTCTCCACTTGGAATATGCTAGTCGCAAGAAAATCTCAGCAAACTGGGCACAGACAAGATGGAGATTAATCTCTAGACAGCAAGGAAAGACTGTTGCAAACGCCAACACGATAAACAATAACCACAGCAATGATCCCTTGAGTCTATCACTTGACCATCCTCACAACCCATTCAAACATTCTTTGGATTTTTTCTTTTTTCGTTTTTTAAAGACCTAGTCTCCCTCTGTTGTCCAGTCTGGAGTGCAGTAGCGCAATCTCGGTTCACTGGGAACTTCCACCTCCTGGGTTCAAGTGATTCTCGTGCCTCAGCCTCCTGCGTAGCTGGGATTACAGGTGTGCGCCACCACACCAGGCTAATTTTTGTATTTTTAGTAAAGATGGGGTTTCACCACGTTGTTCAGGCTGGTCTTGAACTCCTGACCTCAAGCAATCCACCCGCCTTAGCCTTGCAAAGTGCTGGGGTTACAGGTGTAAGCCACCATCCCCAGCCTCTTTGGGTTTTCATAACAATATTTTAGGGTACCAAAAGGCTTGCAGTAGTGTTTCTCTAAACTTTTTGCCATACCTTTATGTTTTGACATTTTCACCTTACTACCTATATGATTTATTTTTCTTTCTCATACTCATGATACTAAGCACAATTTATTTTAAAAGAAAATCTGTAAAATCACCTTCTGGTATAAATAGGACAGTACTATTATTAACCAGAAATGGTAAGCCACTGTATAAATATGAGCATATTGATCTCCTGGAATTCTACTTATTACAGGTATCCAGTGAAATATGTGGCTATGAGAAATTGTTTTGAATGCTATGCAATGTGTTAAAACTGAAAAAGAAAAAAAACTTTTCCACCCTATGATTCAATCTTGTTTACCGCTGTTTCTGCGGACCGCCTAAAAGAAACTTACAGACCTTCTAAAATCTCACCCATCCTTTGTAAAATCCTGGTTTTGACCACTGCAGTGGCGATTCCTAGGTTACACAAAACAGTTTCAATACAGCCCATCAAGAATTAATTAGTTAATTAATTAATTAATTTAGTAGAGACGGGGTTTCACCATGTTGACCAGGATGGTCTCGATCTCTTGACCTTGTGATCCACCCACCTCGGCCTCCCAAAGTGCTGGGATTACAGGCTTGAGCCACCGCGCCCAGCAAGAACTTATTAAACAACGACTGGGTGTTGGATTACAAGGTAGGAGGTGGTGGACTGAGGATGGGGTTACAGATATGGACGGTTACCAACGACTGGGTGTTGGATTACAAGGTGGGATCTGGTGGACTGAGGATGGGGTTACAGATATGGACGGTTACAGATACACACTTCCTGTCCTCCAAACACTCAGAAATTAGTTGGGAATTGCACATGTACATGTAGCAAATACTAACCATCATCACTCAAGACACAGTAAGTTACGCTGCACTCACAAAGACCCCAACACACAGCTCAAAATACATGCCTATTTTCCCACTTGCTAAAAGCCTATTTCTCAGAGTTATCTGTTCCACTTTCTTTACTCTGTGAAGCTCCAAGTTGACAGAGCCGCCATATCTAAGATATCACTGGCCTTACTGCAGAGGGAAAAGAGATCAAAATGAGGCACATGCACACTCACGTTTTCCACTTGAAAGTGACAGCTATCACTTATGCTCACAGTTCATTGGTCAAAGCAATCCATGGGGCTAACAGGGCAAGAATGGGGTGGCAGAACAGACTCACTTTCGTGGAAAGGATCAATGGGAGAGATGGCTCATAGAGTAGCTGCTATTTTCAGCAAGAATATGACCTACTGAGTATTACATTAATAGAATGGAGATTTGAACTCAGGTTTTTTGGGATTCTTGTCCACTCTGATACCCCGCTAACCAAACTGCCCTTTTAAGGGGGAAAAATACCATAACATTTGAGGACACATGTACTTCTCTGAAGACGATTTGCAATCTAAGTGGAAGGGCAGGCTTAAAAAGTAGAAAAGTTGTGTGTCCCCCTACCTACAGTAAGTGACTAAAGGTTTCTATGTGCTTGGTGATAGAATGTATTCAGAAGAATGAATTCAGATGCTAAAATGATTCTTTTGTTGGGAGGTGGGGATAAAGAGAGCATGAATAATGGGAATAAATTACTGTTTTTAAAAATAATGGATGCAAGGTAAGATCTAATGTTTGGTAGCACAAAAGAGTGACTACAGTTCACAATAATTGATTGTATATTTCAAAATAACTAAAAGACTGGAATTAGATTGTTTCTAACACAAAGAAATGATAAATTCTTGAGGCAATGGATACCACAATTACTCTGATGTGATCCCACTGTACACTTATATCAACATATTACGTGTACCCTGTAAATATATATATATTTATTTTGCATAAAAATCATAAAAATACAATTCCTTGGTTAATCTTTTTAGCAAGAAATGAGCTCACAGAGTAAGGCTACTGTCTACTCACAAGGGGCTTGCTTCCCTGGCTTTTTACTAGGATCTTAAAATACAGGAGACATCTGGGTCAGAAGTAATTTAAATACTGACCTGCAAGGAACAGCCTGATGAACCAAAAGACCTCTAAAATGCACTTGCACCCCTACGGACACAGTATTTTACCCAGAGGACGAATAGCAAATAAAAACAATGTGGAGATAAAATTCCTTGGGCAGACAGAGAGTGCAATTGCAAGGGAATTTAATTTCCCCCTGAACCGAAAATGAAACCCAAGACAGTAAGTGACTATATAAAGAGAACATTGCTTTCTAAGTGTTGACATCAGTAAGCTCTTTCTACTCCAAGTTTGGATTTTCACAGAAAATTGAAAAAGTTTTCAAACAGCTTCAGTTCTTCATTGTCTAATGCCAACTGGGTAAGTACTTTGGAGAGTGGGACTGAGCCTGGCAGAAACCCAGACCCATAAAGCACTGTCGTCCCTCGTTTTCTTTTGATTTCTTTTTATTGGTTTTACAAAACTTAATTATTTTTTGGGTAAAGAAATAAAATGTTCAAAATGTCACAACTACTGCCTACTGTTCTCAGATTCTAAATAAAACCTGTCCTCCTGGGAAATAATTGTAAAGCTCATAGGCTCATTGAAAAATTTACACTAATTACCTGGGAACATCTTCCCCACATCAGACACACCAGCAAACACCTCAAATCAATCACTCCAACAAAAATCCCAAACAGAACAGGAAGTAGTGATAAAAATGACGAGCATAGGCCAGGTGTGGGAGCTCACGCCTGTAATCCCAGCACTTTGGGAGGCCAAGGAGGTCAGGAGTTCGTGACCAGTCTGGCCAACTGGCAAAACCCCATGTTTACTGAAAATACAGAAATTAGCCCAGTGTGGTGGTAGGTCCCTGCAATCCCAGCTACTCAGGAGGCTGAGGCTGGTGAATCGCTTGAACTTGGGAGGCGGAGGATGCACTGAGCTGAGATTGTACCAGTATATTCCAACCGAGGCAACAGAGCCATACTCCGTCTCAAAGAAAAAAAAATTTGATGAGTATGGAAAGACAGCAAAAGCAACAATAAAACCCTTCTAAAACTAGTGTTACTAACTTATTGAAGACCTCTATGGTGATGTGGCAGGATTCCTGAGAAAAAAGTATGTGTATGCACATTTGTACATCTATAAATAGATATAGAGGAATCATCTAATAGACATAATTAATGATTCCAGGGACAGAAAAAGCCAGAAAAGATGATGCAAAGTTTAGAAAACTAATCATTAGTTTTCAGGGAGACTGCAGATGGTACAATCATATACTGTCTGCTTCCTGAAATCAATGCACCCCCTCAGACGAGGGTAAAATGTCAACTTCTCAATTCACCTCACTCAAGGCCATCTGTCCCACCATCAAAGCCCTTTATAATCCCACCATACTTTGAAACATCTTCACGGGTATCATAGCTCTCAAACTACGGGTGTTCACCCCTCTGTAGTCTTCATCCAAGTACTGGAATCAGAGACAGAGGAGGAAGAAGTGCAAAACGGTACAACGGAAACAATAACAAGAACAGCCGAGTCTACAGTAACGACATCAAGGAGCTTCATGAGTTTGGCGAGGGACATGATTTTGAAGCTGCAAGGAAAATCCACCTAGGAGAATATAACCAAGTAGGCAGACTCATCAGCATACAGAAAGTAATCCAAGCACAGTCGTTTTTTCATTTTGTCTTATTTTAAATGGATTATAAGGAAACAGTTTCGCTTCCAGAGACACCTAATCACACAGGCTAACTGAGCTAATGCAATGAAATTTCAGAAACATCTCTTCCATGTTTGCCGTATTTCATTGATTCTAAAGCAAACATTTCATTTTCATTTTGTTTGTTTTTCTTTTTTGAGACAGAGTCCCATTTTGTTTCCCAGGCTAGGATACAGTGGCACGATCTTGGTTTTCTGCAAACTCCACACCTGGGTTCAAGCAATTTTTCTGCCTCAGCCTCCTCAGTACCTGGGATTACAGGTGAGCACCACCACACCCAGTTTTGTATTTTAAGTAGAGACAGGGTTTCAGCATGTTGGCCAGGTCTCCACCTCCTGAACCCAGGTGATCCACCTGCTTTGGCCTCCCAAAGTGCTGGGATTACGGGCATGAGCCACCACTACTGGCTACATTTTTGGATTTTTAGTAGAGACAAGGTTTCACCATGTTGGCCAGGCTAGTCTCAAACTCCTGAACTCAAGTAATCCACCTGCCTCAGACTCCCAAAGTGCTGAGATTATAGGGGTGAACCACCACACTGGGCCTTCATGTTCATAGCTTAGAAACTGGAATGCCTTCTACAATCAGTAATGGGACAAATTTATTTGATAACGTTTTTTTCTTGATGGTGACACACTTAAGATGCTTCACTGAACACTCAACAGCATCCTTGATGCATGAAATTTCGTTAATAACTTGCATTCTTCTCAAGTCCATGTGGTTTGTGATTCTTGACAGCAAAGGAATCAAGAGAAATCATTTAATTTTATTATTGGGTTAATAATGTCGACACTCGTTCTCCAGTGTTGCATTGAGTAAACAGGTCCCATTCTTTGAATTTCTTTTAAATAAAAATTGCTTGACTAAGGCTAGGTATGGTGACTCACCCCTGTAATCCCAGAACTCCGGGAGGCCAATGTGGGTGGATCACCTGACGTCAGGAGTTTGAGACGAGCCTTTCTCTAACTGGTTTTAGTAGAAACCCTGTCCCTACAAAAAAACACAACAATTAGCTGGGTGTTGTGGCGCGTGCCTGTAATCCCAGCTACTCGGGAGGCTGAGGCAGGAGAATCACTTGAACCTGGGAGGCAGAGGTGGCAGTGAGCCAAGATTGCAGGACTGTACTCCAGCCTGGGCAACACAGCAAGACTCCATCTCAAAAAAAAAAAAAAAAAAAAGCCCGACTTGATTTAATGCACCGTTCTAGACCTTGTCATGAGTCTCCAGGAATCACTGTTATGAATACTGAAAGGTTTTGTAGAACTCAGCTGTTACCAAAATGGGTTTTGGAATCTCTAGGTTTTTGATTCTCACTCTTGGGCATGCATCCACATCCCCCAGAGGGCTTGTTTAATTTAGACACACCTGAGCCCTAGAGCTTCTGACTCAGGTTGCCTGCAGAGACCGGAGAGAACATACATCTGTAGCCAGTCTGCAGGTGATGCTGATGCTGCCGGACTGGCGACATCACCTGAAAAACCACAGTTCTAGTGTTCTGAGGTGACAACTTGGTCGTCGTGAATTACCACCTGGGAATCAGGAGAGGAAGAGGAGGTCCCGTCAGAGAGAGAGCTTTAGACTTTCCTCCTTCCATTTCAGTCAAAGCCATCCTGGTTTAACCATGTCTATGTCAGCTTCTGCAGGAGGTTTCATATGAAATAAAGGTTTTGCTGCTTTTTAAAAAAATGAAAGTATTGAAATGGAAAGAGCCAAAGCTTTAGGATAAGATAGATCTGAGTTGCAGTCTCAGTTTCATCATTTAATACTTAATATCCACAGGATTTTTCTTTTCCTTTTGAGACAGTCTTGCTCTGTCATCCAGGCTGGAGTGCAGCGGGCTCACTGCAATCTCTGTCTGCTGGGTTCAAGTGATTGTCCCGTTTCAGCCTTCCGAGTAGCTGGGACTATAGGTGTGTGCCACAACACCCAGCTAATTTTTGTATTTTTAGTAGAGACAGGGTTTAGCCATGTCATCCAGGCTGGTCTCAAACTCCTGGCCTCAATCCCCAAGTGTTGGAATCACAGGCATGAGCCACCACAGCTGGCTGGTTTAGTTTTTTTAAAAAAGAATTTCTCCAAAATGGGGGTAATAAAACATATTTGAGGTCTTGTGATGAGGCAGGAGATGATGTGCATGCAACAAATCATAAACACAGCTCCTTGCAAAGAGTGGGTGCTTGACAGCTTGTAGCCACTAGTAAGAAGAAGAATAGAGTCTGATCCTTAAAGGCAGAGACTGTACTTTCCTCACTCCTTTTGTAGACCTGTGGTTACTCACAGTGACTGCGGGCAGAGCAGCTGTTGTCAAGTGACTTCACAACAAGCTGCCAGGTCACCGGCCCCGGTTAATCAAGGCTCAGAGCTGCAGCTGGGTGGCAGAGCCCAGAGTTCGGAAAACAGGACACACCCTTACTGCTGGGCTGCCTGGGCCCTGGCCTCTGCAGCATGGCTGATTGCACGGGAGCCAGCAAATATGCCCTGTGAACAGAAGGGGCCTCCGAACCAGCTCCTGTCTGCAGTAGCTCCTCTCGGTCCAGCGTCAGACACCTCTCTTCCTCTGCAGCTCCTTAAAGGTGCCTGCATAACACAGCAGCCACCCCTCTGCAGTGGAAGCCTAAGAGGATGAGTTTGTCAAAAGATTAAAAATGCCCCCTCCTTGTGTGCGACTCCCCAGTTTTCATGATCCCCCCATCTGCTCTGCACTTGGGAACTCAGCACGAAGCAATGTCATTTGTACCTGGGGTAAAGATGTCACCCTCTACCTTAAGTCTCAGCTTTTATTAAAAACATTTAACATTTTGGCTACTACGAAGGACATTAATTCCTAGGGGGGAAAAAGAGGAAAAAAGAAGAAAAAAAAAAACACAACCTCTTCACTGAAACATGCGCTTCAGCTCACATCTCTAAGAACTCTAGAAAACTTTTGGACTCTATCATTCTTAGAAACTATTTTATCTTGTATTTGAACAGCCTGGATGTGGGAGGCAAGGTTTCAATACTTACTACAAAGATAGAAATCTAGCTTTGAGATCTGAACGCGGAGTAGAACAGCTTGAGGGTGTTACTTCAATATTTTCCCTTAAAGGTAAGTGGAGCAGTTACATATGGCAATCTGCCTTAGGAAGGTCCCTTTACACAACAAGTTATAAGTAAATATTCTTGCAGATGGGTGTCTAAGAGAAAGCAGCTAGTGAAATCAAATAAAAGCTTTTCCGACGTCCAAGAACCAACACATTAATTAAATGGATTGGATTCTGAAATCTGTGGTCTTAAAGGCTGTGATTTACTTGATTATATGCTTTTACAAACAAAGCTGCCTTATGAACCTACTCAAATTCCCAAGGACTCCAACAAAGAGCAGGGTTAAACAAGCAAGAAGGTGGTCTAGGACAGCTTAAAGCATAACAGAGCATCCACAGAGCAGCAAAGTGAGATTTCTAAGCTAAGTACTTTCTTTCTATTGCTCGGGTTCAGAACATAAAATGTATCTTTAATATAAATGGCTACATCCCCACCTCTGCCTTAATGATCTGCTTGATATATACTGTAGCCATTCATACTAATTACATCATTAATAATGGTTTCTTTGAGAAGCCATCTATGAATACAGCGATGGCAGGAGACATATGGGTCATCTAGAATATCTGCAGACTGGCCTTAAGAATTCACAATCTCACCTTTAGAAATGGCGATTTATTGATTGCTAAAACAAGAGGGGAAGCTGCTGAAGACACCCCAGTCCAACTTTTATAACTCCTGGTAGATAAAGTGGAAAGCAGGAGTGGGCAGGAAGATGGTGGTTCACTCCTGGGAGTGAACATGAAGCCTCTGAAAACGGGCAAAGAAACAGAGAATGGGTACCCTCAGGAATGCCACTTGCACCCTGGTCTTGTGTTTCTAGCTTGCTAAGGAACTTGTCTCCTTGGCTACCCTAGATTATATTATACTCCAAATCTCCCAGACTGAATGGCTGCTATGCATACAGCTAAGGGGCACCTGCCAAGTGCCAGACGCTGTGCTGAGGACTCTATATACATGACCTCATTTATTATGTATTTATTTGTATTGAGACAGAGTTTAACTCTGTCACCAAGGCTGGAGTGCAGGGGCGGGATCTCTGCTCACTACAACATTCCCAGCTCCCAGGTTCAAGCGATACTCCTGCCTCAGGTACATACCACCATTCCAAGCTAATTCTGTATTTTTAGTAAAGATGTGGTTCCACCATGCTGGCCAAGCTGGTCTCAAACCCTTGACCACTAGTGATCTGCATGGCCTCCCAAATCGTTGTGATAGGAGGCATGAGCCACCACACTCGGCCACACATGATCTCATTTAATCTTCCCAGAGATCCCTGTGGTTGTATGGAAGAGCATAATCAAACTACTTGATTCTACCAGTTGGGAAGAGCTGTATAAATGACTGCACTGCAATTATACAGCTCACTGCTAAAAGTAGCCCAGCGTTTAAACAACAAGGATGAGATCCAGTGCACATGGTGTACTTCCTCATCATCTTCCATCCTCTCCAAGCCTTCTCCCTCTTCCCACAGTGGAGACTGCAAATAAATTGCCCAGAGTTGCTGGACCAGAGGGGCCAGGAAGAGAGCAGCTAGAGACGGAATTAATGAGGCATCTAAGACCATCAGCAGCCTTGATTTTCCTGCTAAATAATTTACGTCTTAACCTGCAGGGAATAGGGGGCCATTGAAATATTAAACAGCAAGACTGACATCACCATTTTTCCAGAAACCAAGTCCAGAGACTTTGGTGATTTTAATTTTTTTTAAATTTCTCCTTTATGTCTAATACATACCCAAGTTCCCTTCTTTTTATACTATGTCAGTTACCCAGTAGCAGCCTGCATCTGAATCCTGTAATACAGCAACTATGGATGTGTAAATTTTACTACATTTGTTAAGATTTTTGAGCCTCAGTTTCCTGTTCTGTAAAATAGGGAGTATAAAAGTATCCACTATGTAGGCTGCCTTGAGACTCAAGTGAATGATGGTATATAAGCTCATGCCTGGCTTATGGTAAGCACCCAGTGTGACGTGCTAAATTGTTCCCCCAAATTCACCAACATTTTAGAATGCGACTTTATTAAAAAACAGAATCTTTAGAGGGAATCAAGTTAAAATGAGGTCCTCAGAGTGGGCCATAAGCCAGTAGGACTGGTGTCTTTACATGAGGAGGAGCAGGCACATTTGGACACAGACATACACAGAGGAAGAGGATGTAAAGATGCACAGGCTCTCTATGTAGATGGCCCTCTACAAGTCGGGGAGAGGCCTGGAGCTGACCCTGTGGTCAAAGCCTTCAGAAGGAACCAACCTGCCAACTTGGTTCTGGACTTTTAGTCCGGAGAACTGTGAGAGAAACTATTTGTTGTGTAAGCCACCCAATCTGTCCCCCTGTGTTATGGTAGCCCAAGCAGACTAATATTGTAAATGTTAGATTTCCTCCTCCCTTTGCTCTCTCCCTACCTAGGTCTAATCTTGAGAACATTACATCTAATTAATGCTTAGACTCCTGGCTATCCTCCTTGCCTGTGGGCTTGGGAGAGCAAATGGGTTTCATTTTGTGTGCCAACTCTGATCATCTACAGTCACTGCCTAAAACAGTGCATTGAGAAGGATGCTGAGGCCAGCTCAGACTCAGTGGCTAAGAGTTCCATGACGGATTGGCAATATCTGCCACAGGCATAGGAGGGGAAGGCAGAAGGTACACACCATATATTTTTCAGCCCTGCCTAGGCTCTCACTGGTGTATTCATCTTGAAAAACTGTTAATAGACTGAATCTCTTACTGTAGCATTTACATCTTTTTATCACTCTGCTCAAGAGCTTCAAGTAGCTTGTTTCTGTCAACCACATAAAATGTATACAGTTTGCCGTCCAGCAATTCCAAAACATTTATATATTGATTTATTCATTCAATAGTACAAGACATACTATAATAAAAATATAATAATCTTAATTATAATACAATACAATCAAATACAATCCTAATATACTCATCGCCCAAGAAATCATACTGACTCTGGATCATCATCCAGCTCAGTACTCTATTCATCCAGATTTCTTTACTGCTAATTTTTGTTGTGTTCATTTCTTCCCCACCCTGCTTCTTCCAGTTCACATTTCAGACAGCCTACAAAGAAAAACAGCTCTGGCATCCTCTAAGTTCACAGTTCTGAAGCTGTCTAACCTGACTAGCAAGGTTTCAGAAAATCTCTCTACCTGGCACAACTTGTATCACATGTCCACCCTGGACCAACCATCAGCACAGGAGAAGAGCAAACCCTGATTGGCTGGACCTGGGTCACGTGTTCACCCCCTGCAGCAGGGCAGTGGCTTGCAGTGATTGGAGTGGGAAGGACCCCTGCAAACCAAGGCAGTGGTCAGGAACAGCGGAGGCTCTCTCTCTGCCTGCCTCATCTGCCCAGACGACCTTAGGTCTTATTTTTCTCCCAAGGTTAATTCTGTTCTTAGCCTTCTTGTCATGCTGCTGCCCCAGGTGGCAAACTTTGCTCTCTTTATGCCCTAAACGATTACACAGATTTAGATGAAATATCCCATGATTAGAGAGCTGTGCCTCTACCACCAGCTACTGACGAGAAAGAACTTGAAAAGTCAGGGAACTACCAGGAAGACCCTTGAGGAGAAAGGAGTTGAATCTGGAGGAAAGTTTAGTTGCATAGAGGGAGCAAACAGAGGGACAACACGTGTGAAAGACTGAGACTCTTTTAGAAGATTAACAGATAAAGAGGTGGAAAGGGCATTGAACAGATAAAAGAAATGATGCGATGAAAATTTAAATAGTATTTTAAAGGAAATTATCAAATTTAACTGACGCAAGATTCACATTTTTACAAGATAATTCAAAATGTCTCAAACCTCTTTGTAAATTTAGCACCATACACAGAACAGGGAAGGCAAAAATGCTTCCATTCCAAAGTCAGATCAGGGGGAGTGGTAGTAAGGACCAGGAACACTGTTAAGTAGGATTCGGAGGCTGAATTGACCTCCACAGGAAAGAACATTATGATTAAACAGGGATGTGGAACATAGTTAAGTAGAATAACACCAATGGACCTTACCTGAAGCTCCTAAAACAACTCCTGACATACTGAGGTTTTGTAGAGGATACTGGCTTTAAAAATGACAATGGAAATGTATGGTGCATCTATCTGTATAGTGAATAATCTAATTAACCTATCTGTAACTTTACAACAAATCAGTATGTCAACTGCAATGAAGGTCGTGATGGGGTCACCAATTAATGATATACACAAAGATGAAATAACAGTTTTAAAAGTGAAGGGAAACTTCTAATAATTATATACGAGAGCATCCAATAAATATAAATAGGGCAGAGACGAGAGATGAGGATAGGACAGACAGGAGACAGAGTGTCTGAAGTTAACTGTAGCAAATAAAATTTACGGCATATAGTGTTGAACTGCCCTTCAGGAAACAGGCTTATAGGCTGATAAATAAATTCCCTGAAAGCCAATTCCACAAAATCAATTCATTGAATAATAAAAAAAAATCATATTACTGGAAAACTTATTAAAAGGGCTGGTATTCTTGCAACCATTTTGTCAGTGATTCCCCCGTCCTGCTGAAGTGAAGGTCAAACTGTAATACATTCAGGCTATTAGTTAGCTGTCTTTCTGAAAACTTCTTAAGAGAGTGAACTGAAATATCACTGCACTTGTGATCAAATGATTTAGTAATCTGGGCTTTGCTTATTCGCATTTGTATGACCTTATACAAGTCATTTTATTTATCTCAATTTTAATTTCCTCCTCAATTTCTAATACAAGAAAAAAAAATCCTATCCTTCTCTTTAACTCAAAAAAATGAATGTACTGGGAGAATTATCAAAGATAGCTGCTAATTTCTCTCTGATCCTTAGAATCGATTTTTTTCCAGACACCCGTTCTACATTTTGTGAAAAGTCCAAAGCACTTTTAAAAATTTGTGCAGATTGTCAGGGGCCTAATGCTCTCATGGGATATATCAGGTTTTCATTTCTTGCCCTTGCTGAGTTTCTGCTATGTTTCTTGCTGTTGATTTACCTCTGAATTAAACTGAGGCTAACATGAAGCACACACAGTGACTTCCCTTGACAACAAACACACAAACAAAATGTCCACATGAAGATACTCTGTGTGTCAGTCAGGACATACCGGGCCATGCTGTGGCAATAAACGACTCTGAAATCTAAAAGCTTTAGGAGTAACAAGAGTTTATTTCTTGCTCATGGATGTGGTGGAATGAGACGAGGTGCTGTTGCTTCTCAAAGACTCTCAGCAATCTAGGATGAAGGAAAAATCATCATCTCAAATATTTCTAGCCACCATGTCAGAGGACTAAGAAATTTCTAGAAACTCTTGCATCAGCAATAAAATGTTCCGGCACTTGTCACTTTCATTTATAGCTCATTGGCCAGAACGAGTCTCCTGGCCCCACTAAAACCACAAGAATTTCTAGCAGTGCCCAGCAGGGAAGAGATGGAATACTTGTTGATAAGCCCACATGGTGGCCATAGGATACACTGCCTGGGGAAGTTGAAGGATTTAGTGTAGCAACACAAACATTAGATATCACTACTCTTAGAAATCCTTGCATACAAACCAACACATATCTCAGCCATTCTCTCTTCTATCTCTCCTACCCTTAATGTGTCCTTCAGTTCTATCCCTCTTAGAAGCAACAACATCTTGAAATTCCTCCTATATGCTTAAGCAGAATGACTAGGCTCTCTGCAATCCTCATCCCCTGCTTTTTGCTAATCCATGACTGTGTCCATTTTGCAACTATCATTTGCAAAAAACCTAAGTGCTTAGTCTGGAGGCAAACCCTTCTCTAATGTCTTTGAATGGGTATTCGGGGGATAGGAAGAAGAGTGCTAGATGGATTATTCTCCCAGTTACACAAGCAAAACCTAACTGTATGTGTTAAAGCACTTTATATGATTTAAAGTCCTGCAGAAATAATTTGTACCATATTGGAAATTTCTTTGGCCCTGTATTTTCTCACTGTATACAGAGAATAGCAATCCTTCCTCTGACTATAACCTGGTGGTCTTGTCCATAAAAATGCTCTGTGAACTCTAAAGCTGTATGCAAATGCAAAGACAGAGGTCGTTGCACACACACACGACTCTGTAGCTGTGAATTCAGAAGTTGTTCCGAACTCCAAGCACTCAGAGTCGATGCTCTTTCTCCTCTGGGTCACAATAAGGAGGGATTTTATGGTCTGATATCAAGTAGAAGTCAAGCTTCCCCACTACTCTGGTTCTGCCTGTCTTTGTGATTTAATAATGTAGTCCATATTGGAAGATGATGCAGTTATGTCAGTTATTACAGAATTACATTTCTGTGTTCTGCTAAAGGGAAGTCAAGATTCGCTCTGCCAGATGCACACATAAAGCTAGATAGTGGCATACCTCCGAGTCAATCCATCCATCTTTCTCTAGGACATGTCAACATGTGGAATTTATGAAATATGGACTGTATTAAAAATGTTAAACACACTTTTTAAATGTAACTGCTGCAGAAATAAGATATCTTTTTTCCATTCGTTTGCTTTTTTTGTTTACTGTTGCTTGGTGTTATTTTTCTTCAGCGGGACTGTCTACGCTTGTTAAGCACCGGTAAATGGCCAGTTATGAAGCAAACACAAAATATACATATGAATATTTAATAAGAAACAATAGCAGAAATATAGTGTGCATTTGTTGCTCCACTGGAAAACTATATTCATTATTCTACAAATTATTCTTCCATAAATATTTCAGAAACTAGAAAAAAGTTAGCATGGTGTACCCAGTACTTGGTGGGCTAAAAGCATTTTTGCATTTGCACTATGATGAATGCCAGTCCCACCTCCATTGCTCAGGTCTGAAATCCATCTTTCGGTCAGTTTTAGGAGATAGTGTTATTTCATGTTTTCTTGTAATGTAAGCATAAATAATAAAAAAGACACCATTCGGGTTCTTTCTGGATCAGATGGCAGATAAAAACTTCTTTAGTTCCAGCCAAGACTAAGAAATAGAACCCTGGCTACGAAACGTACTCTGAAGGGGGGTGGCGGGGAAAACAAACTCAAGTCTTTTATTCTAGTATAGTGCATCATAAAGTCCGACCCTTCTCAGTCTGTTAATTTTTATAGAAGTGGCTTAATTCTTGCAAACAAATATTTATCAAGTGCCTACTATGTGCTAGGTGCAGTGCTATGTGAGGAAGATAAAACAGTGACAAAAACCAAGGTGGTTATTTTTGATATCACTTCATTTATGAAGAGTGACTTTGTCTCAGCTAATAACTGCATAGAATATAGGCTCATTTTGGGGGTTCGATGGTATTATTTTTCTTTGACGGTAGAAGAGTCAACAATCCATTCATTGTCCAGTGAATATGGTTACCAGGAAGCAATGAGATGATTCCAGGACCATTCCCAAGAATGGAAAGACCAGATGTGAGTAACCTTAGACTGATTGTGTTAATGATTCTTTTTGTTTTGTTTTGCTTTGCTTTTTGAGACAGGGTCTTTCTCCCTCTGTTGCCCAGGCTGGAGTGCAATGGTGCAATCATGGCTCACTGCAGCCTCAATCTCCTGGGCTCCTCCTGGATCAAGTGATCCTCCTGCCTCAGTCCCCTGAGATGCTAGGACTACAGAGGTGTGTTACCACATCGGCTTAATTTTTTAAATTCAATTATTATTTTTTGAGATAGGGTCTATTCTGTCACCCAGGGTGAAGTGCAGTGACACGATCACGCAGCTCACTGCAACCTCTACCTCCCAAGTTCAAGCGATCCTCCCACCTCAGGCCTTTAAGTACCCTGGACTGAAAACACGTACCACCATGACTACCTAAGTTTTTGTAGAGATGGGGTTTCACCAAGTTGCCCAGCCTGGTCTTGAACTCCTAGCCTCAAATGGTCCTCTCGCCATAGCCTCCCAAAGTGCTAGTGTTACAGACATGGGCCACCATGCCCAAATTTGGTATTGATTCATTTAGGCTCTCAGACAAGGGGAGCTGAGGGTCATCAAGATAACGTAACTTCTACATTTAAATCATTTTTATCCAGATGCGGGTCAACTCTAACCTTCTCTGCTGAAATAAACAAGACCTTAACAAGTCTACTATGTTCCTTAACCATGGCCTTGCTTCAAACATAAGCATAATCCACAGTCTTTGCCAGAGCTCTGAATTGATATGTACTGCAGTTAACGGTGAGTGAAAAAATTCTAAGACCCTCAGCCAGTCTGTGCGAGTCACGTGAAGAAACCACGCCTTCCAACTGAGGCCTCAGAAACCACTTCCAAGTTGAGACACAGGTCATAGTGGACAGGCGAGATCAAAGCTCTGTGTAGAAAGGACAGATTAAAATTAAAACGTTTCTCTAAAAAACTCACCCCCACCATCGTGAGTTGTGTTACTTAGAAAACTGAAAAGTTTTCAGAGATACTGAAATTTCCTGAATTACAACAGTGATAATATCATCATCATCAACAGTAGCACTATACTAACTACAAAGGAGTCACTATGTGCACAAGCACTGTAGGCATTCTTTTTTTTGAGACGGAGTTTCGCTCTTGTTACCCAGGCTGGAGTGCAATGGCGCAATCTCGGCTCACTGCAACCTCCACCTCCTGGGTTCAGGCAATTCTCCTGCCTCAGCCTCCTGAGTAGCTGGGAATACAGGCACGCACAACCGTGCCCAGCTAATTTTTCGTATTTTTAGTTGAGACGGGGTTTCACCATGTTGACCAGGATGGTCTCGATCTCTTGACCTCGTGATCCACCCGCCTCGGCCTCCCCAAGTGCTGGGATTACAGGCCTGAGCCACCGCGCCCCGCCGCACTGTAGCCATTCTATGACTAAACAGTTTAAGTAGCCGAGTCAGGGTAACACAATCAATTGATAAGACTACAGCCTAGATTTTGAGTTCCTAACATTTCTCCCGCTTTCCTTGAACACACCTGTTCCCACTGACAGCTTCTCCCCGTTTTCTGCCTAACTTGGAATCATTTTTAAGATTAGTAGCATGGGCTGTGAAGCCAGCCACCTTGGTTTCTCACTTTATCTTTTCTTTAAACAACGTTTTTCTTTTATTATTATATTTCAATAGTTTTGAAGGAACAGATGGTGTTCATTACATGGGTAAGTTCTTTAGGTGTGATTTCTGAGATCTGAGTGCACCCATCAAGCAGTGTGTAGTCTTTTAGCCCGCACCCCCTCCCACCCTTCCCCCAAAGTCCTCACAATCCATTATGTCATTCTTATGCCTTTACGTCCTCATAGCTTAGCTCACACTTGTAAGTGAGAATATGTAAGCACATTAATATAATGTTAACTAACTCAGGAATGGAAAATCTTTATAAGTGGAAGGGAGCTAAGCTATGAGATGGTTTTCCATTCCTGAGTTACTTCACTTAGAATAATGGCCTCCAACTTTATCCAGGTTGCTGCAAATACCAACATTTAATTCCCCCGCTTTTTTTTTGGATGTAGTCTCGGTCTCCCAAATAGGCTAGAGTGCAGCTGCACAATCTTGGCTCCCTGCAACCTCCATGTCCCAGGTTCAAGCTATTCTCCTGCCTCAGCTTTCTGAATAGGTTGGACTACAGCCATGCACCACCACACCTGGCTAATTTTATACTTTAAGGGGACACGGGGTTTAACTATGTTGGCCAGGCTAGTCTCAAACTCCTAACCTCAGGTCATCCACCCGCCTCAGTCTGCCAAAGTGCTGGGATTTAGGTGTGAGCCACTGCTCCTGGCCTCTTTCATTCTTTCTTATGGCTGAGAACATTCTATGGGGTGTGTGTGTGCGCATGTGCGTGCGTGTGTGTGTATGTGTGTTATACACATACCACACTTTATCGACTTGTTCACTGATGGGCATGTGGGCTGGTTCCACATTTTTGCAATTGCGAATTGTGCTGCTACAAACAGGCAAGTGTGTTTCTCAAATGATGACTTCTTTTCCTCTTGGTAGACACTGGATCAACTGGTATTTCTACTTTCATAAAAATATAAAAATAAAAAAACGCTTCACACATTCCCATGTCATCGTTGGACATGGGGCCCTGCGAATCTTCTCTGTCTCATTCCAATTTTAGTATATGTGCTGGCGAAGTGAGCACTGGTTTCCTCTTTCAGACCCTACCCTTTCTAGCTGTCTGACTTTGCGCCAGTTAATGTTTCAAAGCCTCAGATTCCACGTCTGGAATATGGGATGATGAAGATCAGAGCTGCTGGAAGATAGCACGCGTGCATTTGATTCTCATGGCGATGACAGCAATGAGAGAATGACAGTGGCGGTGACAATGAGGATTTTCCATCTAAATCTGTGAATGGAGACAATCCCACGGCTGCTGTAAAATCTCACAGAATCCCAATAAAAACTAGATGTGTCATGTGTTTAACTCAATAGTTTATGCAGCAAAGTTTTTTTTTTTAAGCTGAAAATAATTACAAGAACACAGCTATAATTCACTGTCATAGCCTTGAGGAAGCTTCGTGCAATTGCAGAAGATACACATAAAACTGAAAAATTGAAAGCCTATTTGAAATATGTAGTCATAGTGAGCACTTCCTGTTTAATTGCTTCTGCTTATATAACTAAAAGACCTAAATTAAAGCATAATCATGTTTCTAATGATTTTGCACTCTTTTTCCCCTTCCAACATAAGAAAGCTCAAGGTGTTAAAAGAGTTATGCTTTGGGACCGAGATAACGAATGCATAAATTAAACATCCAGTTCATACATTTATTTACGCAAATGAAAAAGGGGGCCAAAATCTCTACTCACAGTCGTATATTCTTTCTTCATACTTCAGGAGGAAGGCTTGCTATAGATTTTTTTTTTCCAATGCATAGAAACTAAAAGTTTCTCAAGTGAGAAACAGCAGGTACATATTTCCAAAGTTTCGGTGGCTTTGCATAGCCTCGGAAATGCTGAGAATATAGAACACACTCCAGTATATCTAATTATCTTTATAAAATCTCTCAAAATCAATGGCATCATACTCAAGACCAGCTGCGGCTGGGGAAGTCAAACAGAGCAAGTGTCAGGGAGGTCACCGAGAAGGCTGATTTCCTTCCCAACAACGCTATTTTTATGGAGCGTGGAGTTTTTGAAAGGTTATATTCTGTTAACTCTTTTAAAGACCCAAACAGAATTTAACCATTTTGTTTGAAGCAAGCAACTCATCTCTATCTCTATAATAATTATTATTTGCATTTTTAACTCAGAAAGGACACATGCGGCAGGTTTTGAAACAACTGTCAATCTAGTTCCCCCTGCATTGTAACTTTGCTAGCAGTGAAAGTGTGTAACGATTCTATTTTAATTGTTGCCACTGCAGGAATATTTAAAGTAGTTGCACATTAACTAGGTGTTCTGTTGCTCTTCCAAATGCTCTTTTCTCTTTTTAAATAATGTTTCCAATATAAACAGGAATGAGACTTGAAGAAAATAGTACAGAATTCTGGCTGCGTGCGGTGGCTCAAGCCTGTAATCCCAGCACTTTGGGAGGCCGCGGTTGGGTGGATCACGAGGTCAAGACATCGAGACCATCCTGGTCAACATGGTGAAACCCCGTCTCTACTAAAGATACAAAAAATTAGCTGGGCATGGTGGCGCGTGCCTGTAATCCCAGCTACTGAGGAGGCTGAGACAGGAGAATTGCCTGAACCCAGGAGGCGGAGGTTGCGGTGAGCCGAGATCACGCCATTGTCCTCCAGCCTGGGTAACAAGAGTGAAACTCTGTCTCAAAAAAAAAAAAAGAAAAGAAAAGAAAATAGTACAGAATTCATGGAAACCTGAATCCTAAAGAAAGGGGCTAATTCAGCTGTTTTCTAAGTTGAGTTTTTAGGAATAGTTCATAAAGTGTTAAAAGGTGATAAGTTAAAAAAATAAGAGCTATAATCACAGTAAAGGTATTATTACTATGAGAAAGAGAAAGAGGAAAGCAGAGAGGTGGGAGGAAGGAAGGGAGGGAGACAGACTGCAGAGAAGCAAAACTACCCCAAGTTATCGCTCTGGATAGACGTGTTTTATTCATTTACACAACAACCATTAAGTCTCTACTATGTGTTAGTATCCACGCTGGGTGCTGAGCATAAGCTGGTGGCTAAGACAGACATAGCTCTGCTCTCACAACTTTCCAGTTGGTGGAAGAGAAAGGGTATCACATTAAGACATCACAGGTACCATTATTGGGCACTGCAATGGTGCTGTGAAAAGACAAAGAAGGGTAATTAACTGGGAAGTCTTTCCAGAAGTGATGCCCACACACAATCATAATGAACGGGACTGATCATACAAAGTGGTTTCAGAGATCCCCAGTCTCTGCAAGGGAAACACATGCACGCACACCCACGTGCATACACACACTCTCTCGAAGAGCCTGGATTGTGAAAAGTACTATCAGATGCGGATTCAGGACAGGATGGGCTAAGCCACAATTGCAGCCTTAAGGACCAGGGACAGAATTTCTAGACATGATCCTAAAATCAGGGGAAGCTAGAGTAGAAGTTTCAGCAAGAATGACGGTGATCATGTACCAGGAAACCACTCTCACTGGTATATGGAGAATAGATTAATGGGGGCAAGAGTGAAGGAAGAAAGGCCAGTTTAGAAGTGTTAACAGCACTCCAGGCAAGGGGAAGAGCGGCTTCCGCCAGAAGAACAGAAATAGAATGGAGAGAAGCAAAGAGTTTCCATCTATAATTAAGAGGGGCCAATCTATTGGACTTGATCTTTGGGCATGAGGGACAAAGGTGAGAAAAGAGTCAAGAGTGACTTTCAGGCTGGGTGCGATGGCTCAGGCCTGTAATCCCAGCACTTTGGGAAGCCGAAGCAGGCAAATTACTTCAGCTCAGGAATTTGAGACCAGCTTGGTCAACATGGTAAAACTCCATGTCTACCAGTAACAGAAAAATCAGCCAGACATGGTGGCACACGTCTGTAATCCCAGCTACATGGGAAGCTGATGCCGGAGAATGGCTTGAACCTAGGAGGTGGAGGCTACAGTAAGCCAAGATCATGGCAATGCACTCCAGCCTGGGAGACAGAGTGAGATTCCATTAAAAAAAAAAAAGTGATTTTCAGACGCATGGAATTAAACTTCAGTTTGTTTACTCACACAAAAAAAGAAAAGAAAAACACCTTCATCCAATTCCATCCAAAAGAAAAGAGAAAGATAAATAAACTAACTGGTCCATTCATATGACTCTGTCTACTTTATATGCATCTGTGAGTTCATTTGCTTTCCAATATTTAATGAGCACCTGTTATTCACCTGATACTGGGCTTCATCCACTTATATCCAAGTCTAGAGGAATATGGATGCTTCTGGATAGAACTGGAAAAACACTGAATTTTTATTCTCTTTATAAATGAGTTTTAATTCATGCCTCTCGAAGTAAGGGCCTTTTATTAGTGACTGTAAATCTTAGAGAGACAAGAAGTCATAAGAATCTGAAATTGCCTTATAAATTAGTTGCCAGTAGTGAAACAGTTGTTTAGTTTGTTGAGGGGCTGGGGTGGGGAGGAATTTTGGTGTTGAAATAATTATTGAACATTACTGAACCAAATAATTAAACTGTGCTGTAAAATTATGGTTATGGTAATATTCCCATCATTTGTTTTGTTTCTGCTAATCTAAATTATGATTTTTTGGTTATTGCTTTGCAAAGCTACAATATAACAGTCAAACCTGAAATTAAAACCAGCCTGCAAAAGTTATACAAGGTGATCCAATATGTTCCACTTGCAATTATTCATGGCGAATAATATCGCGAAGCTCTTAAATCCTTGTTGTAAAGCAAGCTAGACGTGCGTCAACTAAAACCCTAGATATTTATAGGTATCAAAAGTGAGGTATGACTTGCTGAAACTATCAAAATGCAAAGGAGATATCTGAAAGTCCAATGGGAGCATCTTGGAACATCAGATTTCTGTTTCCTAGCAGTGCTGAATTTCAGTAGTGCTGACAAGGGAAAAGGCACTGATTTTTCAAGCGACCGAAGGGAATGCCGTACTCTCTCCTTCACTGCCCCACCCAAGGATGTTAACTCTCTTTGCTCTGCCTGCAAATTTCTACATGAAATAAGGTTTTCACGCCAAACCCTGAACTCATTCATTGCTTAGCACCTTGTGAAAACGAGGTGGTCCAAGAGACCTGCAAAAATCGTCATTATCATCATCATTACCACCATGATCATCCAAAAGGAAAGATTAGTAAATTGTCAATTTAATAATTTTAAAACTCGTAGGGTCAATTTAGAGCAACATATGCACAGATCTCATAGCATCAACATAGAAAATGTTCCTCGGGTCTGTTATTTTATAGGTCTTAAGATTAGTGAGTAGCCCGCCAGTACTGAGATGGTGTAAGCAATGTATGGCTTTGGATTGTTCTTAGTGTGGGGAGGCATCTACCTTCTGAACAGATGCCCCTTCATTCCTATTCCCACGAAGCAGTCAGCTCACGTGTCTTCAAAACCAACCAGAATTAAGTAGTTGGAAATTGCACGCCAAGCTGATGTTGTTTAGAATTTTACCCATTTCCAATCAGTCAACACGGTTCTCTAGAGTTACACGGCTTTGCAAATTGCATGAATGTGTGTCTTAGAATTTGTTTTGAGAAGGATAAGAATCCCAGTTCTAAGATATCAGAGCTGATAACAGATTCTGGTATTTTTTATTTTCTCCCTTTGTCTATTTCATCCTACTCTGCACAGAAATTCATGTTAATCTCCTTTTCTTTTCTGAACAAAAAGTTCTCATAAAATCCTTTTGTATGCATTGAAAAACTCAGCACATTTACACAAAAAGTCAAAAGGCAGAAAGTCAACACCTTCCTAACACAAGACAGACAGCACAGCGGTTAATAACAGAATCTGGAGTAAGAAAGACCTGTGTTTGACTCTTTCTCTGCCTACTACTATGGAATTTGTGACCAGTGACCCTCTGAGCCCATTTCTTCATCTGGCAGTGGCAACACAAAAAAAGGATTTACTCAATAAGGTTCTTATGAAGAACATATTGACACCAAGCACTCTGCACATAGTAGATGCTCAGTAAATGCTGGTGATAATGGTAAGTGGGAAAAGGAAGAGATGAGAGTGCAAAGGAAGCAGAAGATAGGACAGGCAAGCAGGAGGCAGGATGCCTCAGCCAGTACGGGCTACACGACGCGGCTGTAATAAACAGCCCCTGAAGTTAGTGGCTTATGACAATAATATTTTCTCACCTGTGCCATGTGCCCAATACATGTTGGCTAGAACTTTTGCTTTTTGTAGTCACTCAGGAACATGAGCCGACAGAGGGTTTATCTGAACTCATGCATCCAAAATCTCTAAGGCAAGGGCTAGAGAATTTGGTAAATCACTAAATGTCACTTCAAGCATCCACCCAGAAGACAGTCATACCACCTCCCTGTATGTTTTATTAGTCAGTCACATGGCCACACCCATCTCTCAGGGGGCAAAAAGATGCAATCCTATCATCTATCTTCAAGAAACATTAGCTTGGTGCAGTGGCTCATGCCTGTAATCCCAGCACTTTGGGAGGCCGAGGTGGGTGGATCACCTGAGGTGAGGAGTTCAAGACCAGTCTGGACAACAAGGTAAAACCCCATGTCTACTAAAAATACAAAAATCAGCTGGGCATGGTGGCGGGCTTCTGTAATCCCAGCTAGCAGGGAGGCTGCGGCAGAAAAACCACTTCAACCCAGGAAGGAGAGACTGCAGTGAGCTGAGATCACACCACTGCACTCCAGCCTGGGCAACAGAGTGAGACGGTCTCAAAAAGAAAAATAAGAAAAACAAGTTGTAAACCAATATACAGGAAGCACTGGCTCGAATCTGACTTTCCTACCTGGCCCTGGCAACTTTACCAATTGGAACACTAATCCACATGAAAACTTACAAAAACGTCTCTAGAGCCACAGTCCCTTTACAGACACATCACAGACGAATCCACTGTTTCCTATCCTCTTATTTCAGCAAACCACTTTCTTTGTCCATCCTCTTAGGATAAACCACTTCCTAAATCTACTGCTGCTGACCAGGAAGTACTTCTGTTTCTATAAATTAAATGACCTAGAGGCTGTACAATGTATCACTGTGAGACTTTAATGAAAAAACAAACAGGAATTAATATTCGCTAATGTGAAATGAGTGTTTACTATTTATCAGATACTTGGATCAAAATTGCTCATATTAATTTTATCAGCACCCATATAGTGAAAACTTACTATTCAACCTATTTTTTAAATAAGGTAATTGAGATGTAGTAGCTTTTAACTTCTCAGAAGAATCAAGTAGGCAAATCAGAATTCAATTACAAATCTGTCTGAGCCACAGTTCTGATGCTTGACTTCTATATTTGATTACTCTCTTGTTTAAGAGGGCCCTGATGGAATGACCGTATAATACATCATTGAAACTGGGACACCTGTCAGAAGAAAGGGGGATATTAGTAATTACACCAGGATTAAGGGATAAACGGGGCTTGCCCTGAGAGAATCGAAAGGTAACGATCATGGGTAATCGACACATTAATTGATAAATATGTGTTGGGTCCCTTTCTTTTTGTCCCTTCTCTCTTTTTGAGATGGAGTCTTATGGTCTGTTACCCAGGCTGGAGTGCAGTGGCACAATCTGAGCTCACTGCAACCTCTGCCTCCCGAGTACCTGGGACTACAGGCCTGTACCACCAAACCCAGCTTACTTTTGTATTTTTAGTAGAAATCATGCTTTGCCATGTTGGTCAAGCTGGTCTTGAACTCCCGACCTCAGGCGATCCACCTGCCTTGGCCTCCCAAAGTGCTGAGATTACACGAGTAAGCCACCATGCCCTGCTCCCTTTCTTCTCTTAATCCTCACCAGTTTCTCAGATGAAAAAATTCTGGATTCTAAGGTCATTAAAGAGAATCAGTACCCCAAGAGTGGTTGTTCCGTGTACAAAACCATCATGAGAGCCAAAAATGTTCCAGAAGGAGCTCCCCCTCCTCCACCCAAATTCTATTTTATTTTCCTACAGAAAGACTTATAGAGCTTCACGCTTTTCTTTGCCAGACCAAGATGAGAATCCACAGAACATCTGCTTTTAGTACATCTCCAAGCTGAAACCTGACTGCTTTACGGGAAATTCCCCCTGGAAGTGGTCCTGCTGGTTAGAATGCAATCGTTAAATACAGACTCATAATAATCGCAAGACATGGAATTTTTGTTTTTTAAACAACAGCTAACACAGACTCTAACTAGAGGGTTTTCTTCATAAGCTTCAAACAGTATGACCTTTAGATACTGTCACGAAGCTAATGACCCTTAAGGGCCTTTTCCTTACCTTGGTGCTTTGTATGGCAAGTACTATGCACACAAAAGTCACAATCTTAGACAACACTAACCTTTAAAAAAAACATACTTTTTGCATTATATATTTTTTACTTAACACAAAGATGCAGATGTGAAAGACACTAGAAGTCACAGAGATGATGGATAAGGTTTGATCTTCTTTATTAGACCCAGCATTGGAGTTCCATTTTTACCCTGTAAGAAGTGATGTATGTCCTTGCTTCATCATAGCTTGAAACTTAAAGTCCATCAGCCACCCTATCCACAAAAATGAAGAGTGGTAGGAGAGTAGTTTACATTTCCTGAACATTAAAAAATAATGAGAAGAGACTGAAGTCATAAAGAACCACCAGAGATAAGGTGAGCAAAACTGTTTTATAATATAAAGAAAAATGCATATTAGATAGAAAAAGAGCTGGGGAAAGAAGAGGAGAGAGGAATTATTTTACATAAAAATATCACTTTCTAGCTTCTATTTCTTTCCTTTTCTTTTCAGACTTATTCCAAGACGTTATGCTAGCCAATATTACTCCCTCTTTCTTCCCTGATTATTTTTTCAGGGCTTTCCTTACATGATTTAGACATGACTGAGCAAGAACCAAATGGGTTGACTTTTGTTTTAACACTAAGTTACTTAGGAGGCAAAAGACTTCTCAGGAAGAAATAAGCCTACACACCAAAAAGAGAGAACTTAATTGTACCTGAAAATTCTCAGTGTGCAACTGTTACCTAATACTGCTTACAAATAATGCAGGAAAAAATGCAACAAATAAGCCCGTTTGTGAAAGGTGATAAAACAGCAAATGAGAGGCAAAATGAGAAGGCGAAATGAACTCATTAATTAAAGGAACTGGGGAATACTGTGTTGTCATTGTACATCATCAAGAAGAATCAATCTCAGTGCATAGTATCTTCTTAAATTAAAAAACACTAGATCACAAAAATATGATCTACAGATTAACACAAACTGTATTTCTAACAAACACCTGATACGACTCCTGGCGCACAGTAGCAAGCTGCTAACCATGGGTTAAATCAGTGTTAAGAAATATGAAGGTGTCTGGGTGTATGGGACTACAGAGATCAAAACGGTGCATGGTAATCATAAACAGCAGTAAAACTAGAAATGATTTTTGTTTTTCTGTATTTTTCATACTATCTACAATGAACACATATTATTTAAGTAATTAATATAAGTACTTGGAAGACCACTCCAGGCTGGAGTGTCTTCTGTAACCCCAACACTTTGGGAGGCCCAGGTGGGCAGATCACTTGGTCCTGGAGTTCAAGACCAGCCTGGTCAACATGGCAAAACCTCAACTCTACTAAAAGTACAAAAGTTAGCCGGACATGGTGGTTCACACCTGTAATCCCAGCTACTCGGGAGGCTGAGGCTGGAGAATCACTTGAGCTCAGAAGGTGGAGGATGCAGTGAGCCAAGAAGGCACCACTGCACCACAGCCTGGGCAACAAGAGCAAAACTCCATGTCAAAAAAAACAAAAAAACCCACTCTAACACCGGCACTGGGACTGAGGAGGAGGACTCACCTTTGACTCATGTTTGCGATTTATCACCAAAAATATAAAAAATGCCTCTCTTGTTTTGATGAGTATCCATTTACATGACATCAGAAAAGAAGGGAGTTGGTCTCAACAAAATCTCCAAGTAGTGCCTGTCTCTCTTCATTGTTTTTAAACCCACATTAGAGGAAAAAGACATTTACAAATATAGATTGAACAGAGCCACATATTCTAGGAAGCAACTTTTCTTCAGGATTCCATGCATTCCTGAAAGGGTTGAAAAGCCAGTTTGGAATTTTCCATCATGAACAAAATAAAACATTTGAATTAGATCCTTGATTCCCAAATATCCTTCCTTTGACACATATAGCCCGTTATGACGTATTAGTCCATGATTTAAAAAAAAAAAAAAAAAAAAAAAAAAAGGATGGAGGGAGAGAATAGGGGTTTTTTAAACTAAAGCTAAATTTTAATTAAGGTTTTTATGTTATTTTGAGATGACATCATTTCTTCTTTTTGGGGCATGATGATGTTATTTCTTTTCTGAATGGCTGGTACAATTAAAATAAATAACCTTCTTTTACTGCACTCCAAATTTACTATTTTTGAAATGTTCTGTTTTGAAGTAACTGGAGGGGATAGCGAATGATGTGTGTTCTCCAATTTCCTATTTTTCAGCGTATCTCAGAGTGTAAGACTTATGCTTTGGAAAGAAGTCTAGGAATATAGTGATTTATAAGAAAAAATGAGTAATTTATGTCATGATACAAGACTTATTAAAACAATGTCCGTGAAATGACTCCTCCTTCCTGCTAAAGAGACTCCCCGGTTTTCTTGTTTGTCAGTTTTATTTTTTTCTACTCTCCCTGCTCTCTGAAGAAGGTTCTGCTTTTGCTAGGCAGGTTAATTAGAGGTTTTGCAAGGCATCGTCTCTACCACAAAAATAGAGGAATGGAGAGACAGAACAAGTTGTGAGGATTCGGCAAGACAGGGAATGGGGAAGGAGCATCCCGTGAAGGAAAAAAATAGCAATAGATCGGTAACTGTTTAATAAACATCGAAAATGCCAGTAGAGCACTTGGTATTCCTTTCTGGTTACCTAATATGGCTCCTTTCATAGCACACCCTCCTGAGACTGTATCACAAGGCTCATTACCTTTATAAAGTTGTTAGTTGGTTTTGGCTTAAAAAAGTGGGGGGGGGGCGGGGGAAGGGGCCAACATCCAATTTGTGCTAAGGGTCATTTTTTTTTTTAAAGAAAAAACCAAAACAGAACGGTATTCTGATGCCATTCTCTCTCCGTCATCCTGACAAAGAAGATAAAATGGCACCCAGGAACAGACCACATCTTTAGTGTCATTTATATTTATCTACGCAAACAGAAAATAATTGTAACAGGCACTAGAACACAGTCCCTGATGTGTTCTACTCGTACAGGCAACAGAATGAATTTAGAGGTAGCAGAAGGCAAAACTTGCTCAGTTCCTCCTATCATGGGCCTTTTCTAAATTTTAGTAAAGAGCTTTGAAGCTTTAGCCATAGACTCTTAATGATTAGTGAGTTGTCACCCTCCTGGTGACCCACATTTCTGAGAAGCTAGAGTTACAGGTGACTGCTACCACACCCAGCTACTTTTTGTATTTTTTAGTAGAGATGGGGTTTCACCATGCTGGCCAGGCTCATCTTGAACTCCCGACCTCAGGTGATCCGCCAGCCTTGGCTGCCTGAAGTGCTGAGATTACAGGCATGAGCCACAGTCAATTCTTAAAGAGCATCTGTATTGATTCCAATTCTACCTCCATACAAAACCACTACGCACTGGGGTCTATTGGGGGGAATAGGGGAGGGACAGCGGCGGGGGGAGCTGGGGAGGGATAGCCTGGGGAGAAATGCTAAATGTGGGTGAAGGGGAGGAAGGCAGCAGAACACACTGCCATGTGTGCACCTATGAAACTATCTTGCATGTTCTGCACATGTACCCCAAAACCTAAAATGCAATTAAAAAGAAAGAAAGAAAGAAAGAAAGAAAGAAAAGAAAAGAAAAGAAAAGAAAAGAAAAGAGAACTTCCAAGGACCAGCAGCATCAGCATCACCTGTGAGCTTGTTAACAAGGGAAATTCAGTCTCCACTCCAGACCTACAGAATTATAACCTCTGAAGGTGGCCCAGGACTCAGTCTTGGTAAGATTTCTGCAGAATTCTTATGCCCCATAAATCTCTAGAGTAAGGATCAGTATTTACTTAACTTTATGTACCTAAACATGACACACCCAGCAAGCCCTTCATAATCTAAAAGTTAAATGAAAAAAATCTATTTTGCTGTTATTGTGACTGAAGTCTCTTTTCCAAGCCTCCTGCAAAGCCCAACGATATGTTCTCATCAAAACTAGTTTTGCTGTGATATTTCCGTCGGTATTGACTGGAGCTTATTGAGTTTGCCCTACATATTCCACAGTTTCTATCACAGCTTTTGTTTGACTCCAGCCTCCCATTGCACATTCCGAACAGTTCTGTCTGCAGACCCACTGCCAGTGCCAAGGAGAACCCTTGTTGGTGTTAATGACATTTGTAAGAAGGGAGAAAGTGCCGGCTAGACCAAAAAAAAAGGAGGGGACCCTGGCCAGGAAAGAGGGGGAGTGTATGAATGTGAAAACACTTTAGCCAAATATTTATTATCAATAGCGTTTTCAAACAGCTGTAAATTGGGAAGAACTCCGGGCCTTCCACAATGAATTTGACCTCATTATATGCAGTGAAAAATAGAGGAGGGTGTGTGCCAAGTCTGTAATATTACAACGGAAAGACGCAATATGGGGGCTGTTACTGGAATGACTTAGGAGTTTCATATGAAATGAGAGCCTAAGATGCTACCATTGAATGGGGCCGGTTAAAGGAACATTGTGAGTTGAAGCAATTATTCTAGTAATTGAGTGGGGGAGAAAATCATTCCTTTCGGAAAAGAGAGTCAGGCCTTGCAATTAGCAGCTTACATTGATCAAAGACATTAGAGAGCTGCTTGACTTGTCCAGCTTTTGTCTCGGAGATTGAGGGCTCTGCTTCCCTTTGCTCATCTGTCCCAAACAATCTGACCAAGATATTGCACTCGAAATGGACGTTTGCTTTAGTACAAAACCCTCTTGCAAACCTGAAAATGATTAGATGATGGTGAGAATCTGGTGCTCAAAAAACTTAGCATGCACATACACACATAGCGACAGCTGTGACTTTTCAGATGCACTCTCCTTTCTTGGGCAACACATCAGACATGTAAGAAATACTGAGGATGCCGCAGCTTGAAACACAAAATATAACCAATATCATGGAAACCTTCTCAGTCACTGCCTCTGATTACAGCCCCTCCCCTCTTCCCTAACAGTGGTGAGCGTACAGCTGAACTTACTGTGTATCATTCCCCCATCTCTCTCTCGGAAAGACAGCGGGAGTGTATATTGTTTTACCATAGATGCATCAATTCCAAGAGAATAGATATTTCTGAACACCTTTATATATAAATACATGTAAATGTGTATTTTGGAACATATTTTTGAGTAGTTATGTATTTTTGAACTTTTTTCTGTGTTCAAAAACTGTACATAAATGATGCCACACTGCATGTCTCCTCCTGCAATGACTTTCTATTGTTGTTCAACATTATGATGTTCAGATTTCTCCACACTGGCACACACAGATCTAGTTTATCCATTTTA